>NC_090323.1:45884727-46504205 GCF_040869045.1 Eurosta solidaginis
CAAAGGTTAATGAGGAAGTTTTCCGCTTTGAATTTACGATACTGTAAAACTTTTTTGGATTTCTAAAAAATTGGGTTTTACAACAACTCAAGTAATTTTTATAACAAAGCTGAATAAGACGATGAAACTTAGAACGAGCTATTAGATATTTAGAGAGGTCTGCAGATGCCCAGATTTCTTGAATCTCTTATAAAGCCTAGATTTAATGTTATTAAGTCTGATAAGTTGCCTTGAAAACCAAGGGGGCTTATTCGAACATAGGGTATAGCGAGTAGGAATGCAGGTATCAAAGAAGCCATCAAGCGTACTGTAAAATATAGAGATAGCCGAATCGACATCAGTGCAAGCATAGAAATCCGACCAATCATGGGAGGCCAACAGATCATTGAGCATAATGAAATTCGCTTTGTAGAAGCATCTAGATCGGGGACGAGACTGTACTTGAATCCTACGGGGTAGGCTGATATCAAGTGATATCTCTAGCGTAGGGTGAAGAGGGTCTTCTTGATGGGATAAAGGTGGTATTTGCGTAAGGGCAGTACTCACCGAGCCATCCACAAATACTAAATCCAGCATTTTATTTCCACTATTTGGAACATTGTTAATCTGTAAAAGAGATTAGTCTAACAAGCAATTGAGAAACTCATGTTGAGCAGTGGGAGTTAAAAAGTTTGAATCACTTATATTAACCCAACTAACTGTTGGCAGGTTAAAGTCACCAACAACAACAATTCGATCGTTATCTCCCAACTGCGAATGCAAATCGCAGAGGGCCGAGCTATGACTAGCATAAACATCCATATCCGAACGAGGTGGTATATACGAACAGCAAACAATTATGCTATAGCTACCGAATGAGAGCCTAACTGCTATGAATTCGATATGAGAGATATTGTCCAGCGAAATCAACTCAGATGATAGGTTAGATTCAACAGCAATAAGGACACCTCTCGCTCTAGAGATACGATCACGCCGATAAACAGTATATTTATTTGAAAAAACCTCAGAATTGTAATTATCAGGCTTTAGCCAGGTCTCCGTAAAAGCTACAACTTGTGAAGAAAAGTTGAAAGAATTAAGGAAGAATGGAACAAATTTTGATCGTAAACCACGAACATTTTGGTAATTAATGAGAAGACGGGACAGATCAGCAATTACCTTTGTGTTGTTATTACTGTGTTCGTCATACCGTTTTTTGGCTATAATAAAACAGGTTCGGCCCTCGCCTTTCTTGTGAACAAGTGAACCACAGTATGCTTAGGCCAAAAAGAGGAATCAAGTACCTTATCGAAATATTCATCTGAAAGGGATATTTTAAATGAGGAGATGTCTCTCTCATATTTAAAATTAAATGTATACACATTGATGTTACTAGTGGGTGCAACACCAAGTTTAGAGCAAACGTAATGAGCAATGTCATTTTCAGTAAGCGAGGCGTGTAATCGGGACACAAATACAGCCCTACGAGGTGGCACGGCAGTCACCTGCAAAGAACACCGGCGTACGCCGGCGCGCCGCTGCCGGTATATAATAGAGCCTACGCCGCCGCCACCGTTAAAGTGATCGGCGTAAACATCTAGTACATACATACCCACCTATAAATTATCGTGTCTATAGATGTAACCGACGAATACCTTGCGGGGGAGTGTGTATTGTTTTGAAAAAACAATATGCTCAAACAATATGTATGAGTAATAGTACTTAGGTTGATAGCTTCACTTCCAACTGGAGCGATCCTCTATACTGTCATTCATCATCATGATCAGTTGTCTAACCAAGGTTGTTATATCCCAGATAAATTTATTAACATATGTCCACGTACATTAGATTGAAACTTCTTTTTATTTCCTTATGATTACGTCCAGGATATTTCCTATAAAATTTTAAGTTTTGCATAATGATCCCTATTTTTAAACGGTTTTATATTTAGCTTGAGTTGACTGGCACGAATTTTGTAATTGAAATTTAAGTAACTTCCCGATAAGCTACAGGCTTGAAACTTTGAGTATAGTTCAGAACCCGACGACAATGCAATAATAAGAAAAAAATCGGCGCTAGGAGGCGCAAAGATCGAGATATTTGTGGTCCGATTTGGTCAATATTTGGAACACATAATACATATAATCCGGAAGAAGTGACATCAAAATATTTTGGAGTTGGAGGAGGGACAAGCATACGTGGCGCAGAGGCGAGTAAGGATTATGTCTTTGGAAGGATTATGTATTGAGGACTAGGATTGTAACAAATTGTCAGGAAAGAGTCTTTGTATTAATGAGTCACTAAATGAACTAAGCAGAATGAGAAATAATAGGCAATTAAATAAAGACCAGAAATTTGAAAATAAAATAATTAAAAAAATGTTTAAGTTATACGGTTTTATTGAAAACAATACTTACATGAAGTAATAATGATACTAAAAGCTAGAAAATAATTAGGTAGGTCCTAGGTACTAGTCATCACACTCCTCATCAATATAGGGCATTGATCAGGCAATTAAATAAAAGCGTTGGATGCGTAAAATTTCTATTGATAGTCATATGTAAGACCAACTGAACCTTTTAAGGTTATGTTACGCCTCACACTTTTAGAAATTACATGTGCCCAACGCTTTTATTTAATTGCCTCATCAACGCTCTATATTGATGAAGAGTGTGATGACTAGTACATAGGACCTACCTAATTATTTTCTAGCCTTTAGTATTATTATTACTTAATGTAAGTATTGTTTTCAATAAAACCGTTTAACTTACATTTTTTTATTATTATTTTATTATTACTAACAATGGAAATTCCAAACACATTTGTTTGCCTACCATACATTATTTTTTCGTCATGGTTGGATATTTTCCAAAAATATATATATTGTTACTAATATTAGCAACACTAAGGGGTACTGTTATCTCTAAGCCGATACTAAGCAGTGACTTGTATGCACATCAACAAATGAATAATTATGTCTACCTATATGTCCATACAAGCAGCGGAGAGAAAACGCACACACACATGCATATATCTGAGATGCTCCCAAAAGCAGGCAATGGTTTGTGCAAGTATCACTCACAAATACACCCGCATATGAGAAGCTATAAACGTAGTAATGTTATAGCAGATAACTAACTAGTAAATTCTAGAAATGGGAGCGCCTAGAAGTATGTGAACGGGAAATCACAGAGTATAAAAGGCAGCAACAGTAGAGGCACGACAATCAGCTTGATTTAAGCAAGCTATTGGTTGTGAAGTATCAGTCTATTGTGAAGTACTTTAATAAAGGCCATTTTGCATTATTGAATATTAAAGTTATTTATTCAACAGCTTAGCGATACGAACGTAAACAGAAGGTTGCAAATAAGAGGAATTGCAGTAAATTCGTTACAATATACATATATATACATTGTTAAAGTCTATAACAGCGGTCGACAGCTAATACGTGTCCTAGAAGACTTGGCTTGACCTCAATATTAATAATACGAAGGCGGAAAACAAAAATTTTGAGTCGTTCAAAAGATATTAACGAAAAAAATGCTTATTTATGATAAAGCTCTCTAAATGGGATGAATAACATTCACATAGTTGCTATGATATGAAGCTAATATTACTAAAATAAAGCGAACAATATGATAAATTTTGATTACAAAACAATCAGTGCATAGCCATAACTTAATCCAAAATAGCGGATATATTAATTTTGGATACAAAACAAAATTGGTTTGACTTAAGGATGAAACCATAGAGGATCGTTATTATTTTATATAATGAGTGTATATACTTACCGGAAAATATGTTTAGATCAACGCTCATATACCATTCGCCCTATATGTTGCATGTATATATTCGCCTCGATAAGCGCTTACGATTTACTACTGCTTCCTAAAATGTACTTGTATGTAGAAATTATTCCGTGCATGCAACAAACGAGAATTTTTCTTTCAAAAAAGCGGAAAAATAATCAAAAATAATCAAAAAAAAAAGTAAAAGAAATAAAAAATATTAAAAAAAAATCAAAAATAATCAACTTTTAATAGGTGCGAATGTGAATTATACCAAGTATTTCTGTGAAGAAGGGTTCGATGTTCGGTTTTAATTGATATGAAAAAAACTAAACATTGAGTACCCACATAATGAAGGTGCGCCAGTTTAACAAATGTATAACGGGGTAGGGCCTGTGCTCTCTATGCCAAAGGTAATTATGGGCTTCAATTATAGCATTCGTGTGGAAGTAATGAAAAATAGATTGACTGTGTTTTGAAAATTTTATTGAAAGGCTGTCTTTTCAAACAGGTCTTTGTTGTATTATTTTGGACTACGATTTGAAGTTCACCAAAATCGACCTTGAAAGACGAACTAAAGCTAAAAATCGTGATTTAAAAGACCTGACAAGCGTTGCCAGCTTATTAGTAAGGAGCGAGTAAGATAAGGAAAGCCTTCGAATCATCACTTGCGCTGTCCAAAGTTGTTTTTACAATGCTGAGGTATGTATTTATGCATATACATGTGTTATGTAGCGACTGGTTATAAAATGTTTAGTTTCTTTTCAAGCCCCACACTTTCATCTTTTGTTACATTTTGTCGCTACACAACAATAAGTTACGTATACGCACTGTTATACAAGGCGTAGAACTTAATATAAGGCCGCAAAAGTTTAATGAATGAGGTTGACATTTAAATTCATTTGGTAAAATTTTTTTTTTACTTAATGTGTTACAGATACTTAAATGCAGTAAAAAATATATCAATTGCCGCAAAAGAGTGGTCTTTAATATTTTTTCAAACAAAATATATGTTTTTATACTCAGTTGAGCAGAGCTCACTTCCATATATCAAAATAATCAGGATCGAAAAAAAATTTGATTGAGCCATGTCCGTCCGTCCGTCCGTTAACACGATAACTTGAGTAAATTTTGAGGTATCTTGATGAAATTTGGTATGCAGATTCCTGAGCACTCATCTCAGATCGCTATTTAAAATGAACGATATCGGACTATAACCACGCCCACTTTTTCGATATAGAAAATTTCGAAAAACCGAAAAAGTGCGATAATTCATTACAAAAGACAGATAAAGCAACGAAACTTGGTAGATGAGTTGAACTTATGACGCAGAATAGAAAATTAATAAAATTTTGGACAATGGGCGTCGCACCGCCCACTTTTAAAAGAAGGTAATTTAGAAGTTTTGCAAGCTGTAATTTGGCAGTCGTTGAAGATATCATGATGAACTTTGGCAGGAACGTTACCTCTATTACTATATGTACGCTTAATAAAAATTAGCAAAATCGGAGAAGGACCACGCCTACTTTAAAAAAAAATTTTTTTTTAAGTAAAATTTTAACAAAAAATTTAATATCTTTACAGTATATAAGTAAATTATGTCAACATTCAACTCCAGTAATGATATGGTGCAACAAAATACAAAAATAAAAGAAAATTTCAAAATGGGCGTGGCTCCGCCCTTTTTCATTTAATTTGTCTAGGATGCTTTTAACGCCATAATTCGAACAAAAATTAACCAATCCTTTTGAAATTTGGTAGGGGCATAGATTTTATGACGCTAACTGTTTTCTGTGAAAATGGGAGAAATCCGTTTATGCCACGCCCAGTTTTTATACACAGTCGACCGTCTGTCCTTCCGCATGGCCGTTAACACGATAACTTGAGAAAAAATCGGCATATCTTTAATGAAGTTAGTTCACGTGCTTACTTGAACTCACTTTATCTTGGTATGAAAAATCAACGAAATCCGACTATGACAACGCCCACTTTTTCGATATCGAAAATTACGAAAAATGAAAAAAATGCCATAATTCTATACCAAATACGAAAAAAGGGATGAAACATGGTAAGGTAATTGAATTGTTTTATTGACACGAAATATAACTTTAGAAAAAACTTTATAAAATGGTTGTGACACCTACGATATTAAGTAGAAAAAAATGAAAAAAGTTCTGCATGGCTTTTGATACCCATATTGTACAAACAAATTCTAGGGTCACCCCTGGTCCACCTTTATGGCGATATCTCGAAACGGCGTCCACCTATGGAACTAAGGATTACTCCCTTTTAAAATACTCATTAACACCTTTCTTTTGATACCCATATTGTACAAACAAATTCTCGGGTCACCCCTGGTCCACCTTTATGGCGATAACTCGAAACGGCGTCCACCTATGGAACTAAGGATTACACCCTTTTAAAATACTCATTAACACCTTTCATTTGATACCCATATCGTACAAACGCATTCTAGAGTCACCCCTGGTCCACCTTTATGGCGATATCTCGAAAAGGCGACCACCTATACAACAACCATCACTCTTTTAAAACCGTCATTAATACCTTTAATTTGATACCCATATCGTACAAACACATTCTAGAGTCACCCCTGGTCCACCTTTATGGCGATATTTCGAAACGGCATCCACCTATAGAACTAAGGCCCACTCCCTTTTAAAATACTCATTAACACCATTCGTTTGATGCCCATATTGAACAAACAAATTCTAGGGTCACCCCTGGTCCACCTTTATGGCGATATCTCGAAACGGCGTCCACCTATGGAACTAAGGATTACTCCCCTTTAAAATATTCATTAACACCTTTCATTTGATACTCATAACGTACAAACGCATTCTAGAGTCACCCCTGGTCCACCTTTATGGCGATATATCGAAAAGGCGACCACCTATACAACAACCACCACTCCCTTTTAAAACCCTCATTAATACCTATAATTTGATACCCATATCGTACAAACACATTCTAGAGTCACCCCTGGTCCACCTTTGTGGCGATATCTCGAAACGGCGTCCACCTATGGAACTAAGGATTACTCTCTTTTAAAATACTCATTAACACCTTTCATTTGATACCCATATCGTACAAACGCATTCTAGAGTCAACCCTGATTCACCTTTATGGCTATATCCCTAAATGGCGTCCACCTATAGAACTATGGCCCACTCCCTCATAAAATACTCTTTAATGCCTTTCATTTGATACACATATCATACAAACATATTCCAGGGTTTCCCTCAGTTCATTTTCCTACATGGTTATTTTCCCTTATGTTGTCTCCATAGCTCTCAACTGAGTATGTAATGTTCGGTTACACCCGAACTTAACCTTCCTTACTTGTTTAATATAGTATGACTATATTTAGCGTTGTGCTGTGTACTTTTAGTAATGATTGCATTTGATTTGTTACATTTTTATTATGAATTTTGCTATAAAATTGTTTAAATGAATACACTTTACACAAATGTGTATTTATTTGGCATGCCGCTAAGGGCAACCACTCTCACCGCAAAATTTTAAGTTTCACTTTGTAAATCGGCTTATAACAGTTTATGAGCCACCATTGATTAATTGCAGCGCTTACAGCTATTAATAGTTTTTAGTTAATCAATTATAGGATTTTAAAAAGTGAATAATTAATCGCGAATTTTGCTTTTTGCTAGCACTTTTTTTGCAAATATATAAGTTGACGTATCAAGCAAACGTAGGAACAGTCGAGTAAATGTTTGGGCTTAGTAGTCGGGGAAAGGAAGAGGCGAAATGAACTGGAGAGATGAAGTATAAGAACAATTAGGAAAAGGGGAGGGGAAGAGACAAAGCAAGAGAGGGGACGGAAGCAGTCAGAGTAAGAACAGGATGAAAAACAAGGGAAAGAGTAGGAGGAGGAACGTTGAGAAGACAATGATAGAGAAATTAAAAGAAAGAAAATGTGAGAAATAGACTGGAATGTAAGGACGGAAAAGAAGGAGGAATAAAAAAGTGTGACTGTTTTGGTTACTCATTTTTTGCAACCATAAGTTGGCGTATTAAGCAAACGTAGGTACAGTGGGATGCACTAGGCATTCCAGGAAAGGAAATGGCAAAATGAGTGAAGAAAAGAGGTATAAGAACAATTAGGAATAGGGACAGAGAAGCGATAAAGAAAGAGAGAGGGGGACGGAAGCAGTTAGAGTAAAAATAAGATGAAAAGAAGGAAAAGAATAGGAGGAGGATCGTTGAGAAGATAATGCTAGATAAATTAAAAGAAAGAAAACGTGAGAAATAGTGTAATAGAAGCGGAATGAAAAAAGGCAAGCGATGTAAAGAGGGACATATTGGAGCTAAGAAGTAAACCCTTTATGAAATTTGCTTGTTATATTGGTCACAGACATTGTTGATTGACCTTTCAGAAAAAATATTGTTACGAATTTAGGGAAATTCCACTTATTTGAAACCATCTGCCAACGTTCGTATTGCAAACTGGTCTTTATTTAGATTATTTTGGGAAAAGTACTTCACAATTAAACTTCACAACCAATAGCGTGTTTAAATCAAAACTGATTCGTTAATACTTAGCTTGCGCTACTTTCATGCTCTCGGTTTCCTTGTTCACCCATTTCTCCTAAAGTCTAGTAATTTCGCGAACAGTTATAGCTCATGCTTTGTTAGTTACCAGCTATATACATTTATATCTGTAGTTCACGCCTCTCTCATAGCCTTATGCGTGTGTATGTGTGGGTAACTATAATATCTATGTATATGAGGTATCTCTTCGTTGCCTTCATGTTTTTGTTGTTGCGTGATAATTAACTAACAGTTTAGTGATGCTGATATTCGTGACAATATTATTTTTGGCGCAAAATGCCTGAAACTGAGGACGTAGGTAGCGTTTCGCTTGGATAAATGCTTATCATACTTGTCCTCTAGGAAGTACACCAGGAATGGATCTATTCCTATTCACGTTTGAGAGGAAAGGAAGAGTGAGAGGGACTTAGATAAAGAAAGGGAGAGGGAGATGGACAGAGAGATTCAGATATGCAAAATCTTATATTACGACTTTAGTTAGTTCGCGCCAGCAAGGCTTCTTTGCTGTACTAACTGGCACCGATTGGCATCACCAAATGAGTTCCCAACCAGCACTTCCAGCTCTTATTTTTCTGCTTCCATAGACGTATTTCGATAATAATATCTTATTCATCTTTCATTCGAATAATATGACTAAGCCAGCGTAGCTGTTATATTTCAATGACAGCTACATATATATAGGCTCTATGGTGTGCGTATAATAACGAAATACATATTGGATTATTACAAAAACTTTTTGAGGTTTCGATGAATGGATTAAATAAGCGTTATATAACAGTAATGAATGCAGCATCCTACCCTTCACACACAGGTTCAAAAAGAACTGGAGTATTGGTGCATGGGTCTTGTCCGGTCAGCGAAAATTCGCACGTCTCCCAAATTCTAACTGGTATATTCTGATGCATGAAATCATTAAACAACCGTGGCCAAATTACGATCTGGATATAACAGCGATTTTGGTTAGGTTGGGAGGGCTGGTATTGGGTATTCACACACTTACACTCGAATATAGTTTTGTTCACTGTGAATACCCTAAGTAAGTAGTGGGTGTGGCGTGACCATTCGTCTAAACATACTACTTCCTAACTAGTATTCAACATGAGATTTGCTTTCTTTTATGAACTTAAGTAGGAGCAAAAGATACAGCTTCGCTACCACTGCCAGATCATCGAAAACCCGCTTGCCTACAAATCTTAGTCATTTTACATGCAGTGCTAGGCATTGACCGAGAAAATTATGAATCGTGTCCTCATCCTTACAGCTTCTGCAGAGGGAGCTTTTTGATGTGCGCCACCGTCGGAGTATCGGTCCAGTAGTGCAACGACCTGTGATGACATCCCGACTTTAGCGGCAGATTTTGTTTAGCTGGAGATGGTAGTCGTTTCCTTCCTAACAAAATATGTCTATAAAGATCGGGTTACAGATATCTCACCGACTTTATATTGAAGTTTTATGGGTAACTGGACAGCCGCCGTGGTGTGGTGGAAGCGTGCTCCGTCTACCACGCCGAAGGTCCTAGATCAAGTCTTGGGCAAAGGAACATCAAAATAGATTTTCTAAACGGGATCACTTTCAGCATAAAGATGTAGGCCCTTCCCACCAATTTGTAGGAAAAAATTCAAATGAGCACTTCCTAAATTTCTTTGTAGGCAAGCGCGTCAAATATTTTTTTTTATTCCTTTTTTATCAGAATCCTTTCTATAAAAAATCAAATTCAAATCGATAAATTTGGTATAACTAATGGATAAGGGTAAATAAACTTTTTGAAAACAAATCGATAATTTTCGGTAGCAAATCGATAACACTCCGATAACAAATTGATAATCCGATATGAAATTTAAAATTTTTCGGTAACACATCGATAACCTTTAGATAACAGGTCGATATCTTTTCGATTACTTTTCGATAACTCGTCGATAAAAAATCGATAGCTGTTGATATTGATTTTAAATTTATAACACTTAGATAACAAGTCGATAACTCATCTATGTATATTTCGCCTACAGAAAAAATTATCTTAATAAAAAAAATGAAAATTGGTACTTTTTTTTTTCAAATGTTTTCGAAAAATTTTAAGTAAAAGTAATTCAGCTATGAAAACATTTTTTAGTTTATTTTACTTTGCAACTTTTCAATGAGCCAACTTTTCTTATCAATATAAATAAATTTCGAATCGAGAATATTGCTTTTTGCAATATCTAATTACATTGGATAATGTCTTTTTTTGATATTGGCGTATCAGAGGACATTCAAGAGAAAATCAACCTTTTATGGAATTCCAAAAGAAAGCCACACTTCAACTTATTTATGATGTGCAAATGGCAAATTTGAATTTGTGCCAACCATAAGACGGATACATTGAAATTTTAAATGAAAATATTTGCTTATATAAGTAAAAATATATTAACCGCAATTGCATTAAATATTTGTGTATGTATGTGTGGTAGCTCTATAAGTATATTAGCATACACAAACGCATACATACATCTTGAATGACCGTAATTTTTATTGTTATCACTTGATACTGAAGTGACCTTCTTTTTAATCTAAGGTAAGGTATCAGTTGCCAGAGGTTTTTGTGCCAAACTGCAATTGTGCAAATTTCTAAATATTACTCTTAAACATTTAAATTTATTTCAATTGCTTTGCTTTATTATTGTAGTGGACACATGTATTATTTCACTGCAGCTTTATTAAAATAAAATTGTATTTAGTTAACATTTTTTGATTTCTAATACCAGTAAATTCCAACAGTGATTTTCTCATTTCAGCGGATCGTAAAATAGTTGTTGTTGTGGGTTATATCGTTATATTGTTTGAATTTTGTAAATATTAGATGTGATGCCGATTGTTTTTATATTGTAATAAAATGATTTGTAACCTAAGTGGAGCCCAGTAACCCAATCACTTTGGAAAGTTGCTACTTTTGTGCTGATTTCATATTGCTGTATAAAATCAGTGAATGACCTACACGGCCACGGGGAAACACTCGAAATAGGGGAAAAAAACCTCGTTAACATTCCACTAGTTCAGAACGATAAAGCTATTTTGCCACCGCTACACCTCAAGTTGGGCTACATGAAGCAGTTTTTCAAACGACTTGACAAAAACATCGAGGCTTTTTTGCACTTGAAAGCCGTGTTTCCAAAACTAAGTGACGCAAAAATCAATGAAGGTATGAAAATATTTTCAATTTATACATGTGATTCACAGCAACTAACATAGTACAGACCATTGATAGAATTTTTTTATTATACCTACATCACAATCCATTGACTTTACAGGTGTGTTTGTTGGTCTGGAAATACGAAAAATTCTTTCCGACAAAGAATTTTCCGAAAAATTTAACTCAATCGAGCAAAGAACGTTGAAGAGCTTTATTTGTTTGTGTAAAAACTTTCTTGCAAACAACAGGAATGATGAAATTGTTGAAGTAGTAAATGAGTTTTTAAAGGCTTATGAAGAAATGGGATGCAGAATGTGAATCAAAATCCATTTTTTACATTATCATTTGGATTTCTTTCCCGAAAAATATTGGAAAACTCAGAGATGAACAAGGAGGACGATTTCCGTAGAAAATATCAGCGACTGAGACACTTTTTTTTGGCAAGAATCAGATCAGAATGCTGGCTACCTACTGCTGGTCGCTCAAACGCGAAACTGATGATGCAATCTGTAAACGTAGGAGATCAAGCAAACATTTTTAAAAAGTCACAAAACTCAAAGTTTTACTGTAATTGGTACTTGAAATATGATCCCTATATATTTTTATTCAAAATCAATGATTCCTTTATCCTTATATAACTATTCACAACATTGTTTAAAAAATCAAGAAAAACTATTTCAAATAAATTATTATGATGAATTATTTACAAAATAAATAACACGAAGACACTCTCCAACAATAATTATGATAAATGTTGTAGTGATTCTATATTGAAATAATATCCACGATCCTGGAGTGGCACGACATCGACTTCATGGTGGGAGTTTAGTTTTCTTTTTTACAATAAGCGTCGTAACTTAAACATTTATCAACCGATTTTGATAAACCACGACTTTTCTTACTCGGGAGAAATATTTATTTGATAGTGAATATATAAAAGTGAAAAAGACGTCAAACTGTGAAAAACAGTGTAAAAAGGGTATATCTTAGATAACTTTTAGAAAATGTCCAAATTTTTTTGTATAAAGTATAAAGAAATAGATAGCAGCTTTAAGCTTAAATCTTCTTCTTTACAAAACTGTAAAGCAATCGAAAATGGAGTTAAACATGACGACGTTGCGATTGTAGGAGTGGGCGCAGCAACAACAACAAGCAACTTTTAAGATTATGCAAAAGAAGAAGAAACTAACGCGCTTCATACTTTGCTCGTATAACCATGCTGCAACAAGAATTCCTGTTATATCAACAGCTTTCACTGTTGCTCTAGTGATGACGGAAATCTGCTATTTTACCAGTTTTTATTGGTAATTTTAAGGCGACCTACATTAATGTTTGGGTCGTGTTGCTTCGCTTTGACAACGCCATTTGATAACAATTAAATGCCTTGCCTGTTTACTCGCTATTAAACGCCCGAAGCGTTTGTGAAAATTTGCCTTTAGGGTTAAGTTAACATAATTCTGTCTAATATAAACTAAACATTTTTTTTATTGCTGAGCGGACTATGGACACGATCCATGCAGAATCAATAACTTGTACAAAATTGATTCAACAACTATATGCGATGGATTTACAGAAATTTCAGTTGAATTAACCTGTAATTCGGTTGATTTTACCAACTTATTTTTAGTGTATTAAATTTTTTGTTTTTTTTACAAGAAGGCAATTCTCTCAGTCTAGGAAGGGTAGTAGTAAACTTAGAAAATATTGCACGTTTCATAGACCAAATATAAACCATTCAGAGAACAACCCACTTACCCAAGTACTATACCTTCTATCTGATCCCTAATTTAACACCAAAAGTTTAATGTTAAATGCATGTTCTATGAGTTCAAAAAGTTCACAAACTGCCTCACAGAGAAAATTGTATTTTTTTTTTAATTAAAAAATTCAGTTTCAGCATTCTTGTTACAATTATAAATTTTCAATTCAAATATACATGGAATTATGTATAAAAAATGTAGAAATCGTGGACACTTTTTACAAATGTATTTTGCTTTTGTGTATAGAAAACTTTTGACTGTGAAATGAAAAACTTTCTACGTTTTCTATGGTTTCTAGAGAGAGAATACCCCTAATGAAAAAGTTTATATTCACATAAATTGAAATTTAGAAAACTATAAAGTTAACAAGTAGAATAGGTCACATTACTGATTTTTCAGAACTCGTCTGGATTGTTCATCAGGAATCCAAAACATGAAACTTGTAATACGAAGACGGGTAATGTTTAATCGTTATTTTTTATGAAAAATCTGCTAAAACATAATATATTTACAAAAAAGTAGCCGTTATTTATTTTTAAATTTTTTTCCACTATTGTTATTGAAAATTTCAATCGGCAAGGGTACTAAACATTTTTTCTGAAATTCACTTCCTCATCAACTAGCATATCTGAGTGCTCATTTTTTACTAGTGTTAAGGCAGACCGATGCCTCTATCCTTTCAGCCATTTGAGTGCCCCGCTGCTCGCTTTTTAATTTATTTCCAACTTTTGAATTTACGTTGCTATTGCTCTTATACACACTTTGGCACATATACGCTGTATGTTTTAATTCAAATTGCTTGGAATATTTTTAGGTGCGTTCAACAGAACTTGATCATTTACATTGGATTATATAGCACTGCATTATTAGCAATGCTGTCGCTATTCAGCATCATATCAATATTATTTATGTGTATTAAATTTGCGAGAGAGGTTCACATTGCTTTATACAATTTTTTATTTTTTTATTTAATAAAATGTTTTTTGTTCTTTAATAAAAAAAATAAATAAATTCATTAAAGAAGTTTTAAAATATTTATTTAAAAAAATAACAAACCAATGCTGATCATGACTTAATATAATGCATTTATTTTTTTGTTATTTTTTTTTGTTTTTGTCTTTTGTAGTGTTTTCAAATTGATTTCTTCTTTGTTTTCACAACTAAAAGGTTATTCATATTTAACTACACCATTTTGTTTGTTTTAGAAATGCACACAAATAACTGAAGAAGTGTAATTTTTTTTTCTTTCGCACAAATATTTTTGTTTGTTTTTTCTTTTAAATTTTTTTCGTTTAAAATTAAGAATTTATGAATAAAGTTTTATGTTAGAAATTAGTACAGAGACTGTTTTGCATTTGTTTATGATTTTAAGTTATTTTTACTTTAACAACAATATTTCAACAACTCTTTATTCGAACCCAAATCTGCTTTTAAATATTGCACTGTCAACTATTTACCGTTTGATTGAGAGATTAGACAACAGAACGCGTCGAACGCGCAACACCGACTGAAGTGAAACGAAGGAAAGGGCGCGCTTTTAACATGCTGTCATTCGGCAGAAACAGTCCTCAACACATTAACAAACAAAAAAAAAAAAATATTGAAACATAAAAATGCACAGCAAAACAAAAAAAAAGAAGAAAAACCAGAAAATTTTACGCCAAACACAGAGAAGCAAATGCAGGATGCAGCAAAATATACAGGCAGCTATGTTAGGCGAACGACCACAAAATGTGCAGGCAGGAAGCAGCAATAAATACGCAAGATATAAGCAAAAACAAAAACAAAAAAAAATAATAATAAAAAAAACTAAAAACAAGTGTCAGAAAAAGCATAAACATAAACGAAGCGTGAAACGATGAATGCATGGGTGAAGTTCGCGTGTGTGTGTGTGTGTGTGCTAGTGCTAAAATACAAAACCACAGGCATTTTAAGTGAGGGCGATTTTTTTTTCTAATTTCCTCTGGCTGTGTGTGTGTGCTTTTGGCATTTCATTCATAAAATTGACTTTGTTTATGCCGCATTTGCTGACATAAACAAAAACATGAGCTGAATATCGACTCTTGCGCAGCTTAAATTAGATGGAGAGGAAACGGTTATTAGTGACGTAAAGGGTGAAAGAGCACGTGCATAGTACGAAACACTTGTTGCTAATGACAATAATAAATATGCAATATGAGAATGAGTATGAGTGGGAGGACGGTGGCAGTATTTGTGCATAAGTGTCATGACTTTTGTTCAGAGGGCATGTGTGTGTGTGTGTGCAGTTTTCATGCTTCGCATTATATGAAAGACCCGAAAGACCACCGAAGCCACATTATTTTTTGTCATTTCGAGCAGGAATTTTGTGTGGTAACATTTAACGCAATTTTTAACCTTTCGACAACGGTCATTTGTCAGCCCATCAAATGCATTTTACTATTGGTAAATGTATACTCATGTAGCTATAAATGTATTTAGACAGAGAATAAATACACCGAAAGAAATGACGTATGTAGAATGATCGAATCAAGGTTGTTGTTCTTGAATAAACAGACATTAGGTAAAATTGATGGCATTACGGTTAATTAAATCAAATTTTTTGACAAGACAACAAATTTTGTTTAGTCCATACAACGGAAGAGAGAGTTCTCCACCAGTTGGAAGACCCCATGGCTAGTTCTTATTCCATGAATAAAGGAGAATCCAGCTCCTCACCCTCTCTACGCTCGTCATGTATTCTGGAGACCGTAGGAAAGCTGATAGAGCTGATGCAACGCCTCAAGAGAGCAACTGAGGACGGAGCGAAGTGTCTAACATGACTTTCAGAGCGATCACTCTTAAATAAACATTACTGCAGAAGTGATAAACGCAGTCAGTAAAGCTGAAACATCTTCGCACCGAGCAAGATCGATAGTGTTGCTGATTATGCTAGACGTGAAAAGAGCTTTTGACTTAGCTTGGTGAGACGTTATGCTTGAGGCATTAGAATGCTGTTTCATAGTACCTCAATACCTGCTATAAACTCTGCAGGACCACCACGCCGACCAATATCTAGCGAACGCAATCATACACGGTCAAAGGAAGGTGAACATAACAGGCGGAGCAGCCATATATTCAGTACTGTGGCGCGAGCTCTGTAATTACGGTTTCACACTACCATTACATGCTAGTTGGAGACCAGCAAATGAAAGAAAATACTTCAACGAAATATCTGTTGGTCAAGCTCGACAATCAGCTTAACTTCTCGTAGTACATCCGAGGAACCTGCGAAATAAATATGCACAAATAGCGAATCTATGTAATTTAATGGTAGACACAGGCGGTTCAAAGCCATGTTCAAGGAAGCTGCTTGTATCTGCTCCGAATTCCATACAGTGCAGAAATTTGGGCGGACGCAGTCAAACACTGGAAGCACTGAACTGCGCTCATCTCGGTCCAATGCAGAGAGGCGCTGCGAATAGCTGCGACTTACCGCACTATCTCGGCGGAAGCTGTCCTGGTCGCTACGAAACCATACCCCGATATAACTACGACAGTTTGCGCGGCATTGCCCAAATTGGACAGATACTAATCCACTTAAGAAGCTGCATTTTAACACATTCCTTGCCGTTACTCAAAGTCAAGCAATGAGTATATAAGACTTTATTGATTTTCTTCAAAATATATCTCCCAATTTTTCTCATTCCTACCTTTTGTACATTTCCTTATCTCGCCCTCTTCTTTTTTTAAACCCTCTACCTCTCTCCTGCGTTTTTCTTAGATCCCTCATTCCTCTAATTTATCATTCCCTGATTTATTTTTCAAATTTTGCTATGACCAAACAAAAGTTCTGCACTTAAGTGCGTATATGGCGTATGAGTAACTTTTGCTGACATACAAAATTTGTCTTACCACCCAGTGGAGCACGTGAAATTGAAAAACAAAAATTTTATTTAAAATTCTTAGTTCTGAAATATGAAAAGCCTTCGTCTTGATCGAAGGAACCTAAAAATTTGGTGATGATTGAAGTGTGGCATATATGTTTCCATAGAGAACACACTTACACACACACACGCACACAGAATATGAACTTTATATATATAGATAGGGATTTTCCAGCTAGCAGCTGCGATAAATTGATATTACACTCAGCAGTCGAAATGTTAAAGTTAGTTTACGTAAACCAGCTATAGTTTTTCAGAGACCATGGAATGTGATGCCAACGGCGAATATAAAAGTTGTTATAATGATGAGCTGTATCAGTTTTATGCAGATATGATAATGAATTACAGTCCAAAAGCTTCGCTGGTTAGGTCGTGTTATGCGAAGGGACGAAAAAGCACACGCCGAGAAAATATTGCGATCGACACCGAATTTTGGAAGTAAAAGAAAGAGGAGGCCTCCACTGAGTTGACAGAAGCAGGGGAAGACCTTTTTGACCTTCTTTTAAGCTCCCAATCTAAATCAGTTATCGTGAAAAGGAGATAGATGCTGGCGTAATTAGTTGGTGGTGAATGGCCAAAATCGTTTAGGCGGCTAGTTGCCATTTAGTGATGATGATTCTGAAACGCAGTGCTAATCTTAACTCGTCAACTTTGCTCTTTTTAATAAGTAAATGAGATATAATCGGTAGGCGTTGTTATGAAGAGTGGTGTACCTTGAAGTTTGATTTGAAGCTGAAATGTTACGGTTAATTAACCACCATTGACAGTTTAACAGATCTCTTATCTTACTTGAACGAATATTATTTTTAGGGGCAGAAGGTGTAAAATATGCAGTTCACAAAATTCAAAGGTCTTTTAAATGATCTGCTTTGATCAGTAAAGGTCTCCTGAATTTAACTATATTCGCCCCTGCTGTCACTTTCATCTAATTAAGTTGAATCTTAGCGAAATGAAAAAAAATTAAGATAGGTCTAATTTCGAGTGTCGAAAGCCATGTTCCATGTTTTGGGGGCTAATTCCGAAACTGGGGAAAGCCATGTTCCATGTTTTGGAGGCTAATTCCGAAACTGGGAAATTTTTTTTTCTCTCTT
This sequence comes from Eurosta solidaginis, assembly GCF_040869045.1. Lineage (NCBI taxonomy): Eukaryota > Metazoa > Arthropoda > Insecta > Diptera > Tephritidae > Eurosta > Eurosta solidaginis. Next base: position 45,903,004 of record NC_090323.1, read on the forward strand.
CAAAAAATGTGGTTGGATCCCACATCCAGCCGAGTGCTCTAAAGTGATATTTTATTGAATAACTTTTTTTTGTGTAAGATTCAAATGCGTCTAGATTTATTTTGTCCTTCAAAGCTTGATTGGATCAACAATTTAGGTCCTCTTCTCTAAAGGAAGCTCACCCGCCTAGGTGCCTACTGCTGTCTCTGTTATTATATTTTTTATGCTGAAGAAATATTTTCCAATTTTATAAGTTAGCATTTTATTACACTCCCCATTGAAATTATATCATTTACCCTTTTGCTCTTTTGCTATTCGCAATAAAATTGTCAACAGTTGACATCATAATAAATGTCGCGATTAACTTTCAACAACTTCAATGTGAATGAGAAAAAGAAGTAGAGTGGCATTATAAAATTGTACTGCATTTGAGTAACTGTACAAATTGACAGTTAACATATGTCCATGAAACGAGCAATAACCAATAAATGCGAAGGGAACATATTTGACAAATAGTCGATGAGATATCATGGAGCAGGTTAATGACATAAATTTGTATTAAAACCAAGTTGTTCTTCACTCGAATGGATCTAAGCATTACATTGTGACAAGCACATCTTGTTGTGGAGATTGGCTTTGTCTTGCCAATAAGGGTTATTTCCACTAATCAGGAGTCAAGTAAGCAAGTTTTCTCTTTAAAAACTAAACAATTGCATGTGCGTTCAAGGTGAAAGCATGGGTACCGGTACGTATACGTAACAATATATTTGATACCCATAATATAAAAACACATTCTAGGCACAGTTTTGGCCTATATCTCGAGACCCTAGTCACCCAGCGGTGTAAAGCTTACTCTGTACTAAAGCATACACCAACAGTTTCCATTTGATATCTATATTGTATAAACACATTCTAGGGGTACCCTTTTCCACGTTTTGGGCGCGCTGCCCTCACCATGATGTAAAACTGGTGCTTGTGCACTTTAACGCCAGTGTGGGTAAAGAAGGTGTTTTTGTGCACATGTTCGGAAAGTTCAGGCTCCACAATGAAACCTCTTCTAAAGGTTCTAATGGCTGATCGACTTCGCCGGTGCTCGAAACATGGCCATGTCCAGCACAACATACATAAATATACATCAGTACAAGAACCTAAAATTGACTCGGATCCCTATCTTGTCGCAGTCAAAATACGCGCCCGCTTCTGCGCGGCCAAAATCAAGGAAAGCAAAAAAAAAAAAAAACAAGAAAAGCAAGACGTCGAAAAGCTGTAATTGCGACAAACTGCCAATGATTTCGCAACTGGACTCTCACACCTGTTTTCTGAGAGCACAAGTCAACCCGACGGAATGCAGGAGCAGTTGGAGTATATCTCTATAGAACTTCGTGCACTGAGGAAAAAATGGGTTACCGGCGACCATGGAAAAACAACTTGTACGATGCAGAATGCCGCATTGCAACCGACAGAAAAGATGCTGCCTACAGGGCTATATTAAAAGCGAGCGCAACAAGGTGAGTGTGTGAACGCCTGTACTTGTAAGAATGAAAATGGTGACCTTGTGACTGATGTCGAAAGAATATTTAGCTTGTGGAGGGAATACTTCCCTGCTCTCCTAAATGAAAACAGCTATGTATCACCCAAGGATGATAAACCCGATCGCGCAAGCAATGATTATGTAATTAATGTCTGTTCCTATAACAAGCACCATTAATGTACAAGCCCGGCCATTGCGGGAAGATATAATATAACCACACTGAAACTTCTAGACCGTCGCCAGAGTCTCGGCTGCTAAAGAAACAGGGAAGGTGGGTTGATAATTGGGTGGGAGAAGCTATAAATTGTGCTAGCGACCCCTTGAGAAGGTTACACTACACAATCCCTTCTTTAATTTGGGTATTGTAGTCGCCTCTAATGTCAATCATACCTTACGCAGGTATACTTTTAGCCCCCCAACCCGCTGGGCTGACATTCATTCTATGTTGTTGTTGTGTTAACAGTGCTTCGCCCCATGCAATGTGCACGACCTCTCACAAATTGTCATCAAAGTCCTCTAACGAGAGTCCAAGGAAACTGGCTGTTACAAGAGGCGCGATCCATAGGTGTTGGTGGCGTAGGTTCCATATTAAAATTGAAAAGATGGTTGGTGTCATGTGGGGACACATCGCATGCATGGCAAGCATTACTTATGTCGGGGTTGATTCTGGACAAGTAAGAGTTTTACTTGTTACAGTATTCAGAACGAAGTTGGGCCAGAGGACTCGTGTCTTCCTTGGTAGCTTGCTTTCTTCTTCTGCAAGGGTAGGATACTCGTATTGCATATTAATAACAGGGTTCATTGGGGGCGTCATGGCAAAAGTGTTTACCGATTCTGTGTGAATTTGGCTTAGGACGTGCTTATGCTTGTATGAATCAAACGGCTGTGTTGGTGGGTGCCGGATCTCGTCATAGTGCTTATGTAGATGTTCCCTTAACCCCAATGGAGGCGGGGCTCGATCAAGCAGCTGTTTGCTGGGATGCCCTGGTTTGTGACAATCTACTGCCTGTTCAGCATTTAGGTTTGGTCTTTAATGTTGAGCTTTTTGGTCTCACTATGTAGGTGGTATTCGGTGGTCATAAGGAGACATCATTCTATCATCATCGTTCGCTGAATCGGGTTCATCATCCCTGGACGGTACTTAGAACTTTCCGTCCTTTTTTTTAATAATATTTTCGGACTTTTTTCCTATAAAGTTGTCTTGCTTTGCTTTTTAATTCGCGGTAGCTTTCACATTTCGACCAAAATATTGTAACGAATTTACTGCAATTCCTCTTATTTGCAATCTTCTACTAACGTTCGTATCGCTAAACTGTTGAATAAATAACTCCAATATTTAATAATGCAAAATGACCTTTATTAAAGTACTTCACAATGACACTGATACTTCACAACCAATAGCTTGCTTAAATGAAACGGATTGTCGTGCCTCTACTGTTGCTGCCTTTTATACTCTGTGATTTCTCGTTCCCATCTTCTAGGCGCTTCCATTTCCAGAATCTACTAGTTGGCCATCAGCTATAAAATTACTACGTTTATAGCTTCTCATATGCGCGTGTATGTGTGAACACAATTATAATTGCATACTTTTGGGAGCATCTCAGATAAGATATCTGCATGTGTTTATATGTGTGAGCGACACTTGCACAACCATTGCATACTTTCGGGAGTATCTCAGATTTATGCATGTGGTTGTGCGTTGCTTCTCCGCTGTGTGTATGTACATATGTGTAGACGTAATGATTGAATGTGCATACAAGTTACTGCTTACCATCGGCTTAGAGATGATAGTATCCCTTAGTGCTGCTAATATTCGTTACAATATGTACCAAGTTTATATAATTATATGAACTTTTATGGACTCAAAGGAGGACCATGTCAATTAGGTCCTTTTATTTTTATCTCTATTATAATACTCTTGAATTTTAAAGTCTTTAATTCAGCTATTTTCGGTATGGGTAATTTTCCACTCAAAACGTTGCAATTATGGTGTCAACAAATGTCAGGCTATTAGATATTTATGAACCAATTATGACAGTGGCTTGGTTAATGACAGCTATGAGTATGACACATACGAGTACCTTAAAAAAATGATATACTTTCAACAACATATTTTCTGATATAAATATCCCGGTTGATCTGCTAGAACAATCATTCCTCTAATATTTTGAGCGAATTGCGATTTGATAAGAAATTTCAAAATAATGGATTTGGTATTATTGAAGTTCATATTATACTACTTTTTTAATATTAATATGAAGGTGCTGGTAACGTTGAATTGCTGGGATATGGAAAGTTAGTGAGAACTTGTTTCATATTTATAGAAAAGTGCAAGTAAAGATTTCACTAAACTTAACAATTTAGAAGTCAAGTCTAGTCTAGTAAACTTTAGTAGTAGTTTCAAGCTAACCTTTGCCTAAGTTGTATGATGTAATACAAACATAAAATGCGTTTAAATTTTTAGTACCTAAAGTTTAGTGTTATTTTACTTTTTGCGCCTATTTCTAGCCCAACTGGTGTTCTATAAAATGGCAGTTGATCATTCATTTTATGTCCATTATATTAACCTCAATGATTCTGCAGCCATTCAAAACATTGAGTATCGACTGGTTGGCAAGCGGCCAACCATGGGAATTTTTATGGATATGAAGTGTGGGAGCAGTGAGGAGCTACTGAACATTGTAAGTACATGACTAGAAGAGTTAAAAAATTCCCTTTTTTTAAGGAAAAAGGTCAGCTGCATAGCAGAAGCTTGCTCTTTAAAGTAGGTTTGTATAAGATGTATCCAAATACATGATAGTGTCGGACAATATTGTAACGAATTTTGGGAAATTCCTGATAATTATACAGCTTCTGCAAACGTATGAATTGCTGAACTGTCGAGTAAATAACTGCAATATTCAGTATTGCAAAATGGTCTTTATTTAGACTACTTTGGGAGTGGTACTCCACAATCACAATTATACTTCACTATTAGCATCAAATTGACTAGTTACACCTCGGCTTGCGCTGCCATTATACTCTCTGTGGCCTCTTTCGCATATTTTCCCTAAGGTCTAGACTTTTCACGAACATGTCTTCGGAACATTTGTATCGCATACTTGGTTATTTAGCTATATGCATCTGTATGTGAGAGTAACTACTTCTGCTCTTAGCTGATGACTACGTATGTGTGTGTGAGATAATCTCTTTGCTTTGAGCTGCTGGTTGCGTGTGTGAAATATTCTTCGTTGCTTTGTATATAAGCGTGGCTCGCTTCGGCTTTTCGCCACAATATTAATTTAAGTCGTGGCGGTACCAGCACAAACGACGTTGAGCATTTAGGCGACATAGATCAGCGATAAAATCCATCGAATGATACTGAACGGTCGTAGTAGTTAAATAGGATCTGCCGGCATAAGCTACATGACCGTAATTTTTAGGAGGAAGGGGTTATCATTCAAGCCGATTACCTTTAGAGTAAAACTTTTTCTGAGCTTTTGGATGACTTTGATATGGTTTTGAAACAAAAGTAACGAATTTTGACGAATAAACCAATATTATTAAGTAGACGGCTAATTGCTATCCCATTTAGCAGATTCATTTGACTTAGTTCACTCCTGCAATTTCCTATTTTCAATCCTGAATAAATGCCTGTGTTAAATGGGAATAAGTTCAAATGGAGAGGTGAACGCTGGAAGAAATTATTATTTCGAGAGATAGGTTAATTTTGAAGTACTGAGAAATTGGGAAAACTCTTGACTAAATGTATGGAAGTAAAATGAGAGGAATATAAGGAGTTTTGTAGTGCAACAGTTTCAAGGAGATGCCAACCCGTGCTGGCGAAGCTCAGCTCCAAATCAATATTCATCAAAGGACCATCAAGATCGATAAAACTTCTCAAAATCTTCTGATAGTCTCATTATCGCTACAAAGAGAAGAAAAAGCTAAAATGAGACTATGCAAAAAGTCAGCGAAATATTTCACCTTTTTATTTGTGTTTTACTTCCTTCTGTCGATTTCAAGTATTTGTTCACAAGTATTTGTTCTATTTCTTTTAAGTTTCAACCTCGATGGTACTCTTACTATATCTCATCCTTATTTCTTACTCAGTTTCCCTCGTTCTGACACTTTTTTTCTTCCCATCTTTCAAATTTTCTTTATTTCCTTACCTCACGCTTCCTTTTCCACTCTTCTGCCGCTTCTTTTTTCTTTTCCTATGCTGTAAGGTCCTCCTGCTGTTCGTCTTGCTAGCCGAATTTTCTCCACCTCCTTCCCGCTTTCCAGCTTCCTAGCCCAGTCTTGCTTCTTTATCCTCCACTCCACTTTATTTGTTGTGTTTCCTTTCTTCCCGTATCTTCTACCACTTTATCATTATATTCCTTTTCACTCCCATTTATTATACTCAGCTGAGCAGAGCTCACAGAGTATATTCATTTTATTCGCATAGCGGTAATCTGTAACGGCATAAACTAATCGAGATAGATATAGACTTCTATATATCAAAATGATCTGGGCGAAAAAAGAAATTAATTTAGCCATGTCAGTCCGTCCGTCCGTCCGTAAACACGATAACTTGAGTAAATTTTTATGTATCTTGATGAAATTTAGTATGTAGGTTCCTGGGCGCTCATCTCAGATCGCTATTTAAAATGAAGGAAATCGGACTACAACCACGCCCACCTTTTCGATATCGAAAATTTCGAAAAACCGAAAAAGTGCGATAATTCATTACCAAAGACGGATAAAGCTTTGAAACTTCGTAGGTGCGTTGAACTTACGACGCAAAATTGAAAATTAGCAACATTTTGGACAATAGGCGTGGCTCCGCCCACTTTTAAAAGAAGGTAATTTAAAAGTTTTGCAACTGTAATTTGGCAGTCGTTGAACATATCATGATGAAATTTGGCAGGCACGTTACTTCTATTACTATGTATGTGCTATATAAAAATTAGCAAAATCGGATGACGAACGCGCCCATTTAAAAAAAAAAAAAATATTTTTTAAAGTCAAATTTTAACAAAAAATTTAATATCTTTACTGTATATAAGTAAATTATGTCAACATTCCACTTCAGTAATGATATGGTGCAACAAAATACAAAAATAAATGAAAATTTCGGCGTGGCTCCGCCCGTTACCATTTAATTCGTCTAGAATACTTTTAATGCCATAAGTCGAACAAAAATTTACCAATCCTTTGAAATTTGGTAGGGGCATAGATTCTATGACGATAACTTTTTTCTGGGAAAATGGGCGAAATCGGTTGAAGCCACGCCCATTTTTATACACAGTCGACCGTATGTCCTTGCGCTCGGCCGTTAAGAGGATAACTTGAGCAAAAATCGATATATCATTACTAAACTTAGTTCACGTACTTATCCGAACTCACTTTATCTTGGTATAAAAAATGGCCGAAATCCGACTATGACCACGTCCACTTTTTCGATATCGAAAATTACGAAAAATGAAAAAAATGCCATAATTCTATACCAAATATGAAAAAAGAGATGAAACATGGTAATTGGATTGGTTTATTGAAGCAAAATATAACTTTAGAAAAAATTTTGTAAAATGGGTGTGACATCTACCATATTATGTAGAAGAAAATGAAAAAGTTCTAAAGGGCGAAATCAAAAGCCCTTGGAATCTTGGCAGGAATGCTGTTCGTGGTATGACATATATAAATAGATTAGCGGTACCCGACAGATGATGTTCTGGGTCACCCTGGTCCACATTATGGTCGATATCTCGAAAACGCCTTCATATATACAATTCCCTTTTAAAACCCTCAGTGATACATTTAATTTGATACCCATATCGTACAAACGATTTCTAGAGTCACCCCTGGTCCACATTATGACGATATCTCGAAAAGGCGTCCACCTATAGAACTAAGGCCCACTCCGTTTTAAAATACTCATTAACACCTTTCATTTGATATCCATATAGTACAAACACATTCTAGAGTCACCCCTGGTCCACCTTTATGGAGATATCTCGAAAAGGGGTCCACTTACAGAACTATGGCTCACTCCCTTTTAAAATACTCTTTAATGCCTTCCATTTGAAACCCATGTCTTACAAACACCCTAGGTTACCCTAGGTTCATTTTGTTAAATGGTGATTTTCCCTTATTTAGTCTCCAAAGCTCTCAGCTGAGTATGTAATGTTCAGTTACAGCCGAACTTAGCCTTCCTTACTTGTTTTCCAATTCGTTTTGTATAAGTCTTGGCTTCCTACCTCCTTCCTACCTCTTCCTCATCCACTGACCATCTTCGCATTTTATATCTTTTACTCTTCTTCTTGTTCTCCGTCTTTCCCTTTCTCACTATCTCTCTCTTTATCGGCTACCTCCCAGATCCGATTGTACTTTTGTTACATTCCACTCTTTGTTACTATTCCACTCATCCTCCATTCCTCCCAGCTATTAGCGCCCATTCCTTACCCATTATTTTCTTTAACTCCGATTCGTCTCTCTATATAGATATAGTCATCTCCTTACTTGATATACTTTGTGATAATACGAATTTTGATTTCTCTAAAGAAGCTTGGCCCTTTTTGACTTTTAAAATTTCCTTGTTGCTTTATCTATGTGGCCCATGCGCCCAATCCTATGCCTTTTAATTTAAAAAATATTAATTTCCTTCTTCTTTTCCTTGTTTTATTCCTTTCTCACTTTTTGCTTAAAACGAGCGGTAAAGACACATAACTTGGATCCAAGTCTGGTCTTATATTCATTTAATACAACACTGCGTCTGTTTACCCACGACAACGACCGCAGAGAAATACCTTGTAATGTTAGTTGTTTAAGGATGGGATCCTCGGTAATCCAAGAGACTTTAACATGCACTGCGAATTACTACAATTTGTCAGCCGATGCAAGTGTGATATCTATGGAGGAGGAACTTCCTCAGCATGCTCGATGCTTCTATCGGCAGCGTAGGACTAATCAGTCAACGTATTCTTCGTTTTTTAAGACTATCAATCGAACGTTCAGTTCACTTACTAGTGTCACGCCGTGTCTGGCTCAACTTCATTACGCAGATGCCGAACATTTTGAATGAGAGCAAATGAAAAAAGAGGTGTAATGAAAGGTACATATCGTTAGCTTAATGTAAAAATGTGCTAAGTCACTTTTTACGAATTTTACAGGAGACGAAAAAAACTGATTAATTTTTAAAATAACCTTTTTTTCAAAACCGTGAATGAGGATACCTTAGTTGCAATACTTTTGAGTGTAGAAGCTTTGAAAAAGATAAATAAATATGATGTATGCTAACCCAGCAGCTTTTTTATGACTTAGCACAATTTCCTCACTCAAAGCAAATTTTTTCTCTTGACTTAGCACTTTTTACTCAATATGTTTCCTCATCACTCCTCCCCTTTAATGATTGAAATATAACACTAAAACTATATATTTCACAAAAAATATCTACTATTTATTTGTCAAACTATTTCTAATTATTGGCGGCCCCCGTGGTGTGATAGTAGCGTGCTGCGCCTACCACACCGAATGCCCTGGCTTCACACCCCGAGCAAAGCAACATCAAAATTTTTGAAATAAGGTTTTTCAATTAGAAGAACATTTTTCTAAGCGTGGTCGCCCTCGGTAGTGTTTGGCAAGCACTTCGAGTTTATTTCTGCCATGAAAAGCTCTCAGTGAAAACTCATCTGTCTTGTAGATGCTGTTCGGAGTCGGAATAAAACAAGTAGGTCCCGTCCCGCCAATTTGTAGGGAAAATTAAAAAAAAGAGCACGACGTAAATTGGAAGAGAAGCTCGGCCTAAAATCTCTTCGGAGGTTATCGCGCCTTACATTTATTTATTTATTTTATTTCTAACGGTGCTGATCTGGACTCTTTAGCGGGATGGTGCGCAGACAATAACTTATTTTTAAATTCAAACAAATGCTGTGTTGTGTCTTATACCATAAAGACAACTGCCACATATTTTATCTACAAACTAAATCTCTTAATCGTTGTCAAGAGAGTAAAGACTTGGGTGTAATTTTTGACTCCAAACTCTCTTTTACTAGTCATATTGATTTCGTTGTTTCAAAATTTGTTGCAATGGCTGGATTCAGTAGACGTTACACCAGTGACTTTAAGAACCCTATGATGTTGAAGGCACTTTATTTATCCTTGGTCAGAAGTAGTATTGAATATTGTTCAATAATATGGAATCCTTTCTATGAATCTAACTCCCGTAGATTATTTATCGAAATAACTCATAGCGAATTATGCTATGAATGAACCTATAACTGGGACCATACCTCTAGCAAATCGATTCAGTAGTGTTATTAATTTTAATAACATCTTATATAAGTTTAAGCTTGGATTTTTTTCTATTTTTAACTAGGCTGTAAGAAAGCATGTAGTTATCGACATGTAAGAATTGAAGTAGATTATAGTCAGCGCAAAGCATTTATCATACACCAAAGGCATGTCTCAATTGGGTAAATCCAATTTCAAGGGGTTGCCAGTACAATACATAGCTTCTCCAATCCAATTGTCAACTCACCTGACCGTGGCGAGTCCTGTTTCATTGACAGCCGAGGTTCTGGCGACCCCAAGTTCCTCATGGAACTAGGGGGTGGGGAGGGCGGGACGGCCTAGAAGGTTTAATTTGGTCATATAAATCGTTCCCGAGGTGGTCGAGCTAGTGGTACCCAGTGCTTTGTTACCGGAACGTACCGGATATATATCCGGCAAAGGGCCATCAACATCGGTAACACTCCCCAAAGCCTTCGGAAAGTGTCTCCATCGTTAATAAAACAACAACAACAAAGTATGTACTTTTGGAGTGAATGAATTAAATAAATAAATAAAATGCTCGCACAAAGAAATTATTAGTAATTCAGATTAATATAATTGATAGGTTGACTTAGCACATTTTTTTAACAGCTGACGACTTAGCACATTTACACATCATTTCCCACAGCACGTAAAAATGAAAAATTTAAATATTTTTTTGTTTGTTATCGATGTATTTTGAATTCAGTTTTAAAACTGCATTAAAATACAATTTTTCAAAAAAATTGACTTAGCACATTTTCACATTAAGCTAACGATATGAGCAATCATGAAAGCTTTGCTCGACAACAAAGCTCGATTATAAAGCACCAGTTCCGACTACAAAATGATAAAAAAATTCCTCAGATGGCAACTTATCGGGATATTTTAAAATATCACATCAATTATCGATCGCAGCCGCAGCATTAGATAAATAATGATAATGTTGTCTATTAATTTTTTGGGAGCATTCATATTTTAGTTAAATGCCTAAAAATATGCAACACTTGTGTGATGATAAAATATTACTTAATTCCATGTTTCGTAGTACGAATTAGAAAGAAAATTTTATAGCATAGCATAATATCATATCTTATACTGTTTTCACACAGAAACTTAATGATCTCATTTCACCTTCTAATGAAATCGTAAATTTTTTGCTTTCACACAGAAGTAGTTGCTCGATTATTATGAAGGATGAAATGTCAAGCGAATAAAATGACAATGCTATATGACAGACAATGACATTTACTTCGACAAATGACATTTTTAAGCACTGAACACACCAAAAACTAAGAAACTGAACGCTGTCAACAGAGTTGCATTGGGCTTTTGCTTTCATTAGGCATTCGATTAGTCACTAATGAAATAATTATAGATTCGAATTTTGTAGGGAGATTGAGCTCAATAAGCGCCTTAATGTAGTAAACTGCTTTTATTATTCAATAAGCCGTGTGTGTGAAAATAGTATTAAACTTTCTTCGCCAGGCCGCAAGAGAACGACTCTTCAATGATCATTTCTTTTGGTTGATCTACGATAACACGGCAAATATAACATACTTTCGGGCGCTGTTCGAAAATCTCAATCTCGCCGTTGATGCAGAAATTACTTATGCAATTTTGAATAACCTTAACAATGAGTGGAGTAACGAAACTAATGCTGCTTCTTATACGCTTTATGATGTGTACAACAATGGCTATTATCATGGTGGAAAATTAAATATGACATTAGATCGCGAGATTTTCTGCACAGTACAACAATGCATAATAAACAAATATCTCTCAAAATTACATTTCCGTACTAAATATGGAAATAGGGATAAATTGCATGATGTCACATTGCGTTTGACGGTGGTGGTATGTGAAAGAGAGCAAGCCAGATATATTGCGAACTTAGGCCCGGTTTTTCAGTACAAGTTCAACTCAGTTTGTCAGTTAAACTACGCTTCAACGTATTCTGCAGTTTTTCAATCTACTTTAACTGAAGTGTAAGCTGAGCTTAAGCGGCCAAACTGGCAGGGTTAAACTCTAGTTAACCTATCGGTGATTCGAGTTTGTTCGAAATGGCGTCGAATATACCCACCAATCTTTTGGGCTTGAGTAGCATTAGAGCTCATGTTGATAACTAGCATACCTCTAAAATCTCAAGAGTTGTTACGAAACAGTGGCTAAACTTGAGAAAAGAGGGAATTTTTTATAAAGCGAAAAATGCTATTACTTAAGTTGAAAAAATGATCGTTCCAAACTTGTGGTTCTTTGAGTGGACTCAAGTGTAAGATTCCAATACTACATTATTTTCATTTCATTATATACATAATTTATTTTTGGTAAATTGCGCTTTATTACCGCTATCAATTAGGTGTTTATTTCTCACAATAAATAGCTGATGGCTTTTTGTGGTACCACCTTGGAGATTTTTTTTTCACTTCACCTCAACTCGATATCAAATTTAGGACATCAACTGGAGAAACGTGTTGAATATTCATTTGAGAACTGTACATTCCTCAAAATAACTCAATGATTGGATAATAATTTGAAAATACTAATGACGTTGGAGACCAACACGAGAAATATAAATTTTACAAAATTTCTTAAAGGTTGGATAGTGATTGGAGAATGAAGTTGGATATCAACTTGAGAACTAGGTATTTATTTCGGTGGAGAAATAAATTTTAAATATTTGTTGGGTAAGCAAAATCCAGCTGTTGTTGTCTACAAATTATCTATATATTTTCCGCTGTGATGCAAAGACGGAAGATTCCTGATGATGATCTTAGATTGAGATCGAAATATCGAATAATTAAATACATACAAGCAACAAACCGAGTTGTTTTATTTAAAAGAGGCCTACAGCTCCCCAACAGAAAATATATATATTTATTCATTAACGGCCAATATACAAATTATCTAGATAATAAAAAACCAATGTTTCCGTACAAAAAAGCCTACCCCAAAGGCGGCCTTAAACTGTGACTGAGAAACTGCTCAGTAGTTGAACTGGAGTTTAAATTTGACTAGAGTTTAATCAAACTTAGTTTAAGCTTAGCTTAACCAACTACTGAAAAACCGGGCCTTAGATTGCACAGTAAGAAAAATAACTGCATACTTTTAGGTTACCAAAATTCCGCTTACAAGCACGCCAGATGAAATTCTTAATTTTTTAAGTTCAACAAAAGATGTCAATTATGATGCAATAGCACGTTTTGGTTATCAGGTGGTGGTAATTTTGATTGATTACTTGGGTTGTGGGTAAGTATGAGATTTTTAAAAATTTTTCATCTTTGTTTACCAAGCACATTTTTCTACTGCTTTTCACTAAGCGTAAACTACACCTTCGTTAATCGTTGGACTATCAATGAAACTCATGGCGGTCTCATAGGCGCCTTGGCTGTACAAAGTGCCGATCTCATATCTACACCTTTTATACCAACCCTACCACGCATGGAGTTCTTCACAGTCATTGCTGAGACGTCTACCTTTCGCTCGATTTGTATGTTTCGTACACCTCGTAACTCCGGTATTCAAGGTGACGTATTCTTGAAGCCCTTCAATACCACCGTTTGGACATTGTTTGCTGTGTTACTACTTTTGACGGCTATAGTTCTTTGGAGCATTTTTAGATTGGAACGATATCGTATGCATAAACGCTATATTGATTATATGCCTTCGATTTTGGCAACATTTCTCATTTCATTTGGTTCGGCTTGTAGTCAGGGTAGTGAGATGGTGCCTGGATCTATTGGTGGACGTATCGTGTTTCTTACGTTGTATTTGCTTACATTTTTGATGTACAATTATTATACATCCATCGTAGTTTCATCGTTGCTCGGCTCACCGGTGAAGTCTGATATAAAAACCATGGGGCAGCTAGCTGATAGTTCATTAGAAGTCGGTTTGGAGCCGTTGCCGTTCACTCTTACCTATTTGAATGTGAGTAGAATAGTTTAGGTAAGTGTTCGCTATCATATTTTAAGATTTATAAAAATACATATTTATAATGAAGACATTTATTAGACATATTAAAAACGTGCTCGGCTTCGGAGAAATCAGTGTAACAGATTTTGAATGTTGTTGTTGCGATAAGGATACTCCCCGAAGGCCTTGGGGAGTGTTATCGATGTTGATGGTCCTTTGCAGAATGCAAATCGGGTACGTTCCGGTACCAAGCCCGACCATCTCGGAAATGATTTGGTATGACCACATGCGACCTTCTAGGCCATCCCGCCTTCACACCCCCTACACACATGAGTAGTTCGGCGTCGCCATAGTGAAGCTGATTTACTGAATTATTTGTTGCTTCCTCTCATTCAAGTTTGATCACTCCAGATCCAACACCAGATATAAAAAAGCGCACGAGAAACCTACTAGTGCCCGGTTTTACACGTCGTACTTAAGTTATGATCTCAGCAGGGTATAGTTTTTTATACTCAAACGATGGTGAGCTAGACAATTTCTTAAGAGTGATCTGTGAGAGTGACGAAACTTTGCGCAGGAACTGGTGAGTACCTGAAGACGATATGATCCGCTTTGTCATCGTCAGCGCTGTCGTACAAGAACTTCGAGTCTTAACTAATTCCATATACGTACATAGGTAGTTTGAGGTACTCTCGTGCAGATCACATCTACGATTTATCACCGAAATAATTTCTCCCTTCTTTTTTGTCTAATGAATGTCTTCATAAATTCATTATTTGGCTTAATATATTCATTATCTTTCAGCTATATTCTGTCGCTAGGTTTTTGGCCGGTTTTCACCTGTCTGACTGGGCTGATACAGTGTAAGGCTATAAAAAGGTTCACTAATACCAAGCACCGTTAGCAGTTGTATCGAACTGAATGATGATCAAAATCATCTTGAAGATCTCTCAGCCTGAGTATGCAAATACAAACGGAGCATGTTTGCCACTCTGTTACTGAATAGTGATGTCGTTATTCGCAACACTATTAATTAGTGGTCAGTGAGGAGCGTCTCGACAACCTCAGCTTTGTTAAATGCATGGATATATAATCCCTTTGAAGTGTAAAAGTTTCCAAATGTCCAGCCGGCTGGTAAGGTGTAAGCGCCACCCATCCTATATAAGGAATCATCTCCGCAGGTACTATGAAGAAATCCGAAAAAAATCGGCGAAGTTCTATGCCAATAAATGCCTGGCGAACCCCGTTCTCAATGACAAATACCGAAAAAAAATCCCAGTTGAGAAAAGCAATCTCCCTATGGAGACAAGCGTCACTCCAGCTCAGCATTACATCAGAGTAATCCATGGAGTACCCACTATGACACAATTAACAATGCGATGTCCTAGGACTGGACCATATACTCGAGCTCATCATAATATCAGAGTAATCCATCGAGTCCTCCAGAATAACACAAGTGGACCACATGATCCACCGATTTTTGCAGGGATATAGAAAGCATATCAGGGGTCCGCAACTAGTGTGCGCCATAAATCAAGACCATCTACTAGATTTCAGTCTGTTTTTTTTTTAGAAATAACGTTTGATTTCTGAAAACATTAGCTTTTTTGCATTCGTTGGAAAGCTCCGTAAGGTTTATGGCAAAGAAAATTGATGATCGACGCACAGGGTCTCGAGATATACGCCAAAACGTGGACCCGGGTATCTCTAGAATGTGTTTATAGAATATGGATAACAAATGAAAGCTGTTGATAAGTGTTTTAGTAGAGGGTAATTTTCATACCCCTGGGTGATTGGGTCTCGAGATGTAGGTCAAAACGTGGACCCGGTTACCCCTAGAATGTGTTTATAGAATATGGATAACAAATGAAAGCTGTTGATGAGTGCTTTAGTGGAGTGTAATTTTCATACCCCTGGGTGACTATGTCTTGAGACATAAGCCAAAACGTGGACCCGGGTACCCCTAGAATGTGTTTATAGAATATGGAAAACAAACGAAAGCTGTTGATGAGTGCTTTAGTAGAGGGTAATTTTCATACCCCTGGTTGACTAGGGTCTCGAGATATAGGCCAAAACATGGACCCGTATACCCCTAGAATGTGTGTGTATTATGGATATCAAATGAAAGCCGTTGCTGAGAGTTTTAATGTAATTTTCATTGTGATATTTGATTTAGTCGCAAAAACCTGGCAAAACTGATAAATATGCATGCGAAGCCGAAATAAAGTCATGAATTAATAATACCCATATACCTATTTACATACGTCCTATTCGATTTGCCAGAAATTTGGTATATAAATTTGCCTATATTAGTATTTACGATCCTTTTTTCCGGGAAGTAGACCAGAGACGGTCTGGGCTGGGTCTGAGACTCGGATTGGGACTGGAACTCGGAATGGGAATGGAACAAAATGCATACCACCCTCTGGGACTCGCAATAAGATATGAAGAAGAATGAGAAAAACTTGAGAGAAGACAAAAGAGAGAAGGAGGCTGAGAAAGAGATAGAATGAGACGAAGATGGAGATAGACGAAGCGAAAAATACGAAGGGGGGAGTGAATACAAAGATTGGGAAAAACTATAGAGGGGCCGGGCAGAATTAGACGGAAAAAGCTTATTAAAATGTAAGCAGATAGACCAAATTTAGGGCAGAACAACGTATGCCGGGGCTGCTAGTAAATTTATAAAAAAAAAACCTAAAATGTTCATATATTCTATTTCTTGCATACAGAACTCACTGTTACCGGAAGTACGTCGCTTCAAGCGCAAAATTGACTCATCACCGCATCCGCAAGAGATTTGGATGCCGTTGAAAAAGGGAATATTACGTGTACGCGATCAGCCTGGTTTTGTTTTTGGATTTGAAGCTTCAACGGGTTATTTTTTTGTAAAACGCTACTACAAACCTTACGAAATATGTGACTTGAATGAGTTACTCTTTCGCCCTGAAAAAAGCTTATATAGTCAAGTGCATAAGAACTCAAGCTACAAAGAAGTCACCAAGCAAAAGTAAAATAACAGTTTGAATTTCTTCAGCAAACTCTCAGATAATAAAATAAAACTAAAAACATCTTCACTTTGCAGAATCATACGCATATTGGAGACGGGTGTTTCTATAAAGTTACATCGCCACTGGGTACAAACCACTTTGGAATGTTTTGATAGCAATTTCATAGTTGAAGTTGGCATGGAGTATATGGCACCGTTATTCATGTTGTTATTGGTGACTTACTTTCTTGTGATCGGCATATTATTGTTGGAAATTTTACATAAGAAATATTGGTTGGACCGAAAAATGAAGCTCGAAAGTATTATCCTTGGCGGAAATTGGCATAATGAATGAGCTAGAGTTATTGTGTTGGCTTAAGAGAACTGAAATGTCTTTAGAAAATATTAATTTATCTATTTTGACATATTTTGCACTTTGCACTTCGTAGTTTGTACTATATATAAGTTTTAAAAACCAATAAAAAATGTTTGTTTGCACCTCTTCTGATAACAAACGTATGTTGTTGTTGTAACGGTAAGGAGACTCCCCCAAGGCCTTGGGAAGTGTTATCGATGTTTATATTCGTTTTCCGAATGTAGATCCGGTACGTTCCGGTAACATGCACCATAAAAGTACTAGCCCGAACATCTCGGGAACGTCCTCCCACCCTAGATATATCAGGAGTTCGGGGTCGACAAAGCCTCGGCTGTTAATGAAACAGGATTCGCCACGGGTATGTGAGGTTGACAATTGGGTTGGAGAAGCTATATATATATATATATATATATATATTCTAAGCCCCCTAACCCACTGGGGCGATAAAAAATGTTTCGAGTGTGTCCCCATGTACCCTAATAAAAAAAATAGCTGTGAAATTAAACGAGTTCCAGTCAAGTCAAAACGAGATGGCGGCTTTCTGTCTTGAATAAACCCTCTCCGCCAAAATTTTTTCGAAAAAGTTCTGAAGTTTTAGTGGATGCTGCTAAAAATGTCTCCTACATTAAGTTACATATTTAAATACTGATAACACTCCTTTAGCCAATTTAAATTTCAAAATTTTCTGGTTTTTGATACGATTTGATGACCACCCCCTTTTCACCTGCATAAGCATATACATTATTTTTGGTGCTCTTTGATAACAGTCGAACTTTAATATAATCTCTCCTTTTAAAGTTGGCTGTGGGCCCTAAAACAGTCTCCTCCATTGGCGCATGAACCTCAATTATGGTATTATCATCGATCCTTAAGCTTAAGTTAAGTTAAATTTGCTCATTTAAAGGGCGTTGGCTTCAAAATTCATTATTTGATGCTACTTGATAGATAGACACATATGTGGGAAGCATTTTTATAACAGTGGAATATATTTTCATGCGTCCGATTTTTTAATACGTTGCGATTTGATGTGATATTATCTTATACATATGATGTGACTTCATACATCTGATGTGATATGACAAATGTGATGCTATATGATATATATACGTTGTGATATGTAAACATATGACACTACGTTTTCTACGTGATTTCACTATCCCACGTGATCTGATGCAGATAATGCCATGTAATGTATTGCTTCCTTCTGACACACATGATATCATCTTTTCTGTTTCCATCTGATAAATACCATGCATCTCATTCATGATCTGATGATGTGAAGCGATGCATTGTTTCGTTTTGACACATATGGTGTGACCTTTTCCACTTGGTTTCATCTGATAAACACGAAGCGATCAGATGAATAGAATGCCATGTGATGCATTGACTAGTTCTGATACATATGATGTGACATTTTTCATATGACTTCATCTGATTAATACCATGTGATGCATTGATTCATTCTGATATATGATGTGATATTTTAGGAAAGCCATGACCTGAATCAAAGGATACGTTATGATAAACATGAAGTGATATTTTATTTATCACAAGATCGCAATCATATAGGTGTCGTTGCACATGAGACGTGTTTGTGAAGTGATCTGCAATGTTTGATTTGCTCTGATACATGTGATGTGACCTTATACAATGTTAAGAAGTAAGAGCAGCATCCATAAATAAATAAAACAAGTAAGGAAGGTAAAGTTCGGGTGTAACCGAACATTACATACTCAGTTGAGAGCTGTGGAGACAAAGTAAGGGAAAATCACCATGTTGTAAAAAGAACATAGGGTAACCTGGAATGTGTTTGTATGACATGTGTATCAAATGGAAGGTATTAAAGAGTATTTTAAGAGGAAGTGGGCCATAGTTCTATAGATGGACGCCATTTAGGTATATCGCCTAAAGGTGGACCAGGCCTGACTCTAGAATTTGTTTGTACGATATGGGTATCAAATTAAATGTGTTTATGATAATTTTAAAAGGGAGTGGGCCTAAGTTCTATAGGAGAATGCCTTTTCGAGATATCGCCATAAAGGTGAACCAGGGGTGACTCTAGAATTTATTTTGTACGATATGGGTATCAAATGAAAGACATTAATGAGTATTTTAAAAGGGCGTGGGCCTAAGTTCTATAGATGGACGCCTTTTCGAGATATCGCCATAAAGATGGACCAGGGGTGGCTCTAGATTTTGTTTGTACGATATTAGTACCAAATGAAAGGTGCTAATGAGTATTTTAAGCGGGCGTGGGCATTAGTTCTATATGTGGACGCCTTTTCGAGATATCGCCATAAAGGTGGACCAGGGATGACTCTAGAATTTGTCTGTACTATATGGGTATCAAATGAAAGGTGTTAATGAGTATTTTAAAAGGCAGTGGGCCCTAGTTCTATAGGTGGACGCCTTTTCGGAATATCGTTATAAAAGTGGACCAGGGTTGACTCTAGAAGGCGTTTGTACAATATGAGTATCAAACGAAAGGTGTTAATAAGTGTTTTAAAAGGGAGTGGGCCTTAGTTATATGGGTAGACGCCCTTTCGGGATATCGCCATAAACGTTGACCAGGGGTGACTCTAGAATGCGTTTGTACAATATGGGTATCAAATGAAAGGTGTTAATGAGTATTTTAAAAGGGCGTGGGCCTTAGTTCTATAGGTGGACGCCTTTTCAAGATATCGCCATAAAGGTGGACCAGGGGTGACTCTAGAATTTGTTTGTACGATATGGGTATCAAATGAAAGGTGTTAATGAGTATTTTGAAAGGGAGTGGGCCTTAGTTCTATAGGTGGATGCCTTTTCGAGATATCACCATAAGCGTGGACCAGGGGTGACTCTGGAATGCGTTTGTACAATATGGGTATCAAATTAAAGGTATTAATGAGGGTTTTAAAAGGGAGTGGCTCTTAGTTGTATATGTGAAGGCGTTTTCGAGATATCGCCATAAAGGTGGACCAGGGGTGACTCTAGAATTTGTTTATACGATATGGGTATCAAATGAAAGGTGTTAGTGAGTATTTTAAAAGTGCGTGGGCCTTAGTTCTATAGGTGGACGCATTTTCAAGATATCGCCATAAAGGTGGACCAGGGGTGACTCTAGAATTTGTTTGAACGATATGGGTATCAAATGAAAGGTGTTAATGAGTATTTTGAAAGGGAGTGGGCCTTAGTTCTATATGTGGACGCCTTTTCGAGATATCATCATAAACGTGGACCAGGGGTGCCTCTAGAATGTGTTTGTACAATATGGGTATCAAATTAAAGGTATTAATGAGGGTTTTAAAAGGGAGTGGCCTTAGTTGTATATGTGAAGGCGTTTTCGAGATATCGACCAAAATGTGGACCAGGGTGATCCAGAACATCATCTGTCGGGTACCGCTAATTTATTTATATATGTAATACCACGAACAGTATTCCTTCAAAAATTCCAAGGGCTTCTGATTTCGCCCTGCAAAACTTTTTCATGTTCTTCTACTTAATATGGTAGGTGTCACAACCATTTTACCAAGTTTTTTTCTAAAGTTATATTTTGCGTCAATAGACCAATACAATTATCATGTTTCATCCCTTTTTTCGCATTTGGTATATAATTATGGCATTTTTTTCATTTTTCGTAATTTTCGATATCGAAAAAGTGGGCGTGGTCATAGTCGGATTTCGGCCATTTTTTACACCAATACAAAGTGAGTTCAGATAAGTACGTGAACTGAGTTTAGTAAAGATATATCGATTTTTGCTCAAGTTATCGTGTTAACGGCCGAGCGGAAAGACAGACGGTCGACTGTGTATAAAAACTGGGCGTGGCTTCAACCGATTTCGCACTTTTTCACAGAAAACAGTTATCGTCCCAGAATCTAAGCCTGTACCAAATTTCACAAGGATTGGTAAATTTTTGTTCGACTTATGGCATTAAAAGTATCCTAGACAAATTAAATGAAAAAGGGCGGAGCCACGCCCATTTTGAAATTTTCTTATATTTTTGTATTTTGTTGCAACATATCATTACTGGAGTTGAATGTTGACATAATTTACTTATATACTGTAAAGATATTAACTTTTCTTTTAAAATTTGAATTAAAAAAATTTTTTTTTTAAAAAGTGGGCGTGGTCGTTCTCCGATTTTGCTAATTTTTATTAAGCAGACATATAGTAATAAAAGTAACGTTTCCGCCAAATTTCATCATGATATCTTCAACGACTGCCAAATTACAGCTTGCAAAACTTCTAAATTACCTTCTTTTAAAAGTGGGCGGTGCCACGCCCATTGTCCAAAATTTTACTAGTTTTCTATTCTGCGTCATAAGCTCAACTCACCTACCAAGTTTCATCGCTTAATCCGTATTTGGTAATGAATTATCACACTTTTTCGATTTTTCGAAATTTTCGATATCGAAAAAGTGGGCGTGGTCATTGTCCGATATCGTTCATTTTAAATAGCGATCTGAGATGAGTGCCCAGGAACCTACATACCAAATTTCATCAAGATACCTCAAAATTTACTCAAGTTATCGTGTTAACGGACAGACGGACGGACGGACATGGCTCAATCGAATTTTTTTTCGATACTGATGATTTTGATATATGGAAGTCTATATCTATCTCGATTCCTTTATACCTGTACAACCAACCGTTATCCAATCAAAGTTAATATACTCTGTGAGCTCTGCTCAACTGAGTATAAAAACAACTACAGAGAGTTTACCGATATTGTCTAGGAAGAAATATTTAGGATGACAGTCAAAACTACAGCACACTGAACATTTGGCCCATACGCAGAGAAAATGGAATCCCCTTCAAAAACACGAGCAGAAGGTGCAACCGAGAAGGCTGTAGGTAAACGGCCACCCCTTTCCTCCGCGAATATCCCGCCCTGACAAATATCACGTACCGAACTCTAGACGATTTTGTTCTGTTCGATTTAAGAGAGGTATCAAAACGTTACATTAATGACATCAACAGATTGAATTTACAAAATGGTTCCAGTAAAAACAAGTTCATTAAGCGGATTTGCTTTCCAACAAGGCGCATCAGTCGCTTCTTCACTCTGCCAATTGGTCACGCCAAGGGAGTTTAAATCGTTTTCCACCTGGTCCTTCCAGCGGAGTGAGGGCCGCCCTCTTCCTCTACTTTCATAGGCGGGTTCCGAAAGAAACACTTTCTTAGCCGGAGTGTCGTCTTTCATTCGCATAACATGGCCTAGCCAGCGCAGTCGGTGCTTTTTAATTCGCTGGACTATGTGGATGTATGCGTAAAGCTCATACAGCTCATCGTTAATTCTACTTCTGTACTCGCCATCGCAAACGCATAGAGGTCCATAAATCTTTCGAAGAACTTTTCTCTCGAACACTCCCAGAGCCGCTTCATCTGATGCTGTCATGTTCCATGCTTCTGCACCATATAGCAGGACAGGTACGATAAGTGACTTGTAGAGTATGATTTTCGTTCGCCGAGAGAGGACTTTACTTTTCAATTGTCTACCTAGTCCAAAGTAGCATTTATTGGCAAGAGTGATTCTTCACTGGATATCAGAGCTGATGTTGTTGTTAGTGTTAATGCTGGTTCCCAAATAAATGAAGCCTTTTACTATTACGAAATTATTGCTGCCAATAATAGCGTGCTTGCCAAGGCGCATATGCGCTGACTCTGGGCTCGATAACAGCAGGTACTTCGTTTTTTCCTCATTCACCATCAAACCCATCTTTACCGCTTCTTATTCCAGTTTGGAATAAGCATAACTAACGGCGCGGGTGTTAAACTGAATTACTTTTAGAATTATTATTTGGTCTTGGCCCATCTTTAGATAAACGAATAATTTTCTATCCCATAGTTGCTTCGTATACTCGTTTAGAACAATGAGCTAGATGAACAGGGCTCCAAGAAATATTTTTCATTTTAAAGGGTTAATTTGAAATTTTTTTGATTATAGGCAATTTTTAGTGCCTTTAAGTCTTTTGTCAGCACTAATTGAGTGATTATGCAGTTTATTTGTTTTAACATGTTGATTAGTGCGTAATATCGTTGACAGGTAAAATACTAAAAAAAAGTTTTATTTTTTTATTTGTTGTTGGAAAAGGGACATTATGAACTAATATAAATACGCACATAGATGACAAAATTTGTAAAAGTGTGTTAAACGTTGAGTCCTGCAAACCAGCAAACATTTCCAAAATATTATGGATAAAACACTTTTAAATTTTATTATAAACCATTTTCTAAGTTTTAATATTAATGCTGTTGTATTTTTCAATTGCTGGAGCATGGAAAGTGAGTTTTAAAGCTAATATTATTGAGCCAAGAAATTACTTTGGTATATATTTTTTTTTGTTTCCTTTGGGATGTATCGAGTTGAGCGAGTCCAGCTTCTTTTGTTAAACAAATTTTTTTCAAACACAAAATATTTATATTGCAGCGCAGCGACACTTAGCTCACATGGTTAGCGAGAAATTATGGCATACACGTTTCGTAAACATTAACGGTATTAATTTGGATGATGATTTCGAATATCGGTATTTACTGCATAAGCGTCAAATTTTGGGCACATATGTCGATATGAATTGCAATAAATCAGAGCACGTGATGAACACGGTAGGTTGTGGATTCTAACATTTAAACGTAACATGCTCAAAGTTCCAGCAGGGACATATCTCATGGGTATGTTAGTAAATACTTATGATATTGTAACGAATTTTGGGGTATTCCGCTTATTCCAAACCTTCTGCTAACGTTCGAATTGCTCAAAATTTGAATATTTAACTCCAATATTCAATAATGCAAAATGGTCTTTATTAGACTACTTTGATAGTACTTCACAATAACACTAATACTTCCCAACCAATAGCGCGCTTAAATCAAAACTGAATACTGACTACGCAGTTTGCTTTGCTTTTATACTCTCCGTTGCTTCATTAACATATTTCTACTAAAGTCTACACGTTTCGCCTTCCAGAACTGCTCTATCTCCTGCTTGGTAATTAAGCTACATATATGCGTGTGTATGTGTGAGTAACAACTTCGGCTGATGACTACATCTGAGTGTGTGTGTTTGGTATTTCTTTGTTGCCTTGTACATAAGAGTGGCTGTTTCATGTGTTTGTTGTTGCGTGATTATTAACTAACCTAGTGACGTCAGCAATCACCACATATCATTTTAAAAATATATGTCATTTTAAGTACCCTAAATGCACCGTCGACAGTACTTAGATTATGAAGGGAACACTTCTCTACTCGCCTAAATGAAGACAGCGATTTACCGCACAGGGATGACGAACCCGCTCCCGCAGTCGATGATGATGGAATAAATGCCCCCACCCGATTACGATGAAGTCAGAATAGCAATGACCAGATTAAAAACAAGTAAGGAAGGTTAAGTTCGGGTGTAACCGAATATTACATACTCAGTTGAGAGATATGGTGACAAAATAAGGGAAAATAACCATGTATGAAAATGAACCGAGTGTAACCCTGGAATGTGTTTGTATGACATGTGTATCAAACGAAAGGTATTAAAGGGTATTTTATGAGGGAGTGGGCCATAGTTCTATAGGTGGTCGCCTTTTCGAGATATCGGCATAAAGGTGGACCAGTGCTGACTCTAGAATATATTTGTACGTAATGGGTATCAAATGAAAGGTGTTAATGAGTATTTTAAAAGGGAGTGACCCTTGCTTCCATAGGTGGACGCCGTTTCGAGATATCGCCGTAAAGGTGGACCAGGGGTGACTCTAGAATGTGTTTGTACGACATTGGTATCAAACGAAAGGTGTTAATGAGTATTTTAAAAGGGAGTGGGCCTTAGTTCTATAGGTGGACGCCTTTTCGAGATATCGTCATAAAGGTGGACCAGAGGTGACTCTAGAATGTGTTTGTACGATATGGGTATCAAATTAAAGGTATTAATGAGGCTTTTAAAAGGGAGTGGTGGTAGTTGTATATGTGAAGGCGTTTTAAATTTTTTTATGTGAAGAAGTTTTCCAGATATCGACCAAAATGTGGACCAGAATCACCCAGAACATCATCTGTCGGGTACCGCTAATTTATTTATATATGTAATACCACGAACAGTATTCCTGCCAAAGTTTCAAGGGTTTTTTATTTCGCCCTGCAGATCTTTTTCTTTTTCTTCTACTTAATATGGTAGGTGTCACACCCATTTTTCAAAGTTTTTTCCAAAGTTATATTTTGCGTCAATAAACCAATCCAATTACCATGTTTCATCCCTTTTTTCGTATTTGGTATAGAATTATGGCATTTTTTTTATTTTTCGCAATTTTCGATATCGGTCATATTCTGATTTCGGCCGTTTTTTATACCAATACAAAGTGAGTCCAGATAAGTACGTGAACTGAGTTTAGTAAAGATATATCGATTTTTGCCCAAGTTATCGTGTTAACGGCCGAGCGGAAGGACAGACGGTCGACTGTGTATAAAAACTGGGCGCAGCTTCAACCGATTTCGCCTTTTTTCAAAGGAAAAAGTTATCGTCCTAGAAGCTAAGCCCCTACCAAACTTCACAAGGGTTGGTAAATTTTTGTTCGACTTATGGCAATCAAAGTATCCTAGACAAATTAAATGAAAAAGGGCGGTGCCGCGCCCATTTTGAAATTTTCTTTTATTTTTGTATTTTGTTGCACCATATCATTACTGGAGTTGAATATTGATATAATTTATTTATATACTGTAAAGATATTAAATTTTTTGTTAAAATTTGACTTTGAAAAAAAAAATTTTGTTTAAAAGTGGCCGTGGTCGTCATCCGATTTCGCTAATTTTTATTTAGCACACATATAGTAATAGGAGTAACGTGCCTACCAAATTTCATCAAGATACCTTCAACGGCTGCCAAATTGCAGCTTGTAAAAATTTTAAATTACCCTCTTTTAAAAGTGGGCGGTGCCACGCCCATTGTCCAAAATTTTACTAATCTTCTATTCTGCATCATAAGTTCAACTCACCTACCAAGTTTCATCGCTTTAGCCGTCTTTGGTAATGAATTATCGCACTTTTTCGATTTTTCGAAATTTTCGGTATCGAAAAAGTGGGTGTGATTATAGTCCGATATCGTTCATTTTAAATAGCGATCTGAGATGAGTGGTCAGGAAGCTACATACTAAATTTCATCAAGATATCTCAAAATTTACTCAAGTTATCGTGTTAACGGACGGACGGACGGACATGTCTCAATCAAATTTTTTTTCGATCCTGATGATTTTGATATATGGAAGTCTATATCTATCTCGATTCCTTTATACCTGTACAACCAACCGTTATCCAATCAAAGTTAATATACTCTGTGAGCTCTGCTCAATTGAGTATAAAAACAACAAGTAAGGAAGGTTAAGTTCGGGTGTAACCGAACATTACATACTCAGTTGAGAGCTATGGTGACAACATAAGGGAAAATAACCATGTAGAAAAATGAACCGAGGGAAACCCTGGAATGTGTTTATATGACATGCGTATCAAATGAAAGGCATTAAAGAGTATTTTATGAGGGAGTGGGCCATAGTTCTATAGGTGGACGCCATTTAGGGATATAGCCATAAAGGTGGATCAGGGTTGACTCTAGAATGCGTTTGTACGATATGGGTATCAAATGAAAGGTGTTAATGAGTATTTTAAGAGGGAGTGGGCCTTTCTGGACCAGGAGTGACTCTAGAACGCGTTTGTACGATATGGGTATCAAATGAAAGGTATTAATGAGTATTTTAAAAGGGCGTGGACCTAAGTTCTATAGATGGACGCCTTTTCGAGATATCGCCGTAAAGATGGACCAGGGGTGACTCTAGAATGCGTTTGTACGATATGGGTATCAAATGAAAGGTGTTAATGAGTATTTTTAAAAGGGAGTGGGCCTTCGTTTTATAGGTGTTCGCCTTTTCGAGATATCGTCATAAAGGTGGACCAGGGGTGACTTTAGAATTTGTTTGTATGATATGGGTATCAAATGAAAGGTGTTAATGATTATTTTAAAAGGGCGTGGGGCTTAGTTCTATAGGTGGACCCCTTTTCGAGATATCGCCATAAAGGTGGACCAGGGGTGACTCTAGAATTCGTTTGTGCAATATGGGTATCAAACGAAAGGTGTTAATGAGTATTTTAAAAGGGGGTAATCCTTAGTTCCATAGGTGGACGCCGTTTCGAGATATCGCCATAAAGGTGGACCAGGGGTGACCCTAGAATTTGTTTGCACAATATGGACATCAAACGAAAGGTGTTAATGAGTATTTTAAAAGGGAGTGGGCCTTAGTTCTATAGGTGGACGCCGTTTCGAGATATCGCCATAAAAGTGGGCCAGGGGTGACTCTAGAATTCGTTTGTGCAATATGGGTATCAAACGAAAGGAGTTAATGAGTATTTTAAGAGGGAGTGGGCCTTAGTTCTATAGGTGGACGCATTTTCGAGGTATCGCAATAAAGGTGGACCAGGGGTGACTCTAGACTTTGTTTGTACGATATGGGTATCAAATGAAAGGTGTTAATGAGTATTTTTAAAAGGGAGTGGGCCTTCGTTTTATAGGTGTTCGCCTTTTCGAGATATCGCCATAAAGGTGGACCAGGGGTGACTTTAGAATTTGTTTGTATGATATGGGTATCAAATGAAAGGTGTTAATGATTATTTTAAAAGGGCGTGGGGCTTAGTTCTATAGGTGGACCCCTTTTCGAGATATCGCCATAAAGGTGGACCAGGGGTGACTCTAGAATTCGTTTGTGCAATATGGGTATCAAACGAAAGGAGTTAATGAGTATTTTAAGAAGGAGTGAGCCTTAGTTCTATAGGTGGACGCCTTTTCGAGATATCGCCATAAAGATGGACCAGGTGTGACTCTAGAATGCGTTTGTACGATATGGGTATCAAATGAAAGGTGTTAATGAGTATTTTAAGAGCGAGTGGGCCTTTCTGGACCAGGGGTGATTCTAGACTTTGTTTGTAAGATATGGGTATCAAATGAAAGGTGTTAATGAGTATTTTTAAAAGGGAGTGGGCCTTCGTTCTATAGGTGTTCGCCTTTTCGAAATATCGCCATAAACAGGGGTGACTCTAGAATGAGTTTGTACGATATGGGTATCAAATTAAAGGTATTAATGAGAGTTTTAAAAGGGAGTGGTGGTAGTTGTATATGTGAAGGCGTTTTACAGATATCGCCCAAAATGTGGGCCAGGGTGACCCAGAACATCATCTGTTGGATACCGATAATTTATTTATATATGTAATACCTGCTAAGATTTTAAGGGTTTTTTATTTCGCCCTGCAGAACTTTTTCATTTTCTTCTACTTAATATGGTAGGTGTCACAACCATTTTATAAAGTTTTTCTAAAGTTATATTTCGCGTCAATAAAACAATCCAATTACCTTACCATGTTTCATCCCCTTTTTCGTATTTGGTATAGAATTATGGCATTTTTTCATTTTTCGTAATTTTCGATATCGAAAAAGTGGGCGTGGTCATAGTCGGATTTCGTTCATTTTTCATACCAAGATAAAGTGAGTTCAGATAAGTATGTGAACTGCGTTTAGGAAAGATATATCGATTTTTGCTCAAGTTATCGTGTTAACGGCCATGCGGAAGGACAGGCGGACGACTGTGTATAAAAACTGGGCGTGGCATCAACCGATTTCGCCCGTTTTCACAGAAAACAGTTAACGCCATAAAATCTATTCCCCTACCAAATTTCAAAAGGATTGGTTAATTTTTGTTCGACTTATGGCGTTAAAAGTATCCTAGACAAATTAAATGAAAAAGGGCGGAGCCACGCCCATTTTTAAATTTTCTTTTATTTTTTAATTTTCTTGCACCATATCATTACTGGAGTTGAATCTTGACATAATTTACTTATATACTGTAAAGATATTAAGTTTTTTGTTAAAATTTTACTTAAGAAAAAAAATTTTTTTAAAAGTGGGCGTGGTCCTTCTCCGATTTTGCTAATTTTTATTAAGCGTACATATAGTAATAAGAGTAACGTTCCTGCCAAATTTCATCATGATATCTTCAACGACTGCCAAATTACAGCTTGCAAATTTTTAAATTACCTTCTTTTAAAAGTGGGCGGTGCCACGCCCATTGTCCAAAATTTTACTAATTTTCTATTTTGCGTCATAAGTTCAACTCATATACCAAGTTTCGTCGCTTTATCTGTCTTTTGTAATGAATTATCGCACTTTTTCGGTTTTTCGAAATTTTCGATATCGAAAAAGTGGGCGTGGTTATAGTCCGATATCGTTCATTTTAAATAGCGATCTGAGATGAATGCTCAGGAACATACCTACCAAATTTCATCAAGATACCTCAAAATTTACTCAAGTTATCGTGTTAACGGACGGACGGACGGACGAACGGACGGACATGGCTCAATCAAATTTTTTTCGATCCTGATTATTTTGATATATGGAAGTCTATATCTATCTCGATTCCTTTATATATGTACAACCAACCGTTATCCAATCAAACTTAATATACTCTGTGAGCTCTGCTCAACTGAGTATAAAAAGGTCGCGTGCGTTGATGGATTGACTGCGGAGCTATTCAAATACAGCGGCGAGGAGTTGGTAAGGCGCATGCATCAGCTGCTTTGAAAAATATGGGCGAACGGGTGCATGCCCGACGATTGGATTCTAAGTGTTCTTTGTGCCTAGTCCACAAAAAAGAGTTTACTGCAAACTCTGCGACAACTAACGCGGAATCAGCCTTCTTAATATCGCATATAAGGCCCTGTCAAGTGTATTGTGCGAAAGATTGAAGGTCACAATGAATCGGCTGATTGGATCTTATCAGTGCGGCTTCAGACCTGGTAAATCTACAATCGGCCAGATTTTCACGATGTACCAAATATTGGAAAAACCCCGCGAAAAAAGCATCGACACACATTACCTCTTCGTTGATTTTAAAGGCGCCTACGACTAGACGACAAGAAGCTGCCTATATGCCGCTATGTCTGAATTTGGTTTCCATGCAAAACTTATACGGCTGTGCAAAATGACGATGAGCAACACTATCACCTCAGTCCGAATTGGGAAGGACCTCTTCGGGCCGTTCGAAACTAAACGAGGTTTCATACAGGGTGCGATATCTTTAATTTGATGATGGAGAAAATTATATTAGCTGCAGAAATTAACCGCTCGGAAAAAAAATTTAAAAAAGGCGTTCAATTATTAGCATATGCTGATGACATTGATATCATCGGCTTGAACACCCGCGGCGTTAGTTCTGCCTACTCAAAACTGGAAAAAGAAGCGGTAAAGATGGGTCGAGCAAAAAGTCAGCGCATATGCGCCTTGGAATCACTTGGAAGAATCACTCTTGCCAATAAATGCTACTTTAGATAAGGGTGGGCAATTGAAAAGTAAATTTCCCTCTCGGCAAACGAGAATGGTGATCTACAAGTCACTTATTTTATACCCGTCCTGCTAAATGGTGCAGAAGCATGGACCATGACAACATCAGCTGAAGCGGCTCTGGAAGGGTTCGAGAGAAAAGTTCTTTGAAAGATTTAAGGATCTCAACGCGTTGGCGATGGCGAGTACCGAAGATGATTTAATGATCTGTATGAGCCTTACGCAGACACCAACGCCTCAGTGGCGTAATGAGGTTTTCTTGCGCCCGGGGCTAAATATTTTTGTCTTTTTAGTGATATCAACTGTATTATCAACCCGTGATATCAATTTGTCCTTAACTTTTTAAATGCTCCTTCATTTACGAAAATACTTAATATCTAGATATGTAGTATATTTTCTTTCCCAATCCTTAGCTAAGCCGTTGGCGTCTCTACAACGAACACTACAACTGGCTACTCTACGACCACACAGCTGATTTGGTTAACTTTAAACGTCTCTTTATGAACGCTAACCTCTCGGTGAATGCACAACTTACTTATGCATTTTCAAAACCATCAACATCAACACTCGGAGCAACAATCGGCTTCAACTCAACAACGGACAACAACTCAACTCAATTCTATATTAAATATGATGTCTTTAATAATGGTCGTTATTTAGGTGGTAAATTAAATATGACAATTGATCGTGAAATCAAATGCAATTGGGGCGGATGTCACATCAATCGTTATCTATCTACACTACACTTGCGTTCCAAATATGGGCATCGCAATAAATTACATGACATAAGAATGCGTGTGTCGACAGCGGTAAGTGATTGCGGGTGCGATTGTAATAAACGCCTAGTGAAAATGGGTAGTTCTTGTATGTCTCATTTGTATCTTTTCAGGTTACGGAACGTCCGATTAGCTCACCTGTACCGGTGTTGTTCAACTTTTTGCTATCAGAAAATTGTACAGATGTGGATACGATTGCACGTTTTGGATTTCATGTCCTATTGATATATAAGGATTTTTTCGGTTGCGAGTGAGTAAAATATGAACATTTGTTCTTTTGTTAAAAGTGCTGCAGAAACTACATAAAATAGAGGATTTGACGTGGTTTTACCAAATCGTTCCCGAGTGCCTTAAATGGTGTCATGTACCGGAATTACCGGTTTAATATTCGGCAAAACATAATATTCGATAAAATTTCCCAAAACATTCGGGAAGCCTTCTTATCGCTACAAGAAGAAGAAGACTACATAAAAGGACTTCAGGATGTATGTTGTGAATTTGTATCATGATCCGAGTCCTTTCGGCGTTGTGCCATCTTCAGTGCATCTTGCGTTCTGATCTGTTGTTCTTTGTCTATGTTAAAAGGGCTGTTAGAGATATAGAAAGCCCTTTGTCGGATTTGGATCTGATACGCTCCTGCTGCGGAAAATATTGGTTTGCATCCAATATACATGTGGATTATAAAAAAATTTTAGAGTCCTAATAATCGCATTACGCTAACAGTTTACTGATAAGTATCATATGCGTTGACCAGCTGTCGAGTTGCGCGTCACCAAAATTCTGACTCCGTGAAATAATAAAATGGGATATCTCCCACCTTGAAGATAGTCTCAAACCTTTTGCAAAAGTTTCAGTTTGGAACCACACATTTCATTTTACTTATGTTGTGTCATTCGATGGTGCATATTTTTTCAGTCTAAGGCCTGGGTTCTAGTCTTGAACCACCCAAAATCAAAAATTGTTCAATTATAAAAGTTTTTCCAAGCGAGATCGGTTCCCGGCAGTGATTTTGCAAAACTCCGAGTGTGTTTCTGCCATGAAAATCTTCTTAGTGAAAACTTATTAGCCTGTCGTTCGGAGTCAGCATAAAATATGTAGGTCCCGTCCCGCCGATTTGTAGTGAAAATTAAAAGGAGCAGACCGTAAATTCGAAGAAATCGCGTAATGTATTTTTTGATTATTTTCACGTTCTTACTGAAGTATAGTCAGCATAAAGATCCCAATATTTAAAATACGGTCTTTAAATATTTGAACCCAGTCTTGATATTAAAAATACATATACCATCGATTACCGACATGTTTTTCTCATATCTAAAATCTATCAGCAACATAGCCGATTAGAATATAGATGGCAAAAGTCCATTGTTGAAGGTTAATCTGCGATGTAAGTAACTCTGTAGGACTGCGGTGTTATAGGTAGCTCAACGACTGTGTTTGCCTTTCGTCGTGCAATGCCCTGAGGACAGCCAACTTAATACTCCCTAAAGTGGCACTTTCTGAATTGTATATGCCCTATTTTCAACTGTACGTAGTCGGTTATGCGATCCAGAACTATAATCGTTAAGCTGAGATCTCCTTAGGTTTCAGGACGCAAGCTGAGTGAGTTTTCGGATACTGGACTAAGACAGTCAATGCTACCTGTGAGAGTTCAGGAAGTGGTGGGATCAATAAGAAGCTTAATATTTCAGTATTCTCGAACGGATGAAAAACGGCCTCAGGAGTAGAAGCTGGAATATTTGTAATGCGTCCATACAATGTTATGAGGGTCACAGATTTAGCTAGCGCACTACGATCCAAAGCATTTGCTTTTAAAAGCGAGAGCGAGAGTAGTTCTAGAGCCTTTGAGCCTTAATGAGTATTATATATGTCAGCATTGGATTAATGAGGTTAATAATAGATGGAAACGTTAATAGTGCTACCGAGTACTGGAATATATTTACTCATACGATATGGATAAAGTTTGAGTACAATAACTCATGTGGCAGCTGCAATCTTCAGTGGGTTAAATTCTTCGAAAACCCTGATTTTCTAAGATCTCTCGTATTTAAGTAATTTTATACTCAAATAATAAACTAAATGGGATAGATAAAGTAGTAGCTACCACGCAGGTATTATCTCCATCCTCATCTGCCTTTTGAGATATAAGCAGATACAATCCAGTACTTGTAGTAGCAGCGCGATGATATGCCACTCTTTCATCTATCAGATAAGTAGCCTTCCATATTTAGTCCACGATCCACATGGTGTATCCATACAACTTTCATGTGTAGCTAACTCGTTGGTATACTCGGCAAGTACCGTTTTCGTACTATGAATACCTCTAAAGGTTTTTCTTTCTGTTTGTATATCAACGTGTCAACCTGTCAGACTTTAGAAGGCAGCCGCCAATCGGACACTAATGTGAAAGAGACCCAAAATGCTATCATAGACAGGTATCCCAAGTTCTTCCTAGTTGACGCTACTATTTACCATGATGTTTCTATCACTGAGACAAAATCACAAGCACATAAATATTGGGCGGAATAGAGAGTTGCAGTTCATGGGGCAATGGTTCTACAATGAATAAGTCTGAATTTTTTGCATGGCGGAATCATACAGATGGCGGTCGGAAATCAGCTGATCGAGACTTTTTTATATGATTTGACACTTCACCTTACGGCGCACTACAATTTTGACATTAGTCAATCGAATTACAAGAACGTGCATGAAGTTTTGACTATGTTTGTATGTTTGTCGCCGTGCTGCCACTGGTTCCGCCATGGTTCTTTGGAAGCAAAACTATTTCGAGAGGTTTTCAGATCCATTGAGCCTTTTTGTTTATTCGCATAACATGACCTAGCCATCAAATCCTTTGCGCTTTTATTCACTACACTATTAACTTACTTCAGTTATGAAAAGACTGTAAAGTTACCGTTTTGTCTTTTTCTCTCTTCTTCTCATATCAGAATGATCTTCACATTTCACAATCATTGGGGAAAAACGGAGACTAGTGGTGGTGCAATTGGCGACGCGGTCATGGAGAGGACTGAATTGGTATCCACACCATTTCTAATCACGACAAATCGTCTAAAATTTTTTTCGCCAATCGTGCAAACGGGATCTTATCGTTCTGTTTGTCTCTTTCGTACACCACGCAGTAGCAGCTTAAAAGGTGATGCTTTTCTACAACCATTCGAAGGTTCAGTTTGGCTTGTATTTGGTGTTCTGTTGGTAATTTTAGCAGTCGTATTTTGGATTATATTTGCTTTCGAATCAGGAAACATTCAATCGCATTTGCCATATAAACCTTCGCTGCTAGCAACACAGCTGATGGCTTTTGGTTCGGCTTGCTGTCAGGGTAGCAGCATTGTACCATTTTCCATAGGTGGACGCATTGCATTTGTATCACTTTATCTTTTCACATTTCTTGTTTATAATTATTATACTTCAATTTTACTTTCAACATTACTGGAAGCGCCACCAAAATCGAATATCAAAACATTGGGTCAATTAGCTGATAGCTCTTTGGAAGTCGGTTTGGAACCTCTACCCTATAATTATGTATTTTTGAATGTAAGTTATACTGAGCTCGGTTGCCACTTTGGTCCATTTGGACCTTTCCAACCTCATTTGGTCCGCTGGTCCCATTTTTTCAATTTTGGTGTTTTTTATACTCAGCTGAGCAGAGCCCACAGAGTATATTAACTTTGTTCGCATAACGGTAATCCGTAACGGCATAAACTAATCGAGATAGATATAGACTTCTATATATCAAAATGATCTGGGTGAAAAAAGAAACACATTTATCCATGTCCGTCCGCCTGTAAACACGATAACTTGAGTAAATTTTGAGGTATCTTGATGAAATTTGGCACGTAGGTTCCTAGCCGCTCATCCGAGATCCCTATTTAAAATGAACGAAATCGGACTACAACCACGGCAACTTTTTCGATATCGAAAATTTCGAAAAACCGAAAAAGTGCGATAATTCATTACCAAAGACGGATAAAGCTATGAAACTTGGTAGGTGCGTTGAACTTATGACGCAAAATAGAAAATTAGAAAAATTTTGGACAATGGGCGTGGCACCGCACACTTTTAAAAGAAGGTAATTTAAAAGTTTTGCAAGCTGTAATTTGGCAGTCGTTGAAGATATCATGATGAAATTTGGTAGGCACGTTACTCCTATTACTATATGTGTGCTAAATAAAAATTAGCGAAATCGGATGACGAACCCGCCCACTTAAAAAAAAATTTTTTTTAAGTAAAATTTTAACAAAAAATTTAATATCTTTACAGTATAAAAGTAAATTATGTCAACATTCGACTCCAGTAATGATATGGTGCAACAAAATGCAAAAATAAAAGAAAATTTCAAAATGGGCGTAACTCCGCCCTTTTTCATTTAATTCGTCTAGAATACTTTTAATGCAATAAGTCGAACAAAAATTTACCAATCTTTGTGAAATTTGGTAGAGACATAGATTCTATGACGATAACTGTTTTCTGTGAAAATGGGCGAAATTGGTTGAAGCCACGCCCAGTTTTTATACACAGTCGATCGTCTGTCCTTCCGCTCGGCCGTTAACACGATAACTTGCGCAATAAACGATATATCTTAACTAAACTTAGTTCACGTACTTATCTGAAGCCACTTTATCTTGGTATAAAATATGGCCGAAATCCGACTATGACCACGCCCACTTTTCCGATATCAAAAATTACGAAAAATTAAAAAAATGCCATAATTCTGTACCAAATATAAAAAAAGAGATGAAACATGGTAATTGGATTGGTTTATTGACGCAAAATATAACTTTAGAAAAAAACTTTTTAAAATAGGTGTGACACCCACCATATTAAGTAGAAGAAAATGAAAAAGATCTGCAGGGCGAAATCAAAAGCCCTTGGAATCTTGGCAGGAATACTATTCGCGGTATGACATATATAAATAAATTAGCGGTACCCGACATAAGATGTTTTGGGTCACCCTGGTCCACATTTTGGTCGATATCTCGAAAACGCCTTCACATATACAACTAAGGGCTACTTCCTTTTAAATTCCTCATTAATACTTATAATTTGATACCCATATCATACAAACATATTCTAGAGTCACCCCTGGTCCACCCTTATTGCGATATCTCGAAAAGGCGTCCACCTATAGAACTAAGGCCCACTACGTTTTAAATAATCATTAACACCTTTCATTTGATACACATGTCATACAAACACATTCCAGGGTTACCCTAGGTTCATTTTCCTAAATGGTGATTTTCCCTTATTTTCTCTCCAAAGCTCTCAGCTGAGTATGTAATGTTCGGTTACACCCGAACTTAGCCTTCCTTACTTGTTTTTAATTTGGTCTTTTTTCCTTGAAATTTTGTCCCAAGTAAAATAATGATGTGGCAACCATGATGATGAGTGAAACTCCCCTTTATATATAGATACGCTCTCTATCTGACTCTTTTAAATTTCTTGCTTTTCTCACCATACAGACCTCTCAGTTGCCCGATGTACGACGTTTTGTACAGCGCAAAATCGAGTCAAAAGCACAACCTTCAAAAGTTTGGATCTCTGCAACCGAGGGTGTTATGCGTGTACGCGACGAGCCAGGCTTTGTTTACGTGCTCGAAACATCGACTACCTATCCCTTTCTGGAACGTGTTTTTCTACCGCCTGAGATTTGTGATTTAAATGAAATAATGCTTCGTCCAGATAATGCGATGTACACACAATTACACAAGAATTCGACTTATAAGGAGTTTTTGCGGTTAAAGTAACGTTAGTTTGTTGCAAAAATAAAAATATTTAAAAAACTCATTTTTCAGAGCTATTCGCATGCTGGAGACGGGTGTATGGAATAAACAGCTTCGTCAATGGATTAAAGAAAAGCTGAATTGTGTACCAAGCATTGATTTGGTCGCTGTGGATATGGAGAATATAGCACCGTTATTTGTTATGTTGTTGTTCACATACATATTGTCACTGGCGTTGTTGGGATTGGAGATATTGATTAAACGTACGCACGATTTTCAGCATCGTCAAATGTTAGGTTAGGTATGGAAGAGCTTTGCATCTAGAATTGATCTGTCAGAGAGCTTTGTTGAGGATACACAAAATGGAAGATATGAGTGAGATGGACTTGCCATCTATTTCGTAAACAAAATGAAACAAAAATATAAAGAACAGCATATATGAGCACTGAACCTTAAAAGATGAGCATCTTTTCAAGTTTTATGTAGTCATAGTTTGCTTTTATAACTCACCGCAATCATATAACCCAATAAACACCTGGAACTGCATGCCAGCTTACTTTACCCCAAAGCTATTTACCCTTAAGGTTTTAAGTGAAGAAATACCAGAGTTGTCCTGCAAAGTAACATTTTCGCATTATACGTGTCATAACTACCTTCGAACTGGTTGTATCAGTTGCACAGTGTGTTGACTACAAAACTGTGCGTGACTCCAGAAAAAAACTTTTTTTCGAGCTCGTCCTTTTCAGGAGCTCGCACGCGATTCGGGACCCAAGATAAAGTTAGCATCAAAGGAATCGCAACTTAGATAGTCGAGTTTTGCAGAATGCTAGCGAACGCTTCCAGTGAAGTAAGCACCTCAAGGATTCAAGGGGTTGATAAACGCAATACAAAGCTTCAGAGCTTCTGCAACCCAATTCCTACAAATAAAATTATCATACACATATTGAGCAGGTGAGGCTCTGGCGACTACAATTTCCTCATGGAACTAGGGACCTATATCCGTCAAACTTTGTGGGTGTTTCCTTATCGTTAATACAACAACAGCAATTACAAAGCACCCTTTGGGGGGGGGGGGGGGGGGGGGGGGGGTAAAGCGATAGGCCATTCTCATTGAGAGAAAGAGCGCCATCCTGCAGGCATCCCCCAAAGACTCCGCAGGTTGTGCGCTTTTAGCGATTTTTTTATGGCACTAAAGTTGTTACTCTGTACTCTGTATCGCGATTTGGTATTTCCTTCCACAGAACGAAACAAAACAAGAGCCCAGCTATTAACTTGCTTCGCACTGTGCGAAAATATTAATGAGTGGGCTTTCAACCCCAACACCCAAAGAAAAACAACATAAAATCAAAACAAACGATATTGATTCAATAAGAAACATTAACGAAAGTCTAGTAATGTCGAAAATTCTTATTTCAATATAGAACAACTTTATTTTAATCTTGCGCAATATTCTACATATTTAATATTTTTCGGCATTGATTTAGTATTTGATTGTTATCGAATTGAGTTGTCGTCTTGTTGAATCAATATGAATGAATTATTAAATTCGTAGGGAGCATTGTTGATGCAAAACAGAAGAAATATTAAATTTAGAATGCCAATTATTAATATTAAATGAAAACGTTATTAAATTAAAAACGCACGCTATTAATATTGAATTGCGGCCACCGTGGTGTGATGGTAGCGTGCTCCGCCTACCACACCGTATGCCATGGGTTCACACCCCGGGCAAGCAACATCAAAATTTTAGAAATAAGGTTTTTCAATTAGAAGACAATTTTTCTAAGCGGGGTCGCCCCTCGGCAGTGTTTGGAAAGCGCTCCCAGTGTATTTCTGCCATGAAAAGCTCTCAGTGAAAACTCATCTGCCTTGCAGATGCCGTTCGGAGTCGGCATAAAACATGTAGGTCCCGTCCGGCCAATTTGAAGGGAAAATCAAGAGGAGCACGACGCAAATTGGAAGAGAAGCTCGGCCTGCAATTGTAAACCCCTCCCCCTCCTTTGCTACCCCCTTTAAGGTTTCACTGACTTTACAGAACCTTCAGTACAATTCATATACCATTAGTGGCGTAGACTTCTAGTAGGGCCCTTCCTTTAGCAGTTTCATCCAAAAGACTTGATAAATCCTAAATATAGTAGACAAAAAAATGAAAATTTTTACCAAAAAGTTGCGTTTTAATTACTTAACTAAGACAGCCATGGACATTGGATACATCTAGAAGAGGGGATGGCGCCGGAGATGGACTATTAAGGCTGCTGTGTTTCACCCATTTTCTAATGTCCGACCTTAAGGAATCTTCTTCATATTCAGTACCAAACTAAAAATTATTTCAAAGAAAAAATCATTTAAAAATGCTTGGGATAGGCTGCAAAGCACTAATTACCTCTTTCTTTCTCCATGCAATGAGCTTGCTGCGAAACTTTGCCCGGAGGCCAATCGGTGGAATAGCCTCCTTTATGTCATCCTTGTCTAAATACTGAAGGCTTTTAAAAGTTACCTGCGCATCTACACTTATATATACACATATTTAAAATTAGAATTTTTTAATATTAATAATAATAGACAAACTTACTTTGAAGGTATACCAAAACTTTTGATAATGCATGATCTTTCAGCCATTCGACCAGCTTTTTTCTATCTTCTTCGTTATTGGCTTCATCGATGGACACATTATGGTCACTTTCACGGAAATTCACATTTTCTAGTGCAAATTCTTTAACAATTGCACTTTGATCTTGCATTATTGTCACAATTTCACCATTTTCGGTGGAAAAATGACCGTCTTTTAAATTTACTTTAATAGACATTTTTTAAAAGCATGTGTGATAATTTGCAACAAAGGACGAATCAGCTGATTGAATTTTTCTTACTGATTCAATGCATTGCAATTTTAAGGTCATTGATCAATGTTGTTTCAATATTGATTTAATGTTGTGCAATAAAAAAAAATAAATGTAAGGCGCGATAACCTCTGAAGAGATCTAAGGCCGAGCTTCTCTTCCAATTTGCGTCGTCCTCCTTTGAATTTTTCTTACAAATTGGCGGGACGGTGTCTACATGTTTTTTCCGACTCCGAACGGCATCTGCAAGAGGAGAGTTTGCACTGAGAAGCTTTACATGGTATAAATACACTTGAAGTGCTTGCTTAATCACTGCCGAGGGGCGATCCCGCTTAGAAAACCTTTTTCTAATTGAAGAGGCTTGTTTCCCAAATTTCTATGTTGCTTTGCCCGGGGCGTGAACCCGGTGTGGTATGGTAGGCGGAGTACGCTACCAGCACCTACATATTTGGTTAGATATATCTTAATTATACTGGACAGAAAGCTTACATTGGATACTAATGTAGAGAATGTGGCAAAGAAGGCATCAGTGTTTTTGTAGTGATATAGCTAAGATGTGGGTCTGTACCTACAACGATTAGTTGTAGTTGTAATTAGAGGCGCCCTTAATTGATACTAAATTCGCGATGTGACTATAGGCAAGAGGCTAAGGGCACTTCAGCGGTTTTACAAGCTTCAATCCTGGGAATGATATATTATTGTCAGCCGGTCATTGACCCATTTGCTAAAAGCAATACCTTCATTCCCTCAAAAGAAGAATGGAGTAAAGAAGTCCGTCACCGATACAACACCTCAATAGGTGAGGGAGTATTCAACCAAGATCTCGAAGCATGCCGCATACTCAATTTAAGCAATTACTGAAGAGCTTTGCAACAAAAAGTCATTTCGTTAAATAATACCCTGTATGGAGATGCTATCCAGAACTCATATTTAATCAGATTACCAAGTGGCAGTTAAGTAAGGAAGGAGCATCTGCGGGAGGGAGTTCCCCACTGGAAAATAAATATTATCTGTTATCCATACAGCCACATCCCTGAAAATGTTCACAAGAACCCCTTGTATCTAGTAGACTCTTGTTAGCTGGACGGTGATGTTTATATGGTATTCAAAGTTCTGCCAGCCACTTTTTGCCTGCTATTGCATAGGTCGGCTGCGAGTCAACGCGTTTAATAGATTTCATTTATATGTGGTATTTCTTGTTGAGGTGGCGAGATGCAATCATCTTCTTAAATCTGCCTGAACTGTGAAGATTTAGCTACAAATGTTGCAACTACCCCGATCTGACCTTCCTCAAATCTCCACAGGACTTGTATAAGGTCATATCGAATATTTTCTTGCAACGCAGTGTGTATCTAAGCATTTAAAGTGTGTGTAATTTGGTCGCATGTAATGTTAAGATCATGGTGTAGAGACCCTAACAGAGAGAAGCAAATAAGATCTATTGATGCGCCCCAAATTAAGAGTTCACCCTGCGGCGAATATGAGAGACTGTCACGCAAAGTAGCAGCTTCGAACTACAGGTTTAATCACTACCTCCAAACAGGTGATATTCGGATACTGAGTGGGGTAGTTGTTAGCTACACTTGTACCATCAGCCCTTAAGTCTGAGCGATATATAGTTAAATTTATCAGTTAATGGTATCAACTATCTCAAAAAGGGTCTGCGAAGGGGGCGAATTGCGATTCCGTAGGGCAACAATACGTTAAAGGTGTTAAAGGTTTTTTAAAATAAATGTATGATGACGCGAAAGCGCCGAAATGCATAGAGGGAAAAAGTTAAAACTTTTGGTTTTTTCTTTATTAATCTATCGGCCGAAGCAGCTCCTACCCAGCAAACGTGTCTGCACTAGTTCGGAACGGGAACGGATAGCGGCGCGGCTATACTATAGATTTGTAAGTTAATTGAAAGCTCTTAAGCATTGAACATATGAGGGAAAGCTTACCTTTTTTAAGCGTCATAGTTTTTAATGTGAAATGCTTGTAAAAAATTCATAAAAAAACCACTAACCCAGTTTAGTTTTGTATATTTGGTTATTTATTTCTAGTTTTGTTTTAATTCACTTTTCCCATTTAAAAGGAGAGGTTTAATATTCCGGAAGTTATTTGAAAAGCAATCAAAATATGATTAAAAGTCGTCACATGTTCAGCTCAGGGTTGCATCCTGGTTATCTATTTGAAGACGACCTACCTCAATTATTATACGACCGCTGGCGGATTATAGATTGAAGAAAGCATATAAGTTTTAATTAAGCCTTCTTCGGCCACTGCGGAAGGCATTATTCAATCGAATACAGGATTTGAATTGCGAGACCTTTTGGTATACCAAACTACGAAATTTCTGAGGATTCAGTGGGTTGCCATAGAAATTTATAGCTTCTCCAACCCAATTGTCAAACACATAGACGTGGCGAATTCTGTTTCTTAAGCAGACAAGATGGTAGAAGGGGGGGGGGGGCTATGGCCTAGATGGTTCAATGACGCCGTGTGAAGAATCAAGCAATGACTAGCGAACATGGGTCTGAAAATGGCTAGCAATAAGACAGAATATTGTTGGTGTATTCAACGCGGACTGTCGATGAGTTAGTCCTAACCACAGGAGATTATGAAAAAATCAAAGCCTTTCTTGAAATATTTAGAGCTAAGCATTGTCAAAATTAACTTTTAAGGATTACTTCAGGCTGGTGGGAGAGAAAGTACCTAGAGTTAGTGGACAGGGGCACGCCACAGGGAGGGGTGCTATCACAACTGCTTAGACACTGGTCATCAACCAACTGCTCAGGCGGTTCGATGAGGGACCCGTAAAACTTACGGCTTACGCAGATGACGTTGCAATTATCATAAGTGGAAAGTGCTTTCCAACGATTAGTTTTTTAATGGATCGGGCGCTTCGGTATATTGATACCTGGGCAACTAATGTCGGGTTGAAAGTCA
Source organism: Eurosta solidaginis (assembly GCF_040869045.1). Taxonomy (NCBI): domain Eukaryota; kingdom Metazoa; phylum Arthropoda; class Insecta; order Diptera; family Tephritidae; genus Eurosta; species Eurosta solidaginis. The sequence goes on from NC_090323.1 coordinate 45,945,686, forward strand.
ATGCAGAGAAGAGGGATATGGTCTTGTTTACAAAGAGGTACAAGGTCCCAAATTGGACCAGGCCTAAGTTAGGAGGGGTGACCTTACAGGAGAAACCTTGCACAAAATATCTAGGAATCATCCTAGTAGTAAGCTGTCATGGAAGCTCAACGTGGAGGAGAGGGAGAAAAAGGCCTCAACGGCACTCTATGTATATAAAAGAATGCTGGGGTGTACGTGGGGTTTATCGCCATCTCTTTCCCATCGGGTTTTTACAGCGATTGTAAGCCCTATTCTATACTATGGAGTCCTTGTTTGGTGGAAAGCTACACAAAAACAACATACCTCAAAAAATTAAAGGGGGTATGCAGACTATCGATGCTTAGCATTATGGGAGCCCTGAAAATAACCCCGACGGCTGCACTGTATGCAATTCTGCACATTCCACCTGTAGACCTGGTAGCAAAGAACATAGCATTAACAACTGCAACCAGGCTCGGTGCCTCGGGACACCTTGAGCGCCGATCATATGGCCATAGTATTATAGCCTCGTCAATCAAAAGACGAACAGAGTACCTGATTCCCTATCTGCGCTTCGAGGGAGATCTTAAGGCCACAATAAAGGTGGACGGTTGGCGCAAGGGTGCGCAAGAGGCGGACGAGGCGATACATGTGTACACAGATGGTTCCAAAGTAGTGGAAGGAGTAGGGTCTGCGGTATACTGTGCTGATCCGGAAATAAGTAGATCCTACAGGACGCCGGATTACTGTAGCGTTTCCCAAGCGGAAATACTAGCCGTAACCAAAGCAGTAGAATCCCTGGAAGAGAATAGCTTAAGCTGCAACCGTGTTAACTTTTATATTGACAGTCAAGCAGCAATTAAGGCAATAATCTCGATTAGACTGGGCAAGATTAAGCGAAGGCGAGAGGTGCACATGATCGACCAAGCGGGAAAGGCGTGGGTTCAAGAGCGGGGCTGTAAATTGTCGAAAATTATGTGTAGGTCTTACAACCTTAAACTAACAAAGTTGCTTCTATCATTAAAAAGAGAGGACTGTAGACTCATGACGGGTATTCTGACTGGACACTGCCGTCTGGCGTCACATGCCTTTAAATTAGGCTTGGTCGGTGATAGCAGATGTTGGAAGTGAGGGTTGGAGGAGGAAACGATCGAGCACGTTCTGTGCTCGTGCGCTGCACTTGCCAGGCTAAGTAAGACTCCAGCTATTAGGAGTGATACAGCTGTCATATCTAGAAGCAGCAAGTGGCTTAAGTCCTGCGAAACTTCTAGTATTTGCCAAGAGGATGGAGTTATCTTATAACATAGGTCCTGGTTTTTGATAGGGTTTTTCAGTTTGGTCGTTAAAACAAACTTCTGGTAACACTACGGACTCAACCAGTCTATGTGAGGTCCGCATGGACCGGCCAGTTCAACCTAATCTAACCTAGTGGAGCTTAAACGCGAATAATGCCCAATCAGCGGCCCAGGCGAAGCTTCTCGTCAGCTATTGTCCAAAATAAACAGCACCATAATATTATATGCAGCAGCAGTATGGCTCGGATCTAAAATGATCCACCAAAAAGAGATACTAGCAACCTACCGTATTACCGCTATAAGAATAGCATGTGCTCATCGGACTGTATCCGACGACGCGATCTTGGGTTTATCTCCAAAAGTCCCAGTAGATTTACTGTCATGGAAGTGACCGACCATCTGAAGATGCTAAGAAAAGTGCAAGGTCACGAATATTAGTTAGGAGGCAAGAAGGGTGGGAAAGAATCGAGGAACGAGCGCTGGACCTTCATGTTAGTTCGGAATATACTAGAATTGTATGAGCGGAAGCGAACTAAACTGGAAAATACGTAATGTTTCATTGCCCTCGTTTTCGCGTCTGTATACAGAGTTTTTGGAAAAGAGCCTTCCATTAGGAGTTTAGGTCCCAATAAGTAGAGACGTACAATATTGGACTGCGGTGAGTTAAATGGCATTGATACCGCATAGTGTGGGTACGTGAACAGGGTTAGTCTGGTTTCATTGGGCCACTTGAGTGCAGTACGCAGCCCCAACGTCCAAGAAAAAGAGAATTGGCCATATTGAATCGTCCCCGAGATGGTCGGACTTGTACCTTAATGATGTTCGTTATACGGGAAAGGACCGTAACCAGCGATAGCCCTTCAGACAACCTCTTAAGTCTACCGATGTGAAATGAGTGATGGGTTAAGCTCAACCCTTTATTGAGTCTATCTCAATGCTAATTTCTAATGTTCTATTCTAATGGAGCCGACTCCGCTTTCTTGACACTAAGGGTTTTATTTTTAACTTAGTTTTCGGAATTGTAAACATCTCATATACATATTTACTGACAATGAGCTGCGGTTATGAATACATTTGAACTTGCCATCACATTTGCATTGTCAAGCACCTCCTGCAGTCCTGCAAGCTGTTAAGGATTTTAAGGTGCTAAAATTGTTATCCCTACAAAAACAAGCAACAAAAGTTGAATGGGTACGAAAGATAAAAGTAAAAAATGCAGATTTGTTATGTCAAGTGCTTGGTGAGTTGAGGTTACCGTCAGTTGACGCTGTGGTAAACTAAAAATCGCTGCAAGTTATGCGACAAGTTGTAGTGGGATGAGCAAAATCTGATAGGATCTTAAGCGCATGTTTATGATAAATTAAAATAAAGCAAAAAGGTAGCAAAGATGCCTTTAAGTGTTTCTGAAAACTGTTATTGCCAAAAAATTACTTGAATTCATTAAAATACACTGGATTATATAACAAATATTTTAAGCTGATTTCTTTTTAAATATGGCTGAGAAAAGTTGGTGAGTTGGTATCCACGAAGCTCTTGTATTTAAAAGAAATGTTGTTAGGGTACTTGAATTAGTTTGACATGACTTCTTATTTGAGAAACTTTTTGAAAATTGGGTTTAGCTTACTGTACAATATTTTGAACGGAATTTGCACTACAACAGAAGTTTTTATACTTTACATGAAAATAAAATGGTATATTAAGTTTGTAGAAGTGATGGACCCACCAATTAGCATACCGAAATGATCGGGATGTGATGCTCAGCTGATTTAGCCATGTCCATCTGTCACGAAACTAGTCCTTTAAACGTTGAGATGTTGATGAAATTTTATGAGATGGTGCAGTGGCGTATCCAGGATTTTGCCAGGGGGGGGCGGAGGATGAGCAATAATTTATTTTTAGTTAACACTAGGTTTACCATCTGTGTGTATTTCTTTATAAATAAGCAATACTTACCATCATATACATATATACATACATATACTTATGCAAAATCGTTTACTTCAAGGGAAATACTTGCATTAAAAAAAATATATACATAATAATTTCTTCCGGTGTTATTGTTGAAGTGATTATATCGTTGGCCCCATGGAAGACTATCTCAGTTCAAATTGCGTCGAAGACTATTTCAGTTCGTTTCGTTTTTTAAAAACTAACACATTTCGCTAATTTTGTATTATTTAGTTTAATTTTACTTATTTTTGTATCATTTTATTTTGTTTTTTTTTTTTTTTTGGGTTAATTACTTAGGTTTTTATTTGTTTTTGTTTTATTAATTTTATAAATAAAAATAAATAAAATAAGATAAACTAAACAAAAATACAATAAAGTAAAATAATGCAAAAATAAGTAAAATTAAAAAAAAAAAATACAAAATTAGAAATCAAGGAAAGGTGTCAGTTTTTCATAAATCAAAACGAACTGAGATAGTCTTCGACGCAAATAACGAACTGAGATAGTCTTCCTTTGGATGGACGATATGGAATTTCATGAGTACTGTATACTCCATGACAAAATTAAACATTAATATTACCTTCCCACGCACGTACTTATATAGAGATTTTGATTTTCTCTTGTATTTTTTGCTAAATCAGAAGGAAAATTGGTTATTTTATTATAAACTAAAACAAGTAAGGACGTGACTGTCTTCGGCTGTGCCGAAGACTTCATACCTTTCATGAATGGGACTGAACAATAATCTTATCCCGTTCGTAATCTCCAAATAATCGGATGTATAAGATAAGAAATATATAGTGAACAAATGTACATACCTAAACGATTTTTAAGATACATATAAAATAAAAAATAGGTAGGTACTTTGTGTGAGGATGCAAAGTTCAGGTTTTTTTTTTTGGTCGGCGTGTAAAAACTATGTCTACGAACCAAGCATTGCAACAGTAAACGTAACTATTTGATGAAATTTGATGATTTTTGGAGCTTCCAGCCGTAAAAAAGGGGCAAAAATTACAGTTTATATGGGGTATATAATATATATACACCACCGATCTCTATGATTTTTTCAGACAACAATACATGCTATACTCGTAAGCATTTGGTGAAATTTGAAGCTTCTAGCTCTTAAAATACGGCAGTAATTACGAAAAGTTTCTTATCTGAACAATCGGTTGTATGAGATATATACTATATATACAAACCAATATCTATGATTTTTTCAGACAACAATACATGCTATATACGTAAGCATTCGTTGAAATTTGAAGCCTCTAGCTCTTAAAATAGGGCAGTAATTACGAAAAGTTTCTTATCTGAACAATCGGTTGTGGGGCATATATACTATATATACGACCGATCTCATCAATTTTTTCAGACAACAATATGTGCAATATACGAAAGTATATTTTGAACTTTGAAGCTTCAATATGCTAAATTGAGGAAGATATGACAAAAGCCTATTTTTCTGAAAAATCGGTTGTATGGAGGATATATGCTATAGTGGTCCGATCCCGCCGGTTCCGACAAATGTCTAATTGGACACCCAAATACACCCGCTCACCAAATTTTATCAAGATATCTCAAAAATTAAGGGACTAGTTTGCATACAAACAGACAGAGGGACAGACGGATATGGCTAAATCAACTCAGCTCTTCATCCTGATTATTTCGGTATACCTAATGGTGGGTCTATCTATTTTCCTTTAAGGACTTACAATTTTGGGTTTCGTGACGAAATTAATATAGCATTTCATTTTCATGAAAGTATAAAAATGGCAAAAAACCCCCTTATCTGAACGATCGGTTGTATGGGATATATATTATATATAGCTCCGATCGAAATGATTTTTACAGGAAATCTTCTACGATATATTAGAATATATATCACAAAGTTTTAGGTTTTTATATTGGAAACTAAGGGAGAAATGGCCAAAAAACTTTTTATCTGAACGATCGGTTGTATGGGATAGGTATATACCATATACATATAGCTCCGATCAAAGTGATGTTTTCAGGAAATCTTCTATGATATATTGGAATAAATATCACCAAGTTTAACGTTTTTATATTGGAAATTAAGGGAGAAATGGCTAAAAATCTTTCTATCTGAACGATCGGTTGTATGGGATATATATCATATATAGCTCCGATCGAAATGATTTTTTCATGAAATCTTCTCTAATATATTAGAATAAATATCACCAAGTTTAACGTTTTTATATTGGAAATTAGGGGAGAATTTCCAAAAATCCTTCTATCTCAACGATCGGTTGTATGGGATATAACTATATATAGCTCCGATCAAAGTGATTTTTTCAGAAAATCTTCTATGATATATTAAAATATATATCACCGAGTTTCACGTTTATACTTTCTAAATTAAGGTAGAAATGGCCAAAAATCTTTCTATCTCAACGATCGGCTGTATGGGATATATATTATATATAGCTCCGATCAAAGTGATTTTTTCAGGATATCTTCTATGATATATTAGAATATACATCACCGAGTTTCACGTTTATACTTTCTAAATTGCGGCAGGAATGACCAAAATCGTCTTATCTGAACGATCGGTTGTATGGGAGATATATGTTATAGTGGCCCGATCCTACCGGATCCGACAAATGTGTAATATAATACAAAAATACATCCTTGTGCTAAATTTCATTGAGATATCTCAAAATTTGAGGGACTATTTTGCGTTCAAACAGATAGACCGAGGGACAGACGGACATGGCGATATCAACTCAGTTCGTCGCCCTGATCAATTCGGTATACTTAATGGTGAGTCTATCTTCTATGTTTCTCAACGTTATAAACACCGGACCAAAGTTAATATACCATTTCATGTTCATGAAAGGTATAATAAGAAGTTGAGCGACGAAGGAGGGAATCAATATCCCTCCTTTCCTTTGTACTCCTCAGACATTCGCGAAGAAGTTTTAATGCACACAGCTGAGTACATGAACGTAAATAATATGTTAACTGTAACGTTTTCACAACAAAATGTTAGAATGCAGAATCTTTGCAGGCTTATATCGGAACTGTTCAAGCTCTGTTCGGGAAATTTGTAACAACGTCGGTACCATTTTGAGAATAGTTCCGCCGCAGTTATATGTGAATTGTTGTCACAGTATCAACTATTAATTGTTTTTGTGCTGGCCTTGATCGTTTCGAACCTTGAATACAGTATCAACTAGTAATATTTTTCCCAATGACCGCAGTATCGTTTCCGGATCAGTTTTAAATATTTTATAAAAGGCCCTGGGTCTGTTTAGGGACTAATTCATTTTTTTTTGATATTATTTTTGCGGTCAGTTTGACCGCTTGATTGTAATGTAGAAACAAGTTTTCTTAAAAATTCGACTAACTAGAGATTATTTCGAGACATCGAAATTATTAGAGCATTGTTTCTGGAGTTGTTTCCGCACTGCTTCCTTTTTGCGTCTGGGACTCTCTCGGGATTGTTGTGAGACTATACACAACAGTTTTCGAGATTATTTTGTGAACTTATCAAGATTGTTAAGAGATACCTATAGGGTTTCTTTAAGGTTTAAATTATTATCGCCTTTCATGAAAATTATGCGCCCATTCTAGATATCCTCATAAGCCATGATATTCATGCAGTACATGGAATGGTAAAACATAAAAAAATCCTCCGATAGCCAATAATTTATTCGAAATAGTTGGAGAGTTATAATAAAAAAATTAGCTTGCATTTTAAGAGAACCTTTACCACATTTTCAATTTTGTGCCTTTCTCCTAATATTTCTGGCCCCCTAGCTACACTTTGTCAAAAAAAAAAAAATAAACAGGTCATGAGAGTCAAAAATGTTGTTTATATATAAAGTTGATAATGGTAATCAGTGACAGTATCGGCTATATAATTTCGGAGTGTGGTACTGTAATTGGAGCACAGGCGCACATAACAGTTTTCAAAACAAAATCGCGATTTCGAGTTTAGTTTGGAAGAAAGTTTACTCTAAGGTTGTTAGTAGCAGGTCAATGGAGGTATCCAGACACAGTGTTTGAGGGAATGCAGAGAAGTTTCTACATCAGGTACCGTCTTGAATTATGCACATAGCTACCTTGGTTTAAATGACAATGTCGAAACTGATAGAAATATTCCATAAATGTATGTTATTTGAAGCTGAGCTCTGTAAGTTCTGAGTGGACACTGCCTTCTAGGCTTGGTCAGTGATAGTAGATGTAGGAAATGCGGGTTGGAGGAGGAAATGATCGGGCACGTTCTGTGCTCGTGCCCTGAGCTTGCCAGTCTAAGGACCCAGCTTTTAGGAGTGATACAGCTGTCAGATCTAGAGGCAGCAACTAGCTCAAATCCTAGGAAGCTTCTAGTATTTGGCAAGAGGACGGAGTTATTTTATAACATAGGTCCTGGATTTTGATAGGGTTTTCTCAGTTTGGTCGTTAAAACAAATATCTGGTAACACTACGGACTCATTCAGTCTATGTGAGATCCTCATGGACCGGCCAGTTCAACCTAACATAACCTAACCTCTGTAAGTGCGATCTATGCATAACATGACGCGCCTAGGAGTGGTAAGGGGTTGATGTTAACGTCACACACTGGTGGGAGGTAGCATCTTGAACTGTATCACGATTCGTTACGCAGGCGGGAATAGTGCTCGAAAAGTAGCAACATTCACTTCACGCAATTTATTGTAATGTACTAATCTTCCACTTATTTATTTATAAGTTCACTGGCGTGTTCGAAGCGAATGGCTTTTGAAATAACAAAAATCGGATAATGGGAACATTAAATTGGACTGTATCAGATTAGAGGGCAAATATAGTGAGGATTACGATAAGGAATATTAATCTACAGACACCTGCAAACTAAGCAGGTTATTTGTGAGAAAAATTTACGAGGGATGGTGCCGATTTCTTTCTGAAATAGGTATTAATGAACTTAAGAGCTTTTGTGGGGCTAATTACGGTACATTCTACATTCAGACCATATAGCGCACAACCACATCTTAAAAGTGATCAACTAAAAAATAAGGTGTTTAGAATACGGAGAGAATAGAATATCGCTCCCATGTACGTGAAATACCTTTTAGCTTTTCCCGGCGAAATTATAATAGAATAAAATATCAGTCATATCAGTGGGTATTGCGATAAGGAACGCCATGGTCTAAACAATTTCAAAGCAGCACAGATACCTTTTCTTACCCTAGATATTTGTCAGACTTGGGCAAATCAGGGGTAACTTTGGGGAACTGAGTGGAGATTTAAGGTGGGCGCACATATCTGCCCTATTTGCTTCGTATTAAAGGAGTTCAGAGCATCTGCAACCCAATTTTCAACCTAACCTACGCGTGGCGAATCCTGTTACAAATATGAATGTATCATATCTTCGGAGAGTGTCTTTACCGATACAACAATAACAACAAAAGCAGCAACAACATTATGTGATCAAAATGATGAGGTGATGATAGTCATAGTATTCTTGTAATGGAAATGAGTACGATAACAAGATCTAAAAGAGACAGCAGTAGATAATAGCAAACAACAAGAAGAACAACTAAGGAAATAATAATAACAACAAGTTCATAACAGACAAATCATTTTTATGAAAGAGAGCAGAAAGAAAAAGTTTAAAAGATCTTGCTGGCACCCATGTACTTTCTGCAATCAGAAATACTTAAAAATTATCAAAGCTAACTTAGCAGAGTAAATAATATATACAAATATACATAAGAATCTGAATCTGAGAAGAGTATTTGCATGAAATAACATTTAGCGCTATGGAGGAATATAATTGTTTTTATCGCTAACGATATCGCAAAGATTGCGTTAATAGACAGCTTATCAAATTAAAAACAGGTAAAACAAGTAAGGACGGGCTGAACAATAATCTTATCCCATTCGTAATATCCAAATAATCGGCTGTATAAGATAAGAAATATATAGTGAACAGATCTATATATCTAAGCGATTTAAATATAGATAATATAAAATAAAGAAATAAGGAAGTCTAAGTTGGGGTGAAAGCGAACATTACATACCCAGCTGTACACGTGAAATGCTGTTGTTGTTTGTTTTGTGTGCTTAATAATGTTACAAGGCTGCGCAATAATACATATACATATGATTCTATTCTGAACTAATTTTTCTTCGAGTTATGGCTCCCGAAACATATAAAATTGCTTAGTCATAAAATGGGCGGTACCACGCCAATTTTTTAAAATTTGAAGATTTTCCTATTAACTCTTATAAATCTACCTGAAATTTCATTGATATAAAGCCTTTTTTTTGCAAAGATATAGCTTATTTTATTCGTCCACGACCCTTTTAAAAATCTATTATATAAAAGTGGGCGTGGTCCTTAATCGATTTCGTTAATTTTTCTTCAAAGCATTCCTTATAGTAAAGGCAACCTCTCAGCCGAATTTTATTACAATAGGTTTAACGATTTTTGATTTATGATTAATAATATTTGTAAAATTGATTTTATCAAAAGTGGGCGGTGCCTCGCCCATTTTAAAATTTTTTTTCAAATTTTTATCAAGAGCCAGACATTTTAGATGTATTCTTTACTAAATAATCAAGTTTGTGTGTTTTCCAAAATGTTATATATATAAAAAGTGGGCGTGGTTATCATCCAATTTCGCTCATTTTCAACACCAATCTATTGTGGGTCCAGATAAGCCCGTATACCAAATTTGGTGAAGATATCTCAATATTAACTCAAGTTATCTTGTTAACGGACAGACAGACGGACATGGCTCAATCATTATTTTTCTATACTGATGATTTTGATATATGGAAGTCTATATCTAGCTCGATTCCTTAATACCTATACAACCAATCGTTATCCAATCAAAGTTATAATAGCCTGTGTACAAGTACAACTGGGTATAAAAATAGGTAGGTACTTTGTGTGAGGATGCAAAGTTTCACGTTTTTTGTTGTCTGCATATAAAAACTATGACTACGAATCACTTATTTCAACAATATATGACGTAAACGTAAGTATTTGATGAAATTTGATAAAATTTGGAGCTTCCAGCCGTAAAAAAGGGGGAAAATGGCAGTTTATATGAGGTATGTAATATATATACACCACCGATCTCTATAATTTTTTCAGACAACAATATATGCTATATACATAAGCATTCTGTGAAATTTGAAGCCTCTAGCTCTTAAAATGTGGCAGTAATTACGAAAAGTTTCTTATCTGAACAATCGGTTGTGGGGGATATATGCTATATATATGACCGATCTCATCCATTTTTTCAGACAACAATATGTGGAATATATGAAAGCATATGGTGAAGTTTGAAGCGTCAATCTGATAAATTGAAGAAGATATGAAAAAAATCCTCTTTTTCTAAAAAAATTGGTTGTATGGAGGATATATGCTATAGTGGTCCCATCCGGCTGGTTCCGACTAATGTCTAATTGGACACCTAAATACACCCGCTCACCACATTTTATCAATATATCTCAAAAATTGAGGGACTAGTTTGCATACAAACAGATAGACGGACAGATGGACAGACGGACATGGCTAAATCAACTCAGCTCTTTATCCTGATTATTTCGGTATACTTAATGGTGGGTCTATCTATTTTCCTGTAAGGACTTACAATTTTGGGATTCGTGACGAAGTTAATATACCATTTCATTTTCATGAAAGGTATAAAAATACTAAAAAAACTTTATAAACTAATTAAACAAGAAAGAGTAGATACTGAAACAATTAAAACTGAGGCAGTGAAAACGATTAGCAATGCTCAACGTAAATGCACATACCTAAAATTTATTTATAGATTATTTTTAAGTACTGTATGTATGTACATCATTAGCTTTTCTCTCTCATAATTTTAAAATGATAATAATTACTACTCACTTAATATTCATATTAAGTAGTAAGCACATTAAGAATAAAACTCATTGTAACTGTTTTCACGGTTGCACTTAAATATATGTATATTTTTATATAATTCATACAACTTCATGAACATATATATATTTGTTTACAACAAAACGACCCTGTAGGAAAAGTTAGATCAGCGCAAAAGTAGTGAAGCCCTCTCACGATATCTCGAAAATCGGGGACTAGTTTGCGTTCAAACAGACAGACAGACGGATAGGTATATTTCTTCTCCTCGGATTCGGATTAAGCTTAATATACCACATCATTTTCATAAAAGATGTAAAAATTAAAGTGAGGGGGTCCTCTTCGTTTTAAAATATATATAAGAATTCATGAGCTTAACACCGGCTTATAATAGTTGAATTTCAATTATTATGTTTTCTAAGAGAAACTGAAAAGAAAGAAACATTTACTGGCATATTGCGATGGACCCATTTCAAAAACCACCAACGTAATCATCATCAGGCAATTTTGTAATGTTATCAAAGGTTTCACCGGGATTCGAACCGTGAATCACATGGTGAAACTGCAGTAGCCTTTAACCACTAGGCCAACCTGCTGGTATTTGTTTTCATGCTTAATTCAGTGTTTTCATGCTAAGTTCAGTTAAACAAACATACATAATATTTTCCTAACACTTTTAACACCAAATGTTGTACCAAAATTTACTTATCTTTATATATAAATGTAAAAAACCCACATCACCGAATAACGCGAAAATGTACACAGTTCTATATTTTGCCCCCAGAACGGTAATATGCATTATTATTTTCACAACAAATTACGGGAAATAGACTAGGGGCTGACGAATTCTCAATAAAGTAGTGCACCGTGCGATTTGCTTGAAATTCGGTACATAGGTACTTCCGTGACTAGCTCATTATTTCAGAAAATTTTCTTTCCGGGAAGTGCACCAAGGATGAACCTATTTAATAAAATTTAATTTATTCTCTAGAAATTCGGTACAGGGGTACCTCTTTGACAAAAGTAATATTTGAGAAACTTTTCATTCCCGAAAGTAGACCAGGGGCCGATCTATCTTAATTTATATATTTCCTCCGTACGTGTGTTTGCGACTAAACTCCTCATAAATGGTGAAATTTCGTGCGGATGTTAAAGTGGATTTGAGGATGCTTGAGATTTACGATTTGGCCCGTTCACTTTCTTATCTTTTCCACCGTGGTGTGATGGTAGCGTGCTCCACCAACCACACCGTATGCCCTGGGTTCACACCCTGGGCAAAGCAACATCAAAATTTTTGAAATAAGGGTTTTCAATTAGAAGAAAATTTGTCTAACCGGGTTGGCCTCTCGGCAGTGTTTGGCCAGCGCTCCGGGTTTATTTCTGCCATGAAGAGCACTCAGTGGAAACTCATCTGCCTTGCAGATGCCGTTCGGAGTCGGCATAAAACATGTATGTCCCGTCCGGCCAATTTGTAGAGAAAATCAAGAGGAGCACGACGCAAATTGGAAGAGAAGCTCGGCCTTAAATCTCTTCGGAGGTTATCGCTCCTTGCATTTATTTATTTTATACTTCTTTTACTAACTTATTGTTTGACAAACTTTTACTTATTGAAATGGGCCAAGAGACCGGCTTATTCGAAACATTCTTATTAATGGAGCGATTCGCTGAAACTTTAGTACAGAATTGTTGGAGAAATTTATTTGCGATTTATTTGAAGTTTATTATTTACGCAGCATCAAACAATTTAATCTTAATTACTGCAAAATAAGTTGGTAACTTTATAACTCAAGAGTTTTTATGGTTCCTAAGTGGATTTCAGGTACATATGTTAACGCCTTTCCTATTGTCTAAGCTTTGGTGATTGGACGGGCTAATAGTTTTTGTTATTATATTATTTGTTATTTAAGTGGACTGTATATTATTTTATTTAGAGAGAGGACGCTATGTACCTGTTACACCTTTTATGTATTGGGGGCGAGCAGTGGGGGCTCTGAGGTATTATTTTGCTTTGAAAAACCCCGCTTTGGGATAAAAAATTTAAACTATGGCTTTAGAATATTTCACTAACCAGTTGAGAATTACAAGCACACTCAACGGCCAATGAAACAAACGAACAAAAAATGTTCATAGTTTAAGTCACTTAAACAGCTATATATAGACCAAAATATAGACAAGTGTTCTATTGTGTTTTCACAAGATGGGTAACAAATGAATGATGGTGGTTAAGAAGACGAGGGAAATAGAAAAGGTAGTTGTACGAAAAGCCTTAGGTAGAAAAAGAGAAAGATCGAGAAAGTCAAAGGGAGAAGATACGAAGAAAATGCAACTTACAATTGATGCTTTCGAAAATCTAAATGACTATTTTAAAATCCAATTGACGTGATCGATAACCCAACTAACCAACTTCAAATTATTTATAATCATATTTACACTTTCTAAAATTCAGTTGACGTATTGCAAAATCCAAGTGACAATTCTAAAACCCAATTAACGCTTAACGCTTACAAATCGTTAATTTGACCGCAGGCTATATATGCGAGATGATAGACTCAAAATTTAAAAGCTTTTGTATCACATTGATAAAAACTCTTGTTATTTGTGAAATATAGTATTTAATTTGTGATAACACAACAGCGGGGTCAAAGCGTTGCTGATGGATCCATACAACGGCCGTTGTTTCAAATTTTCGCTCTTCATGTCGTTTTTCACAACCATCTGTTTTGATTGAAAATCTGCAGTTGGGTACAAAATATTAGCTGTTTTTCTTTTCTACTTACTAACTTAACTGGCGCTTACCGTTTAAACGTTCATGGCCGTCCAACAAAGCACGCCAGTCGCTTCTTCGCTCTGCCAACTAGCGCCAATTGGCCACAACAAGGGAGTTTAAATCGTTTTGCACCTGGTCCTTTCAGCGGAGTTGGGGCCGCCCTCTTCCTCTGTTTCCATAGCTAGGTTCCCAAAAAATTACTTACTTAGCCAGAGCGTTATCTTTCGTTCGCGTAACATGGCCAAGCCCGCGTAGCCGTTGCGTTTTGAAATCAAAACATATTAGATATTCCTGAAAAAATCGAGAGTACTCCATGCATACATGTATGGAGTACTCGCTATGGATCAAGCGAGTGCTCCAAAATTAACCACAATTCATACAAAAAATATGGTCCAATTTACATTGAGATGCCCTAGGACTGGACCATATACTCCAGCTCGGCATTACATCAGAGTAATCCATGGATTACTCCAGTATGACACAAGTGAACCACATGATCCAACGATTTTTGCAGGGATATAACACATCTTATCTTTTATAATATCGAGCCCTACCCGCATTTCTGGGAAATGTTTGTAGTTCTGGGAATTCCCGTTAATTAGTGCAGCGGAAAGAATTTTAATGTAACCGCCAAACTCAGTTTGTGTACATTGCGCTTTACTTTTTATTTTCTGCCTGCGCTTACCATTTTATTTTCTAAGCACAGGCTTGTTTTTTATTCTATGCCGGCGCTTAGGCAATTCGCGCGGTTTAGAACTAATTAGTATACATTATGAGCCATTTGCAGGGGCGAAAAATAATAATTTTTTCTTTCGGAGCCGAAAAAGTCCTGGTCAAAAAATTTTCCTAGGTGAAAATGTTTGAGTTCCTAGGTATCCCTATAGCAATATCATGTCGAATCATGCAGCGTTTTTATTTTTCGAACTTTTTGCATAAAAGTCCACATATAAAATGAAAATCTGTATTTTTATTTTTAAAGTCCGATAGAACTAGTTAAACTCGGACTTTTAAAAATAAAAGTCCCGAAATAAAAGTTAAATTAAGACTTTTATTTTTTAAGGCCGAAATAAAAGTCCGGCTTGATAACAAAGAAACGGATTATCCGAATTAAAAAAAATTTGGTACCAATCGATTCTCCTGGATTCCTAAAATTTAAAACCCTATGAACTTTTGAAAATTTCTGTTATTAATACTAGAAATTTATCATATACAAACTACATCGAAAATCTCGTAGTATAAATGGTGAGCTTGCAGTGGATTTTTGCAATTCCGCATTCTGCTATGATAGGAAAGCTTTCCAAAAAAAGAAATGGTCGTAATCGGTCAGTAGCCACGCCTCTTTCTGTACATAAAAATTTCCGCACAGAACATGCAATATTTGAGTATCTAAAGAAGCCACGCTCTTTAAATTTGGCACGAAAATTACTGACATTGCATGTAGTTGATCCACATAATTTATTTGGACAATGGGCGTGGCACCAACTACTTTCCAAATAAGATTTTTTGGACTTTCAAGTGCGATAACTCGTACATACTTTGAGGAATATTTTTGTAAATTGGTAAGCGAACTTCATATTTGTATTTGTACATGCCGACGGAAAAAGTTTTAAAATCGAGTTAAAGTCACACCCACTTGTATATAAAAATAACAAAACTGGCTACTTGAATTCATTGCTAAGTACGTCAATATGTCGGAGTTATTTCGGGACTATTGTGGGATCATTTAGGGATACTTCCGGTACCATTCCTGGATGTCTTTCGGGATCCCGTCAAGGTCATTTCGGGAGTTTTTCGGGATCATTTGGGGATCCTTCCGGCATCATTTCTGGATAGTTTTCGGGATCCGTCCGGGATTCCGTGAGGATTATTTCGGGACTTTTTCGGAAGTATTCCGGGATCATTTATGGATGGTTTTCGGGATCGCGTTGGGTTTATTTCGGTATCATTTGGGGACTCTTCCGGTATAATTTCTGGATGGTTTTCGGGATCCCGTTAGGGTAATTTCGGGACTTTTCCGGGACTATTTCTGGATGATTTTGGGGCCCTTCCGGCATAATTTCTGGATAGTTTTCGGGATTTGTCCGGGATCCCGTCGGGATCATTTCGGGATTATTTTGATAACATTTTGGGACCCTTCCGGAATAATTTAAGGACTCTTCGAAACCGGTAGTTCACCACACATGATTTTTTTAATTATGAGCTTTTTTAATGTTTGTTATTCGTAATTTTGTGTTTTCTAGTCGTGAGGATGGTTTCAGATTGAAACCGAAATATCGATCAATTATATAAATTATAATACCACAAAAAATATAGTGTTTTATTTATCTTTGCGGCCCTGAGCTCAATAATTAACCAAGAAGTTAAAATTTTGTTTTTAAGTTAAATTAATTCATATGACAGTGGTGAAGGAATTACTATTCATAGAACAAAGGAGTAAAACTACAATTAGCTAAAACTAAAGAGAATTTTTTAGATGAAAATAGTGTTGCTTTTTCGTGTGTTTAGCTGGTAAAAATATTACAAAAAGTGCAGTTATAGCTACTTTGAGTATATCGCAAACATTGTTAATGTCAGCGAGGGATAATGCTAAGTGTGTCAATGTTGTTGAAAATAAGGAAAATAAGGTACGAAAAGAATTCCATAACAAAACAGACATAGCTAAAGTATATTAAAATCATTCATTGAAAAGTTGCCTGCAGTCCCTTCTCATCATTGCCGTAATAAGAGCAATAAACTGTACATTTCACATGAGTTTCGTAAGGCTATATAAATGTTATGTTAAACATTTAAAGAGCATCAACCAAGAATCAGCCAAGTTATCTTTGCGAGTTTTCCGAAATATTTTCAACAATGAATTTCATATCGGATTTCATTTGCTCAAAAAAGATAAGTGCGTGAATTGCCAGCGTTATAAAAATTTGGAAAATGAAGCAAAAAGTGATTTCCGTCATACTGAAGAGTACAGAAATGACATTCAAGCCAAGGAAAAATCTAAAGAATTAATTCTGGAGGACCAAAAAAAAGGAAATCATATTCTGAGTTTTTATGTGCTAGTTTTGATCTTCAAAAGGTGCTTAACACTCCTCACGGGAAAAGCGTTAACTTATTCTATTCACGAAAGTATGCGTACTACAACGAAAGTGTGTATGAAAACGGCACCAAAAATGGATATTGCTTTCTTTGGGGAGAATCTGATTGAAAAGGGGTTTCAATGAAATTAGCACAATTATTTTTCAGTACTTAACATTAGTAGATGAAAGAAAAACTCACGAATCAATAAGTCTTTAGTGTGATAGCTGTGCAGGTCAAAACCGGAACAGAGCCATGCTCGCTGCCTTGGCGTTTTTCCTGGAGAAGTCAGTGTTTGTTAAAAATATGAAAATAACATATTTGCTACCTGGACATACCATGATGCCAGTAGACTCGATTTATAGCATTATTGGGTCTTTTATTCATGAAAACTGTTTGGGCTCACAGAATGGTATACCATGATTGGTAGTGCTAGGACCAATCCAACAAGTTATACGTGAATCGCCATGTATCACTCTCATTTTAGGGATTGGAAAAGTTTTGCAAGTGCAATTATTCCACCCACATTTAGAATTAATTTCCAAAAATTACGTTCCGCCTCATTCGAGAAAAACAGCTCTATTATTAAATTTAAATATGAATACTTTGAATGCTCTGAAACCAAAGAATATGATGTGAAATCAATTCCAAAATTCAGACGCAACTCTTCATTATTAAACAATGGCCCTCTTCCACTATAGAATAGGGATATTAGTATTTCATTAGCTAAATATAAAACTTGAAAGACCTCTGTGATAAGAACATAATCCCATAAAAATTTCAAAAGGAATATTTGAATCTGAAATCCGATGAAGATATTAGAGATATTCTACCAGAAACAGATGAGAAAGATAATGTAAAATAATTTATTTTGAAGTTCCAAAAAGTTCTTTTGACAACTAAGAGTGAGAAATGAAGTTTCTATTTTTTTACTATACATAAGTGCAATTATTTGAAATTGAACTGAAACTACCTATACGAATGTATTTATATGAAATAATTTAAGTTTTTTTAGATGATTTTTTTTTTTACTTTGTAAATTGGTTGAAAATGAAAAAATAAAAATAACTGCCAAATACTAACAATAGTGTTTTTATGTCTATATTTTAAGGTAACTGCCATATCTTTGAGAACGAGCAATTATGGTGACAGCGAAAAAAAATGTAAGCAACAAAAAATTGTAATCTCTCACTGATAAAAAAATTTTACACATTGCATGGCTTTTCTAATGCAATAAGAAGGAATGGTAAAGAGTTTCAGACAATAATCAGCTTTGAGTGCCATAATAAACAAAATAACGTTCTCCTGTAAAATTTACATTTTGTCGCTTACCTTTTTTTCGCGGGTAGGGCTCGATATTATTTTAATTTGCTCAGTGTTGCTTTACTATATATATATCTCCTTATATTTCGAATTGCCTACAGGGAGTTTATTTATTTATATTTCCTTTTAAATAAGTAATACTCAATTATGATTTTATTTTGAAATCATTTAGTCGCGTTTGTTTTGTCGGTGGAGCGAGTAGAATTGAGAATTAAAGCGAAACTATATGTGAGTGTGATTAAGGTGTTTATAATAATTTTATTACAAATTTATAAAACTCAAAAATTATAAGAAAATTATTACAAACAAAAAAACAGACTTAGCTCTAAGTAAGTAGTATTGTGAAAAGAGGACTAACACAACTCCTAAGAAAACTGAGTAGAAGTCAAATTTACAGATCTATTGTGATGTGAAGTTTCCTTTCAAAGCTGTGCTGAGGATTTTAGTAAATCTATGTGTAGTATACCTAACACGTTTTTCTACTTAAAAAAAAAAAAAAAAACAATGCAAGGCGCGATAACATCTGAAAGGATTTTAGGCCGGGCTTCTCTTCCAACTTGTGTCGTGCTCCCTTTAATTTTTCCTACAAATTAGCGGGACGGAACCTATGTGTTTTGGGCCAACTCCAAAGAGCATCTGGAAGGCAGATGAATTTTCACTGAGAAGATTTTCTCTTTTGGGTTCGCTTTTAAACTTTTGGTTTCATTTAAAAATTCTCTTTGTTCTAACGCAATATTGTGCCTACATGGTGACTATCATATCATAGATCTCGGGAAAACAACTTGTGTTGTTCAATCCTGAACGCCCAATTACTTCACCAGATGAATTGAATTGCTTCTGAGAGAAATCACAAAAATTTCGATTTGTGTCATATTCATTAAACAGTAATGTATTTGGCGATGGAATGATAAATGTAAAGCCATACAATGAACTACGATTAGCCCCTAACTTGTAGAGATAGCACTAAGACAAAAACATGACGGAGTTTCCAGTAGCACACACGACTGTGCGCTCAAAAAAGGACAGGACTCGTAGATTCTCTACACTTAAGCAACAACTCTTTTTGTAAAAATTTTGGAGGATAGGGGGTTTCTAGAAAACATGCGACTTAGACGATCCCTTTTATCCGCTGAAATTATCGCAAAATCAGTTCTTTAGATATCATACAAATTAAAGGTACAACCTTTGATATGAGTACAATGTTGCATAAAAGTACTAAGTTTAATATAAATAAAACGTTTTATACAGGTACAAAGTGAAAAGTTCCATACAAGTACCATATTTCATAAGGGTTACAAACTTTCATATAAAAACATATTTTCACAAAAACCCTTGTGATATCCAAATGCTAATTTTCAATGTTGATGGGACCTAGACCTGCTGATCGAAAAGGAGCAGCCCAAGAAGCTATCATAATCTCCAACTATTTTAGAGAGCCTTCCTTCTTGTCACCAGACTTAACTAAGATGATGTTAGCGTAGAAACCCAACTAAGAACTACTTAGACTTGCTAACATGAAATTTTTCGGACTAATAAGGTAATTGACAAAAAAAGTACTCTTTTAACATAAGTCACGCTGTTGTTTTAGTGTCAAAAAAATTCGCCGAAAGTTTAGGAAAATGTTCTTGTACTATCGTACTGTTTCGAAAATCAGACTGTTGCCAAACCTTCGGATCTGGAAGCCCCTAAACCCGCCGTACTCTCCTTAAGCAGCTTACAAAGTCAATCCTAATATATGGCATGGAATCATGTATTAACGTAACATGGTGGTTCATGGAGTACAAAAAAAAATATTTTTCAGTAGATCAATTAGACCTTGGGCTTGGCAAAGTATTGGAGAAAATTTTGTGATATAATACACAATAATAAATCCAAGCTTATATGATGTAATATCAATATCGTTGAAAAATCATAAAAAGAGAAATGTTATCCTTTATTGCTTTGTTGATAAAAACGCAAAAATATATTTTTGTTTATAACAGTATAATACTGTCAACTCATTGCAAATAGTTATAAAACAATTATTATGATTAGAATTACTGCCCACTTTTGCAATAATACTTTGAACTATTGCAATAAAAAAGTATTCATAAACAATTTGGTTACGGACGAATGAAGTAATTATGGGTTATAAAACTAAATTTTTGGTTGCTTATTTGTAGATATCGAATTTTTAACATTTTAAAGAAAGACGCCTAAGTAAATCCCCACAGCATACAGAGGAAATGAAGTTCTTAGAAGCCCTTGCAGTTGGAAACATTCACTCGCCACCGCCATATGGCATATAATTTTCTAATTTTGCAACAACGCGTATCGTATTTAGCTTTTTTCCTCGTAGAGGGCGTGGCATCGTCAAATTTTCCAAAATTGGAAACAGATTTGTTTATACAGCCGAAATATTACTCCTCGAAAGAAAACATATTAAAACAATATAAAATTAGTATTGGGGCGTGACACCGTCCTTTTTTAACAACCTTTTGCATCCAGTGCCAAAATAAACCTACTGTGAATCTTTCATTAAGATCGGTTGAAAGTCTTAAGCTCTCACAAATCATATAAAAAAAAAAATAAATGTAAGGCGCGATAACCTCCGAAGAGATCTAAGGCCGAGCTTCTCTTCCAATTTGCGTCGTGCTCCTCTTGATTTTCCCTACAAATTGGCCAGACGGGACCTACATGTTTTATGCTGACTGCGAATGGCATCTGCAAGGCAGATGAGTTTTCACAGAGAGCTTTTCATGGCAGAAATACACCTGGGGCGCTTGCCGAACACTGCCGAGGGGTGACCCCGCTTAGAAAAATTTTCTTCTAATTGAAACACCTTATTTCTAAAATTTTGATGTTGCTTTGCCCGGGGTGTGAACCCAGGGCATACGGTGTGGTAGGCGGAGCACGCTACCATCACACCACGGTGGCCGCCACAAATCATATACTCACAAAAAAATTATAATTTTTGTGAGAAGCTCTTGGAGCGCACCTATAATTATTCGACACAATTAGGATTAAAAAGCATATATCGTCGCTTGGCGCGCAATACCGCGTATTTGATAGAAGACAAATTGTGTAGGAGGAAGAAAAAACTGATTTTTAGCCAAACCGTTGCTCCAATCTTGAACTAATCTAACATTTTATTTCATTTCGGGTTGCCTCACCATGTACATATATAAAATTTACCAAAGAAAAGCACTCAAATTGCAAAAAAATAACTTTTTGAAAAATACGCGGTATTGCATTGCTTTATTTCAAAGATAGGTTCCATAAAAGTTATTTTATTTATTATTAGCAAAGTAAATATATATTCTATTTTTTAAATAAAGTTAAATTAGTGTTGAAATAACTAAGCAACTAAGCGATTATGGCTTATTTATCGTCAAAAGGTAAGTTATCGTAGAAGTTGTGGCAATCAGGTGGTATGACTTTCTTAAGTTGTTGTAAATGTTGAAATTTAGTTTTGGTTATTTTCACACGTGAGTTGTAGAGTGCAGAGGATATATATTCTCCTAAATTCTTTTTAGATCGCCTGGGTAGTATCTTGTAATCATCGTTAGTTTAGTTTAATTTCAATTGGATTGTTCCGTTAGACAAGTATTTTAATATACGCAAATTATTGACGACATGTTCTCCTGTTCCTATACCAGGTCGTATAGAGCTGTATGTTTAGTATTGTTTGTTGCTATAATCTTTAAAAAAGGTGTGGTCTACCAATCTTGCTTCATATGGGAATGGTTTTACTCGCGATTCCTCTGTTGCAAGAGCATATTGGCTTGGAAGGTATACTCAAAATCAAAATCAATTTTTGTGGAGCGAATGAGAGCCATTTTGTATCTAACCTCTTACAAGAAGGAAAAATTACATTTTAGAAAGTCTATATTTTGAATTATATGCATTTACTTACGTGAACTTGAGTTGACTAACTATCAAACACTTGGTTTAGTAATTTTTTTTTAATTATTGTTCAAGAAGAAAATGTTTAATATTTTCCTAAAAAATCATGCTTTACTTTATAGAGTAATATAAAAAATCACAGTGTATATTTATAAAGTTACTAAAATAAGGCCTACATTCAACTCTACACATCTTTGTGTAATAGTCAGAACTAAAATATAAGCGGTATTGCGCTCAACTTTTTTTATTAATTTTATACGCAATATTGCTTTTGATTTTTATTTGGGGTTTTGTTGATAAAAACGGCGGAATTTTAACGTAAATACATTAAGGGCGATGAGTCCTAGTCGGGGTAACGAAATTTCGACTTTCGAAATTTTGGTATATACGCGGTATTGCGTTTTGTGAATACGCGGTATTGCGCGCCAAGCGACGATATAATAAGTGTGTACCTAAATGGTGAATTAAGGAATAACAACAAGAAGGAACACTTAGAGACCAATTGCAAAGCGATTTCGAGCTCAATACTCAGCCCCCTAGAAGCTAGCTGATGAAGAAGTGAAATTCAGAAACATGTTCTAGTACCCATTGCCGTTTGTAAACTTTGTAATTTTTCTCTAATATCAATAACAAAAACAATTGTATAAAGGAATAATAGCATGTCTCGCTAATTATATACAGAGAAGATTTTTACATCAAGATTGTATAGGGATACTAGAGTACCCGGCAGACTTTGTTTCATTTCATTCATCATCATTTATTGCAAAAATAGTATTAGTACAATAAGATCTAGGATCTTTTATAGTACAACAAAAAGATAAATCGCAATGTAAAAAAGAACAAAAGTCATAACAGGGGGTTATGTAAGTTAAATAATCACATCAAACATAGAGAATTATCGTAATTTACTAGTATCTAAAATAAACAAATAATTAAATTCAATAACAAAACATTGTATACACTCATACATATTGATGGCGAAAACTGAAGAAGTATAATGGTTTCAACTAAAATGAGCATAAAGAACATTTTTAAAGTTGCTTTTATTTAGACTACTACGTACGGATACTGGAATAGAGTTCCATAGGCGAATGGCATTGACAAAGAATAGCCGTCCAGATGATAGATAGTTATAAGTTGGTACTATTAGGTCGTTGATTCGAGCAGACCTGGGGAATATTAGCTTATCATATAGGTAACTAGGCTCCTTATACATGATAAGTTGACAAAGGAAAATGCTGTTCCTAGCTTTCAGATATTCGAAGATTTCACAGCCCAGTAGACGCGCTCTCCAGCTGGATATATGATCAAATCTGGCTAAGCCGAATACATAACGTGTAACATGATTAAATGCTACATCAATTTTATGAGCAGACTGGGAGCTCAGTTTACTGTACACTAGCTCAGAGTAGCAAATGATCGGCATAATAAATTGAATTGCAAGTTTTCTTCTAACATTGACCGGAGTATAAATAGCAGACATTCGTAAGTTTCTTAAGATATAGTATACTTTCTTAACCACCGAATTTACATGATCATCACAGGACAGCGTCGTGTTAATAACAAAACCAAGATTAGTCACTTTTGAAACGAGTTTGAGACATTTACTGGCAACGCGCAAGGGCGGAATACTTGAGAAACTTATTCGTTTATTATTAGATATAGGCAACACGTATGATTTCTCACTGTTCATGCATAAGTCATTTTCCTAGCCCATTCAAATATGGATATTAAGTCATTATTCAATCTTGAGCATAAATCGTTTGTCCCCTCATGATTTCCCGACAAATATAGTTGGACATCATCAGCATATGCATGCATATGAGCATGCTGGCATGCATTAAATATGTCATTAATAAAAATACTAAAAAGTAGTGGACCCAAGATAGAGCCTTGGGGTACCCCTGCCAATAGTGGTTTTAGACCTGAAGTTTCGGAGCCGACTTTGACAAGCTGGGATCTACCCGTCAGATAACTTCGCATGAGCCGCACTGCGGAGTCATCAAAACCAAAATAATTTTTTAATTTTAAGCACAGCAGTCATGGTTCACAGAGTCGAAGGCTTTTGAGAAGTCAAGCAGGCATAATAAAGTCAATTGGTTTTTGTCAAAGGGTGCCCTGATGTCGTCTAAAATTTGTATGATAGCCGTGGAACAACTGTGCTTTGATCGGAAGCCTGACTGGAATGGTGATAGCAGACTATGTTTGCAAACATGGTCTTGAATTTGTTCCGACAACAATATCTCAAAGACTTTCGAGAGTGCTGGCAAAATGCTGATAGGCCGAAAGTCACTAGGACAATCTGCAAACTTAGTTTTTGCAATGGGTATAACCGTGGCAATCTTCCACATATCAGGGAAGCAGGAGGTAGTAATACTGTGGTTGATAATATGCGTCAATGTAGGAAGAATGTACGGGGCAATTATTTTAACAAATTTGAGCGGTATATTGTCCTGACCGATTGCGTTGGACCTTATTTTATTTATGCATCTCACCACATCAAGTTCTGAAACAGCTGTAAACTCAAATACTTGACAAACAGGAACCACATATAAGGGAGGGGTTGAGAAACTGGTATTAAGACAAGACGGGTTAGCTTGGCTCACACAAGCTGAATTAAGATCTTCAGGATTAAGGGAACAGTCAGAACTCTCACTCACATGTACACGAAGTTTTTTTCAGATTACGCCACAAAACATGATTAGGCAACGATATATTCAACATTTTACTGTAGTATCTGCATTTTTCTCTCCTAATATAGGCTGTGGTCTCATTTCGTGTAAGTTTGTATGCACGCCAATTTGCGTCGCTTCAGTTTTTCTTCCAAAGGGAATAAAGCTTATTGCGCTTGATAATCATAGCACGGACGGATCTATTAAACCAAGGGCAAGAGGAAGATCTGTTGCTATATACCCGAGATGGAACGTGAGTTGTATAGAGGTATAAAATAATTTCATTTAAAAATCTCAGCTTTTCATGCACCGAACTCAAGCTCCAACAAGCAGACCAATTTATGCTGGAGATGTCTCCAAGAAGGTTATTTACGTCCAGTCGTCGATAATCTGGTGAAATGGATGGTCTAGCTACTGCACTGTGGTTATCGAGCACTACATCAAATGAACAGAAAATTAGATCATGGTCTGAGATAAAGGATAATTGATCAAACTTTAAGACTTTAGACGTATCGGACACAATGAAATAGTCAAGAAGGCTGGGCAGCAGTTCTGTCCATACCTTGTTGGTACGCACACATTAACCACTTCAAGACCAACACTTGAAACAACGTCTAACAAACGGCAGGTATACGGGTCACTACATAAGGGATTAACATTAAAATCTCCGCAGATAATTATATCAGTGTTATCAACTGCGACCGAGGACAACATTGTAAAATATTCCTTCACGTTGCACAATTTATTAGGGTTATAGACGCACGGAAAAAGGACTTTGGACATTGAACTAGACACTTCAACTAGCAAAATCTCAGTGACGCCAACAGCTATACTTGATATGATTCTCGACTTGAGATGTTTTTTACAATACATAGCAACACCACCACCTTTCTTTACCTTTCTATCCATCCTATAGAGTACGTATCCCTTTATGCCAAAATGGTCATCAAGTATTTCAGGTTTAAATCAAATCTCGGAAACACAAATGATATCAACACTGGATTGTTCAAATATCGCTCTGACTACATCCATCTTTTCACCATTTAAACTACGAGCATTAAAGTGCACCACGTTGAAACCTTTATGGTGCCTGCATAGGACATTAAGCAAAGCTAGGCTATTATTCGCAATGCCATTCGCATTTCTACTATCTCCAAACACTGAGTACAATCCAATTAAAAGCAACTTTAAAGTAAGTTATAGACAAAGCCGAAGTAAAAGAAAAAAAATAAATTAATGTTTGCGCCATCTTTACATAACAAAAAACAATGAATAAGCATATGAACTTAAGGTTGGCGAAATCGATCCAGATCAGCCTCACTGGTAACTTTTGTTGGCTGTGCGGATGTATCAAGTCCATGCCTAACGTAGACGCAGCCACGGAGCGTGAATGCCGCCTGCAGCTTTCCCTGCCGCCTTAATTGGATAGCCGGTTGTAGCAAAAGCCTATTTTCCTTGGTAAGGCTCTCGTATAGGTGGAAGTTTCCCTGGATACCAAGGGGTTCCAGAGAAACAGCGCTTTTCATACGCCTACGGTGCTCCCCAAAAGCACGGAGAGTACGATTGCGATCCAGCGGCGAATGGAACTTGATCACAATCGCACCGTTGTTGCCTGCACGTGAGGGTCTCGTGCGGAAAATGTCCCTTATTTGCGGTGACTGAAAATCAATGGACATGCACACCACGTTAAAAATACTTTTTAGGTTTTCGCCCTCCTTATACGGGACACCAAAAGCGACAGCATCAGCAGCGATATCAGCAGTCAGTTTTTGCTGAAGTCCTTTTGCCAACTCTTTTTTGAGATTTTCTATTTCGGACTCAGACTTTTCTAATCTCTCCGTCAACAAAGAAATCTGCGTGGATGAGGCAGACAGAGTGTTGGTAAGTAACAAGATCTCCTCTTCGATACGTTTATTTATTTGTTTCTCCACTTCATCTAATCTTTGAGAGACGCCCTCTACCAAAAGCCGCGACTGGGCAGTCTGTTGATGCACCTTCGACTCGAATTCCTTCAGGGTGTTGTACACTGCTGAGAGGGTGATAGCTGCAGCCCCATCAACTTTTTGTGTTTTCGCGGCGGGGGAGCCCTTGCTCAAACGACGTTTTACTGCGGGAGGAGTAATGTTTGGCATATTACCCAAGCGAAGACACCAGATCCAATATCGAAAACAACTTTGACGCACCTGGTCACCTTAATATATGTTAGCTGGGTGGCAACCCTGAACACTGTACGAATAAAAAGTATTTGCGCACTTGCTTACGTCGCTATTCACTTAAGCGAATTTATTTGGCGCTATTACAGAGTTATGTATGTATATAACGAAGTTAAAAAACTTACAAATTCTGTCGGAAAAATATCAAAACACGCTTTTTATAACATGTATCACAGTACAAGGCACTATATTTAATTCTTATGGAATTTACCCTTTTATTTAATTTAAATTTTATTTATTTACACAATTTGTTGATTGTTTTTCGGCAGACGTATTGTTTGCGGACTTAACACGAGCAGGGTTGTCAGATTATTATTGTTCTTTTAGAAAATTGGTTTGTCCGCCTTAAAAAATTGAACCTCGGTTCCCGTCTTCACTATCTATCCCATTATCTTCTATTATTTCTTATAATTATTATACCTCCTTTATTACATCCCCACTCACACTCCCAATATCACTCTCACTCCCAATCCCACTTCCACTTCCATTCCTACTCCTACACCTACACTTACTACCACTAAACTTCACATTCGATTCCCACTTAAACTACAACTCCCATTTCCCCTCCCTGTCTCGTCTTAATCTACTGTATCTATAAAATTCAATGTCTGCTCGTTTTGGCAGTTATAACTTTTGAACGACAACATAGAATGCCATTGAATTTTGTATAGTGATTCTAGGTGTTCCTGGAAGTAACATAGGGATGTTCTGTGATGGAACTGAGATGCCACTATTATCAAGTACCACGAGGGCGGAGTCTAGATTTAGATAAAGACCGAATGTCCTGCACAATAAGTTTTCCAAAAATAAAAGTCCGGATTCAACTTTTATTTTCGGACTTATAAAATAAAAGTTCCCTTTTAATTTTTTAGGTTGAGCTGGCTGGTCCATGAGGCCCCTTTTAATTATTTCGTTCGGAATAAAAAATTTTTAGTCTAGAAGTTATTTTTTCTGAAGCACTTTTATTAAAAAAGAAATAACAGTTTGGTTTCCTGTACTAATCCATTCTATAGCTCTTGAGCGTAATGTACAAATGTACATGTGAATATTTATACAGTTACTGAAATGAAAGTGTTTCTAAAGTACTCTCTGGGGATTTTTACTTGTGATCGTTTAAGTTTTCCATACATATTTTTTTTAATTTCTAATAATTTTTTGTTTTTAATATTTTGCCAATACTCATGTGCAACGACTATGTTCAGATATTGATTTAGCACAATTTTAATTTTAATTACTCACACCAAAATATGCCACTTTGTTATATATTTATTTATTTTATTTATTGGGTTGGATTGTCGCCTGTTTCTTGGCACGTGAGTTTCAAACAACGATCTCATTGAAGTGGCTATTGAACAGGATGCGTGTGTTTTAAAATAGATCTCACTTTTGTTGTTGTGGTTGATCATTTGTAGCATGTTTTTTGATTATGCGAATGTTTTTTTGGACTTTGTACGTACAAACATGTGATTTAGGTATCTCGACACCTACACAGTTTTCGAGATTGGGAGCAAAAAGGAGTGATTCCAAGCGCCTTTAGGAAATTTTATGATTAAATTATTCAAAAATTTTCTATTTGTTTTGTCCTTATGTTATTTCATAGAAATAGAGGGTCGCGACGGAGTATTTGTTCATATTGTGAAGAATATTAGCATCAATAAGCTGATACTAAGCAGCCAATCGAATGTACGTAAACAAATCAACCATCATTTACACACATACATACAAGGCAACGGAGAGACACTCACAAACACAGCCCAAGTAGTACTCACGTATGCACACGCATATGGCTACAAACTACAAATATACATGTATATTGCTGGTAACCATGCGTGAAGTTCGCGAAATTACTAAACCTTAGGAGAAATGGGTGAAAGAGGAAACCGAGAGTATAAAAGCAGCGCAAGCTGAGGCATGACTAATCAGTTTGCTTAAACGCGCAATTAGTTGTGAAGTAAGAGTTATTGTGAAGTATTCTCAAAGTAGTCTAATAAAGACCATTTTGCATTACTGAAGATTGGAGTTATTTATTCGACAATTTAGCGATTCGGAAGATAGCAGAAGGTTTCAAACAAGCCGAATTTCCCCTAAATTCGTTACAATATGTAAAAACAGTTAAAATTGCACCTAACTTGTTCGCACCAAGATCCAAGATATAAACCGTTCTGAAAATGGTTTAGAATACAATCGAATTAAACGTCGAAAATTGTAAATGTATTGGTACATTCGAATTTCGATAGATGCAAAATAGATAAAAAATATTTGTGTGCAAAAAATGTTATTAAAGGCCAAGAGTTTATATCCTACTACAATTTTAAGCAAACTTCTTGTAACACTATGGCCTCATTCAGTGTACCTCACTGACCAGACAATTTAACCTAACCTAACCAAGGATTATCGATTTGTATCGTTAAGATATCGTTTTGTTATAGACCAGTTATCGACGAGTTACCGGTGTGCTTTCGACAAGTAATCGGTTTGTTATCGATAAAAACGTTGTCAACTGATCATGGGTTTGCATTCACAGGTACCGATAATATTTCGTAAAACATACCTAAGTGATTTTGTAAGGGTTCAAGCAAATTGGAAGGGAAGCTCGACCTAAATCTTCTCGGATGTATGTACAAATGTATATTGCGCATTGTATTAAGAACATTGTTGAGTACGAGGAATTTCTTTTATGAGCTATGCAATGATTCAACTGGGAATGGCTTTGCAATGGAGGCACAGTTGCCAAAAGAGTTTTCGGAGTCAATGAACTTGTAAATTTAATTTTAGCATTGCAATTTTTCAGATGCCATATGGTTCATCAAGCGCATGATAGAAGTTTAGCTTCTTAAATTCGGAATAAAGCATTTTCCACAACCGTTAAAAAAAAGTCAACTTGATAGTGGAAATGTTTTTCACTACATATTTTGTGTCGAATCTAAGCGACATGTGCAAGGACAGATGAATTTCGTTGAGAAGCTAACTGAAATGCATTCGAAGGAGTTGCCAAATCACTGCCGATGGACATCCTGTATTTTCCAAATGATTTTAGTGTAACTTGGTCCGTTACTTGGAGCGGAGACCGTGGGTTAGTTAGCCGACTACGTATGCTTGTTTCCTTGAAATTAATGCCCCTAAACTTTATGTCCATAGTCGTGACTCAATTTT
This sequence comes from Eurosta solidaginis, assembly GCF_040869045.1. Taxonomy (NCBI): domain Eukaryota; kingdom Metazoa; phylum Arthropoda; class Insecta; order Diptera; family Tephritidae; genus Eurosta; species Eurosta solidaginis. The sequence goes on from NC_090323.1 coordinate 45,975,880, forward strand.
GGTGGAAAAACTAAGTGGAAACTACAGCGTTTAGGTGCAAAATCTAAGATCATAATAAGACTCCAGCTACTAGCACTGCATAGTTTTTCGATCTTGAGGCACCAAGTGACCAAACGATTTTATTTTATACGCCCTGATTCCTGATAACGATTAAGTCGCTTAAGTCCAGAAATCTACACACATCTTATAATACTGGCAAAATTTGGCTTAAGTTTCAAAATTAAAAGTCCTTAAAGGAGAGGAGATAGACCCGCCAAAGTATACCGAACTGATTAGGATGATAATCTAATTTTTATTTAGCAATGTAAATATGCTAGTCTGTCTGGTTGAACGCAATCTAGTCCCTTAATTTTTGAGATATTTTGAGGAAATTTTGTGCACGGACTGACCGGATTGGTGGCGACCGTGTAAATTATCCATGGCATGAGCAGCTTAGTAAAACAGCCAATATCCATATGTATAACAAATTTCCTACGAGTACATCCTAAATGTCATTCAAATCGGTGGAATAGTTGGCGAGATACATAGTACCGGATATGCTTGTAGACAATCGTAGGTGGTCTTTTTTATTTGGCTGTTTCCGTTGCAGATCCCTTGGTCAACATGCAGGATAATATTTACAAAATTCCGTCGTTGCTAAATGATATTGTGGCAAATATTAGCATCACTATGATGTTAGTAAATAATCTCAATAGCAAAAACAGCAAGCAGCCACACTTACATATGTACATGTACACATTAAAGTAAGCAGCCACATTTATTGAATTTTTGAGGTACTACTCCCAAAGTAGTCTAAATAAAGATCATTTTGCAATACTGAATATTGCAGTTATTTATTGGACAGTTCAGCGTTTCGAACTTTAGCAGAAGGTGCATAATTAACAGGAACTCCCAAAAATTCGTTACAATATGTTCCCATCAAACCAAAACTGTGTATATTCCAGATTTGAACGACTATCAGAATATGTCCAAAGGTGTGGGAAAACGTATCGGAAGACGCACTTTGGCTTGGGCATTAGTTATCTGAAAGCGAAACTTTAAAAATATGTTTCACGGTTTGGTGGCAACGTAGTATAAGAAGTTAAACTTCAAAAGCAAAAATGTATATTTTATTCGCCTCACATGTTTCCTTATAAATACAAACTTACATACATTATTGTTGTTGCCCAGATTGCCGTTAACCGCAAACAAGCCTTGATCAACAAATAAACAATTCTACTTAGTACAATTACAATTACCCTTCAACAATGCCATGGCGAACGTCCGTAGCAAAGTCAAATATGAACGAGAACATGAAGTACCGATAAAATTATGCAACGTTAAACCAGTTTTCACCAGCCTCTCTTCATGTGTTTTCGTTTTCTTTTTTCTATAATCAAAAGATTGGCCCCCAAAAACAGCGGTTCGAAGTAACCAATCAGCGCATTATATTGGGCGCAATGTATGCATTTATGTATAGAACCGCATTGTATTGAGAGAAATTTGGAACGAAAAAATTACTAACTAGGTATGTTACGTTCTTACCATTGACGATATTATATTGATATTCACAAAAATATCGATATATTTTGGCGCTGGTATCAGATTACTAAACCTGTAAATTTGTTGCTTTTCAAAGCAGATCCTGGTTCTCTTGCTTTTAAATGGATTTGATAAAGGCAATACACAAAACACACGCACCCGCCTCGGCGCGGCTAAAACCAAGGAACAAAAAACACAAGGAAAGCTAGACGTCGAAAGCTTCAATCACAACAGACTGCCAATGATTTCTCAACCCGACTCTCACACCTGCCCTCTGAGAGCACAACTCAGCCTGAAGGAATACAGAAACAGTGGGAGCATATCTCCAAAGCACTTCGTACTGCCGCCGAGGAAAAAATTGATTACCGGCGGCCACGAAAAAACAAAAGGTACGATGAAGAATGCCGCGCTGCAATCGAAAGAAAAGACGCTGCCTACAGGGCTACGTTAAAAGCGAGCGCAAGAAGAGGAGTGTGTGAACGCTATCGTGATTTGAAAAGGGAAGCGAAACGCCTTTTCAGGAAGAAAAAAGCAGAAGCAGAAATGCGTGAGTGCGAGGAGCTTGAGCTGCTAGCCACCCGAAAATTTTACCAAAAAATACGGCGACAAACGGAAGGTTTTAAGACCGGGGCAAACTCCTGTATGAACGAAAACGGCGACCTTGTAACTGATGTCCAGAGAGTGCTTAGATTATGGAGGGAACACTTCTCTGCTCTTCTAAATGGAGGCAGCGATTTACCGCGCAAAGATGACGAACCCGATCCCGCTATCGATGATGATGGAATATATGTCCTCCGCCCGATTATGACGAAGTTAGTTGCGCCAAATCTTGGAAAAAACCCGTGAAAAGAGAATCGACACACATCACCTCTTCGTCGATTTTAAAGCCGCCTTCGACAGCACGAAAAGGAGCTGCCTCTATGCCGCTATGTCTGAATTTGGTTTCCCTGCAAAACTTATACGGCTGTGCAAAATGACGTTGAGCAACACCATCAGCTCAGGCAGAATTGGGAAGGACCTCTCCTAGCCGTTCGAAACTAAACGAGGTTTCAGACAGGGTGACCCCCTATCGTGCGATTTCTTTAATTTAAAGCGGCAGAAGATTATACTAGCTGCAGATCTTAACCGCACTGGAACAATATTTTATAAAAGCGTGCAATTACTGGCATATGCTGATGACATTGATATCATCGGCCTAAACACCCGCGCTGTTAGTTCTACTTACTCCAAACTGGGATATAGAGTAAACTTCGATGGAGGAATGGGAGGAAGGCGAGTGGGGTTCCGAATTGAACATACGCAACGAAATTGCTAAGGACCCACCGGGAATTTTTCGAGATCACAATGTTTTTAGCCAAGTTTGAATAAGTAACGTACGTATTCAGAGCCTTAAAAGAACGCCTCGCGGGCAGCTCTTGGGGCGTAGACAAAAGAAACCTAATTGTCGGCCGCTTGTATGGCACGCGTCTCCAATATGGTCGCGGTGCCTTAAAGAAACACGAGGGAGGAAATTGCAGCCCTGTCAAAATACAGCGCCCAGAATAGCCACGGAATGTCTTTTTATGTGTTCGCAACATCATCTACATAGAGAGGCGAGAATACTCCCCATAAAGCATAGAAATGAAATGCTGAACATATAGTTTCTGGTGAATACCCAGGAACCTTGGTATCCAAACAGACATCTGAATAAAGTGGCCCGCCTCTATTAGGAATTCATCTTCGTAAGCATTATAAAGAATTTCGACATTCAAGAAGTCAGCCGTATAAAGAAAATAAGCACAAAAACGTCCTGATAGACATCTATAAAAACTCTGAAAATTACTATGTCAACAATTGACTGGTCAATCCTGTTCTCAGAGAAAAATACTCTAAACTCGCAGTTGAGGAAAGGAGCTTCCCCAGGGAGATGTGCATCAATCTAGCTCAACTCCAATCTATTTACTGTAATAGATTGAACTCTTACTTACCCAGAATCAACACCGATATAATCACTGTATGTTCCGCTTTTAAGGTGTTCACACATAACACAAACCATCTTTTCAATTGCCCAACCCTTCTCACACCTATGGAACAGCAAGTTTCCTCGGACTCCCGTTAGATGATATTTATTGATGACCTTTGTGAGCTATCGCACCTTTTAGTTTTCTTGAAGCTAGTTTTTTCGATAGTCAAGTAGAGATAAGAGTGGCGGGTCTTTCGATTTTATTTAAGTCTATGCGCGAAAGTAATGGGTTCAATACACATGAATTAGGAAACATTTTGTTGGGCGAATGTGCCACTACCCTACACTTAATGCGGAATTTCACAAAAGATAAACATTTATGTTAGTAGAATGAGGAACTTCCATGTACATATGCCCTCGAACTCTGCCCAACCTTAAGCCATGTATTACTTCTTGTTTATAACTGTCCACAATATAGCGAACTCGCAAGTACTGATAACATACATTGACTAGTCTTTTCGGATTCAGTGGGTTGTTTAGCGAAACCTTTTCAAGGAGTAACCAGCGCAATTTATAGCTTCTCCAACCCACTGAAACCTCACCTACCCGTCGCAAATCCTGTTTCTCTAGCGGGCGAGGCTTTGGCGGCCTAAGTTTCTCAGAAAATTAGGGAGTGGGGACGAGATGGCCTAGAAAGGTTCAAGAGGCCATATTAAATTGTGCCCGAGATGGGTGTTATCCAAATCTTCGCGCAGTGTACTCACCGCTATAACATTAAGAACAACAACATTTGCAGTTCTATGTTTTTAAATTCTGTCCAAACCTTAATACCTACATACATAAAAAAATGTTTTCAAGATCGTTAGTATCAAGATCACTTAAAAACTCAATTGCTTAACGATAAATTTTGCTGATAACAAGGAAAGAATTGTTGAAGCCTACACACTGATGATGATCGCCCGACTGTATTCACGTGTTCGTGTTTTTATACTCAGTTGAGCAGAGATCACAGAGTATATTAACTTTGATTGGATAACGGTTGGTTGTACAGGTATAAAGGAATCGAGATAGATATAGACTTCCATATATCAAAATCATCAGTATCGAAAAAAAATTCGATTGAGCCATGTCCGTCCGTCCGTCCGTCCGTCCGTTAACACGATAACTTGAGTAAATTTTGAGGTATCTTGATGAAATTTGGTATGTAGGTTTCTGGGCACTCATCTCAGATCGCTATTTAAAATGAACGATATCGGACAATAACCACGCCCACTTTTTCGATATCGAAAATTTCGAAAAATCGAAAAAGTGCGATAATTCATTACCAAATACGGATTAAGCGATGAAACTTGGTAGGTGAGTTGAACTTATGACGCAGAATAGAAAACTAGTAAAATTTTGGACAATGGGAGTGGCACCGCCCACTTTTAAAAGAAGGTAATTTCGAAGTTTTGCAAGCTGTAATTTGGCAGTCGTTGAAGATATCATGATGAAATTTGGCGGGAAGGTTACTTTTATTACTATATGTCTGCTTAATAAAAATTAGCAAAATCGGAGAACGACCACGCCCACTTTAAAAAAAAAATTTTTTTTTAATTCAAATTTTAAAAGAAAAGTTAATATCTTTACAGTATATAAGTAAATTATGTCAACATTCAACTCGAGTAATGATATGTTGCAACAAAATACAAAAATAAAAGAAAATTTCAAAGTGGGCGTGGCTCCGCCCTTTTTCATTTAATTTGTCTAGGATACTTTTAATGCCATAAGTCGAACAAAAATTTACCAATCCTTGTGAAATTTGGTATAGGCTTAGATTCTAGGACGATAACTCTTTTCTGTGAAAAAGGGCGAAATCGGTTGAAGCCACGCCCAGTTTTTATACACAGTCGACCGTCTGTCCTTCCGCTCGACCGTCAACACGATAACTGGAACAAAAATCGATATATCTTTACTAAACTCAGTTCACGTACTTATCTGAACTCACTTTGTATTGGTGTAAAAAATGGCCGAAATCCGACTATGACCACGCCCACTTTTTCGATATCGAAAATTACGAAAAATGAAAAAAATGCCATAATTATATACCAAATACGAAAAAAGGGATGAAACATGGTAATTGTATTGGTCTATTGACGCAAAATATAACTTTAGAAAAAAACTTTGTAAAATGGGTGTGACACCTACCATATTAAGTAGAAGAAAGTGAAAAAGTTTTGCAGGGCGAAATCAAAAGCCCTTGGAATCTTGGAAGGAATACTGTTCGTGGTATTACATATATAAATAAATTAGCGGTACCCGACAGATGATGTTCTGGATCACCCTGGTCCACATTTTGGTCGATATCTCGAAAACACCTTCACATATGCAACTAAGGGCCACCCCTTTTAAAACCCTCATTAATACCTTTAATTTGATACCCATATCGTACAAACACATTCTAGAGTCACCCCTGGTCCACGTTTATGGCGATATCTTGAAAAGGTGTCCACCAATAGAACTAAGGCCCACGCCCTTTTAAAATACTCACTAACACCTTTCATTTGATACCCATATCGTACAAACAAATTCTAGAGTCAGGCCTGGCCCACCTTTATGGCGATATCCCTAAATGGCGTCCATCTATAGAACTATGGCCCACTTCCTCTTAAAATACTCTTTAATACCTTCCATTTGATACACATGTCATACAAACACATTCCAGGGTTACCCTAGGTTCTTTTTACAACATGGTGATTTTCCCTTACTTTGTCTCCACAGCTCTCAACTGAGTATGTAATGTTCGGTTACACCCGAACTTAGCCTTCCTTACTTGTTTTTTATAATTTTTTTTTGTCTTCCTTTTTTGCTTTCGGTATAATTAATTAGTTTTGATTTTTGTTCAGCGGACACTTGTAGTATATTTTGAAATTGGGTCGTTGCAGGAAGAGAACAAAAAAAAAAAAAATGAAATGAAAAATCAAAAACAAGTTTCGTCAACGAGAAGGGGCAACCGATCAACGTATGATCATACAATGGATATGATCGACAATACGCGACAAATTGCACCTGTAAAGAAAGAACATCAAAGCAACACAAAGTCAAGCATTGCATTTTTTTATAATCAGTTGAGCAGAGCTCACAGAGTATATTAAGTTTGATTGGATAACGGTTGTTTGTACAGGTATAAAGGAATCGAGATAGATATAGACTTCCATATATCAGAATCATCAGGATCGAAAAAAAATTTGATTGAGCCATGTCCATCCGTCCGTCCGTGCGTTAAAACGATAACTTGAGCAAATTTTGAGGTATCTTGATGGAATTTGGCATGTAGGTTCCTGAGTACTCATCTCAGATCGCTATTTAAAATGAACGATATCGGACTATAACCATGCCCACTTTTTCGATATCGAAAATTTCGAAAAACCGAAAAAGTGCGATAATTCATTACAAAAGACCGATAAAGCGACGAAACTTGGTAGATGAGTTGAACTTATGACGCAAAATAGAAAATTAGTAAAATTTTGGACAATGGGCGTGGAACCGCCCACTTTTAAAAGAAGGTAATTTAAAATTTTTGCAAGCTGTTATTTGTCAGTCGTTGAAGATATCATGATGAAATTTGGCAGGGACGTTACTCCTATTACTTTATGTACGCCTAATAAAAATTAGCAAAATCGGAGAAGGACCACGCCCACTTTAAAAAAAAAATTTTTTTAAGTAAAATTTTAACAAAAAATTTAATATCTTTACAGTATATAAGTAAATTATGTCAACATTCAACTCCAGTAATGATATGATGCAACAAAATACAAAAATAAAAGAAAATTTCAAAATGGGCGTGGCTCCGCCCTTTTTCATTTAATTTGTCTAGGATACTTTTAACGCCATAAGTCAAACAAAAATTAACCAATCCTTTTGAGATTTGGTAGGGGCATAGATTTTATGATGTTAACTGTTTTCTGTGAAACTCTGCGAAATCGGTTGATGCCACGCCCAGTTTTTATACACAGTCGTTCGTCTGTCCTTCCGCATGGCCGTTAACACGATAACTTGAGCAAAAATCGACATATCTTTAATGAACTTAGTTCACGTACTTACTTGAACTCACTTTATCTTGGTATGAAAAATGAACGAAATCCGACTATGACCACGCCCACTCTTTCGATATCGAAAATTACGAAAAATGAAAAAAATGCCATAATTCTATACCAAATACGAAAAAAGGGATGAAACATGGTAATTGGATTGGTTTATTGACGCGATATATAACTTCAGAAAAAACTTTGTAAAATGGTTGACACCTACCATATTAAGTAGAAGAAAATGAAAAATTTCTACAGGGCGAAATAAAAAACCCCTGAAATCTTGGCAGGTATTACATATATAAATAAATTAGCGGTATCCAACAGATGATGTTCTGGGTCACCCTGGTCCACATTTTGGTCGATATCTGGAAAACGCCTTCACATATACAACTACCACCACTCCCTTTTAAAACTCTCATTAATACCCTTAATTTTATACCCATATCGTACAAACACATTCTAGAGTCACCCCTGGTCCACCTTTATGGCGATATTTCGAAACGGCGTCCACCTATAGAACTAAGGCCATCTCCCTTTTAAAATACTCATTAACACCCTTCGTTTGATACCCATATTGTACAAACGCATTCTAGAGTCACCCCTGGTCCACCTTTATGGCGATATCTCGAAAAGGCGACCACCTATACAACTACCACCACTCCTTTTTAAAACCCTCATTAATACCTTTAATTTGATACCCATATCGTACAAACACATTCTAGAGTCACCCCTGGTCCACCTTTATGGCGATATTTCGAAAAGGCGTCCACCTATAGAACTAAGGCCCTCTCCATTTTAAAATACTCATTAACACCTTTCGTTTGATACCCATATTGTACAAACGCATTCTAGAGTCACCCCTGGTCCACCTTTATGGCGATACCTCGAAAAAGCGACCACCTATACAACTACCACCACTCCCTTTTAAAACCCTCATTAATACCTTTAATTTGATACCCATATCGTACAAACAAATTCTAGAGTCAACCCTGATCCACCTTTATGGCGATATCCCTAAATGGCGTCCACCTATAGAACTATGGCCCACTCCCTCATAAGATACTCTTTAATGCCTTTCATTTGATACACATGTCATACAAACACATTCCAGGGTTTCCTCGGTTCATTTTCCTACATGGTTATTTTCTCTTATGTTGTCACCATAGCTCTCAACTGAGTATGTAATGTCCGGTTACACCCGAACTTAATCTTCCCTACTTGTTTATTGTACGTTTTGCTTTTGTTTTTTATAGATTGTGCTTGGTCCCATTAGGGGCTTTTGCGCCTAATTTGCTTGGATAATTTTATAATCAGCTGAACAGTGTATATTAATTTTGTTCGCATAACGGTACCCCGTAACGGCATAAACTAATCGAGATACATATAGAATTCTATATATCAAAATGATTTGGGCGAAAAAAGAAATTCATTTATTCATGTCCGTCCATCCGTCCGTAAACACGATAACTTGAGTAAAGTTTGAGGTATCTTAATGAAATTTGGTATATAAGTTCCTGGGCACTCATCTCTGATCATTATTTAAAATGAATGAAATCGGACTATAACCACGCCCACTTTTTCGATTTCGAATATTTCGAAAAACCGAAAAAGTGCATTACCAAAGACGGATAAAGCGATAAAACTTGGTAGGTGGATTGACCTTGTAACTCAAAATTTAAAATTAGAAAAATTTTGGACAATGGGCGTGGCACCGCCCACTTTTAAAAGAAGCTAATTTAAAAGTTTTGCAAGATGTAATTTGGGAAACCTTTGTAAAATGGGTGTGACACCTACCATATTAAGTAGAAGAAAATGAAAAAGTTTTGCAGGGCGAAATCAAAAGCCCTTGGAATCTTGGAAGGAATACTGTTCGCGGTATTACATATATAAATAAATTAGCGGTACCCGACAGATGATGTTCTGGTTCACCCTGGTCCACATTTTGGTCGATATCTCCAAAACGCTTTCTCATATACAACTAAGGGTCACTCCCTTTTAAAACTCTCATTTAATTTGATACCCATATCGTACAAACACATTATAGAGTTACCCCTGGTGCACCTATATGGCTATATCTCGACCTATAGAACTAAGGCCCACTCCCTTTTAAAATTCTCTTTAATACCTTTCATTTGATACCCATGGCACACAAACACATTCTAAGGTTACTTCAGGCTCATTTTCCTACACGGTGTTTTTCCCTTCCTTATTTGACAAAGGATGAAGGAAAAGCGTTCTGAAAAACGTCACCCTTAGTCTACAATTTGGTCGACATTTCCCAAACGTATGTGAAATGGAATTAAAAACCACTTAAAAACCATCTACGAAACCAACGCAGCTAAGCTCTCAGCTGAGTATGTAATGTTCGGGTACACCCGAACTTAGCCTTCCTTACTTGTTTTGCTTGTTATTCTTTGTTGCTGTTAAGTTTTTTGTGATTTTGAACAGACTGTAAATTTTTTTTTTAATTTTTTTCCTTTGTTTTACCTTTTACATTCGATTACTGATTCGAGTACGATTCTGATGGGCGTTTTTTTTTTTTTTTGGATGTCAGTTTCAGTTGCTTGCGACAGGCAGCTCGTAAAAGACGCGAAACGTTTAAGTCATTCGAAGTACAAAAGAACAAATTTATTTGTGCGAATTGTTGGAGATTATTTTAATTTTCGCGAAGTGATTAAATAAAAAGCGGAAGAAAAAACTAGTTATATATGAAATAATTTAAGAAAATTCTAAAGTTGTGATATAGGAATATGTAAAAAAATTGTTTTTTTTTTTTTTAATATTTTCTTCGTATCCTGCAATTGGATCCATCTATTGCTAAAGCTTATTTAATGTGTGTACAAAATCTGATATTCATTATATAAAAGAAAGCTGGACTTCAATTACAAAGTGAACTTCCGGTTTAAAAAATAATTTTTTATTGGTAAGTTCACATGTGGTTATTCTCTTACATTTTACCTAGGAAGCTGAGCGTATCATAAAAAATTATACATAATAATGAAAATAATAAAAAAAATGAACATAACGCAAAAATTTGAAAAAGTTACAGGAACACGAATGCAAAATTTTATAAAAATTTGTTTGATAATATTTTTTACATCTAAATTTTTTTTGTACTATTCAAGGTATGTTTGTAGCTCTAGACCAGTATATATATATGTATGTTTAATAAAAGACAGCACATGTGTTTACACAATATCTATGTATATATTTGTCAAGAACAAGAAAGTAACTTTTTTTGTACTTGGAAATTTGATGGTCTCAGCTGTAATAGAAATATAGAGATGTAGCACGCGCTCCAATGGACAGTGATCCAGATTCCGACAGTGGCATGTAGGATGGTTTCGCCAGTAAAGAGGTCATAGTTTAAAAAGCGTTTCCCTCCTTGAGAGTTAAAGATATCAGCTCAGCTTTATTAACCCGTTACATTTTTGGAAATTGTTATTCTTATGCCGTCAGTTACTTTCAAGAAGCCAGTTACTTGTATTGAGCTGGTTACTTTTATGGATCCGGTTGCTTTTGTTAAGCCGATAACTTTTATGGTGCCTTTTACGAATGGTTACTTATTTTTAGTGTACTTTCTTTAGAAGGTTACTTTTTTAAGAACAGTTTAATTAAAAAAAAAAATGATTCGTTTTTAATTTCAGTTTTCTCTAAGCATCTGTGATATGGTCTAATAAACAGTTATCATTTGCCTTTGCCCTTTCCCTTAAATGTGGTGCCGCGTAAACTGCTTGGTTTCTAATGCACTCGTCTACGGGCTTTGATCTAATATCTGACAAATTGTCGATCCACTTTTAAATTAAGCCTGTTCGAAGTTATACTCTAGCTCAAATATCAATTACATGCATTTCCGCTTAGGAAGTGGCGGGGTACCATCGCATTCGAGTACCAGCTCATGTTTTAAAACCTCTAAGCCAGGTCGGTATATTGAATTCCTGTTTCCTTATGTACCCGATTAACAACGCATTCCGTGACATTGTTACCGTGGACACTAAATGGGGTTACACTGAAATGACAGTCTTTGGTCCGGAAGAATCCCGCGTCGCTCATGTACATAGAACCGACTGCTTTGGGAAGCGGCTACAACAACATTGTTACCGTAGGGGTTACTTTATCAATTACTTACTTAGTTGCAATATAAGAATGACTATGCGTTCATATGTTCATATGTCTTGTCACATTACCAATTTTAAGCTGAGATATTTTCAGACCCTAAGGTATCAAATGTAGCCTATTTCCCTGATGAGGGCACAAGTAATAACCCCGAAAACCAGACGATGCAGTTTTTTAAGATAAACATACCACTGAAGGTTCTGTCCAATATAACCTCTAGTTATAGCGCCTTATATATCAGCCAAAAAAAAAACACGGATACACTGCCTAGGCCGTGCTATGCGATTGAAAGTTGGTGCTTCGGCCAAGAAGGTATTCTTATCTTATCAGGGTATTAAGAAGATAGCACTCATTCCGCTGGAAGCAGCAGGTGGAAAACGATTTAAATTAACTTAGTGTAACCAATTGGCGCCCCTTAGCCCTGCAAGAAGCGACTGGCACGACATGTTCGAAGCCCAAACCCGTTAAATGAATAAAGTAGGTGGTGTAATGGTAGTGTGCTCCGCTTACCACACCGATGATCCTGGGTTCATGAGTCGGGCAAAGCAACATCAATATTTTAGAAAAAGTTTTCTCAATTAAAATAAAAATTTTCCAAGCGCGGTCGCCCCTCTGCAGTGTTTGTCAAGCACTCCGATTGTATTTATGACATGAAAAGCTTTTATGTGAAAACTCTCATCTGCCTTGCAGATGTCATTCAGAGTCGGCATAAAACAAGTAGGTCCCGTCCCGCCAATTTATAGGAAAAATTAAAAAGGAGCACGACACAAATTGGAAGCGAACCTTGACATTAAATCTCTTCGGAGGTTATCGCGCCTTAAATTTTTTGTTTAAACACGTCTACTCCAAAGCCTTTTGTTGTGAGGCTTTTTACAGAAGCAACTTTGAACTGATAGATAGAGCTATTTCTAGACATGACTTTTTGTAACAAGATAGAGCGCTCTCATGTGCGGATCCAAATTTTCCTCATAACTTTTAAAAGAAAAGAACCGAGACTCCATGAAGGATATTTACAAAGGAGTTGCTCGTACTTCCCACGTTTAGGTAAAATACTAACTTATCCTTTCTCCGCATGTGAGGAATGTATGTTTTGTTGTTGTTGTGGCCATAAGAAGGAATGTATCCCATTAGTAGATAGATGATAGATGCTTAACATATATTGAATAAGTCTGAGGCTATGTGGACTATTAGACACTGCAGCAGTCTGTTCGGTCCTGCAGATGTGAAGTGGCTTAAATTCATTGCACTCTCTTAAAATATTTAGCTTTCTTTTCAATCTAGAATGATATCCGCCGAAACAGATAAACTTTCGCCAACAATCTTTTCATGGCCGAAATACACTCGGAAACATGGGTTTTTTCTATTAAAATTCTTCTATTAGATCAATGACATATAATCACAGCTGTTAAGGCTTTTTTCATTTCACAAAGAATTATGATTATATTGTAACGCATTTTGGGAATTTCTGCTTATTTGTAACCTTCTGCTAATGTTCGAATCGCTAAATTGTTGAATAAATAACTCCAATATTCAATAATGCAAAATGGTCTTTATTATATTACTTTGAAAGTACTTCAAAATAACACTTATACTTCGCAATCAATAGCGTGTTTAAATCAGAACTGATTACTGATTTCTCAGCTTACGCTGCTTTTATACTCTCAGTTTTCTCGTTCATCCATTTCTCCTAAGGTATAGTTATTTCGCGAAACTTTATTCCAGAACAATTGTATCCCTTGCTTGGTTATTAGCTATATACATGTATACCTATTTGTAGTTTATGTTTCTCTTATAGCCATATGCGGGTGTATGCGTAAGTACTACTTCGGCTGATAATTACATGTGTTTGCGGGTATCTCTTAGTTGCCTTGTATGCACATATGTGTGTAAATGTTGATTGATTTGTATACGTATATACGAGTGGCTGCTTTGTATCAGCTTAGTGATACCAGCATCAGGCTAGTGATGCTAATATTCGTCACAATATATACCAAAATTTTCGTTATCTCTGGATTCTTTAGTAGACATTCTTTCAAAATCACCAAAGTATCTGGTAATTCATGTATAGAATTGTTTTCAAATTATTTCGCTAATTGCTGCTATTATATTTTATTTTGGCTTTACATAAATCTTATGTTATCAAAATTTAAAAAATTACATCATCAAAAGAAACAGAAGTGTATTATATATACAGCGAGCTTATTATTATCTTGAATTACGATCGTTAAACCATTTGCTTATCTCTCTTAAAATTTTAATCATTTCCATTCTAGAAAGTTTCTCTAGTTCGAATTCAGAGTGAAGTAAGTGCACACAGTTGACAAAGCGCCCTTCTTGTGAAATTTTCATTGGACATTATTATAAATTAGTACGCCGGTTGACTCAAAATATCATACAATTTTACAACCAAAATAATACCGAACCTCTCTTTTTCGAATACGGACATGAAAAAATAAACGAAATGTAAAACCCAGAAAAATCTAAATGCTGGTTTTTCTTTTAACTTTTTAAACTCAGCTTAGCAAAGCTCACAGAGTATATTAAATTTGTTGACACAACGGTACGTTGTAAAGGAATAAACTAATCGAGGCTGGCATATATCAAATCAGCATGAAAAATTAAATTAATTTAGCGTCCGTCCATCTGCGAACACGATCACTTGAGTAAATCTTGTTGAAATTTGTGGCTTCCTTGCCATTCATCATTTAACGCAATTTAATACGAGCGAAACGGAACGATAACCACTTTTTATGCACATACAATTTTCCATTTTAAATTTTAAAAAGGACCGTGGCAACACCAATTTCAAAATCAAGGGAACAAGCCTGGAAAAACGAACGAAATCGGTGAACACCGCGCCCACTTTTATATGAAAGTGGTTTAAAAGGAACGTAGACGATTAAAATTGGCTTTATCTTTGAGAAAAATAGTTTTATATCAATGCCGTTTTACTTCTGCAGTGTATTCATAAAAAAAATAAAAAAAAAATGTTGGAAATGGGCGTGGCATCGTCCGTTTTCTGCTAAACAATTCTACAAGTTTCGGGATACATAAATCGAATAACAACTGAGGTATGTTGACGAAACTCGGTACACATATTCTCCTTATAACCACAAGTATTTCTGCCAAAATCGGATAATGACCCCGCCCACTTTTGTATAAACCGCTTCCGCTTGGCTCTAAACATTACGGGTCACTTTTTCGCCGACCTATGTCAACTTAAAAAAATATTCAACGATTCCGTGATAATTAAATCAAATTTTAGTAAAGCAAACTATTTCATGTACAATTTATTTACTAGGGCTCGGAATATTATTCGATTAATAGACTAACCAGTAAACCGTTAGCTTACTTACTAATCCGTTAACGGTATTCGAATAGCCGCCTAGCTTCGATTAATCGAACAGTCGCTTTATGTCGACTACTCGAGTGATATAATTAATAATTTTTTAAATCGACTTGTCTTTTGAAATTTCTGTAACAAATGTAAAAATTTCAAATACGTCGAAAAATTAAAATACACAAAATTGAGTGGACTATAAATTAAAAGAAAAACAAGTAAGGCTAAGTTCGGGTGTAACCGAACATTACATACCCAGTTGAGAGCTATGGAGACAAAATAAGAGAAAATCACCAGGTAGGAAAATGAACCTTGGGAAACCTTGGAATGTGTTTGTATGACATAGGTTTCAAATGGAAGGTATTAACGAGTATTTTAAAAGGGAGTGGGCTATAATTCTATAGGTGGACGCCATTTCGGGATATCGCCATAAAGGTGGACCAGGGCTGACTCTAAAATTTGTTTGTACGATATGGGTATCAAATGAAAGGTTTTAATGAGTATTTTAACAGGGAGTGGGTCTTAGTTCTATAGGTGGACGCCTTTTCGAGATATCGCCATAAAGGTGGCCCACGGGTGACTCTAGATTTTGTTTGTACGATATGGGTATCAAATGAAAGGTGTTAGTGAGTATTTTAAAAAGGAGTGGGCCTTAGTTCTATATGTGGACGCCTTTTCGAGATATCGCCATAAACGTGGGCCAGGGGTGACTCTAGAATTTGTTTGTACGATATGGGTATCAAATGAAAGGTGTTAATGAGGGTTTTAAAACGTAGTGGTGGTCGTTGTATAGGTGGTCGCCTTTTCGAGATATCGGCATAAAGGTGGACCAGGGGTGACTCTAGAATTCGTTTGTATATGTGTATCAAATTAAAGGTATTAATGAGGGTTTTAAAAGGTAGTGGTGGTGGTTGTATAGGTGGTCGCCTTTTCGAGATATCGCCATAAAGGTAGACCAGGGGTGACTCTAGAATGTGTTTGTACGAGATGTGTATCAAATTAAAGGTATTAATGGGGGTTTTAAAAGGTAGTGGTGGTAGTTGTATAGGTGGACGCCTTTTGGAGATATCGCCATAAAGGTGGACCAGGGGTGACTCTAGAATGTGTTTGTATATGTGTATCAAATTAAAGGTATTAATGAGGGTTTTAAAAGGTAGTGGTGGTAGTTGTATAGGTGGTCGCCTTTTCGAGATATCGGCATAAAGGTGGACCAGGGGTGACTCTAGAATTCGTTTGTACAATATGGGTATCAAACGAAAGGTGCTAATGAGTATTTTAAAAGGGCGTGGGGCGTAGTTCTATAGGTGGACGCCTTTTCGAGATATCGCCATAAAGGTGGCCCACGGGTGACTCTAGATTTTGTTTGTACGATATGGGTATCAAATGAAAGGTGTTAGTGAGTATTTTAAAAAGGAGTGGGCCTTAGTTCTATAGGTGGATGACTTTTCGAGATATCGCCATAAAGGTGGGAAGGGGTGACTCTAGAATGTGTTTGTACGATATGGGTATCAAATTAAAGGTATTAATGAGGGTTTTAAAACGTAGTGGTGGTCGTTGTATAGGTGGTCGCCTTTTCGAGATATCGGCATAAAGGTGGACCAGGGGTGACTCTAGAATTCGTTTGTACAATATGGGTATCAAACGAAAGGTGCTAATGAGTATTTTAAAAGGGCGTGGGGCGTAGTTCTATAGGTGGACGCCTTTTCGAGATATCGCCATAAAGGTGGACCAGGGGTGACTCTAGAATGTGTTTGTACGATATGGGTATCAAATTAAAGGTATTAATGAGGGTTTTAAAAGGTAGTGGTGGTAGTTGTATAGGTGGACGCCTTTTCGAGATATTGCCATAAAGGTGGGCCAGGGGTGACTCTAGAATGTGTTTGTACGATATGTGTATCAAATTAAAGGTATTAATGAGGGTTTTAAAAGGGAGTGGTGGTAGTTGTATAGGTGGACGCCTTTTGGAGATATCGCCATAAAGGTGGACCAGGGGTGACTCTAGAATGTGTTTGTATATGTGTATCAAATTAAAGGTATTAATGAGGGTTTTAAAAGGTAGTGGTGGTGGTTGTATAGGTGGTCGCCTTTTCGAGATATCGCCATAAAGGTAGACCAGGGGTGACTCTAGAATGTGTTTGTACGAGATGTGTATCAAATTAAAGGTATTAATGGGGGTTTTAAAAGGTAGTGGTGGTAGTTGTATAGGTGGACGCCTTTTGGAGATATCGCCATAAAGGTGGACCAGGGGTGACTCTAGAATGTGTTTGTATATGTGTATCAAATTAAAGGTATTAATGAGGGTTTTAAAAGGTAGTGGTGGTAGTTGTATAGGTGGACGCCTTTTCGAAATATTTCCATAAAGGTGGACCAGGGGTGACTCTAGAATTCGTTTGTACGAGATGTGTATCAAATTAAAGGTATTAATGGGGGTTTTAAAAGGTAGTGGTGGTAGTTGTATAGGTGGACGCCTTTTGGAGATATCGCCATAAAGGTGGACCAGGGGTGACTCTAGAATGTGTTTGTATATGTGTATCAAATTAAAGGTATTAATGAGGGTTTTAAAAGGGAGTGGTGGTAGTTGTATAGGTGGACGCCTTTTGGAGATATCGCCATAAAGGTGGACCAGGGGTGACTCTAGAATGTGTTTGTATATGCGTATCAAATTAAAGGTATTAATGAGGGTTTTAAAAGGTAGTGGTGGTAGTTGTATAGGTGGACGCCGTTTCGAAATATCGCCATAAAGGTGGACCAGGGGTGACTCTAGAATGTGTTTGTACGATATGGGTATCAAATTAAAGGTATTAATGAGGGTTTTAAAAAGGAGTGGTGGTAGTTGTATAGGTGGTCGCCTTTTCGAGATATCGCCATAAAGGTGGACCAGGGGTGACTCTAGAATGCGTTTGTACAATATGGGTATCAAACGAAAGGTGTTAATGAGTATTTTAAAAGGGAGTGGGCCTTAGTTCTATAGGTGGACGCCTTTTCGAGATATCGCCATAAAGGTGGACCAGGGGTGACTCTAGAATGTGTTTGTACGATATGGGTATCAAATTAAAGGTATTAATGAGGGTTTTAAAAGGTAGTGGTGGTAGTTGTATAGGTGGACGCCGTTTCGAAATATCGCCATAAAGGTGGACCAGGGGTGACTCTAGAATGTGTTTGTACGATATGTGTATCAAATTAAAGGTATTAATGAGGGTTTCAAAAGGTAGTGGTGGTAGTTGTATAGGTGGGCGCCTTTTCGAGATATCGCCATAAAGGTGGACCAGGGGTGACTCTAGAATGTGTTTGTACGATATGTGTATCAAATTAAAGGTATTAATGAGGGTTTTAAAAGGGAGTGGTGGTAGTTGTATAGGTGGACGCCTTTTCGAGATATCGCCATAAAGGTGGACCAGGGGTGACTCTAGAATGTGTTTGTACGATATGGGTATCAAATTAAAGGTATTAATGAGGGTTTTAAAAGGTAGTGGTGGTAGTTGTATAGGTGGACGCCGTTTCGAAATATCGCCAAAAAGGTGGACCAGGGGTGACTCTAGAATGTGTTTGTACGATATGTGTATCAAATTAAAGGTATTAATGAGGGTTTCAAAAGGTAGTGGTGGTAGTTGTATAGGTGGGCGCCTTTTCGAGATATCGCCATAAAGGTGGACCAGGGGTGACTCTAGAATGTGTTTGTACGATATGTGTATCAAATTAAAGGTATTAATGAGGGTTTTAAAAGGGAGTGGTGGTAGTTGTATAGGTGGACGCCTTTTCGAGATATCGCCATAAAGGTGGACCAGGGGTGACTCTAGAATGTGTTTGTACGATATGGGTATCAAATTAAAGGTATTAATGAGGGTTTTAAAAGGTAGTGGTGGTAGTTGTATAGGTGGACGGCTTTTCGAGATATCGCCATAAAGGTGGACCAGGGGTGACTCTAGAATGTGTTTGTACGATATGTGTATCAAATTAAAGGTATTAATGAGGGTTTTAAAAGGGAGTGGTGGTAGTTGTATAGGTGGTCGCCTTTTCGAGATATCGGCATAAAGGTGGACCAGGGGTGACTCTAGAATGCGTTTGTACAATATGGGTACCAAACGAAAGGTGTTAATGAGTATTTTAATAGGGAGTGGGCCTTAGTTCTATAGGTGGATGCCTTCTCGATATATCGCCATAAAGGTGGACCAGGGGTGACTCTGGAATGTGTTTGTACGATATATGTATCAAATTAAAGGTATTAATGAGGGTTTTAAAAGGTAGTGGTGGTAGTTGTATAGGTGGACGCCTTTTCGAGATATCGCCATAAAGGTGGGCCAGGGGTGACTCTAGAATGTGTTTGTACGATATGTATATCAAATTAAAGGTATTAATGAGGGTTTTAAAAGGTAGTGGTGGTAGTTGTATAGGTGTTCGCCTTTTCGAGATATCGCCATAAAGGTGGGCCAGGGGTGACTCTAGAATGTGTTTGTACGATATGGGTTTCGAGATATCGGCATAAAGGTGGACCAGGGATGACTCTAGAATGTGTTTGTACGATATGTGTATCAAATTAAAGGTATTAATGAGGGTTTTAAAAGGTAGTGGTGGTAGTTGTATAGGTGGTCGCCTTTTCGAGATATCGGCATAAAGGTAGACCAGTGGTGACTCTAGAATGTGTTTGTACGATATGTGTATCAAATTAAAGGTATTAATGAGGGTTTTAAAAGGTAGTGGTGGTAGTTGTATAGGTGGACGCCTTTTCGAGATATCGCCATAAAGGTGGACCATGGGTGACTTTAGAATGTGTTTGTACGATATGGGTTTCGAGATATCGGCATAAAGGTGGACCAGGGGTGACTCTAGAATTCGTTTGTACAATATGGGTATCAAACGAAAGGTGTTAATGAGTATTTTAAAAGGGCGTGGGGCGTAGTTCTCTAGGTGGACGCCTTTTCGAGATATCGCCATAAAGGTGGACCAGGGGTGACTCTAGAATGTGTTTGTACGATATGTGTATCAAATTAAAGGTATTAATGAGGGTTTTAAAAGGGAGTGGTGGTAGTTGTATAGGTGGTCGCCGTTTCGAGATATCGCCATAAAGGTGGACCAGGGGTGACTCTAGAATATGTTTGTACGATATGTGTATCAAATTAAAGGTATTAATGAGAGTTTTATAATAGAGTGGTGGTAGTTGTATATGTGAAGGCGTTTTCCAGATATCGACCAAAATGTGGACCAGGGTGATCCAGAACATCATCTGTTGGATACCGCTAATTTATTTATATATGTAATACCTGCCAAGATTTCAAGGGTTTTTTATGTCGCCCTGCAGAACTTTTTCATTTCATTCTACTTAATATGGTAGGTGTCACACCCATTTTACAAAGTTTTTTTCTAAAGTTATATTTTGCGTCAATAAACCAATCCAAATACCATGTTTCATCCCTTTTTTCGTATTTGGTCTAGAATTATGGCATTTTTTTCGTTTTTGGTAATTTTCGATATCGAAAAAGTGGCGTGGTCATAGTCGGATTTCGGCCATTTTTTATACCAATACAAAGTGAGTTCACATAAGTACGTGAACTGAGTTTAGTAAAGATATATCGATTTTTGCTCAAGTTATCGTGTTAACGGCCGAGCGGAAGGACAGACTGTCGACTGTGTATAACAAAGAAATAAGTTATCGTCCCAGAATCTAAGCCCACACAAGGATTGGCAAATGTTTGTTCGACTTATGGCATTAAAAGTATCCTAGACAAATTAAACGAAAAAGGGCGGAGCCACGCCCATTTTGAAATTTTCTTTTATTTTTGCATTTTGTTGCACCATATCATAACTGGAGTTGAATGTTGACATAATTTACTTTTATACTGTAAAGATATTAAATTTTTTGTTAAAATTTTACTTAAAAAATTTTTTTTTTAAAAGTGGGCGTGATCGTTCTCCGATTTTGCTATTTTTTTGTTTGGCACACATATAGTAATAGGAGTACCGTGCCTACCAAATTTCATCATGATATCTTCAACGACTGCCAAATTACAGTTTGCAAAATTTTAAATTTCCTTCTTTTAAAAGTGGGCGGTGCCACACCCATTGTCCAAAATTTTACTAATTTTCTATTCTGCGTCATAAGTTCAACTCACCTACAAAGTTTCATCGCTTTATCCGTCTTTTGTAATGAATTATCGCACTTTTTCGGTTTTTCGAAATTTTCGATGTCGAAAAGTGTGCGTGGTTATAGTCCGATATTGTTCATTTTAAATAGCGATCTGGGATGAGTGCTGCGGAACCTACATACCAAATTTCATCAAGATACCTCAAAATTTACTCAAGTTATCGTGTTAACGGACGGACGGACGGACATGGCTCAATCAAATTTTTTTTCGATCCTGATGATTTTGATATAGGAAGTCTATATCTATCTCGATTCCTTTATGCCTGTACAACCAATCGTTATCAAAGTTAATATACTCTGTGAGCTCTGCTCAACTGAGTATAAAAAGGAAATGGATGAGATATGCTGGCGTTTTTTACAACAATATACATACATATGTATGTACATATATCTCTCCTATTTATCTCAAGAATGGTAAAAAGCTTAGATACATATCGTCCATTTCGAAGGTGGTAAATGGATGCGGGTAGCAATGTCGTAAATATTCTTGCCCCCACACCACAAGCTATTTCAGATCTTTAGACGAAAACTTAAATGCCAAATTTCTGAGTAAACTCCTTAACTTTCCAATCACTCCTTGTAGGAAGGGCGTTCGTAAAATTTGAATAGTTTTTGTTGTTATATACGTGCGATTATTGAGATTGATCAGTAATACATTGTATTTCATGCTTAAGGCCTCTTAAGGTCATAACCTTATCACTGCTGTAATCGCACTAAAGGCATTGTATTTTCCCCAGCATCTTTGTTATGGAGTTCACTTCAGCTTCCTTCATACATCAATCCTTATTTGTACAAAAAATCCGGAAAAAGAATGACGTACATAAGTATATTTGAAGCACATCATGGAGGTTTCCTCGAACGCGCAGAAACACTCCCTGAAATAAATTTTTATTTTGGCAATGTGCTACACACATATGCAGTAAATTCGCCATCGTTTCTTGGGCAGCTGGCTGCGTCTACGATGAGGTTTTTATTTCCGTCTTCTTCATGTCGCCATATACTAAAACTCCAATGCTTAGTGAATACCATAGTAAGTGTTCACATATCTCTTAATAATCCATCTTAATAATGGTTTTTGATCTTATTACGTTATAAAAGTTTGCAGCATTATTACTATTCTCATTAAGAGAGTAATAAGGTATATATTTGGTGGTTAACCAAATATTTAAATATTTATTTTTTAATTTTGAATTTAGAAAATATTTAACTTTATTTTTTTTAAAAGATGTTTTTTTGATACTTCCAATATTTTCATTTTGAAATATTATACAAAATAAAATGATTTAAAAATAATTTATTAAAACAAAGTATATATAACTAAAGTAGATGACCCTATATTTACTCCCCCTCCAGTGAAATGAAAATTTTATTTTTTAAATATTAATTTACAGTGTATATTACTTACTGTAAGAATTTTGTGTTGTAGCTTGAAAAACATTTGAATTGTGTGTTAATTGCGTTAAAAGTTTATGTTAGTATTGATGTAAGTACCCAATCTTTTGATGATTTGATGTACTTGATAACTGATTTTAGTTGTTGTTATTGTTTACTTGTTGTATTAATATTTTATGTATATTAATATTTGGTTGTGTTATTTCTATGTTGTTTGAGAAATATTGTTATTTGATGTAACTGAGGAACCTAGGATGAGGTTGAATAATAGTAGATTGCAACTGTGTGTGCACAATTACTCAAAAATTAAAACTTGTATTATGCAGAATATATGTTCAATATATAATTGTACTCTGCATAATGTATGTCCAAGTTGTTGATAAGGAATGAAAAGATGATTCCTTTAATTGTTTGAGGGTGAAATTGTTATTGATTTATATTATGTTAGTGAGCATAAATTGAGTTTTTTATATGATTTTAAATTCAATATGAAAGAATTGATGTGTCAATAAAAATTATTTTAAGAAATATTTTGAGATTTTTAAAATTGATTATAGTAATTAGTTTGATTTAAAAAGTTTTAAGTTGTTTGTTACTTTTAATTGGAAATGAGATTGGTAAAATATGAATTTGAGTTTATATGTCTGTTGCTGTAAATTTTCTTACATGTGCAAATGATATATATTTTTGAACTGGAGGAAAAGTGTATATAATTAAAATATATTTAATGTAATTATAAAGTATAACAATCTAATAATTAAACTATTTTATTATTTTATTATTTCACGATTTTGTGAAATGTAACATTTTTAAATAAAATTTTTATCTAAAGTTATAGAATCCATTAAAAAATATATATATTTTTGTAGATGATAAATTCATAAAAAGAAAATGGTTGACTAGTAGTGAAATTATTGATCTTTCATTGGTTTTATTTTTAAAATTGCACCATTTAATACTTTTTCACTGATGTCAATCTTAAATTGTTGTTTATATGTATGTAAAATTGCTCTTTGATATAGAATGAAATATGCTGTTGTTTGTTTTAGTGATTGTAGTTAACGTTAACTCTTCATTCGAATTGGTTTTTTGAAATATACTTCTTGTTAATTCAATATAAACAATGCGTTGATTGATTAAAAATTATAGTGGTTGGGCTAATTGTTAAACGAATTTTTAGAACTGGATTTTCGGTAAGATGTAAACTTTCTGCGTTATTAATATTTGTTTATTTTCCTTTAATTTCTTTCTTTCATTTTGATGCTTGATATAAATTTATTGTACAGTTGGAATTTCCAGATTGTGTGCAGGATCGTTGGTGAGATCGCCATTTATATTTGGTGGTTAACCAAATATTTAAATATTTATTTTTTAATTTTGAATTTAGAAAATATTTAACTTTATTTTTTTTAAAAGATGTTTTTTTGATACTTCCAATATTTTCATTTTGAAATATTATACAAAGTAAAATGATTTAAAGATAATTTATAAAAACAAAGTATATATAACTAAAGTAGATGACCCTATAATATAATTAACCGAAAATGAACGGTTAGCCGAATAATGGAAAGTGAGCTGTTAATTGACTAGTCGGCAGCTACCGACTACTCGAATATTAGACACTAACCGAATAACAGTAGTCTACTTATGTTTGAACCGAATAAATCTTTTAATCTATTAACTGATTAGTCGTTGCTGTACTATTTACCAATTCTATAAATTGATTAGCTCGTAATTTTCTCGTTTTGTTTTTAGTTTTAATCAACTTAATACATACCTATAAAATAATAACAAATGCAATTGCTGCCAAGAAACAAACTGCAAAAATTTACAATGTACCAAAATAAAAGCTAGGAATTTTATTTGGCAACAAATTGGTTTCTTCTTATATAGTATTTAAAAAAAATATTCAAGGTGCTTAATTGTAGGTATGCACGTACATTATTAAAATAAAAATGAAATAAAAAAATTTTAAGCACTTCCTTTATATAAATGGACAAAAATTAGCGAAAAATGTCGCCTTATATAAAGACATATTCTTGCTAAACTCGGTGTCTTAACATATCTGTTAAGTTTCACGCTTGTAGCTCAATGAGAACTTACATAAAAATCAATCCCAAAATTCCCTCCGTTCCGTTTGATTTTTCTAAATATCTCAGTCCGTGCCCCCCTAGCGAAACTTTTTGTATTGTGTCATCGAGCTCTGAATTAAGCCCTAAATTTTTAGCCTCTAGCTCATCGAGAAGTTACTTAAAACCCGCTTTCAAATTTCTATTTTTACTTCTCATACATATTTTTGCAATTTCTATGTCAAAATTTAAAAATCAAAGTTTAGCAAGAATATGCCTTTATACAAGGAGACATTTTTCGCTGATCTTTGTCCATTTATATAAAGGAAGTGATTAAAATTTTTTTATTTTATTTTTATTTTCTCCTTTTCAGTTCTAGGCGGAAAGGAATACTTACTTTTATTTGTTCAGAATGCGTACAGGCGAAAAACTGGCTTTTATTAATTCAGAATGCGTACAATACTTGTATCTATACAATAAATTACATATTGTGACGAATATTAGCATCACTAACCTGATACTAGTATCACTAAGCTGATACTAAGCAGCCACTCGTATGTACGTAAACAAATCAATCATCATTTACACACATATGTACATACGAGGTAACGAAGAGATACTCGAAAACACATGTAATCATCAGCCGAAGTAGTACTCACGCATATACTCACATATGGCTATAAGAGAGACATAAACTACAAATAGGTATACATGTATGTATATAGCAAATAACCAAGCAAGGGATACAATTGTTATGGAATACAGTTTCGCGAAATGACTAGACTTAGGTGAAATGGATGAACGAGAAAACTGAGAGTATAAAAGCAGCGCAAGCTGTGGAACCAGTAATCAGTTTTGATTTAAGCACGCTTTTGGTTGTGAAGTATAAGTGTTATTGTGAAGTACTTTCAAAGTAGTCTAATAATGACCATTTTGCGTCATTGAATATTGGAGTTATTTAGCGATTCGAACGTTAGCGGAATGTTTGGAATAAGCGGAATTTCCCTAAATTCGTTACAATATTAAATAAAAAAGTCAAGCTACATTAATTCTTTAACTCCTGAAAATTGTTCATATATGCCTCTAAGCTTTGCTCAAAGTTTCAGGTCTATAGCTACTTAAAACTCAACCGCAAAATTTTCCAAATTCGGAAAAGATTTTTAAATATTTGAATCCGCGCACCACTTACCGGAGTTTTTCTCTCCTTTCATTTATTGCCACCGACACCTTAACTATGTACAAAGTTCCAAAATTGTAGCTTGATGGGAAGTCTCTTAAAATTGTATCTCAAGATTGCCCCGTTCCCTACGATTTTTCGCCCCCTATCGAAACTTTTTGTATTATGTTTTCACTGTCATCGGCCTATAAATTACGCGCAACGTTTTACTTACATATTTAATTTTACTGTTGAACCTTCGCCAATATTTTTCCCAAACATTTTGCTCAAGGATATATTTCATGCTACGCGTTTCAACGCGCGTTTATGTCTTCATCAGCGGTACTGTTTATTCAAAAACACGAAAATCCATAAATGCATAGCTATTGCCTTGTAGCGAAGTCGGTGATAAGAAATTCCCTTACGTTAACTCTATAGCATATAGGTGAGCAAATTGGCACGAGTTGGGCTCTACATAGGAAGCTTTAAGCATGCCCAAGTTATTCAGAGGACAATCTCAGGAAGTCCGAAACGTTGCATCGAAATTGGAAATCGGTTTTGTAACATAATCTGTGACTAAAGGTACCATCTCAAATATTTCGATTTTTCGGATCAAAACTATCATAAAATAGGAGTTCAAATTTCCAATACATATATTTATGGAGTGGTTCGGAACAATCGAAAAAAAATCTTATTAAAAGCAACATGTTAAGCTTAGGTCTGGTTCGCAATCAATAAAATAGTGCCAGCTATTGAGCGAGTTCTAAACAGCAATTTTTTAAACTAGTTCAGAAGTATCAAAACAGTACCAATAGACGGAATAGATATTTACCAACGATTTTTTACTATTTCGAAACTATTGAAAAAGTGCCAGCTAAAGAACTCCACCGCTTAGGACATCGCCATGTTAAATTTGCCAGTTGAAAGCATGTGAAAGAGAAAGAGGGTTAACTAGTAATGGTTCCCAATGTACTAGAAACGCATAAGTTTTGAACTAGAGATTTTCCCTACAGGATGATTACACTGTGCGACACCAAAACATACTTGGGAATTAATGGCATTTTCTTAGTAGATCTTGAAGATTTATTTTGACTTTTAAATTTTTTTGCCACACGTGTTACAGATAAGATAAAAGGTAATTATTTTACGCATATTAAAGTTGCGTTATAAATAATTCAAAAGTTTTATAATTGAGTAATTTATAATCACAAGAGATTTATGATCGAACACAGTAAACAACAACACAGCACTTTATCGTCAATTTCCTTAATTTGGTAATTAAAAACGATATGATTCTCGATTATCTAAAAGTACATGCTTTGATAAAAATCGAATAGGTACTTGAAAGTACTTCCAAATAGTCTTAACTATATACCTAAATAGGCTTATTACCAGTTGTTAAATGAACCTTGTTCCAATATAATGAATTTAATATAATTTTAAAACTCTTGAAATAAAGACCTCGTACTTGGCCTTACTGGGGAAGGAGAATTTCTCTGTACATTTGTCTGTGGGGCTTATAGAATCAAATATATCTGAAGGAAATCAACTCAAATTTTCGGAATCATTTCAGAATTGTTTGATGCATACGTTCGAAAGGTTTGCCAAAAGATAACGCTGAGACTTCTTGTTACTGGGATTAAGCGATAATATTGACAGTGTTATTATAAATCGAAGTTACGGGCGAAATTCATTCGAATTTTGTAGCCACTTCACTCACTCACTCACCAAATGCAAGACAGTATGGTGGAAGGGAGAGTTGGGGCAACTTAGGTTAACCATGACAAAGCACTTCCACAAAGTTTAGCACAGATAGACAAAAGATGCACTAGTACTGCAAAAAAAAAAAAGAAGTTGTAAGTGTAATGCTATGAAAGCCTTAATTGAACAAATAAAACATAAAGGATTCGTAGTTTCAGGTACTAAATAAAGTTGTGATGGCTCATGCACCGAATAGGGATATATAGACCAGTTTGCAATAAAGGCGTGTTAGGTTGAACTGGCCACTCAATAAAGACCTCACATAGACTTGCAGTCAGATCTTGACAAATCTACAATTTACTTGACATTTTCTCAAGATGCCTACAAGATGGATGTTTTGCCCGGGACTTGAGCCCAGGACCTTCAGTGTGGTAGAAGCTACAAATTAAGGTAATTACCATAGGCCAATAAGCTTTTGCTCCTTCACCCTGAAGATGTTGCACTCAAGGGGCAACGCCAACATCGGCAGGTTAATACGCATATCGCATGACAAATTGTCCTTCTCTCCAAGTTCGCGTCATTCTGACCGAGACCAAATTTTCTATCAATCATCTGACGGAAACATGTTTGCAACATATAAAAAAAAAAATAGTGTTCGCTAAAAGCGCC
This sequence comes from Eurosta solidaginis, assembly GCF_040869045.1. Lineage (NCBI taxonomy): Eukaryota > Metazoa > Arthropoda > Insecta > Diptera > Tephritidae > Eurosta > Eurosta solidaginis. Next base: position 46,003,995 of record NC_090323.1, read on the forward strand.
CAATGACATTTTTTTTCAACATTGAGATTGCCTTCAATAACTTTAAAAAGGAGGCGAGCAGTAGGGTACTTGTACGACATAAGACTCAAGGTTCTATATTTGCATGGAACTGTTCTATGCTCAGGAGTAGGGCTCGGTGTGTAGAATAAAAACTAGAGTTACCCCAAAGGGAGCCGTAGTGTCGGCTCTTCTATAGATTTTGATAGTTATAAAAATCCGGGAAAACCAGTGAGCAAAAGGAACGAGTATCATGCGCAGATGACTTAGCGCTACTGATAACAGCTGAATTTCTTCCACGATTAGTGAGAGCATAGAAACGATACTTTGCAACAATTCGCGGTTTATAAAATAAAACCGGTTAAGGGTGAATCGCACATAAGCAGAGTTTACCAGAATTTCAAAAAATTCAACTTCTCGAAACTGAAATACACAACGATGAATCTCTCTGCTTAAGCCATGGCACAATTCTTGAATTCAAATAAAGCTTGAAAAGGAATGTAAAGGAGAGTTTTAAGATAGCATATTCTACTTGCAAAAGGGCCTTCGGAAGGAAGGGGACCATCGCAGCACAAGACAGCACAATCATTTGGCCTATATTTACACACAATAATAACAAATCAACGCGCACAAACGAACACCGGTCTTGCTCGTCTCACAGTTTGTTTGATACTTGGTGTAGATGGGATGCACAGATTTGCGAAACGAATTTGCATGTGTGAAAATAATTGATTATAAACAACTGGTGTGTAGCGTAACTTTGTAACTAATTATTAATGCTACTCACTGATGTTTAAAAGCATTTATGACGTTTGACTCACCTTTACCGGCTAAACCGGTAACAACGCCATTGAACTTGAATATACAGCGAAATATAAAATTAAAAATAAACAAGTAAGGAAGGCTAAGTTCGGGTGTAACCGAACATTACATACTCAACTGAGAGCTTTAGAGACAAAATAAGGGAAAACCACCATTTTGCAAAATGAACCTAGGGAAACTCTGGAATGTGTTTGTATGACATAGGTTTCAAATGGAAGGTATTAAAGAGTATTTTAAAAGGGAGTGGGCTATAATTCTATAGGTGGACGCCATTTCGGGATATCGCCATAAAGGTGGACCAGGGCTGACTCTAGAATTTGTTTGTACGATATGGGTATCAAATGAAAGGTTTTAATGAATATTTTAACAGGGAGTGGGCCTTAGTTCTATAGGTGGACGCCTTTTCGAGATATCGACCAAAATGTGGACCAGGGTGATACAGAACATCATCTGTCGGGGACCGCTAATTTATTTATATATGTAATACCACGAACAGTATTCATGACAATATTCTAAGGGCTTTTGATTTCGCCCTGCAGAACTTTTCATTTTCTTCTACTTAATATGGTAGGTGTCACACCCATTTTGCAAAGTTTTTTTCTAAAGTGATATTTTGCGTCAATAAACCAATCCAATTACCATGTTTCATCTCTTTTTTCGTAGTTGGTATAGAATTATGGCATTTTTTTCATTTTTCGTAATTTTCGATATCGAAAAAGTGGGCGTGGTCATGGTCGGATTTCGGCCATTTTTTATACCAAGATAAAGTGAGTTCAGATAAGTACGTAAACTAAGTTTAGAAAAGATATATCGGTTTTTGCTCAAGTTATCGTGTTAACGGCCGGGCGGAAGAACAGACGGTCGACTGTGTATAAAAACTGGGCATGGCTTCAACCGATTTCGCATATTTTCACAGAAAACAGTTATCGTCGTAGAATCTATCAACGACTGCCAAATTACAGCTTGCAAAACTTTTAAATTACCTTCTTTTAAAAGTGGGCGGTGCCACGCCCTTTGTCCAAAATTTTACTAATTTTCCATTTTGCGTTACAAGGTCAACCCACCTACCAAGTTTTATCGCTTTATCCGTCTTTGGTAATGAATTATTGCACTTTTTCGGCTTTTCGAAATTTTCGATATCGAAAAAGTGGGCGTGGTTGTGTCCAATTTCGTTCATTTTAATTAGCGATCTGAGATGAGCGCCCAGGAACCTACATACCAAATTTCAGCAAGATACCTCAAAACTTATTCAAGTTATCGTGTTTACGGACGGACGGACGGACGGACATGTCTAAATGAATTTTTTTTTTCGCCCAGATTATTTTGATATATAGAAGTCTATATCTATCTCGATTAGTTTATGCCGCTGCGGATTACCGTTTTGCGAACAAAGTTAATATACACTGTGAGCTCTGCTCAGCTGAGTTTAATAATTTGATAAAAATTTCTTCAAAGGTATGGAATTTTGTTTCGCTTTCTCATTTCACAGAAACAGGATTCTCCCCCTTATGAGTGTTTTGAATAATTTCATGAAAAGAATTTTCTTAATTTCTTTGTAATATTGGAAATTAGTTAAAGAAGATATATTCAATTTTTGACCGATTTTTCAGGTAACGAACCGTCGGCCTTTCATTTTACGCGTTTTCCACAAATTCAATGCAAACAAGAAAATTTTAAGCAAGTTGTGCCGTTTAAGTGAAGGAGTGACATAAAGTCAACACGCATAACATCAATTGACCTTATGACCACTTCAAATGACCACAAATTAGCTAAGACCATATGAAATGGTCAAAACTTCAAATTTCTTATGGTTAACAATATTGTCGTTTCCAAAATGGGCATAAAGTCAATTATTTTCTTCTTATTTTGGTCCCGTTCTAGTGGAAAATGGGATCAAAAAGTGGTCCCTAAAATAAAAATAACTATCAAACTAAACTTTGAGAACAATCCAAATTTTCCTTTTGTTTTTTACTTCTGGTCGTAAATTTGTTTATACATTTATGATCAACGATCATAAAGTCAAATTAGAAGGAATGTCTTAAAGTCAAGGACCACTTGAAGTTGTCATTAGGCCAATAGAACTTATGGTCATTTGAAGTGTTCACAACATAACTTGACCTTTTGGCCGTTGATCTTATGTCACCTAAGCAAATAAATATTGAGTTGTAAAATTCCATTTGCATCGATAAAAATACAAAAAAAGATATGCACTTGTTATAAAAAACAACAATGTAGAGAAGTGAATAATTTGCGATTATATTACAAATTTGCATATCTCACTGTCAAACTTAATTATAAATTAGTATTTTTTTATGAGTTTAGCGATATAAATGACTTACTCAGTATACTTAGGCTCATGAAAAAGGCATGAGCAGCAAATATACGTGAAAATCTGTGTTAACATACAGCTGTGCGTCTGAAAAGGTAATGTTTTATAGTTAGTAGAGTTTGGCCAGGAGTTGATATTCAAACACAACAAAGACCTTCACAGAAACAAAAGAAAAGCTTGGGCGGTTTCTTATCTGTAACAACCCATACCGAAAAGTTATTATTTTGTTATCGGCTTTTAATTGACAGTGAATTATTATCGTGGAGTTATCGGTTTGTTATCGGCTTTTTGCTGGTTTCTTATCGGCTTATTATAGATGAGTTGCAGATGTTTTATAGAAAATTATGAGTCATCGATAACAAAGACATAACACGTCTATACTTTGCCGAAAATAGGTATATATCTTTTCGATAACATGTCGATCACAAATTGGTGGCACACGTAAAACCACTCACTAGCTTATCGATATCAAATCGCTAATCTTTTGATAACAAATCGATAAAACTTCAATAAGAAATTGATTACGCTCCATTAGAAAATCGATAAATTTTTGATCGATAATCTTTTGATAAATATCGACAAAACGCCGATTACAAATTGGTTACACTAAAAAATCGATAAATACCCGATAACAAATCGATAACTTTTTGATAGTTTTTTGATTAACAATCGGTAAATTCTCAATATTAGTTCGTTAACGGTTCAGTAGCTTATCGACAACTTTCTGTAAGTAAATCGGAAACTTGTCGATAACTTTATGGTAACATATCGATAAATTATCGATAACTTTTCTATAATAAACGGATAACTTTTTAATAATCAACAGTTCTTTGATGAAAAATCGGTAACGCATTGACAAAGTTTGTTATTAATTGCACATTAATAAAATTTCGATAAAAAATGTTAAGTCATCGATGACAAACTGTTAAAACTTCGACGACAAATTGATAGCAGACCGTTCGGTTTTGGCTTCAGCTTCGATTTTCGCTTTTGGCTTCCGGTTTGACTTCTAATATTTACTTTCTTCTCGTTCATTTCTTTTTAAGGCTTTCCCTTCCTTTTCCTTCTTCTCTTTCTTTGCTTTGGCTCCGCAAACTTGACGATACCATAAAAATAAAAACTAATGCAAGGGGCGGTAACCTCTGAAGAGATTTTGCCCCGAACGCTCTTCCAATTTGCGTTGTGCCACTTTTAATTCTTGCAAAATTGGCGGGACGGGACCTCATGCTTTACGCCGATTCCGAAAGGCATCTGCAAGGCGGATGAGTTTTCACTGAGAAACTTTTCATTACAGAAATACACTCGGAGTGATTGCCAAAGTAAAGCAGAGGGGCGACCCCGTTTAGAGCAACCTTTTTCTAATTGGAAAAACTTGTTTCTTAATTGTTAATGTTGCTATGCCTGTGGCTTTAATCCAGTCTCATCGGTGTGGTAGGCGCAGAACGCTACTTTTCAGTCTACGTTAATTTCTATTCATACATTTTGTGTCTGATTTCGCTCATATCAACCTTACCACGCATATCGTTCCACATTACGGTACAGCGCTTTTCTCTTTTCTGGTGCTAAACAATGAGCTGTTATTCATGAACATAACCAATAAGATAAGCTTCAACTACGAAACTAGAATCGTAAATGGAGCTTTTATTTACGTTAATTACATTAATAAATTATCAACAATGTAGGCAATTTATGGCATATTTCTAATTATGAAACTACAAAAATACCTAACTTTATTACGTGTTCCTCGAATCAGCTCAGCAAACGTTGGACGGACACCACCTCTTGCAGGGTAGCAAAATCTTTCTGGCCGAAAGTGGATGGCAGGAGGTCTGCCGAAATAATTGGGTTCACTATGGCTCACCTATCAATGGTCATTGCTGTTTTGACAGGGCACTGTCCCATGGGTATCCATACAGTACGTCTCAATATACTGGAAACTCCATCTTGCTGTGGCTGTATAGAGGATGACGAGGTGGAATCACCAAATCATTTTATGCTTTATTGCCCAGCTTTTGCCAGAACTAGGCGAAAGTACTTCGGTCGCGACTCACTTGGATCTGCCGAGGATTTATCAAACGTTGAGATCGGTATCATTCGGAACTTTATCGTTGCTACCCAACGATGTATTTTTGACAACCCATCGCATACATATAAGACAACTCAAATAGACATGTTTAAGCATTTATGTACATTCGATTAAATTTTTTGACTACGCGTTATCCCTAGTTCAAATAACTTACTAATACGATTCAGCATTTTGGAGATATTGTGATTTAAAAAACGGCATTCGATCACGGAAGGTATAACATAATACGGCACCCGACCGCCTTATCTATAAACATCCTTGCTCAGTTTGCGGGAATATAGAATGACAGTGTAGGGTAAGTGTAGGCATGGTGTTTGGGGCTGGTATGCTGTTTATATGGGGAAATATTGAATGAAATCGTAAGTGTAGTCCCTACAGCCAAGCAAAATATTGGAACAATGCACGTGGTAGAGGAAAAGGAAAGGAAAAGAATGGAGCGGGATATAAGGAAAAGGAAAGGAAAAGTATGCAGCGGAAACCGACGCGATCGGCGTGTTATCAATTTGTGATCGATGAGTTATCGACAAGTTATCGGTTTATTATACTAGGCGTGTTATAGACGAGATATAAGTGAGTTATCGATTCGTTATTGCGGTTAGTATCAATGGTCATTGACGTTTTGACAAGATACTGTCCCATGCAATACGTCTCAATATACTGGAGTCCCATGCTACTGCGGCTGTATGGAGGATGATGAGGTGGAATCATCGAGTCACTTTATGTTTGAATGCCTAGCTTTTGCCAGAACTAGGCGAAAGTATTTCGGTTACGACTCACTTGGATCTCCGTAGGATTTATCTAAGGTTTAATCGGTCTCATTCTAAACTATATCGGTGCTATGCAACAAATTCCCAAGTAGCTATAGCTTACCCCATCATTATTTTACGCACCTTCATGCTGTCCAAGTGAGCTTCCCCTACCAGGGCAGCTACAACCAAACCTAGTCCCGTCCCGCCAGCTTGTAGGAAAAATGAAAAACGAGCACACCGCAATTCGGAAGAGAAGCTCGAGCTAAATCTTCTCGGAGATAAAGCGAGCCATGTAAGTATTTGTTTTTTTTTTTTATCGACATTCTTCGACATCGGAAAGTTATCGAATATGTGTCGAAAACTACCGAGAAGTTTTCAAAAATGTATCCATTTTTTATCAAAAGGTGATCGATTATATATCGAAAACTTATAAAAATTATCGGTTTGTTATCGAAAAGTTATCCATTTGTGGTAAAAAGTTATCGTTTATCGACTTACTATCAAAAATTCGCCGTAATTATATTGGGATGGCCCAGAAGTGCCGCCCAAACGACCTTGGGAGGACCACGGAGGAGTCTTAAAAATCATCCCGAAATAACCCCTAAAACAGGAAGATCTCGAGGAGTCGCAAAATCATATCGATCTGACCCCCAAATGACTTTGGGAGTATGAAGTCTATAGTGTTAAACTATATATTTAAATAAATTTATTCTATGTATTATTTATTATTTTCACTTTTTGCAAATTTTAAAAATATCTAACTAGAACATTTTCATTTTGAAATAAGATTAAAAGTACTATAACATAAAAAATAATTTACAAAATTAAAGTATATTTTACAAAGTAGATAACCCTACATATACTCCCCCTCCAGTGAAACGAAACATTTATTTTTTAATGTTAATTTACAGTGTATATTGATTATTGTAAGAGTTTTGTGTTGCAGTTTGAAAAATGTTTGAATTTTGTATTGTAGATATTTGGTATTTTTTTGTTTTAAATTGTCAGAAATTTGAGAAATGTATTTTTGTGTTAATTGTGTTATAAGTTTATGTTGGTATTGATATAAGTACTCAATCTCTTGATTATTCGATGTACTTGATAGTTTATTTTTAGGTGTTGTTATTGTTTACTTATTGTATTAATATTTTATGTATATTAATATTTGGGTGTGTTATTGCTATGTTGTTGAGGTTAAAAATAATTTAAAAGCTGTTTGTTAAATATTGTGAATTATAATATGTTTGAAGAACCTAGAATGAGGTTGAATAATAGTAGATTGCAACTGTGTGTGCACAATTACCCAAAAATTAAAAACTTGGTTCAATATATAATTGTACTCTGCATAATGTATGTCCAAGTTGTTGATAAGGAATGAAAAGTTTATTCCTTAATTCGTTTGAGGGTGATATGAAATTGTCCATGATTCGTGTCATGTTAATGAGTTTAATATTGAGTTTTTATATGATTTTAATTTCAATATGCAATAATTCATATATGCAAAATATGTCGATAAAATTATTTTAAGAAATCTTTAGAGATTTTTTAAAATTGTAAAATTTTTTTTTTTTTTTTGATTTTATTTTAAAAATCAAAGTTATTGCTTTGTTTTGTAGTGTTTTGTGAAATTTTCGATTGAAAATGAGGTTATTATTTAGATATGAATCTATTTGTATTGTGGAGTTTGTATGTCGTTGTTGTAAAATGATAACGATTGTATATAAATATTTTTGAAAATAAACTGGAGAAGGAGTGTACATAATTAAAATGTACTTAACGAAACTATAATTTAGAAAAATTAATTACATTTTTGTATATATTTAACAATTTTATCAATAATTTGTATTAAAATATATATTGAATATTTTGTTTATAAATTGGTTCAACGAAAGATTTAACAATGAAATTTATTAAAAAAGAATATTTTGAACAAAATAGCTCACCAAATGTTGAGGGCAGGTAGATGTTGGAGTTAAAATCATAAATTGATATTGAGATTGAATGTAAAATCCAAATATAACGTGATAATATCGTTGTCCATACATTAGGAGATAAAATTGTAACAGCTAATATAATTAATACAAAGTAAAGGATAAGGTTTTCTTTAGCGATTTCAGTAGTTGTGAGCAATAAAGCACAATAAGCACACGTGAAACAAATAAGTATTCCAAAAAAGTTGATTAATTGATTGGAACGCAAGCGAGTCATATACATATATGTGTTACATCATCGAATATTGTATAGGCGGTGTTGGTGGCACAACCAAGCGTCCCGCATCGATTCGACTCGATGGTCACACATTCCAATTCAGGCGCACATCACCGCGATCTTTATTTTGAATTCCTCGTATGTTGTCGTCACGGATGGATGGGTTTTAAGGAAAATTTGTTAATAAATAACACGAAAAATAGCTTTAATAAAATTCCTTTGGTTCGATGGAAGGATCGATAATACCAGCAATTATAATTCAAACAATAACTGACATTCTTACCTGACAATTCCCTAAAGCCCATTTCAATGTGGTGATACCATTTGGTTAAGTTAAACAACATGAGATATGCAAACAAACACAAACAAACAAACATACTCACACACACTCTGATTGTAAACAAGCGAATCTTCGCTTCTTTTTGTTCTTTTCTCAAATTGATATGCGCTTATCTATTGATCGATAAAGGTTTTTGTATGCGCTCATCATAAATGTTTGTATGTATGTATGTTTGTATGTTAACATACTAAAAACACCTTTACAAGACAATACCAACAATGAAAAGCTGCTCGGTTTTGGTGCGACAAACAATGTATTTCCTTGTTTGCGGAAGAAATTTTTGTTTACATTGACTTTGGCTCGGCCCGATCGTGCATATGCGAACTTGCTAATCTCACGTCGACAATTTGAAATGACCCAGGGAGGATCACAAGAGAGTACCATCATCCCAAAATTGTCCCTAAATGACCCCGGCAGGACACTGAAGGAGTTCCAAAATCAACCCAGAATGACCCAAACCGGAAGGACCCCAATAAATCACCATAATCATTCCGAAATTACCCATAAATGGCCCTGGGAAAACCCGTGGGGCTAGATTCAGTACGTGTTAGTTTTAAAATGTACACTATTTCTTCATATAATTTATATGAAAGAGTACATTTCAAAGCTCACACGTATTGAATACAGCCCCTAGAGAGTCCCCAAAATTATCCCGAAATTACCCAGACTCGAGTTTCTGAGCAAAAGGTGGCTTGTTTGTTCAAAATATACACCTTCTGCTCGTACACCTGATCCTGAGCAAATGCTCGATTTTTTATGCATGAGGCTCATTGGGTTTCAAGACGTACACCTGCATGGTTACACATCGAACTTTGCGAGTACTTGGCACTCGACCTTTTTTGTTTTTTTTGTTCTAATACGTAAACAAAAACTAAGAATCTCCCCCAAGGTAAGTTGGCTTAATACATGGATAAACTCTCAGTTTTATTTTCGTATTCGATATTCATTAATTATGGCTGCAGTGACGTGGTGGGATCGTGCTCCGCCCACCACACGAAGGTCCTGGCTTCAATTTCCGGGCAAAGCAACATCAAATATTAGAAACAAGTTTTTCTTAGCGGGGTCGACTCCCAGCAGTGATTTGGCAAACTTTCTGGGTGTATTTCTGCCATAAAAAGCTTCTCAGTGATTCTCAGTGTCTTGCAGATGCCGTTCGGAGTGTGCGTAAAGCATGTAGGTTCCGACCAGCCAATTTGCAGGAAAATTTGAAATACGACGCAAATTGGAAGAGAAGCTCGGCCTTAAATTTCTTAGGAAGCTATCGTGCCTTATGTTCATTTATATTTTATGTATTAATTAACTAATCTTCCTTTATTCGCGGAATGTTGAAATTAAATAAATGACATTAATAAGATATCGCATGAATATCACTTAATAGTAGAACCCATCATATGCGAACGGAATAATCGGCAACGTGATCGGGGTTTCAAGGTGATAAATCGGAACTAAACAGATTAGTAATAAAAACAAATAGCATTATTTAAAATGCGAAACATTTTTATCGTACATACGTGATTAGTAACTAAACAAGCTGCTAGAAAATGAAAACGACATGCATGAGTAGCATTTCTAATTAAGTTCGCGCTCTTAAATAATTTTTTCATAATTACTTAATTAACGTACTATGCTAACCAAATGTTTCATTATAAAATTTTACACTCTTTCATTCCTTTCAGCGCTCCCTCGCAGTGACGCTTAACAAACGCTCTCAAAAATGTCCAATAATCAAGATGTTATAACTGGTTTACCCGTCTCACCACATCCAATACCCAAAGATCGCAAGCAATGGCGTGATCTTACCGCTTACTGGATATTGGGCTTATGCAACAATTATGGTTATGTGGTGATGCTGAGTGCTGCACATGATATTATTGCACAATTTCAGCATGCACCTGAAGATAACAGTACAACGGAGACTGAAGATGATAATTCAAGAAAATGTCATTTAGTGTCGACTGGTGCAATTTTATTGGCGGACATTTTACCATCATTGTCTGTGAAAATTATCATACCTTTCCTGCCGTTTTGGGTGAAGTGAGTATAAACACTGGACTTGCTTGATTTTAAGAGATCAAGAGTTTATAAAAACTAATTAATATTTTTTTGAAACAGTTTTAAAACATTGCTTGCTATAATATTGTCAGCATCTGGTTTTTTGCTCGTTGGGTTTGCGACTGCGGAATGGATGGCTTTGTTGGGTGTGGTCATCACATCAGCGAGTAGCGGTATTGGTGAACCGACTTTCTTGTCGTATTCTTCGCAATTTAATAAGTTAGTATGGATTCTTACACACAAGGCTCATATTCATCAAATCGATGTATATCAGTTTTTTTGGGACTTTCTTAAAATAAGCACAAATCTAAGCGCTATAGACACATTAAGTCTATATGAGGTATCTATTGACGGGCCTGGCCAACCTTCTCTTTACAAAAAATTTATCAATATTAAAATTTATATCTATTTTGAGTTCATCGAATAGACGAATATCTATCTGGTTCCAACGTCCACTACTTACGTGATTAGTTTAATTAATTCGAAGAATTGGTACTATTTGAGGTGTCTTTCAGCAGTTAAGATCGATTTTATTTAAAAAATAAAATAAATAAATGTAAGGCACTATAACCTCCGAAGAGATCTAAGGCCGAACTTCTCTTCCAATTTGCGTCGTGCTCCTCTTGATTTTCCCTAAAAATTGGCTGGACGGGACCTATATGTTTTATGCCGACTCCGAACGGCATCTGCAAGGCAGATGAATTTTCACTGAGAGCTTTTCATGGCAGAAATACACCCGGCCAAACACTTCCGAGGGGCGACCCCGCTTAGAAAAATTTTCTTCTAATTGAAAAACCTTATTTCTAAAATTTTGATGTTGCTTTGCCCGGGGTGCGAACCCAGGGCATATGGTGTGGTAGGCGGAGCACGCTACCATCGGCTATTATTTTGAGCTGAGAACACTTCCAATTGTATAATTTGATTGTTTTGTTTTCTTTAATTTTTAATTTTTCATCGGGAGGGGTTATTGAAGTATATATTATTTGGTTTGGGATTAATGGGTTTCGGCGTTTTAGCATTTTATATGCTATTTTTTTATTTTGTAGTTTAATTTAATGTTAGTTTTGCAGTATTCATCGAATGGACGAATAACTCGTTTTGGTTAAAAAATTACAAAAATTTGTTAAAAAATTATAAAATAAGTCAAATATAGATACATAAATTATATATCCATATGACAAGGCTACTAATTTCATCACTCATATATAAGAAAGTGCACAGATTTCAGCCAAGGAATGAATTATTTATCTAATTGCATATACGACAATAATGAGCAGTTTGTACTATTATCCAATCTTGTCCTTATCTGGATCAATCATATAGATAAGTTTTTTTGTATTGCTATTTTTGGAGCTTTTCGGCCGGTTGATTTAAATAAAACAGGGATTTATTAAATCCTACGCGTTTCAATGCTTATTCGCGTCTTCATCAGGGAATTTATTTCTATGAAAACAATAAATTACAACCAATATTATGGACTCAGAAGCAGAACACGGCCATCAACTTTATAAACAAAGTTTACTCCTTGAGTGATCAGGAGTTCATAGAAGATAGCAAGCGAACAATCACAAATATATTACAAAACAAGTAAGGAAGGCTAAGTTCGGGTGCAACCGAGCATTACATACTCAGTTGAGAGCTATGGAGACAAAATAAGGGAAAATCACCTCGTAGTAAAATGAACCTAGGGTAACCCTGGAATATGTTTGTATGACATGTGTATCAAATGGAATGTATTAAAGAGTATTTTAAGAGGGAGTGGGCCATAGTTCTATAGATGGACGCCATTTAGGGATATCGCCATAACGGTGAACCAGGGCTGACTCTAGAATTTGTTTGTACGACATGGGTATCAAATGAAAGTATTAATGAGTATTTTTAAAGGGCGTGGACCTTAGTTCTATAGTTCGGAATATCGTTATAAAGGTGGACCAGGGTTGACTCTAGAATGCTTTTGTACAATATGGGTATCAAACGAAAGGTGTTAATAAGTATTTCAAAAGGGAGTGGGCCTTTGTTCTATGGGTGGACGCCTTTTCGGGATATCGCCATAAACGTGGACCAGGGGTGACTCTAGAATGCGTTTGTACAATATGGGTATCAAATGAAAGGTGTTAATGAGTATTTTAAAAGGGCGTGGGCGTTAGTTCTATGAGTGGACGCCTTTTCGAGATATCGCCATAAAGGTGGACCAGGGCTGACTCTAGAATTTGCTTGTACGATATGGGTATCAAATGAAAGGTGTTAATAAGTATTTTAAAAGGGAGTGGGCCTTAGTTCTATAGGTGGACGTCTTTCCGAGATATCGCCATAAAGGTGGACCAGGGGTGACTCTATAATGTGTTTGTACGATATGGGTATCAAATTAAAGGTATTAATGAGGGTTTTAAAAGGGAGTGGTGGAAGTTGTATATGTGAAGGCGTTTTCGAGATATCGACCAAAATGTGGACCAGGGTGACCCAGGGTGGCCACATCATCTGTCGGGTACCGCTAATTTATTTATATATGTAATACCAGGAACAGTTATCCTTCTAAGATTCCAAGGGCTTTTGATTTCGCCCTCCAAAACTTTTTCATTTTCTTCTACTGAGTATGGTAGGTGTCACATCCATTTTACAAAGTTTTTTTCTAAAGTTTTATTTTGCGTCAATAGACCAATCCAATTACCATGTTTCATCCATTTTTTCGTATTTGGCATATTATTATGGCATTTTTTTCATTTCTAGTAATTTTCGATATCGAAAAAGTGGGCGTGGTCACAGTCGGATTTCGGCCATTTTTCACAACAATATAAATTGAGTTCAGATAAGTATTTGAACTGAGTTTAGTAAAGATATATCGATTTTTGCTCAAGTTATCGTGTTAACGGCCGAGCGGAAGGACAGACGGTCGACTGTGTATAAAAACTGGGCGTGACTTCAACCGATTTCGCCCTTTTTCACAGAAAACTGTTATCGTCCTAGAATCTAAGCCTCTACCAAATTTCACAATTTTAAAAGTGGGCGGTGCCACGCCTATAGTCCAAAATTTTACTAGTTTTCTATTCTGCGTCATAAGTTCAACTCACCTACCAAGTTTCATCGCTTTATCCGTATTTGGTAATGAATTATCGCACTTTTTCGATTTTTCGAAATTTTCGATATCGAAAAAGTGGGCGTGGTTATTGTCCGATATCGTTCATTTTAAATAGCGATCTGAAATGAGTGCCGAGGAACCTACATACCAAATTTCATCAAGATACCTCAAAATTTACTCAAGTTATCGTGTTAACGGGCGGACGGACGGACGGACATGTCTCAATCGAATTTGTTTTCTATACTAATGATTTTGATATATAGAGTCTATATCTATCTCGATTCCTTTATACCTGTACAACCAACCGTTATCCAATCAAAATTAATATACTATGTGAGATCTGCTCAACTGAGTATAAAAATGGGTATCCGAATAACATAATAGATACACTAACAACGACAGCAAGAAGCAAAACCAACCGAAACAAGTAAGGAAGGTTAAGTTCGGGTGTAACCGAACATTACATACTCAGTTGAGAGCTATGGTGACAACATAAGGGAAAATAACCATGTAGGAAAATGAACCGAGGGAAACCCTGGAATGTGTTTGTATGACATGCGTATCAAATGAAAGGCATTAAAGAGTATTTTATGAGAGAGTGGGCCATAGTTCTATAGGTGGATGCCATTTAGGGATATAGCCATAAAGGTGGATCAGGGTTGACTCTAGAATGCGTTTATACGATATGGGTATCAAATGAAAGGTGTTAATGAGTATTTTAAAAGGGATTAATCCTTAGTTCCATAGGTGGACGCCGTTTCGAGATATCGCCATAAAGGTGGACCAGGGGTGACCCTAGAATTTGTTTGTACAATATGGGCATCAAAGGAATGGTGTTAATGAGTATTTTAAAAGGGAGTAATCCTTAGTTCCATAGGTGGACGCCGTTTCGAGATATCGCCATAAAGGTGGACCAGGGGTGACCCTAGAATTTGTTTGTACAATATGGGTATCAAAAGAAAGGTGTTAATGAGTATTTTAAAATGGAGTAACCCTTAGTTCCATAGGTGGACGCCGTTTCGAGATATCGCCATAAAGGTGGACCAGGGGTGACTCTAGAATAAGTTTGTACGATATGGGTATCAAATTAAAGGCATTAATGAGAGTTTTAAAAGGGAGTGGTGGTAGTTGTATATGTGAAGGCGTTTTCCAGATATCGACCAAAATGTGGACCAGGGTGACCCAGAACATTATCTCTTGGATACCGCTAATTTATTTATATATGTAATACCTGCCAAGATTTTAAGGGTTTTTTATTTCGCCCTGCAGAACTTTTTCATTTTCTTCTACTTAATATGGTAGGTGTCACAACTATTTTATGAAGTTTTTTCTTAAGTTATATTTCGCGTCAATAAAACAATCCAATTACCTTACCATGTTTCATCCCTTTTTTCGTATTTGGTATATAATTATGGCATTTTTTTCATTTTTCGTAATTTTCGATATCGAAAAAGTGGGCGTGGTCATAGTCGGATTTCGTTCATTTTTCATACCAAGATAAAGTGAGTTCAAGTAAGCACGTGAACTAAGTTCATTAAAGATATGTCGATTTTTGCTCAAGTTATCATGTTAACGGCCATGCGGAAGGACAGACGGAAGACTGTGTATAAAAACTGGGCGTGGCATCAACCGATTCCGCCCATTTTCACAGAAAACAGTTAACGTCATAAAATCTATGCCCCTACCAAATTTCAAGAGGATTGGTTAATTTTTGTTCGACTTATGGCGTTAAAAGTATCCTAGACAAATTAAATGAAAAAGGGCGGAGCCACGCCCATTTTGAAATTTTCTTTTATTTTTGTATTTTGTTGCACCACATCATTCTGGAGTTGAATGTTGACATAATTCACTTATATACTGTAAAGATATTAAATTTTTTTGTTAAAATTTTACTTTAAAAAATTTTTTTTTTAAAAATGGGCGTGGTCCTTCTCCGATTTTGCTAATTTTTATTAAGCGTACATATAGTAATAGGAGTAACGTTCCTGCCAAATTTCATCGTGATATCTTCAACGACTGCCAAATTACAGCTTGCAAAACTTTTAAATTACCTTCTTTTAAAAGTGGGCGGTGCCACGCCCATTGTCCAAAATTTTACTAATTTTCTATTCTGCGTCATAAGTTCAACTCATCTACCAAGTTTCGTCGCTTTATCTGTCTTTTGTAATGAATTATCGCACTTTTTCGATTTTTCGAAATTTTCGATATCGAAAAAGTGGACGTGGTTATAGTCCGATATCGTTCATTTTAAATAGCGATCTGAGATGAGTGCTCAGGAACCTACATACCAAATTTCATCGAGATACCTCAAAATTTACTCAAGTTATCGTGTTGACGGACGGACGGACGGACGGACGGACATGGCTCAATCAAATTTTTTTTCGATCCTGATTATTTTGATATATGGAAGTCTATATCTATCTCGATTCCTTTATATATGTACAACCAACCGTTATCCAATCAAACTTAATATACTCTGTGAGCTCTGCTCAACTGAGTATAAAAATGACAATGCACAAATAAACGAAAACAACAAGAAAACATATGTATATTGGCGTTACCTATATTCCAAAACTTACGGACAACAACACATTAACTAAAATTATAAAAAAACAGCAACGTTAGCTATGCACACAAACCACATCACACAATACATAGCATATATACAAGAACAAAAGACAAAATACTAAAGGAAGAACTACAAAACGCAGTGTATGAAATTCAGTGCAAAGGCAAAGGAGGGGAAAAGTGCAACAAAGTTTACATCGGCACAACGAAAAAATCATTAATCATGATGTTGAAGGTAGAGGACGTGCAAGGTGCTCAATGTTTGAAAATGTATCTGTGTATTTATGTTTGCTATGTACATACTTATATGTTGTGATAAAAATATTATTATTCGAATTTTAAATGTTAATTTTCGTAAGTGTTACATGTCTCATGTCAATTAATATTGGTTGTAATTTATTGTTTTCATAGAAATAAATTCCCTGATGAAGACGCGAATAAGCGTTGAAACGCGTAGGATCTAATAAATCCCTGTTTTATTTAGATCAATCGGCAGAAAAGCTCCAAAAATAGCAATAAAAATATAATTTTTTCCTTGGCCCAACAAAAATACATAAGTTCTTTTTTTGTTGGCCTTATGGACGTATTAAGTTTTTTTTTAAATCCATTCATGAAAATTAACCAAATTTCCTCACTAAACTCCCATACAAATATATGGGCTTTACATGCTAAAGATACTATTTAGGAAAACTTGCATTAAAAGAAAAGTTAATTTCTTCCAATGGATGTAAATTTTTCGCATAACCATTCTAAATTCTAGCTTTCGCCTTATAAATTCAGCTAAGCATATCCAAATTTCGGGCATACATCGAAAGGATGAACATGAATGGCTGCTAATAGAACACAAGAAGGCTTCGTACTGAATAAGTGTTTTTTCAAATATAGTGAAACCGTTTCAATACGCAATTTTCTTCCAAATATATTTCATCCATTCGATGAATTTTTAATTTCAGTCATATACGTATTGTAAGAAATATTCGTATTGTAATACGAAATCAGCAATTTAAAGCGAAACTTGTGCTGAAATTGTTCACATTGACTTATACGTCTGAAATATGCACTTACTTTTTCATTCATTTTAGTTTTCCAATGAGAAGTGGTTTTTTGTTATGGAGAAGTCTTTTCATTGATTTGCTTTATATGTTTTTCTGAACAAAAATTGTATCAGTAACACATTTACGTCAAATAGAGATTCATCCATTCGATGATTTCATTGTTTCATCTGTAATTTATTTATAGTGCTTTAAGTCAACTATTAAGGTAGACTGTTTTCCTCAATTTAAGCTAAACATCGAAAGGATGAAACATTTTTTTCACATAAGATTATATCAGTTATCCAAATGAAACAGTTGAGCAAGGCTAGTAATTCAATAAAAGCCGAAAGTTCAACTTTTCATTAACAAATTATATTTTTTTTTGTATTTATGCAGCTTATTTTGGACTACGATTTTTGGGTAATATTTTGCACTCATTTCAGTATCAGTTTGCTATTTAATAAAACGTCATCCATTCGACGATTTTGTTAATTGAGTCAAATTATACGAGTCATGATTATACTCGAGCTTGATTCGATCAGTTTAAGTTTTTGATCAAATGGATGAATATATTATTTTCACTCCGAAATTCGTTAAATAACTTTTCTAACGCTATAAAGATAAATGAACTCTGAATTAAATAGCGTGGAAGTTTTATAGCTAGTATATGAATGTTTAGGCTCTTTTCGGCCACACTCGTTTCATTAAGGAAGTTAGATGAAATAAAATAACATCCATTCAGCGAACCTTTTATGCCAGTCAAATCCTAGTTTCATTTGAAATCAGGAAAAATTCTTACTTCTTTCATTTAATTTTAGTTATACGTCGAAAATATGAGCAAATAACAATATGATTACATAAAATAAAATCGCATTCTTTCGAAGATTTTTAAGTCACTCAAGTCCCTCTTTTACATCTGAAAGTCAACTGATTAGTAGAAAATGTGTACTTCTTTCACTTAATTTGGGTTATATGTCAAAAGGATGTACAAATATCAATATGATTATGCTATTGATTTAATAGATTTAAGGATTTATATTGGACGAATCATTTCAAATAATACAGTTACATCCGTTCGGTGAACCCTTTATGTCAGTTAATTCCCTCTTTGACACTTCGAAGTCAACTATTCAGGAAAAAAGTTCGTTGTTCCTTCCTGTAATTTACGTTAAACGTCGAAAGGATGAGCAAATATCAAGATAACTATGTTATTTATTCAAAAGTTTGATGCCTTAATATTGGATGAATCAATTAACATAACACCCTACAAAGTTTTCGTCGGTTTCAGTATTAAATTTATGTAAAATAAAATTTCATCCATTAGACGAATTTAATAAATCATTTAGATTCTCATTATACATCGAAAGGATGAATACGTGTTTTTCACTTCAAAATTATGCCTTTAACTAACTTTTTTCATTACTCATTTCAGAAATGTCGTATCCACTTGGTCCT
Source organism: Eurosta solidaginis (assembly GCF_040869045.1). Taxonomy (NCBI): domain Eukaryota; kingdom Metazoa; phylum Arthropoda; class Insecta; order Diptera; family Tephritidae; genus Eurosta; species Eurosta solidaginis. The sequence continues at coordinate 46,022,711 of NC_090323.1, forward strand.
CAGGCACTGGTGGTGCTGGCGTCATTGGCTCACTCTCCTATGCTTCCCTGCGTGCACTCAGCTTAAGTCCACGTGATACAATGCTAGTTATGTTATTTTTCCCAGCGCTAGAAGCTTTCACATTTTGGGTAATATTACGCAAGCCAGCACTCATTCCACTCACGAGTACAACATTGGAATCTACAGAAGAATTGGTGAGCGATGAGAAACCGTTACAGGATTTCAAAGAAAAAATGCTTTATATCAAGAAATTGTTTCCCTACATGCTACCATTGGCTTTGGTCTATTTCTTTGAGTATTTTATTAATCAGGGTTTGGTAAGTGTGCATGATTAAAGAAAATATCGTGAAGTTTACTTACTTTGTTTACCTTTACAGTTCGAATTGGTTTACTTCGAAAATAGCTCACTCTCGCAAGCATCACAATATCGTTGGTTCAATGTCGACTATCAAATTGGTGTTTTCATCTCGCGTTCATCGGTTAATCTTTATAAAATCAAGAAAATTTGGCTAATGGCAGTTTTCCAGTTTATCAATGTTGCATACTTCCTCACTGAGGCAATTTATTTCTATACACCAAGTATATGGATTACATTGGTAGTTGTGCTGTGGGAGGGTCTGTTAGGTGGTGGTGCCTATGTGAATACCTTCTACCGTATGTCCAAAGAGATTACGCCTGGACGTAGACGTTTCGCAATGGCAATGGTTACACAATCCGATGCTTACGGTATTGCCTTGGCAGGTTTCCTGGCGATTCCTTTGCATAATGCAATTTGTTCGTTACCCGCAGCGCATCGGAATGTTGTGTGGTGATAGTTTTCGTAGAACAACTAGGGAGGGGTGGGGACAAGTTGTATATTCTGAGGGTAGTATAATCTAAGCCAGACTTAAGTTATAGCACATACGCGAAATCCTAAAGTATTGAAATCTAACTTAAAATTTCTTAGTTTTAATTTTAAAGTTAAATATTGGTATTACTATAGAAAGCTTTGGATAAGCTTTAAAGCTTGAAATTTTCTTTCAAGAAGTCGACAATATTTACAATTGTATATTAAATAAATTATTGAACTAACTTAGTGTTTCACTTTAGGGCTAAACTGAATTTAGATCAGGGACTTGAATTAACTATTCTGAATCTATTCATTGGCATCATAAAGTTAAAAAAGCTCTGTACTAAATATAAGCTAAAATCTTTTTTTAAATTGTAGTTTAAGCATGTAAAACATATATAGTATATAAGTTAAGTGCTAAATACTTCTGTAGAAATATTTTGAATATATTTAATTCCTTCAAAGATAATTGAAGACCCAACAGGAAAATCTTTTTCTTAAAGGCAGTGACTTCAACTTAAGTTTTAGAGTCAGGCGTCAGTTGCAACCATACATGCAAGTTATCCAGAAATATTTTCTGTTTTTTTTTTAGCAAAAGTGCTCGAAAATTTTTTCAAAAATTCGGCAGACGACGAAAGGATTCAAAACCGGTTCCAGCAGGAATGATAATGGGGACTTCGTAACCGACGTTTAGTTGTGCAAGGAACACATCTTCTGATCGGTTGCTAGCAAGGGAGAAGACTAACCCGATACTCTAACCGCCAATGATCGCATGTTCCGGCACCCCATAATGACGAAGTGAGAATGGTTAAGGATAACAATAACAATATGTGAAAAAAGTTACCAACAGATTTTTTGTTTTTGATGTTGCTTGCCGCAAGACCAAAGCTGACTTAAAGCCACAGGAACTTTTTTTTACAAATTGGCCGGACGAAACGTATCTATGCCGACTCAGAACGGCGAATGCAAGCAGATGAATTTTCCCTGAGCTCTTGATGGCATAAACACACTCGAAGTATTTGCCAAACCAATACTGAGGCCGAACCCGCTCGGTAAAATCTGCTCTAATTGAAAAAACTTCTTTTCCAAGATTTCGATGTTGAATTTCGCGTACCTTGAACCCAGGCCCAGGGCGGCCGCCAAAAGTTTTTTTTTACTTCTTTTATATTAAATCGGGTTCATATTTGTCTATAGGTGTTTGTTTATGGGTTTCAGTTAAAAATTCTGGAATTTTTCAATAGATTTTTGACTAACTTCTCGTAGAGCTAGACTTCTGAAATTACGAACGTACTTCAGAATCTTATAATAATGGAACCTGAGATAAAAATATTGTCGCTAAGTGGCAAAGGGAATGCGTCTTATGGAAGTTTTGTGGTCTAGTTTTAAGCAACTTCCCGATAACTTAAAAACCTGAATCTTTGAACATAGATTAGAGCCCTGTCAGATGATATATTGTTTCTATTAGAGCAGGGTTAAAAATATCTACAGAACTTTAAAAAATCCATGCAGGTGATGTAGAATCTTGCCATCAGACAGCTAGAAACTTGAAACCTGAGACAAGACTCCAATTCGCAAGAAAACTAGAAATAAAATGCAGAACAAACAGTTTCCGCTAAAAACCCAGAAACCTAGGCAAACCAACAGACATCTGATTCAAGAGGCCCGCCTCCCAGAGACTTATGAAGTCATGTTCGCAAAAAATATAAGGAAATATGGTACGTGAGAACGCAGCCTTATGTAGAAGAAGAACTCAAAATGTACTCAGTGGTATCCACAAAAAGGCGTCGAACTTCTAAGCCAGAAATTGCGCGGCTAACCCCGTGTTAAATTCCCGGGACTCGCAGAAGAGGAAGTCGGTTAACCCCACCCACTACGACGTAGAAATTGAACCGTGAACGATAGAACCTTGGATCAGCTTGTGGAGACGCGCCTCAGTCTATATCAACTTTAATCGGGATACTGTAATAGGTTAAACTCTTTCCTGTTCAGAATCAATCCCCACGTACATAACGTATGTCCTCTTTGCAATAGGCCCCTCATGACACCAGCCATCTTTTCAAATGCAATGTGGAACCAACGCCTCTAACTACACTCTCTCCTTAGATTCCCGTTAGAGGATATTGATGACAACTTGTGAGTGGTCGCACCTATTGAATGGGTCGAAGCACTGCTGCAACAACAACAACAGGGCAATGCGAATACTACCGGGCTTATGTGAGGAGTTACTTAAAGTCTATCCAGATTGGCAATTTCATAGTAAAGAAGATATTAGACATCTGTAAATTTCGCTTTTCCTTAATAGTTTTGTTTCTGTTGTATAAAGAAAGTGCTCAAACCTTGTTTATCGCCTTTTAAACGTTTTTGTTAATTTAAAGATACCTACATCGCGCAGTGTTTCGTGTAGAACAAGCTAGCTGGACAAAAACAAAGTTCTTATTCCAAGAAAAGTGTAATGAGAAATGAAAGAAAACAAACAAGATAACGGGATTTCTGCTTTTTTTTTGATATTTTTGCTCATATATATTGAGTAATTGAAGTAAGAAGGCAGGAGTGACCGTAAAATGCATTGATTAATTTGCAAAATTCTTGTTGAATATTAAGCTTCATATTTCTTTTCAGTGAACACTTTTATATAATTTTTTGATGCATTCTAAGCCCGAAGGTAAGCAAAATTTTTTAATAGTAATTCTTTCGCAATTAGAGTATTTTCAATATATTTAGCATTCCGTTATTAATAAGAAAAGGTATTTTTTCTCTATATTTTTAACATTAGGGACAAAAAAGTTACATACATTCTCGGACACTCGGGCCAAATTTTATATATGTTATAGTCGGAAGTATTCTCTAATAGCAGAAAGAAAAAACCATTGCGAATTCTTTGCACATCTATTTTAAAATTTTTTTTTTGTAGATTTTGTTATCTCCACATATAAAATAGGATGTATGTACGTACCAACGTACCAGCTCCGACGAGATATTTGAACCTTTAAAGCTGATCTACCAACGGCAAAACTAATTCCCAGGTACAGGGAACAAACACGTAGCCATAAAACACACAAAAATAAACGCGCAAGGTCAACCAGAGCACACCAAAAGCAAAAAGGCGAAGATCACTGACTTCAACCTGCCACAACCTACCGCACCAGTCACCAAGGCATAAAAACAGGTACATACAAAACAATCCTAATGCAGGTATAACCACACAGGAACGCTACACAAAACACCCCCTTTTGGTAGCATCTACACCAATACCTGAATGTAATATAAATACTGCACAACTGATAACAAATTAGAACGATCAACGACACTTAAGATGGCAGCACAACAATCATCAGCTATTCACCGTGTCGGAAAATCAACAATACAAAGCAGTTTAGTTATAACCGTACCAAGAACGGAGTTTTTTGACATTTGGGTTCAACATTCGAAGGAAACCAGATATAAAGAATTATTGAGTTTTGTTGTACTTAAGTACGATTTAAGCGAAGCAGCCGAGTATTCGATAAAAAGTTTAAGCTTACAAACATCGGCATATTCGTCGAAGCTGGATAAAAGTGGAACACTTCTGGAAGACATAAGGAACGATTTTTGAATAAAAACTCGGAGTGGCTTTCGAGTCCAGACTTCACATTTACAATAACGGTGGATTCAAAGTTGCCATCAGACCAACCAACCACTTCTTCAGGTAACCCCGACCCCGGAAAATGAAAGAAGGACTTTGCTAGCTGCAGTTAAAAAACCAAACGGCGTCGAGTGGATGACCTCTTGCAATCTAGAAGTCCTGGTGAGTTACTTTATGCGGCAGAAGTATCAACGCGTGTGTCCGGCAACAGAAATGTTGCTAACATTATAAAAAAAATCACAGGAAACCACTCAAATATCCGGCAAAAAGATGACATGTGAGCCAGATGCAAGATAATTGAGCAATGTAGAAGCTTTAGCATACTACGTACATATCAAGTCGACGAATCATGGGTACAAAACGACTTGGAAGTGGAGCATCAAGGCAGGCCATAAGGTTTATCCATCATTTTATAGTCTAAGAAAAGCTAAGGCAGAATGCTATCCAAATGAAATTGATGTGGGTGAAACACGTGCGGGAATTAAAGTCCAGTCCGTATTAGATAAAACTGTTGAGCGTTTAGCTTTAGCAAATCAAGAAGTTTTTGTTAGTTTATTACCTACAAACTTGACGTATACTTTAATCAGCAAGTGGAGTTGCGATGGAAGCTCTGGCCATAACACATATAAGCAAAAGTTTACATGCAGTTCTGACACTGATGAATTTTTGTTTATATTTTCTTTCGTTCCTCTTCAATTACAGAATGAAAAGGGTAACATTGTTTGGCAGAATCCTCGACCTTCTTCTACCAATTAAATTTATTTTTTCTAAAGAAACAAAAGATTTTATTCTTTTTGAAACGAACAAAGTTTTAGAGGAGATAAGTGCGTTATTACCAACAAAGTACATGCTCGGAGAATACAAAGTTTCCGTAAATCATAATATGCTTCTTATAGTGATTGGCAGAAAAGTTTGCAATGCTTTGACTGAAACTTCTTCCGCACAAAAGTGTTATATTTGTGGTGCCACTCCAAAAGATATGAATAATGAGTTACGGGACTTTACGCCTAACCTAGATAATCTTGATTTTGGTTTGTCTACTCTCCATGCATGGATAAGATGTTTTGAATGCTTGCTTCACATAAGTTATCGCCTCGAAGTAAAAAAATGGCAGCTTATGAATGAGGCAGATAAAGAGAGTGTAAAGCTACGTTCCAACGAAATCCAGAATAAATTTAAAAGTGTACTTGGATTGATAGTAGATAAACCAAAACCAGGTTTCGGCAATACCGATGACGGCAACACTGCTCGTAGGTTGTTCGAAAATTCTGAGGCTAGTGCTGAGAATACGGGATTGGATGTAACGCTCATCAAAAGATTCGACTCTCTCCTTCGCGCATTAGCATCTGCGTACAATATAAATATCCAAAGATTTGAAAAATTTGCGGTCGAGACTAAAAAACTATATATAGATCTCTATCCATGGTTTAATATGCCTGTTACAGTTCATAAAATCTTAGTGCATAGTACTGATATTATAAAATCAGTAATTTTACCTATTGGCCAACTTTCTGAGGAAACCCGTAACAAAGATTTTAGACGATTCTGGGACGATAACACACAAAAGCAGTCGCGTGAAGCCACGAATAGAGATCTTATGAATATGTTGCTTATAATATCGGATCCTTTAGTTAACATTTTTTGGGAGATACCTAAGAAACAATTTAAATGTCTGACTTCAGAAGTCTTAAATTTACTGTCCCCCGATAATGTTGAGGAGTCAAAAAATACCCCAGTTGTTTCAAGCTTTCACAGTAGTATTGCTGCTGCTCATGACTATTCCACAAGTGACTCATCGAATAAAGTGATGATAGCGAATAATAACATAATTATAAAAGATAACCTACCCTATAACTTTTTGTTGGATCAGGTTTTATTTAATTTAAATCTATTTTCTTTTCTACTTTGTATGATACTTTACTTTTAAGTTTTTTGGAATAAGTAATTTTCACATAATTAATTTAATTATTTACATTATTATTATTATTATTGTAATTCACTTTTACATTCCTGACTGGTACTATAAAATAATTTTGTAAAAATTGTAGTGCCAGGATAAATACTCAAATAAATAAAAAATATGTATGTACATATGTACAGTCACTCACATAAGTAAGTAGACACCCCTTTTTGGACAATTCTTACAATTTTCACTTTCGCAAATTTATTTTAACTAATTTCCCATAAGAAAATGTGTCGCGATCTATAACAAAAACTAAATTATATTTAAAAAATGTTTGAAAAATTCGACGAATTTTCATAAAAAATTTAAATTTTTTTTCGGAATTTTTAAATTTTTTTATAGTATTGAGATTTGTAGTCCATTCAATTTAAGTACAATAAAGTAATATTCTTAAGTCCTTTAAATTTTTTTGGACCTGTGTCACTTATTCACATGAGTTACTGTATATGAAATAAGCAAATGTATGCATATGAAGTAAAATTTTGGAAAAAAATAAAAAAAGGAAAATATAGCTGAAAAAAATTACGTAGTTGTAATAAATGACTGCATATGAAACGGAAAATCTCATAAAATAATTTTGTCCAACTAGCTTGTTCTACACGAAACACTGTGCATCGGTTGAAATTATCTTTATAGTAAGTACTATCTGCGGCTACTCAACATCGTCTTCCAAAGGTAAAATTATCTCTACAGGGTCTTGTATACAATTAGAAAGAACCTGAAATTATGCTTCATATATTATTAGCAGCAATTACATTTAAAGAGGCTGACATAATATTAGGCCAGAATAATTTAAATTGTGATGAGAAAATAAATTTTTGCATTGCTTTAAATAAATTTTTAGTTTATAATTTAATAGTTTGGGAAAAATTTAAACAATCCTGATGTCACGTTGTTTAAATTTTTCCCAAACTATTAAATAGAATATTTGTGTGTAAATGCCCGGTTCTAGCTAGAGCTCGGCTAAGGTTCCTTGGAACCCCGTTTCTAGAAGACCTCAGAGGGTTATCTGTGATAGCAATCCCGAATATTCTTAGTTTTATCAACAACTCTGGCTGGTTGTAATACATTGACCGTAACATTCCGTAGGTTTTTAGACGAGTTACATGGCATAAAAACGGCTTTAAATAGCTACTTGGGCGGCCAGGGTTGCAGCCATTTCACCTACCTACCTATTAAATAAAATTATTTTTGTTTGTTTTAATGGTGTGCCGGTGTTAAGCTCATGAATTCTTAATAATAAGTATAAAATTATTTTTGTTTTAGAAAAACGTAAATTAATAAGTATGAGCGAGGGTTATACCAATTTCAGCCAGAAACTAAATGGATTCACAATTTTGTTTAATGAAATAATTAATATTTCCTTTTCGCACAAGGCCATTCGCTTCATTAACAAATATCTGTCAACAGTCCCAAAAAAATATAACGATTTTTATAAAAATTGTTAAATTGGATTAAAACCATTTCCTCTTTAACTTTAAAGATGGTCAAAAGAATATTCATGCGTAACCTTTCGTATATGTTGCACCTAACGAAATTTGTGCCAATTTTTTTAAAAATCCATAATAAATCATAATTTGCATTCTTCTGTTTTTTTTTTTCGTAAATTATTGAAAATAATTTATCTTTGATTTTTCTTTGTTACATTGACAAAAAAAAATCCGAAACACAAAGCAAAACTGGATCGATTTTTCACTCCATTAGGTATTCAATAAAGCAATGAACAGATAGTTAAAAGTTTGTATTATGTATTCTAGCTTACGATTTCTCGAACTTTTTCGAGAAGAAATTTCTCGAGAGTCTTGGCTTTTCGCGAGATTGTCGAATATGCAAATACTCGTAAAGCTCGCGAGCTTCTAGACATTTAATTTAATACACAGGCCGTTTTTTATAGAGCTTACGATACGTTCTGAATCACAAGCTAAAATTTCCATAACATCACAATTAAAATACACCGAAATTCATAGAATACTGCCAATGCAGGAGTTTAATTGAATGTCGAGAATCTTGCGAGCATTTCGATTATTTTGAGAGTCTCGCGAGAAGCCGGGTTCTCGTTTTCTCGATAAAAATTTTAATATTGTGAACAAAATTATATAAATATGTTCTGAGCAAAGTATCATTGCAATGGCAATATAAGTAACAAAAAAACCGAAACTACAAAAAACAAGTAAGGAAGGCTAAGTTCGGGTGTAACCGAACATTACATACTCAGTTGAGAACTACGGCAGGTATTAAAGAGTGTTTTAAGAGGGAAAGGGCCATAGTTCTATAGGTGGACGCCTTTTCGGGATATCGTTATAAAGGTGGACCAGGAGTGACTCTAGAATGCGTTTGTACAATAAGGGTATCAAACGAAAGGTGTTAATGAGTATTTTAAAAGGGAGTGGGCCTTAGTTCTATGGGTTGACGCCTTTTCGAGATATTGCCATAAAGGTGGACCAGGGGTGACTCTAGAATTTGTTTGTACGATATGGGCCTTAGTTCTATGGGTGGACGCCTTTTCGAGATATCGCCATAAAGGTGGACCAGGGATGACTCTAGAATGCGTTTGTACGATATGGGTATCAAACGAAAGGTGTTAATGAGTATTTTAAAAGGGAGTGGGCCTTAGTTCTATGGGTGGACGCCTTTTCGAGATATCGATATAAAGGTGGACCAAGGGTGACCCTAGAATTCGTTTGTACGATATGGGTATCAAATGAAAGGTGTTAACGAGTATTTTGAAAGGGTGTGGGCCTTAATTCTATAGGTGGACGCCTTTTCGGGATATCGTTATAAATGTGGACCAGGGTTGACTCTAGAATGCGTTTGTACATTATGGGTATCAAACGAAAGGTGACAATGAGTATTTTAAAAGGGAGTGGGCCTTAGTTCTATAGGTGGACGCCTTTTCGATATATCGCCATAAAGGTGGACCAGGGGTGACTCTATAATGTGTTTGTACAATATGGGTGTCAAATTAAATGTATTAATAAGAATTTTAAAAGGGAGTGGTGGTAGTTGTATATGTGAAGGCGGTTTCGAGATATCGACCAAAATGTGGACCTGGGTGACCCAGAACATCATCTGTCGGGTACCGCTAATTTATTTATATATGTAATACCACGAACAGTAATCCTGCCATGATTCCAAGGGTTTTTGATTTCGCCCTGCAGAACTTTTTCATTTTCTTCTACTTAATATGCTAGATGTCACACCTATTTTACAAGGTTTTTTTCTAAAGGTTTATTTTGCGTCAATAAACCAATCCAATTACCATGTTTCAACCCTTTTTTCGTATTTGGTATAGAATTATGGCACTTTTTTTCATTTTTCGTAATATCAGATATCGAAAAAGTGGGCGTGGTCATAGTCAGATTTCGGCCATTTTTTATACCAATAGAAAGTGAGTTCAGATAATTATGTGAAGTGAGGTTAGTAAAGATATATCGATTTTTGCTTAAGTTATCGTGTTAATGGCCGAGCGGAAGGACAGACGGTCGACTGTGTATAAAAACTGGGCGTGGCTTAAACCGATTTCACCCTTTTTCACAGAAAACAGTTATCGTCCTAGAATCTAAGCCGCTACCAAATTTCACAAGGATTGGTAAATTTTTGTTCGACTTATGGCATTAAATGTATCCTAGACAAATCAAATGAAAAAGGGCGGAGCCACGCCCATTTTGAAATTTTCTTTTATTTTTGTATTTTGTTGCACCATAGAATTACTGGAGTTGAATGTTGACATAATTTACTTATATACTGTAAAGATATTAAATTTTTTGTAAAAATTTCACTTTAAAAAAAAATTTTTTTTAAAAGTGGGCGTGGTCGTTATCCGATTTTGCTAATTTTTATTAAGCATACATATAGTAATAGGAGTAACGTTCCTGCCAAATTTCATCATGATATCTTCAACGACTGCCAAATTACAGCTTGCAAAACTTCTAAATTACCTTCTTTTAAAAGTGGGCGGTGCCACGCCCGTTGTCCAAAATTTTAGTTATTTTCTATTCTGCGTCATAAGCTGAACCCACCTACCAAGTTTCATCGCTTTATCCCACTTTGGTAATGAATTATCGCAATTTTTCGATTTTTCGAAATTTTCGATATCGAAAAAGTGGGCGTGGTTATAGTCCGATATCGTTCATTTTAAATAGCGATCTGAGATGAGCGCTCAGAAACCTACATACCAAATTTCGTCAAGATATATGAAAATTTACTCAAGTTATCGTGTTAACGGACAGACGGATGGACGGACGGACATGGCTTAATCAAATTTTTTTTCGATACTGATGATTTTGATATATGGAAGTCTATATCTATCTCGATTCCTTTATACCTGTACAACCAACCGATATCCTATCAAAGTTAATATACTCTGTGAGCTCTGCTCAACTGAGTATAAAAACAGAGTGTATAAATATTGTCAATACAGCCACTAAATTTAATGCCGAGAAGCTCGCGAGATTTACAAGTATTTGGAGATACGAGATTCTCGCAAGAAGACGAGTTCTCGATTTATCGACTCTCGAAGTTCTTGCTTATGTTCGAGAAGAAATCGTTATTTCTAATTTATGTGGAAGTTTGAGTTTAATAAGGGCTTTAATGTAGAAAACTCTACTAATTATTTCATTAAGGCTATGTGTGAAATTGTCATACATTTAATTTGTAAGTAGTAAGACAGTAGTAAGTAAGTAGTGAGACAGTCACTTTCAAAGTTGTCAATCAAAATTACCTGATTACAAGTTTAAAAAAGCATTGCAAATTTTATACCTACCTTCACGGGGAAGATGGAGGGACGGGAATAGGAGAAGGAGGCGACACAGTGAGTAATGAATATTTCTGGAAAGTTTCTCAAAACTATGCAGGCTAATCACATTCAGGCAGTACAACGTTTGTTATTTGTAACTACTACACAAATAGCACATTGAATACAACTCTGTATGGCACATATCTTACCTGCCAAAAATCGTGCGATTTATCTCTTTTGCCTACATTGGGGCATAGTTGATCCCCCTTTAACACTTTTCAATTTGGTACTAGGCAGTTTGGAAAAGTTGTAACAAATTTTAAGAAAAAATAAAAAAACGGAAACGCTATGGATTAAAACCCAATAAAGGGCTCAGAAAAACTAACAAAATTACAATACTTTAGGAAAAGAAAACGCCATACTGGGCTTTTATGTTTCATTATCGTAGTATATATTGTAACGAATTTACTGAAATTCCTCTTATTTGCAACCTTCTGCTAAGTTCGAATCACTAAACTGTTGAATAAATAACTCCAATATTCGATAATGCAAATGGTCTTTATTAGACTACTTTCAAAATAACACTTCTACTTCTCAACAGATAGCGTGCTTAAATCAAACTGATTCGTCGTGCCTTAGCTGCTGCTTTTATACTCTTCGGTTTCCTCGTTGACATATTTCTAGGCGTTTCTATTTCTAGAATTAGCTATTTATTTACCAGCTATAAATTTCTGAGCTATAACGGCAGATGCACGATTTTTATAGCTTCTCGCATAGCCCATGCGCGTGTATATGTGAGTGGTACTTCCACAGACGATTGGGAGTATCTCAGTTAAGATATATTCATGTGTTTGTGCGTCTCTCTCCGCTGCGTGTACGTACATATGTGTAGACATAATAATTGATTCGTTTATGTAGATACAAGTGACTGCCTGCTTTATTGTTGTTGTGGCTTCATTTACTTAGCATCAGACTAGTGATGTGAGTATCACTTAGTGTCACTAATATTCGTCACAATATATTTTATTTTTCTACAATACCAATAGCAGAAAACAATTGAAAATATTGTTCTAGTTAGATTTTAAAAATATTGTAACGAATTTTGGGGAGTTCCTGATAATTATACACCTTCTGCTAACATTCGAATCGCTGAACCGTCGAATAAATAACTCCAATAATCAGTATTGCAAAATGGTCTTTAATTAGACTACTTTGGGAGGAGTACTTCACAATTATACTTCAATACTAGCGTGTTTAAATCAAACTGATTAATTATTCCCCAGCTTCTGCTGCTTTTATACTCTCTGTTGCCTCGTTCGCATATTTCTCTTAAGGTCTAGATTTTTCGCGAACATGCCTTCTGGAACAGTTGTATCTCATACTTGGTTATTTAGCTATATGCGTGTGTATGTGTGAGTAACAACTTCTGCTCTTAGCTGATGACTACATATGTGTATGTAAAATAATCTCTTTGCTTCAAGTTCCTGGTTGTATGTAAGTGGAATCTTCTTCGTTGCCTTGGACATAATTGTGGCTGCTTGCTTTTTGTTTTTGTGATGATTTACGAACACCGTAGTAATGCTAATATTCGTCACAATATGATAAAACCGGTAAGGGCCCGAACACTTTCGACTTTTTCGTCATTATGGCGCTGGCATGGTTCAATTATATGGTTGGCTTATCTCATCAGCTGATTTTATTTATTTCATTGCATGGTCGATGGGATCGTCAAAAGGAGCTGGCAAACACAAAATGAAACCCACATGTTGGCAACATTTTCTTACACATACAAAAACTGCTAAGTTCTATATTTCCATTCCATACCATTCGCACCAACACCAATACACAGATTTTGACAATTTGAACAGACATATTTTGTTATTGTACTGATGAGCCAACCATATAATTGAACCATGGGCGCTGGCATCACTTTGAAACAGGCATGCTTAACCAACGAAACGATATCATTTCGTTACGATAATCAACGTTAATAAACGAAACGAAGTCATTTCGTTTCGTTTATTAACGTTAAGATCGTCAAATTAACGAAATGATTTCGTTTCGTTTTCTGCCATATCAAAACGAAAGCAAATCGTTTATGTTGATTATTAATTTCAAACTATGCTGGCAAAGCTGATTGATGGCGGAGTCATTAAAGGTGAAAGCATTAGCCAAGCTGATTGCAACTTTTCTCATGAATTTTGACAGTACAAACATTTCTCAGAGTATTTTTGACATTACCACCAACGAATTACACAAACAAATTACATGGAGTTTGTGTGTGTATGTGCGCTCGTTGTTACCACCTTACGGCTTCACCATGGCTGTAGCATTGCCAGCACAATTCAAACATAAAGTATCACGTTTTTGTTAACGTTTTTAACGTTAACGAAATCTTTTCGTTTCGGTTAAAAACGAGATACAATTTATCTTGATAATTTCTTTATCGATAATATTTCGAAGTGTTTCAACGGAAACGGTGGAAATTTTTTGATAAACGATTAGCTTAACGTTAAGGTGCATCCCTGCTTTGAAACAACCCTTCAAAAAACGCGAGTACTCCTTAAATAATGTAAGGAATACTCCTTTGGGAGTATAGGAGTATTCCAAAACTAATCTGTATTCATACAAAAAATGTGCTCCAATTAACATTGCGATGTCCTAGGAGAGGAGTAGGTGATCCCACTCTCGCTTTGTTTTGAGTATTCCATAGAGTACATACGTGAGAGTACTTTCCAAAGTACTTTCACTATAGTACTCCATGGAGCACCCACAGAGGCTCATATGCCAAAGTACTAAAGGGGAATTGTGTCGGAAAGAATTATCGGAGTGAATTTAATTTAAAATGAAGGTAAATGAAGAGGGGCAATACAACTTTTATATTTTTACTACGAATATTCTTATGTTATTTAGCATTTGCGTGAATAAAGAAACTAAAACATAAAACCAGTGCGCGGTTGCATTTTATCAGAGTTGCCATAGTAAAATTTTATTATCAGTTATTTGTTTGCAATACTTTACTTTTGGCAACTCTGTTCGATCGTCATCGTGTCGTGATCAGGGTCGTTAAAAAACGAACAATGATCGGCTGATGGTGGTCGGCAAACGCATTGCAAAGGAGTGTTGTTAGAATACTCCAACATGAAGAAAATGGAATACGTAATCCAACAATTTTTGCAGGGAACGCACGTTTAAAGTTTTCCTGTCACAATGAACACAAAAAAAACTCGAATTTTGGTTTTTCTTCGTTCATACCTGTACATGACACATTTTTAAGTTTAAAAAAGAAAATATTTTTGTAAATTGAAACCGATTAATTAAAAATAGAATAAAATCAAGCAAAATGAGAAGACCGACAACGCCAGCAAAACGTAAGTTTTTGTATATGTTAAAAGTCAGCTGTTGTTGTTGTCAGCATAAGCATTGGTACGACGCAAAAGTCGAATGTATTTGGGCCTTAAGAGTTCCCATACGGGTCGAAAGAGAACTTGTCCAATAGTACACAAAGGCCAATAAAGAATACCTGTCCAACTATGGCTGCATTGGTACGAAGAGAACCTGTCCGAAAGTACCCGTAGCGATACAAAGATTACTTATCCGCCACTACCCGTATGGGGACAAGAGGATGTATCAAACAGTAACCGTAAGAGTGTAAAGATATTGGGGAAAAGGATCTGTGCGACAGTACCCGTAGGTGTAAAAAGAGGACCCGTCCGATATTACCCGTCCAGGTATAGAGAGTTACAATAAGTCTCTCTATAGTACGTGCTCAAACAAAATGGATCACTCCAACCCAGATAAACAAATCAAAGCTGGCTTTAGCAGCATATTCCTTTGCGAGTCATCACGGACGCATCTTAGACTACTCTTATTTTTTCCAGGGTGCTTATACAGTATGTAAAATCTAATGGATTCATAGTTTTCAGATATTTTCAACACTTTTTATATATTTGTGTAACTAAAATGCGGTGACAAAAACGAAATCAAATAATTATGCGAAGCATATTTGTGAGAAAAAATAGAATCGGAAATAAAGTTCTGTTAAAATTTTTAAAATTCTAATATTTCTAAAATAAAGAGCTAAAAATAATCTACGCACCCCACGATAATGACCGACGCTGCACCAACCGCCACCAAAGATAAGGGACTTTGGCGTGATCTCACAGCCTATTGGATACTGGGCCTTTGTAATAATTACGGTTACGTGGTAATGCTAACAGCAGCGCATGATATCATATCCAAATTTGAAGAGAATGTAAGTGCATTTATCGAGTCTGTGTTTTGGAAGATGGAAATTTGTTTACAAAATCTCATACAATGCAGGAACATGGAAGTGGAGCTAGTCAATCGGATAACAGCACCAGTCATCGACGTTGCAATAAAATGTCCACCAGCGCCGTTCTTCTAGCTGATATAATACCTTCGTTTTTAGTCAAACTGTTGGCGCCTTTTATGCCTTTTTGGGTGCAGTAAGTATGTGGGGCCTTAAATTGCGATTTAAGCGGCGGTAAATGGGAGTTGAATTTGAAAGACGTGTGTGCTATCAAATGCATAGACGTCAAGTAACAAAGAACTCTGCTTACCACACTTTTGAAGTAAATAGCGTGGCCTTATCCTGCGTCTCCTGACATCACTCGCAGAAGATAGCCGGTCAAATGCATAGCCATATTGACCACTTTGTCAAAGAGTTGCCAAAGCGCTATCAAATTCTATACAACTCTATCCTGAACTTCATTTATCTCTATTCGGCGGATCAGACATCACATATTTTTTAAACACAAATAAATCAACCTCAAACCAATTGGAAATTTTTCATCGTGGAAGCAGAACTTTCTCACTCTGGGATTAAAGACCTCTTCCATTCTCACCCAGGCATGATTTTGATATGTCGTGGCAGTTATGGTAAAAGTGCATATGCACAGTCGTCAACGACTATATTTGTCTATGAGATATGGGACTACGAGGGAGGGATACTTTCCTTGTGAATGGAAGTTTGCTAGAGTTCTTGCTCTTCTGAACCCACGATTTTAAAGTGACCATTGATTACTTGCGCTGAGATAGGGTCATCGAGCGGTTGGGGGAACTTGGTTGCCCAGAAACTTTCCTTTGAAGGAGCTGTTAGTTTGGTCAGGCAAGCTTCTATTGTTGCGGTGAATGAAAGTGTGAAGCTGGAAGTGGTTCGAGATTATCCGCAGGGTTCCATCTGTAGTACATGTACATAGAATATGACAGTGGACTCTCTGCTTGAGCAACTCGAACCATTTTGTGAGTTTTGGTGTATGCGGACGCGTCGGTGAGTCATTGTGTAAAATAGTGACTAGCTGAGGCATTCCAAAACCAAGTACTTGGGCTGTGTGAAAAGCTTAACTTCAGCCCACACTTGCGATGTGTGAGAGTGGAAATGGGGAGAGTTTCATGGTAGTTGCTTCGCGGTGTAAAGAAACGATGGGGGTCTTTATCGTAGTGCCGTTGTGGTTGTTGTTGTATTAACGACAAAGACACTCCCCGAAAGTTTTGGGAAGTGTTATCGATGTTGATGGTCCTTTGCCGGATATAGATCCGGTACGTTGGTAACAAAGATTCATTAAGGTACTAGCCCGATCATCTCGGGAACGTAGTGCCGTGCGATATACTCGTCGTGGCCTCCGTGTTACTACGGAGAGCATGTAAGCTCTCGGAGCATGAGCCTGTTCTGCTCATTTAAGCAAGGTACTTCAGTACTTCGAATAGTTGCACAGTTGGTCTAAGTCATCCGCGCTCGCATATAATAGTGAATAGACGCTGCAAATATCGGCGAGTGCTCAATCCGTAACAACCGAAGCGACTCTCTTTATGGCATCTTTAAGAAGACGTGATACGGACGTCGGGATTGAGAATAGCCGCAGGTTCTCTCTTAACTATCAGATGATCAGGATTATGCCTGATTTAGGATTCTATTCAAGGGCTCATCACACCATCCCCGCCATAACCTAATTCGCTTCTTTTATATAAGCTGTAACTCAAAAAAAAAATTCAACTTTATTACCACAGTACACGAATGGCTCTTGCTATCGGTTTAACGGTATTCAGTTTCCTAACAGTATCTATAGCAAATGTCAAATGGCTTGCATTTCTCGGTATTGTCTTTACCTCAGCTAGTTGCGGTATTGGTGAGAGCACTTTATTGGCCTATTCATCGAGTTTTAATAAGTGAGTAGACGCGGAAGTTTGTTTACATCTCAAACAATGCTACCATTTACAGAGATGTTGTCTCGACTTGGTCATCGGGTACTGGCGGTGCTGGCATATTTGGCGCTCTCTCTTACACCATACTAATCGATTTGAACTTGACACCGAAACAAGCAATGTTGGTCTTTCTGTATGTGCCCACCTTAGAGGCTTTAGCTTTTTGGATCATACTACGAAATCCCAAAGATGCAATCGTACGCACTGAGGAAGCTGAACTGGTGTCGCAGGATGTATTGACAGTACACGAGAAAATTGTATACTTTTTTAAGGATTTGTTGCCCTTCCTGTTGCCGCTCTCTTTGGTTTATTTTGCAGAGTATTTCATCAACATGGGTTTGGTGAGTACAACTGGATGAGAGTTCTCATTACTGTACTAAGCTCTATTTTTCGCTATTTCATCTTCAGTTTCTTTCTAGTACGAACTGGTTTACTTTGAAAATATTTTCATCACACCGGCCACACAATATCGCTGGCTTAGCACTGACTATCAAATCGGTGTATTCATCTCGCGCTCGTCTGTTTATTTAATACATTTTACAATTATTTGGCCGATGGCTATTTTACAGTGTATAAATGCTATTATTTTCTCCTTTGAAGCTGTCTTCTTCTTTGTTCCTAATTTCTGGATAATCATAGTTTTTGTACTATGGGAAGGTTTGCTGGGTGGAGGCGCTTATGTGAATACCTTCTATCATATGTCGAAAGTTATACCGCCGCAGCGTCGACAATATGCCATTGGTATGGTGGCTCAAGCCGACTCGTATGGCATCATAGCAGCTGGTTTGCTTGCCATTCCTGTGCATAACGCGATCTGTGACATGGATGCGAGAGAACGGGAAACATGGTAAGCTGATGGACAGAACAATTTCTATATTATTTACTGCAAATTTGAGAATATTTTGTATTTATTTAACTTTTAGTTATATTAAACTTAACTGTAATATCTAAAAACTTGTTTCCATTTCAAAAGAGTATGTGCCCTTCTAGAGGTCCACATATCTCGGCCCATTACTGTGTCTCAGCCAATATAGGCAGCAGCTCTGTACAGTCAGAAAGCTGTTCGCTGTAACACAAGAGCAAGTGTGCCGCTCACAGAACGACAGCTGATGATTTTTACTGTCAGCTCTCACACATCTTCACTGTGGCCAAATTTCGGCCTAACGTCATAACCGAGCATTGTGCCCACATTTCCCCTCATTACTTACGGAAATTATAGAGTTTCGATAAGCTAGGAAAAACAAGTGTTACGATGAGGTGTGGCAGGCAACATCGGAACAAAACAGCGCTGCCCATGGTCCAGCAATGCGCGGTATATACGAACAATATAGTAACGCGAAGTAGAAAGAGAGACGCGTGATTTGCTATTATTAGCGATCAAGTCTTCGACGATCTTATTTACTATTCTCTCGCTGGCAGTGCTTGGGGAAAAGACAAAAAAAAAACGGTCATAGCTACTAAGAAAGCTATTGGTCAGCCGTTTGTGTGCTACGCGGCTCCGATATGAGCGCCGTGCTTAAAAGTAACACACTGGAAGAGACTTCAGGTCTGTCGAAACACCTCCCTCATTACTTTCACGGGCGGGAATACTCCACATAAAGGACAGAAAAAGATATTTTGAACAGTTTTTGTAAATACTCAGAAACCTGGGGATCTTAACAGACAACTGATTGATCGGGCGCAGCATGCCAGGTATATAAGGGGGCAACACCGTAAGCACTATGAGCAACTTCGGCTCACAAGAATTCAGCCGCTTGTACCAAAAAAATGTAAAACTTAAACTAACCACTGCTTCTGGGGTCTATTCCTGTAAAAATGGACGGATTTTTACCTTTTCTCAAGTTAACTAAAGTAAAGATTAACAACTGTATTTGAACAATCCAGGGTATGTAAATATATGTACATGCTAGGAGGGGCTTCTCAGCGAATGGCCCATAACCCAATGCACAATTCTCTTGTTTCGTGTAAGTCCCATATGGAGTCGCTGCACTAAGCGAACAGTCGCATATATCTCGAAAAATGCAACTGAGGTTCAAGAAGTACAAAAGCACCAAATTACACTTCTTATAACGCACTGCACATCTCCGTATGTATCTCCTTACTCTACTAGCTGGATATGTTGTGTTAGCTAGCAAACCCGGCGAAGGAAACTAACTTGGGCATTATTAAGAGCCGCTGTGATACCACCTAAGATAATGTTGACGTGTGCTATAACTACTTAAAACATCATGGTGTAACAACGATGTAGTTTCGAATAAGGCCGACCTGTACCCTGGATAGGTCCACCGCAGATCTTAGACGGGACCGAAACGCTTTCGTCTGAATCTACCAGAAGCTAGACAGTCAAGCACAAAGTGCTTTGATGACTCCACCTCGTTAGCCTGCCTGCAACAACATCAAGAGAGGTTTTCCAGTATGTTTAAACCTACTGCATAGACTTTCAATGAACCATCTGCCAGCTGGTGCTCTGCTAAGCTTTTCAGTCATCAATCGGGGTGCGAAGAGCAACGAAATAACGCTTTATATATGTTACCACGGCACATATTTATATAATATAAAAAAAAAACAAATATTCAGACACATAATACTCCAGACATAACAAACTGACAAAATTGCTGAAGCCGCAACACATACAAAGCAAACCGTGTGAACAGTAAGCGGTAAATGGAAACCAAATTAAAAATAAACAAAGCAGTTTTCACTTTCATCGCGGTAAGGCAAACGTAGGTTAGATTGTAAGAATTATTATAGATTATCAGATATAAGTTTGCATTCAATAAAGGAGCACGTCTCCCGTGTAAAAATATATTTTTTTAGAATTTACAATTTGTAAAAGTTTAACTGGCGCCCGAGCAGGGACCAGCGTGCGAAGGTAGCATTAGCCCGAAAAACAAAAAGTACGGCTACGCGTGTGTAAACTAAATGCGGCATACACTTTACAAGGACCTGGATAAAAGTAGCGGCTAGAACCCTCAGTACCGGAAAGGAAACAGGATAAATTCGAACCACTCATCAACCCCAATGACCTTCGCTGGACCAATGTTTTTTATGTAAGATTTAGCTATGTAAGAAAGTTACAAAAAGTGAAATCGTTTTTATGTAAAAGAAATTGCGAGAAAAAAAATTATTATCGAAGATACAACTGTGAAAAGGAAAAATTCAGATAAAAAGTTTATAAAGAAGAATAATAATAAATCTTAGAAAAAAAAGAGAAACAAAAGCAAAAATAATAAGTAAAATTTCAAGAATTGACTTTGCAAATTCTTGAAAGGAAAAGATTTTTTTCAGAAAAAAGGAAACTACAAAAGGAAAGAAAAGAAAAATTCGTATAAAAAATTTAAGAAGAAGAATAATAAGAAATATTAGAAAAAAGGAAACAAAAAGTGAAATTTAAAGAACTATTCTTGCAAGTTTTAGATAGGTAAAGATTTTTTAGAAAAAAAAAAACGGATCAAAAGCGGTTTAGTAAAAATTAATTAAAATTAATAAAAACTAAAAATTTTAAGGAAATCTAATTGCTCTGTTGAGAAAAATGCCGGATACCGCGGAAGAATTGGTTAATCAACTGAATCAACTCA
The DNA here is from genome assembly GCF_040869045.1 of Eurosta solidaginis. Lineage (NCBI taxonomy): Eukaryota > Metazoa > Arthropoda > Insecta > Diptera > Tephritidae > Eurosta > Eurosta solidaginis. The sequence continues at coordinate 46,043,663 of NC_090323.1, forward strand.
GGTTAGAATAAGGGTATTCCCAGCATGGAAATCCCTCACAACAAGAAACCCCCTCTACCTCTAATTCCTCATTAGTAGAGACAATCGTTAAAGAAGTGATGGAGAGAATTAAAACTCCACCAATAAATGATTTTCATCAACCCGACCATAACGTGACAGTGAACGTAAATAACATCAATGAATTAGACAAAATACCAGATATGGTCAAATGCCTACGCGAGCTCTCGGGACGTCCAGGAGAATTTAACTCCTGGCGGAAAAGCGTCGACAGAATATTTAAGGTTTACGAAGGATTGAGGGATACACCAAAGTAATTTTCTATACTCCATACAGTTAGGCACAAAATTGTCGGCGACGCTGCACTAGAATCGTATAGCACACCGCTCGATTGGGCACAAATTAGGAAATGCCTTATGATGCATTATTCAGATAAAAGAGACATTGGTACTCTCGAGTACCAAATGAAAACTCTGACCCAAAGAAACGACGACATCCCGAAGTTTTACCAAAAAGTTTACCAACATCTGTCCCTTATCCTAGACAAGATATCCTGCCTAGACTTAGGAGAGGAATCAATTAGAACCATGACAAATTCGTACAGAGATAAAGCCCTCGATACCTTCGTTCGCGGACTTAACGGGGACCTTCCCCGTCTCCTTAGCATCCGTGAACCAACCACACTGCCACAGGCATTACACCTGTGCCAGAAACTTGACAATATGGCATTTCGTATGAATCATGCACATAGCATGAACAAAACATTCAACTACGCACCACCCCGACCTCCTCAACAAAGCGCAAATTATAATAACAATAGACCATTTTATCCCGAATTGACATATTCTACGACACCTAGAACTAATTTTATGCCAAGAACGCAAACATTTAATCGACAACCGAATAGATATCAACCACAAACGTTTCGTCAACAACAACCTTTTACGTCACCTAATAACTACAATTACCTTCAAAACAACCAAGGATTCCGTATGAATCAATTCGGTTATAACAATCAAGCGAACCATCCTAAAACGAATAGGCCTAATTTACCCCTAAACCACCTGTCCCTATGGACGTAGATCATTCTATCCACTCAAGACAGGTAAATTACCAAAACAGGCCAAATAACAATCATAATAATTACGCACAGAAGCGTCCCCTCTCATCTCAAAATATGCATCAACCCAATAAGATTCAAAGGAACTTCCATGTCGATACGGGATCAGCGAATCCATATGAGAATATGAAGATCCTGACCACATATACGGGGGGAACACAAACCCCAATAGCTATGGAACGTCGAACCAATTTCCAAAATCAGATGATAATGTAATGAGACAAAATGGAATGGAGAATTGCGAACAGGAATGCTACAACCTCGACACCATTCATTTTTTAGATTAACCCCGTCTTCACTTCCTTATTACGAATTCGTATCTAGAAGTGAAGACGCACTAGACTTTTTGATAGACACCGGGTCTAACAAAAATTATATACAATCTACAAGAATTAGGAACCCAATTCCAAACGAAGTCTCTTTTAAGGTAAAGTCGGTAGCTGGTGATATCGAAATTACACACCACACATTCATAGACATTCTAGGAACAGAGGTAGGAAAAATAAAATTCTTTATACTTCCGTCATTAAAATCATTTCACGGGATTATCGGTAATGACAATTAAAACAATTAAAAGCCACCATCCATACCGATAAAAATATTATGACCATATTTACGAATACAATCATACCTCCAAAACAAAGAATATCCGAAGAAGTTAATAACGCGGTAATAAGGGTTCCCCATCTTTCTGAAGAACAAAAAGATAAAATGAATGACGTAATAGCAAAATGCCCAAATTTATTTTCGGACCCAGACGAAAAACTGACGTATACTACGCTTGTCAAAGGCGAAATTAGAACAACGACAGACACCCCGATCTACTCAAAACCGTACCCATACCCAATGGCTCTGAAAGAAGAAATAGAACGTCAAGTCAAAGAGCATTAGATGACATACTTCGCCAGCACATAGGAATTAGATGCTACGTCTATATTGATGACGTTATAATATTCGGTAAAACCGAAGAAGAACACTTAAGGAATATTAAATTAGTATTTAAAACATTAGAAGAAGCGAACATGAAGATACAACTAGACAAATGCGAGTTCGCAAAACAGGAAGTCGAATTCCTAGGATACGTCGTCACTCCCGATGGCATAAAAACCAATCCCAAGAAGGTAGAGGCCGTAGCACAGTTCCCAGTGCCAAAGAACCTGGAGGAACTAAGATCATTTCTAGGTATGTCAGGCTACTACCGTCGTTTTATTAGGGACTACTCCAAATTAGCCAAACCCTTAACTACATTCCTTCGAGGAGAAGCCGGGAATGTTTCAAAAAATCAGTCTAGGAAGATCGAAATAAAACTCGACAAAGAAGCTTTAAATGCATTTAACAAATTAAAAACTTCACTAATATCAAGGGATATTGTCTCGCTCACCCGAACTTTGAGAAAGATTTCGAATTAACCACTGACGCCTCCCATTTTGCAATAGGAGCCGTCCTTTCACAAGATGGAAAGCCCATCACCTATATTTCAAGAACTTTGAGCAAGACAGAAGAGAACTATGCCGTCAATGAAAAGGAGATGCTCGCCATAATCTGGTGTCTTAATTATTTGCGCAGTTATCTGTACGGCTCTAAGAAAATTAAGATAGTGACCGACCACCAACCTCTTACGTATGCCCTGAGCCACAAAAATACGAACAGTAAGATGAAAAGATGGAAAGCCATCTTGGAAGAACATAACTATGAGCTTATCTGCAAGCCCGGTAAATCGAATGTAGTCACAGACGCGCTATCAAGAATACCCGCCCAAATAAATTCGCTTACACCCACTACCCATAGTGATGAGAGTTCAGAACACAACCTAATACCCTGCACGGAGGTACCGATTAACGTGTTCAAAAACCAAATTTTTCTCGAGCATTCAGAAACGCCATCTTACCAATTCAAAATAATCTTCCCAACTGTACACCGCCATACAGTTAACGAACCATTTTTCGACGAGCAAAAGATTATAGATTTCTTCAAAAGATACCTAAACCCATCCGTAATCAACGGAATCCACACCGACGAGAAGACTATGGGTATAATACAAAACGTCTATCCACAACACTTTAGCAACTATAAATGCAGGTACACCCAGAAGTTGGTGGAGGACATAACTAACGAACAAGAGCAGGAAAATATTATTTTGAAAGAACATCTAAGAGCACATAGGAATGCGACCGAAAATAAAATACAGATCATAGAGAAGAGTTATTTTCCCGGGATGATGAACAAAATCAAGCGACTGATAACAAACTGCACGGTATGTAAAGAAAGCAAGTATGAAAGGCACCCTAACAACCCAAAAATAGCAGTAACCCCATTGCCAACCTTCCCAGGACACACAGTCCATATAGACATCTTTCTAACCGAAGGGAAGAGAGTTATGACTGCACTGGATAAGTTCTCGAAATATGCAGTAACAAGAATGCTATATAGTAGGGCCATAGAGGATGTAAGGAGACCCTTAAGGGATATAATATTTTCCTTCGGCGTCCCGAAGATAATAGTGATCGATAATGAACCATCGTTAAACTCCATTTCAATGAAGTTTATGATGAAAGACGAATTAGGCATCGAAGTTTATACTACTCCCCCATATAAAGCCAGGCTAACGGCCAAGTGGAAAGATTCCACTCCACCCTAAGTGAGATAATGCGCTGTGTGAAAGATAATGGGGCACATCGAAACTTTGAGGAACTTTTAGAAAGGGCAGTATCCGAGTACAATCATACCATTCACTCAGTTACACAGAAAAGACCGGTCGACATATTCTTCGGAAGAAATATGAACTTCACGCCCGAAGGCATAGAAAAAACTAGATACGAGAATTTGCAAAACTTAACACAAAAACAGAATAAGGATATTGAATTCCATAATAAAGGTAAACAAACGCTCAAATCCTACTTGCCAGGACAAGTCATATTTGTAAAAAAAATAGGAGGTTAGGAACAAAACTCAGCAAATTATATAGTAGGGAAATAGTTAAAGAAGACAGGAACAGCACGGTAGTGACCGAGTGAGGACAAATCGTCCATAAAAGAAGGATACGGAATTAACTACTACAATAAAATTTTCTTTTTTCAGATTCTTTTTACCACTATGCCTCGCAGAGGTACAGATATTAGACTATTCGAACTCCCAATTAATCACAATAGAAAAAGGAACTGCCAGACTACAGACAGGACAATTTAGGATAATACACGAAATAAACATCGACAAATATACAGAAATTCTGGAACATATAGAAACAACGACAAAAGCAGAAAAATTCTACAGAAATCCGAATTACCCTTTTATATCCCTCCTAATATCCCAAGGGAAGGCCCATATTAATAATCTAAGGATAGAAAAAAGATCAAAAAGGTCACTCAATTTTTTGGGCAGTGCATGGAAATGGATTGCGGGAAGTCCAGACCATGAGGAACATGAAATAGTTCTGAACAAAGTAAATAACGTTTTAGAAAACAACAACAATCAAGTTGTTAATAAACTTACAGTAGAAAAAGTTAATGAAATCACAAATATTACAAACCATATTATGAAGCACATGCAAAACGACAAGAGTAAAGAAATAGAGGCATTTTTATACTCAGTTGAGCAGAGCTCACAGAGTATATTAAGTTTGATTGGATAACGGTTGGTTGTACATATATAAAGTAATCGAGATAGATATAGACTTCCATATATCAAAATAATCAGGATCGAAAAAAAATTTGATTGAGCCATGTCGGTAACACGATAACTTGAGTAAATTTTGAGGTATCTTGATGAAATTTGGTATGTAGGTTCCTGAGCACTCATCTCAGATGGCTATTTAAAATGAACGATATCGGACTATAACCACGCCCACTTTTTCGATATCGAAAATTTCGAAAAACCGAAAAAGTGCGATAATTCATTACAGAAGACAGCTAAAGCGACGAAACTTGGTAGATGAGTTGAACTTATGACGCAGAATAGAAAATTAGTAAAATTTTGGACAATGGGCATGGTACCGCCCACTTTTAAAAGAAGGTAATTTAAAACTTGTGCAAGCTGTAATTTGGCAGTCGTTGAAGATATCATGATGAAATTTGGCAGGAACGTTACTCCTATTACTATATGTACGCTTAAGAAAAATTAGCAAAATCGGAGAAGGCCCACGCCCACTTTTAAAAAAAAAATTTTTTAAAGTAAAATTTTAACAAAAAATTTTATATCTTTACAGTATATAAGTAAATTATGTCAACATTCAACTCCAATAATGATAAGGTGCAACAAAATACAAAAATAAAAGAAAATTTCAAAATGGGTGTGGCTCCGCCCTTTTTCATTTAATTTGTCTAGGATACTTTTAACGCCATAAGTCGAACAAAAATTAACCAATCCTTTTGAAATTTGGTAGGGGCATAGATTTTATGACGTTAACTGTTTTCTGTGAAAATGGGCGAAATCGGTTGATGCCACGCCCAGTTTTTATACACAGTCTTCCGTTTGTCCTTCCGCATGGCCGTTAACACGATAACTTGAGCAAAAATCGACATATCTTTAATGAACTTAGTTCACGTGCTTACTTGAACTCACTTTATCTAGGTATGAAAAATGTACGAAATCCGACTATGACCACGCCCACTTTTTCGATATCGAAAATTACGAAAAATTAAAAAAGTGCCATAATTCCATACCAAATACGAAAAAAGGGATGAAACATGGTAAGGTAATTGGATTGTTTTATTGACGCGAAATATAACTTTAGAAAAAACTTTATAAAATGGTTGTGACACCTACCATATTAAGTAGAAGAAAATGAAAAAGTTCTGCAGGGCGAAATAAAAAACCCTTAAAATCTTGACAGGTATTACATATATAAATAAATTAGCGGTATCCAACAGATGATGTTCTGGGTCACCCTGGTCCACATTTTGGTCGATATCTTGAAAACGACTTCACATATACAACTACCACCACTCCCTTTTAAAACTCTCATTAATACCTTTAATTTGATACCAATATCGTACAAACACATTTTAGAGTCATCCCTGGTCCACCTTTATGGCGATATCTCGAAAAGGCATCCACCTATAGAAATAAGCCCCACGCCCTTTTAAAACCCTCATTAATACCTTTAATTTGATACCCATATCGTACATACACATTCTAGAGTCACCCCTGGTCCACCTATATGGCGATATTTCGAAACGGCATCCACCTATAGAACTAAGGCCCACTCCCTTTTAAAATACTCATTAACACCATTCGTTTGATGCCCATATTGTACAAACAAATTCTAGGGTCGCCCCTGGTCCACCTTTGTGGCGATATCTCGAAACGGCATCCACCTATGGAACTAAGGATTACTCCCTTTTAAAATACTCATTAACAACATTCGTTTGATGCCCATATTGTACAAACGCATTCTAGAGTCAACCCTGATCCACCTTTATGGCTATATCCCTAAATGGCGTCCACCTATAGAACTATGGCCCACTCCCTCATAAAATACTCTTTAATGCCTTTCATTTGATACACATGTCATACAAACACATTCCAGGGTTTCCCTCGGTTCATTTTCCTACATGGTTATTTTCCCTTATGTTGTCACCATAGCTCTCAACTGAGTATGCAATGTTCGGTTACACCCGAACTTAACCTTCCTTACTTGTTAGAATTAAAATACAAGTTAGAAATTATGAAAGAGGAAGTCGTGAACATCGCTTACGCGATACATTGGGCAAAGGCCAATATCGTAAATCCATATATTTTGTCGACCGAAGAAATTGATATTGCTAAAAAAATCTTTGACAAGGATAACATCCCATTCGTAAACTTAGACAAAGCGCTATAATTTTCCGAAATTAAAATAGCGACCAATGGCAAGAAAATCATCTATATTATAAGTTTACCAACAACAGAGAATCAAATTTGCCAAACTATCGATATCAGAGCAGTAAAGAAAGACAATAAAATTAACGAAATAAATTTCAATTCAATCCTTAGCTGCGAAAAAACTATGTATGGAATAAAAAGAAATTGTAAACAATATAACGCACTACAAATATGCTCGAAAGACGATTTGCTAGATTTAAGTAATGATTATTGTATTAGTAATCTTTTAACGAGCCAAACTGCACCGTCACAAACAGTCAGCACATTCCAGACTTTGAGGAGCTGTCACCTGGAGTCATATTCCTAAACGATTTCAGGGGCCATGTCCTAATAAACGAAGATTCTACAACTCTAAACGGAACCTTCGTCATTCACTTTAATAACGCTACAATCCAAATTAACGGGAAGAAATTTTTCAATGCGGAAAAATCAACAAACAAACCCCTACCTGCGATACTCCAACCAATATCACTATCAAACAGAAACGAAGAAATACTTCCTCTAGAAATGTTAAAACAGCCACGGCACATATTTATATAATATAAAAAAAAAATCAAATATTCAGACACATAATACTCCAGACATAACAAACTGACAAAGCCGCAACACATACAAAGCAAACCGTGTGAACAGTAAGCGGTAAATGGAAACCAAATTAAAAATAAACAAACTCACCTGTGGGAAGCGCGTGATCAGCAGTTTTCACTTTCAACGCGGTAAGGCAAACGTAGGTTAGATTGTAAGAATTATTATTGTGTAAAGTCAGATATAAGTTTGCATTCAATAAAGGAGCACGTCTACCGTGTAAAAAATATATTTTTTTAGAATTTCCAATTTGTAAAAGTTTAACTTATATACTTTGATGCCTTCCCTGAAGTCGGCTGAACAATCAATTGATAGGAAATATTCCTATTTGGGCCTAACGCTAGCATCTCCAACGTTTTCATGGTGCTGAATATCGTATCACTTATTTACTTGGCATGTTTCTGTGCTCTAGAATTGACTCAAAAATTGGAGTGTCAAACGTCATGGAGTGCCTTAAATTCATAGAGGCTAATTCGGGATATGTCCCTGGTGATGTTGGGATGGTAAGCACTCAGATAATATTTGCTTGGGTATACACATTAGGCCGGGTCGATTTATGGGGAGGCAAAAAAATCGCCCATTGCTCTGTGAAAATCATATTCTAGGGATCAAAATAAGAAACTTTGCCGAAGGAACCATACCTCTAAAACGAATTCTGATGCCCCCCCCCTTTGGGTCGTAGGGGCAAATTTTGAAAAATCCCACTTTGAAATGCCTATGTTTTTTTTCTTTTTGGAGTTTATTTTTCTTTTTAGAAATTTATTTAGTCAGAACATATATAAATGAAAAAATGAATTTAACTTAGTAATAGAAAAGAAATTAAAAAAATTATTAGAAATTAGCGTTTTTACAACCCCCATTTAAAACCAAGTCGTCACTGTGATGCATTTGCATGTCGTAAACATAGTTGTGTGGGTTTTTTATTCAACCGTTTTAAAAAATGAAGGTATCACTGTGACACAATTGCAGATCGTGAAATTGCTTGTGTTGTTTTTTTTAAGCCACCATAAGACACAGCAGGTAGAATTGAAATTGCCCCTACCCAAAAGTTCGACCCAAAGGGGGGGACATCAGAATTTGTTTTAGAGGTATGGTTCCTTCGGCAAAGTTTCTTATTTTGATCCCTAGAATACGATTTTCACAGAGCAATGAGCGATTTTTAAATCGACCCGCCCTAATACACATTCTTATAAATACAGTAACATGAGAAAAATATACACATTGTAACGATTTTTGGGAAATTCCTGATAATTATACACCTTCTGCTAACGTTCGAATCGCTGAACTGTCGAATAAATAACCCCATTCAGTATTGCAAATGGTCTTTGTTTAGACTACTTTGGGGCAGAGCTGTAAAAAGATTGAATCAATTGAGTGTGCATTCTCTCCGCATTCTTTTAAAAAATTGTGATTTATTGGTTGCATATTATAAATCTCCATTCCTGAATGGCTCAAAATACCTTAACTCAAATTTAAAGTGTGTGTGTTATTGAATGGTAAAATATAATTCAATATAGAGTGGGAATGTAGGAACCATTCCCAATCTTTAATGAATGTAAACTTGAAATGAATGCACACTTTTTTTCCATTCAGTACTAAATACTTTTTCCCTAGGGTTAAATCAATTTAGGAGTTGGGTGCAAAAAAAGGCGTAAAATTTATCAATAGAAATAATAGCCCCTTCTAATTATTCAAGTATTTTAATATTTAAGAATTCATGAGCTTAACACCGGCTTATAATAATTGAATATTCAATCATTATTTTTGAAAAGAAAGAAAAATTTACTGGCATACTGCGATTTTAACATTTCGAAAACCGCCACATAATCATCATCAGTCAATTTCGAATGTTATCAAAGGCTTCACTGATATTCGAACCGCGAATTACACGGTGAAACTGCAGTTGCTTTAAATCATCGAAACATGCCAGTAAATAAATGTTTCTTTCTTTTCAGTTTCTCTTTAAACATCGCAAAGAAAATCTATTGCTTTCTTGCTATATGTCAAAATGGTTCTATATGTCCTACTTAATTTGCTGTTGTAGTAAAATGGATATTGTAAATGAACACATTGTGCATTGACCAAATAGAGTAAATTGTGGATATTTTTTGCTGATAATATAACAAAAACAGATATATGAAGGAACTTAAGAGCTTTTATAATATATATCTTTCAATTGTTTAATCAACAATTGAGGACGTTCAAATGTAGATTAGTACTTTTTTCTGTAAGCCTTTTATATGCCACATTGGCAACACTTATTTAGAACGATGACCATTTTCAGAACAGGGATGTTGAAATATTTGTCATTTGCTTTTTTTATTATTAAATTTTTAAACCAATCCTTTGTGCTTTATTACCATTTAAATAACGAAAAAACTGGTGATCACTGCCAATAACTAAATTTTTGTGTTGATATTTGGAAGTGGCTTTAATTAAATGCAACCATGTGATATTTGAGCGGGTTTTGTGCTCGTACGACATTTTTCATAATTGATTGGTACTAGAAAAGTGTGTGCACACTTAGCAAAGGCTGCATTCATTTGAATGCTTATTTTGTGTTGAAAAATGTTTGTGTTCATTCAATTACTTCATTGTTTCTTCGAAGAGTTCAAGAGTGCATTCTTTTTTTCCCACTACTGAATGAAGAATGGGTAGACTTTTAAGTCACATTCCTTAACAAGGAATGAAAGAATGAAGAAACAGCATTCTTAAATCAATGATTTAAAATTTCAAATGATTGCACACTTTTACAGCTCTGCTTTGGGGTTGGTACTTAAAAATTACAATTATACTTCACTAATAACGTGTTTAAATCAAACTGATTACTGATTCCTCAACTTGCACTGCTTTTATAATAATAATAATAATAATAATAATACCCAACGGATTAAACCCTCCAAAGCCCGCCCGACCGGCGCGAGGGGCGCATCCGCATGACGCACGGATTTGTTATTGCCGAGTTGTTGATAGGCGGAGGTTTGTTGAGCGTCGAGATCTAAAACTGCTCAGCTACAGAATAAAAATCATCAGCTGAGTACTATACATAACAGTTAGAAATTACATAGAAATTATACATATATATACTACATTGTTAAATAAGTGAGCATTTTTAATTTATTTGATTTTTTTTTTTTTTTTTTTTTTTTGGTAAGAGTTAAGATAGGATAAGACAGTTTTCTTTATGGTAAAAAGTGAATCCGTTATATCAAATGAATTAGAATGAGTGTTAAAATCATGACACAAACACCGAAAAGATTCATTTAATTCGAAATTAGTTCTACACTGCCTCAAAAGAAGAGGTTTGTAATGTCTTGACACCCGTGATGGGACGTTGAAATTTACTTCGTTCAAAAGAATTGGACTAGAAATCAGTCCATTCAGGAGTTTAGCTATAAATATAACGCCTAGCATTTCTCTACGACTTGCAAGAGTTGGAAGATTGATAAGCTTCAACCGACTAGTATAAGGTGGAAGATTATACGCAGAGTCCCACTGAAAATTCCTTAAAGAGAAAAGTAGAAATTGATTTTGTATTGATTCAAGTCTATCTGCATGAACTCGATATTGTGGATTCCAGACTATTGATCCGTATTCTAGTATCGGTCTAACTAAGGTGATGAAAAGGGCTTTAGTTACATAAGGGTCACTAAATTCTTTGGACCACCGTTTCACGTATGAAAGAACACCTCTAGCCTTATTGACAGTAGCATTAATATGAAGGTTGAAACTAAGTTTAGCATCTATCGTGACTCCCAAGTCCTCAAAATAGTTTACTGATAGAAGACAAAAATTATTAATTACGTAAGAGGCTGCTGGCAAAGATCTTCGAGATAGGCACATGAATTTGCATTTATTGAGGTTCAGCGGCATTGAATTTGCGTTGCACCAAGTAACTAGGCAGTTTAAATCCGCTTGAAGCAAGGGACGTTCTTCGATAGACGCATAAGACCTAAAAAGTTTTACATCATCAGCATACATTAAGATTTTGGAATATTTTATAGTGGTACAGATATCATTAATAAATAGCAAGAACAGAATTGGACCAAGGTGGCTGCCTTGTGAGACGCCAGAGGGAACATCGATGACATTTGAAAAAGTATTTTTAAAAATAACTTTTTGCGTTCGACCGCAGAGATACGACGAGATCCACTGGGTGAGACCAGGTTGGAAGCCAAGCCGATCCAGCTTGTAGATAAGTAAGGAGTGGGATACTTTGTCAAATGCTTTACTGAAATCAGTATAAATAACATCTGTGTGAAGATTTTCTCTAAATCCCTTAGAAACATGAGTTGTGAATTCAAGTAGATTAGTAATGGTAGATTTTCCTTTACAGAATCCGTGTTGCGGTTCTGCAATCAAAGTAGAAATGGAAAATGTTAGCTGATTGGTAACGATAGCTTCAAACAACTTTGGGATGGCCGACAACTTTGCTATTACTCGATAGTTCTCTACACACAACCTACTACCACTTTTGTGAAGGGGTATGAGAAAAGATTCCTTCCAAGCAGAAGGAAAGACTCCACTTTTTTGGGACATATTGAATAAATCAGTTAGAGGCTGATAAATGTGTTCAGCGCATTTTTTAGAAAACAAGTGGGAATTAAATCAGGACCGTACTTGTAAGATTCTTTCAAAGACGTTAAATATGAAAAAACTTCATCCGGATATATTTCTGGAATATTAATGGTGTCTCCGTTACCTCGTTCGCTCATTTCTCAGATTATATTTTAAAATAAAAACTTATTTTTTATTAAACGATCTTGCACGATCGAGCTTAAATTTTCAACCTCCAATTCAATTCAAGTCTTTCAAAACATACAATAGAAAAATTCATTGCATACTGATTTACAATTTAATGAGTAAGAACAGTTACAGTAGGTGCCTATTTCTTTAATATAGCCAAGAAGCCAACAATGATCATTAACTACTCCCCCTTCAAATCTATAGCGTCCTCGTTTAGATACTATAAATTTCAAGCTTCTTTCAAAATCATTTAAAAATAATAATATCGGATATCTTGGCTATATCTCTGTTATTTACGTCAAGAAAAAATAAGCCTCTTAACCGGTTAAGCCAATTATGGATGAAGGAACAGTAATTCAAACATATAATTTCAAACATCATTAACTCAAACAACATTGTTAGCAAATAAAACAATAACCAAAATTGATTATTTAAAAGTTTAATAACATTTTCCAACTAAAATTTACCGAAGATTGCTTTTATGATTTTTTTTCCATCAATTAACACAGTTGTACCAAGATCCCTTTCAACAACCTTCTCAAGAAAAATTTTATCAAACCTATTCCCAAGTCGCTTGTTTCTTTTAACCCTTTCACTACCGCCAGCTAGTACGCATTACAAATATATTTCTAAGTAATTGTAATTACTGTGAGGAATTTCCGAAGCACTTTAGTGAAAGCAAAAATTGTCTCCTTATATGGGCGTGGTCAGAATTTCATGTCCACCTGAGTGGACATGAGTAGTCAAGGTAGTCAGTTTAATGCAGTAAAGTCTATCAAATTTCGAACAGAGGAAAACAATTTAAATAATTTTACAACCAAATTCAGATTTATTAGAGAAAATGTAAATATGCCTTACAGTTTATGAGTTTAAAGGTTTATTTCAAGGAAACTATTTTGAATGGTATTCATAAGAACAGTTGGAATTTCGACGAATGCAGGGGTGGGCATTGCATTTCGTGCAATAAAAGTACGTTTTTTGTGTGCATCCTTCCATTTTACAACGAACTGCATTGCTCTGTGAAGAATTAAACTTTGGTAAATGGCCGCTTTGGTCATAACGCGTATCAATCGGTGGTTGGTGGAAATACTTCAGTCTCTTAGGTACTGGTTCCTCGTCGTTGTCTAAGGCATTTGAAGATCGACGTAGTTTACTTGCATTTTGAGAACATTGAGGGTATGTGCATGATACTGTCAAAAGAGTATTTGCCAATCTTTTTCTGAAAGCAAGTAAATCCATATGGTCCTTCTGGGGTATAGCATATTTATCTGCGTCTGCTTTATATTCGAACCAACTCGCAACAATTGCTATATCGAAGAAATGCATGATCACTCGAAGGGTCCAATTCTTAGATTTGATAAAAATACGGTAGTATTGCAACATTTGATCAAAAAGATCCACACCTCCCATACCATTATTATAGAGCTGCACAACTTCAGGTCTTTCAATATCAATAAATTGTTTTTCTTTTTTATCGTAACGTTGCACCTTGTCCTTGACGCCGATTCCTACAAAGTTAGATGCTAAGTAAACACCTTTGTTGTCGAACCATTTTGTTACAACAACTTTTCCATCGCGGCTCACAACTTGTTCTGCATATCAGCGACCTTTCTTTCGCATATCAGCATCCGTGGAGATAGGTGGATTCTGGAAACGACTAACAAGAATTGTGCCAGCAGCAAAGATTTTCCTTTTCTCAAAAATTTCAAGTAAAGAATACGTGGTGAAGAAATTATCTGTATAAATTTGGCGACCAACAGAATCCTGGGGCACTCTTTTTAGAAGTTCCAACGTGATTGAGGCACCAAAACCAAGTTTGCTTATAACATTTACATCAATTTCAGTGGATGAACCCTGGTACGCAATGAAATCATACGGCATACGACTTTTTCCACAAAGAATATAAAGCTTTATTCCCCATGGACAAGGCTTACCACGTATATACTGTTTTATTCCCAGGCGCCCTTTAAATGGAATAATCTGTTCATCAACACAAAGGATTTCCTCCAGCTCTTGCTCCAATAATCTTTTCCGAATAGAATCCATTATAGGTCTTACGCGATATAATTTATCTTGGGTTTGTGGGGGTAGACTAGTATCCACTAAATGCAAATGTGTTCGCAGCTCATAAAAACGGTTACGTGTCATATTGTTAGCAAATAATGGTAGTGCTGTACCTTCAACTTCAATATACCCATCATACAGTGTAAGGCAAAGAACTTCCGAATTTCTCCAGGACTAGTTGGTCGAAAGTTTGATTCTTTCTGCACACCATAAAGATTAGTGAAGTTGGATGCATCTTCAAAAAATTGAGTCGGCAAGTATTTTTGGAAATACTCGTACTCACTTTTGATTCCTGTAGACAACTTAACAGGTGGGGAAAAATTAAAATCAGCAATTCGGTCATTACTCCGGGAGCGCCTCCATTGAATTTCACTTATCTGAGTTATATTTGCCCAATCAAAACATTCATTTCCCGCTTCTGCTTCTGGTATACTTGTTTTTCTAGTAGAAACTGAACGCAATACTCTCACGGAAAAATTCTCATTTTGTAGAACATTCTCTTCGCTCCTTATTGAGGATGGTGTTGAAAAAGATGTTTGTTGAGGACGTGCATCTGGTTGATTTTCGAATGCTGGACTCCGATCTCGTTCCGTTTCACTTTCCCCACAACTCGTATCGTCACTTTCCACCTCTTCATCTCCTTCATTACGTTTCCTAATTAACGCTGCGGAATCAATTTCGTCATTATCCGACTCATCGTCGAAATCTGAGAAATTATTTAGAAGGTCAAACATCTCGTTTTCTGTCAACACTTTGCGCCTAGCCATCATAACGTTTTCCTACAAAGTATTATTATCTTCTCTTAACTCGTAACTCTTGACTACTCATGTCCATTATAAAGGACATAAGGTTTTATGTTTCTAGAAAACTCACCTGTATTCCACTCTTTTTTCACTTACAACCGTTCAAAGAGAGAATTTCGAGCTAAAAAATACCGTTGGCACAAATAAACATAAAATTGTTTATTATAAATAATTAAAGAACAAACGCACCAAATATAATATAACAACCTTCCTTCACAAAAGTCTGCATAATACTGACAAAATGTTAAAGCAATTACCGGGAACACTGTTTTTATACTCAAAATAAATCGCTAGGCCTCTTTTCATAGAAAATGATGCTTAAGAGCTTCAAATTGAAAATAACAGTCGCTTCAAAGTCATGTCCACTGTAGTGGACATCAGTAGCGAAAGGGTTAACAAAAACAATATCTCCAGGTGCATAGCTTTTCATCTTCCTATTGCAATTGACCCTTCTTAAGTTTATTTCCTGAGCCTTTAACAACCGTTCTAGAACCTTACTCAGTTCTTCATCTAAGCCGTTATGAAATATTTGAATTGGTTTAGCATTTACTGTAGAATGAATACTATTGTTGTATTTATTAGTCGCAAGCAATATGATATCAATGGTATCAGTATATTTTTGTTGTTCCTTGACACATCGCGATATTTCCATTAGTGTTGAATGAAATCTCTCAACTTGACCGTTAGATTCACTATGCAAAGTAGGAATAAAAAATTGATCTACTGAAAAATTATCTCTCAATAAATTTTTAATTACATTCGACTGAAATGACTTTTCATTGTCCGAAACAATTGTCTTTGTACCGTCAAATACCAATAACATTTCAAGCAATGCATTTTTTACATCCAATTTAAATCCATACTACAATTTCCAGAGTCTATTAAAGGGTCTATCGCAACGGGTAAATAAGATTCAAAATTTGAAAGTTCTACACGACCTAAAGCAGACGTTAAACTATTTACTTGAATTTCTAATTCTCTTCTAGCTTGATCGCTTGCTTCTAATTGTGCAGCGAACTCCTGCCTATTTCTCTCATAACTTGATTGGATAATTTCCAAAACCTGTTCTCTCGAGGCACTCATTTTATCAACTTTTAAACAAACCACTTGAGACAAGATTAATAAAATTTGTTATAAATATAATCCGACAAAAGATTATTAAAATGGATCACAGACAAATACTTCCAAAAATTTACGCACCAAATTCACTTGCAATCTTTCGCAGTTTTTTATTAAACTTAAAAAAAGTCAATCAATTTTGATTACTTACAGTTTGCTGCTTTTACTAACTAATAAAATTGGATGTACTTGGAAAGCATGATTCTTAACGATCTTCAAAATATTTTATCAATGAAACATATTTAGGATGTTGAATTCTTTTGACCCTCTATATCAAAATTTTCTGATTACTAAAGCCAAACGTTGATTGATGAATGTTAAGATTTTGACCCTTTTTGTTAAATTTAATTGCTGAAGATATGATTCGTCAAATGTTGATCAATGGAAACTTTGAATATTGAAAATTGTTGTCTCCTTTATTAATGTTAATGCTGATTGTTGTAGGAAATTTTTTCTGAATAAATAAAATTGTTTAAACCAGATAATGTAAATTACTGTGAAGTTTCTTTTTGTTAATAAATTTTAATTTTCGAAAGATGAAGACAAAAAACGTTTAGATTGATGTTTTTTTTTTTTTGATTGTTGAAAAATTTTATATTTTCAATGTAATTATCAAATTTGAAAATTGTTGGTATGTATGTTAAAAAAATTCCTCCTCCTTATGAGAATCCTTTGTTGAGCTGATTAGCTTTAGTTGATGAGTTAAAAATTCTTTTTCCTTATAGGAATTGTTGATTGAAGAATTAGTCTTTAGTTGGTAATTTTAAAATTCCTCTTCCTTACGGGAATCGTTTATTGAGGTGTTTAGCTGCCAGTTCGCCAAGGATCTATGATCCTTTTATATTGGCTTAAAATTATGGAAGCCCCACGTTGGGCGCCAAATAAAAAAGATTATATTTTAAAATAAAAACTCGCAACAATTGCTATATCGAAGAAATGCATGATCACTCGAAGGGTCCAATTCTTAGATTTGATAAAAATACGGTAGTATTGCAACATTTGATCAAAAAGATCCACACCTCCCATACCATTATTATAGAGCTGCACAACTTCAGGTCTTTCAATATCAATAAATTGTTTTTCTTTTTTATCGTAACGTTGCACCTTGTCCTTGACGCCGATTCCTACAAAGTTAGATGCTAAGTAAACACCTTTGTTGTCGAACCATTTTGTTACAACAACTTTTCCATCGCGGCTCACAACTTGTTCTGCATATCAGCGACCTTTCTTTCGCATATCAGCATCCGTGGAGATAGGTGGATTCTGGAAACGACTAACAAGAATTGTGCCAGCAGCAAAGATTTTCCTTTTCTCAAAAATTTCAAGTAAAGAATACGTGGTGAAGAAATTATCTGTATAAATTTGGCGACCAACAGAATCCTGGGGCACTCTTTTTAGAAGTTCCAACGTGATTGAGGCACCAAAACCAAGTTTGCTTATAACATTTACATCAATTTCAGTGGATGAACCCTGGTACGCAATGAAATCATACGGCATACGACTTTTTCCACAAAGAATATAAAGCTTTATTCCCCATGGACAAGGCTTACCACGTATATACTGTTTTATTCCCAGGCGCCCTTTAAATGGAATAATCTGTTCATCAACACAAAGGATTTCCTCCAGCTCTTGCTCCAATAATCTTTTCCGAATAGAATCCATTATAGGTCTTACGCGATATAATTTATCTTGGGTTTGTGGGGGTAGACTAGTATCCACTAAATGCAAATGTGTTCGCAGCTCATAAAAACGGTTACGTGTCATATTGTTAGCAAATAATGGTAGTGCTGTACCTTCAACTTCAATATACCCATCATACAGTGTAAGGCAAAGAACTTCCGAATTTCTCCAGGACTAGTTGGTCGAAAGTTTGATTCTTTCTGCACACCATAAAGATTAGTGAAGTTGGATGCATCTTCAAAAAATTGAGTCGGCAAGTATTTTTGGAAATACTCGTACTCACTTTTGATTCCTGTAGACAACTTAACAGGTGGGGAAAAATTAAAATCAGCAATTCGGTCATTACTCCGGGAGCGCCTCCATTGAATTTCACTTATCTGAGTTATATTTGCCCAATCAAAACATTCATTTCCCGCTTCTGCTTCTGGTATACTTGTTTTTCTAGTAGAAACTGAACGCAATACTCTCACGGAAAAATTCTCATTTTGTAGAACATTCTCTTCGCTCCTTATTGAGGATGGTGTTGAAAAAGATGTTTGTTGAGGACGTGCATCTGGTTGATTTTCGAATGCTGGACTCCGATCTCGTTCCGTTTCACTTTCCCCACAACTCGTATCGTCACTTTCCACCTCTTCATCTCCTTCATTACGTTTCCTAATTAACGCTGCGGAATCAATTTCGTCATTATCCGACTCATCGTCGAAATCTGAGAAATTATTTAGAAGGTCAAACATCTCGTTTTCTGTCAACACTTTGCGCCTAGCCATCATAACGTTTTCCTACAAAGTATTATTATCTTCTCTTAACTCGTAACTCTTGACTACTCATGTCCATTATAAAGGACATAAGGTTTTATGTTTCTAGAAAACTCACCTGTATTCCACTCTTTTTTCACTTACAACCGTTCAAAGAGAGAATTTCGAGCTAAAAAATACCGTTGGCACAAATAAACATAAAATTGTTTATTATAAATAATTAAAGAACAAACGCACCAAATATAATATAACAACCTTCCTTCACAAAAGTCTGCATAATACTGACAAAATGTTAAAGCAATTACCGGGAACACTGTTTTTATACTCAAAATAAATCGCTAGGCCTCTTTTCATAGAAAATGATGCTTAAGAGCTTCAAATTGAAAATAACAGTCGCTTCAAAGTCATGTCCACTGTAGTGGACATCAGTAGCGAAAGGGTTAACAAAAACAATATCTCCAGGTGCATAGCTTTTCATCTTCCTATTGCAATTGACCCTTCTTAAGTTTATTTCCTAAGCCTTTAACAACCGTTCTAGAACCTTACTCAGTTCTTCATCTAAGCCGTTATGAAATATTTGAATTGGTTTAGCATTTACTGTAGAATGAATACTATTGTTGTATTTATTAGTCGCAAGCAATATGATATCAATGGTATCAGTAAATTTTTGTTGTTCCTTGACACATCGCGATATTTCCATTAGTGTTGAATGAAATCTCTCAACTTGACCGTTAGATTCACTATGCAAAGTAGGAATAAAAAATTGATCTACTGAAAAATTATCTCTCAATAAATTTTTAATTACATTCGACTGAAATGACTTTTCATTGTCCGAAACAATTGTCTTTGTACCGTCAAATACCAATAACATTTCAAGCAATGCATTTTTTACATCCAATTTAAATCCATACTACAATTTCCAGAGTCTATTAAAGGGTCTATCGCAACGGGTAAATAAGATTCAAAATTTGAAAGTTCTACACGACCTAAAGCAGACGTTAAACTATTTACTTGAATTTCTAATTCTCTTCTAGCTTGATCGCTTGCTTCTAATTGTGCAGCGAACTCCTGCCTATTTCTCTCATAACTTGATTGGATAATTTCCAAAACCTGTTCTCTCGAGGCACTCATTTTATCAACTTTTAAACAAACCACTTGAGACAAGATTAATAAAATTTGTTATAAATATAATCCGACAAAAGATTATTAAAATGGATCACAGACAAATACTTCCAAAAATTTACGCACCAAATTCACTTGCAATCTTTCGCAGTTTTTTATTAAACTTAAAAAAAGTCAATCAATTTTGATTACTTACAGTTTGCTGCTTTTACTAACTAATAAAATTGGATGTACTTGGAAAGCATGATTCTTAACGATCTTCAAAATATTTTATCAATGAAACATATTTAGGATGTTGAATTCTTTTGACCCTCTATATCAAAATTTTCTGATTACTAAAGCCAAACGTTGATTGATGAATGTTAAGATTTTGACCCTTTTTGTTAAATTTAATTGCTGAAGATATGATTCGTCAAATGTTGATCAATGGAAACTTTGAATATTGAAAATTGTTGTCTCCTTTATTAATGTTAATGCTGATTGTTGTAGGAAATTTTTTCTGAATAAATAAAATTGTTTAAACCAGATAATGTAAATTACTGTGAAGTTTCTTTTTGTTAATAAATTTTAATTTTCGAAAGATGAAGACAAAAAACGTTTAGATTGATGTTTTTTTTTTTTTTGATTGTTGAAAAATTTTATATTTTCAATGTAATTATCAAATTTGAAAATTGTTGGTATGTATGTTAAAAAAATTCCTCCTCCTTATGAGAATCCTTTGTTGAGCTGATTAGCTTTAGTTGATGAGTTAAAAATTCTTTTTCCTTATAGGAATTGTTGATTGAAGAATTAGTCTTTAGTTGGTAATTTTAAAATTCCTCTTCCTTACGGGAATCGTTTATTGAGGTGTTTAGCTGCCAGTTCGCCAAGGATCTATGATCCTTTTATATTGGCTTAAAATTATGGAAGCCCCACGTTGGGCGCCAAATAAAAAAGATTATATTTTAAAATAAAAATTATTTTTTATTAAACGATCTTGCACGATCAAGCTTAAATTTTCAACCTTCAATTCAATTCAAGTCTTTCAAAACATACAGTAGAAAAATTCATTGCATACTGATTTACAATTTAATGAGTAAGAACAGTTACAGTGGGTGCCTATTTCTTTAATATAGCCAAGAAGCCAACAATGATCATTAACTTACATAAGTATGGCTTCTTGCTGTTTTTGTTGTTGTGATTATTTACTAACAACATAGTGATGTTAGAAATTATAATATTCGCCACATTGCCCTCCACCTAATACTGATTGTCCTTATCAGACAAATTTTCCGATCTAAACGCTGCAAGCCGTTCCATGTGAACCACTTTCATTTTGTTTCGTTGCTTGCCAATGGTTTGTATGCGGTAAACTACCTCGTTGATCCATTTTGAAACTTTTTATGGGCCTTCCCAGTAACACTGATCTGAAATTTCGGCGACAAACCGTTTTTCGTTGTGGGTTGTATAACACCACAAAATCTCCTTCCAGAAAACCTTCCGAATTAATTGCTTTATCATATCTGGCTTTCATCTTGTCACACATAATCCTGGTTCGGTGTCTTACACTGTAGTAAAATTCTCTCATTTCTTACTCCAAGACACCAGTGGATTCCCCGGCATTTTTTTCTTCATCGGCATTTACCCAAACTACGGCTGGCAGTCGAAGGCCGTTGCCAAAAATTACTTTTGCGGGAATTTGGCCCGTTGTCTACGGGCGTACTATTAATTTCTAATTGAAGAGTTATCAGTTGTAGGTGTGTTATCGACGAGTTATCGATTGATTATTGAAGTGTAGTAAATTTGCTATTAATGACAAAAAATATAAATTTTTGATTGACTGTATAGTTATGTATTTATCGAAAACTACATTATATCAAATAGTGATCGATTTTTAATGTTACCGGCGTGTTTTCGGCGTGTAATCGATTTGTTATCGACGACTTATCGACGTTTTATGAAATTTATTTCTGGCAAAGTACCTACATATGTATGCTGTTAACTTTAGCCCCTGGGCAAGCGCTTTTTCAAATTTCACCAATTTTGACCAATTGCCGCAACCTCCGCGTTCAATTTTACGTATGATTTTAGCGATGTTTGCCCATAGTGCGTTCTCTCTTTTCTCCAAGTCTCTTAGTTCGCTAATAATGCTCTTTGAAGTAATTTAAGCATGGATCTCAGTATAAAATAAAACGGCAAAAAAGCTCTACACATTTCAACTTAAGCTTTCAAGTCTATAAATACTAATCAGTCTACAATAAAAAATAATCCGCTTAAGTAATCAGTAGAATTTGAGTAAACCATCGATGAAGTGATTAATAAATAAGCCCAAGAAAAATAAAATACAAATTATATTAGTTTGATGAATCAAATTCTGATATTCTAATTATAGTTCATATATTCAAACTTTTAACAAATTTTAGTAAATTTAATTCAACTTAGCTGCCGAAAATAGTGTTTGTTAATCAATTTAATAGATTTTATGTTTATTAGAATGAGATTATTCAAATGTTTATTCAGTATCACATTAATCAGTTTTATCTCAAACAACTATCAAATAATTGCGGTGCACGGCACAGTGCAACAAAATGAAAATAAACCACATATAATCTTCATATTAGCCGATGATTTGGTAATTATTTTATTTTATACTGTTTGTGAAAAAGAAAGAGACATATTCCACTATTTTGAAAGCTTTCTAGAAGAGTTTCAACCGAGATGCCGGCTAGTCTGCGACTTTCTATAGTATGAATATGACACACTTTCATAGAGGAATGTGAGCTGATCGGATCGTAAGGGCCTCACATATACTGAATGTGCAGTAGCGTCATCATCATTAATTGGCGCTTAACCGCCTAAGCGAATTTGGCCGTTTCGTAACAATTCACGCCTGCTATACCTGTTTCGCGATAACTCTGGACAATTGCAAGCATCAAAGGAGGTCCAGTTTTCCTCCATTTGCCTCTTCCAACTCAATGGAGGGCTCCCCCTTCCTCTGCTTCCAAACTGGGGTGTCGACTGAAATACTTTTTTTGTCCGCAGAGTCTTCGTACATTCGCATAACATGACGTCAGAGAAACCTTTGGTTTTTTATTCGCAACACTATCGTCGTATCTGCGTAAAGCTCATATAGCTCTTCATAATACCTCCCTTAATTCACCATCGGCGTTACGGAGAGTACCACAAATCTTATGGAGAGCTTTTCTCTCGGACACTCCAAGAGCCATCTTATCATCTCTCGACGCCGTCCATGATTATGAGCCATACATCAGGACAGGTATGATAAGCGACTTGTAGAGCGTGATTATTGCTCATCGAGAGAGGACTTTACTTTTCAATTGCCTACTCATTCCAAAGCAGCACTTGTTGACACGAGTTATTCTCCGTTTGATTTCTTAGCTGACATTGTTTTTGCTGTTAATGCTGACTCCAAAGTAGAAGTAATCCGTCACAGTCTCAATTTTATATCCGCCAACAGTGACATGACTGCCAAAGCGCAAATGCGCTGTCTCTTTCTTGGACGACAGCAAGTACTTCGTCTTGCCCTCATTTACCGCAATACCTTTTTTTGCTTCTTTATCTAATACCGAGAAGGCAGAACTCACAGCGAGTTTATTCAGTCCAATAATATCAATATCATCAGCACACGCGAGTAATGGTACGCTTTTGTAATAGATTGTACCATCACGGTTTAGTTCTACACCTATGCAAAATTATCTTCTCCAGCATTATGTTAAAGAAATCGCATGAAAGGCAGTCGCTTTGTCTGAAGCATCGTTTGGTTTCGAATGGCTCAGAGAGGTCCTTCACAATCTTTACGGAGCTGGTGGTGTTGCTCAACGTAATTTGGCAGAGCCTTATTAACTTTCCAAATGCTGCTTTGAAGTTGACGAAAAGATAATGACTGTCCATTTCCTTATCGTGAGTCTTCTCCAGGATCTGGCGCATCGTTAAGATCTGGTCAAAAGTAGATTTACAAGTTCTGAAGCCGCACTGATAAGGTACAATTATCAATCATGCTCCTCGAACTCTCGCCATAATGCCTCACGTTGTTTCTTTCTAAATAGGCATCTCTCTTTTTCTTCGCCTCACAATATAGCTCCAATATACGTACCCATACGCAGCGTGGACTTATAAGCAGCGTATTTATTTTCCGAGGCAACGCGATATTCCTCATCGTATCAGTGGTTTTTGCGGACTTGCTGGAAACCTATGGTGTCAGCAGCGGCGATACATACAGAGAGAGAAATATGTTTCCACTGCTCGGTCACATCGTCAGGTCAAACATTGCTCGCAGTGAGCAGGTGTGGGAGCCAGGTTGAGTAGACATCAGCTGTCTATTTCGTGAACAGTTTTTCGACGACAAGCTTTTCTTGGGTCATTACGCTCAAATTCAGGACATTGAAACTATGTCTGCCATCGATCACTAAGTGATCTATTTGGTTTCGTGCCCTTTAATCAGGAGACAGCCTAGTATCTTGGTGTAACTTTTTATGCTGGAACCTGGTACTGCAGATGACCATATATCGAGCCGCGGCGAAGTAAGTCAGCCTAAACGCGTTGGAAGATGTTACATTGCGAATGAAAGATCACGTTCCGGCTAAGAAAGTAGTTTTATCGGAACCCGCCTATGGGAGCAGATGAGTAGGGCGGCCCCCACTCCGCTTCAAGGACCAGATGAAAACCGATTTAAATACATCGTTCAACCAATGCCAACTAATCATGAGCCATTACAATTTCCATGTCCCGATTACTGCAGCGTCTTCGGGGCAGATTATGAGGTAGATCGGATGCTATCCGCTGTTGTAAATGTTAGGAAATTTAACATCTACTCAGAGAGTCAAGCGGATATCAAAGCACTTAGCATTGCCACCGTGGGATCGATGCCAGTGAGGGATTGTTCGACCCTAATTGGTCCCGAACTAGCGAACTAAACGTGTCTGCTAGTGGAAATACGAGGTTCCGTTGGCCCTTTACCCTCCGCCTCGAGCCAGATAAGCACGCACCATTCTTTCCTCCAAGCTCTTTGCAGAGCTGTTCGAGTTTACACAACCGTGGTAATTGGAGTGTTAACAGCACACTGCCCAAAGGATGTCCATTCGGTGCATCTTATTATGCTGAATCTGGAATCACCCAGTCACTTTATTCTCACCTGTTGAACCTTTGCAAATATAAATATCTGGACATCGACAGACAATTGACGACATTAAACAAAAGGAAATCAATTCTCTTACTAATTCTCGTCATCCTCGTCGTATATATTTTTGACTCTTTACAGGGATTCGATGATGTAAGCTTTCGTGGTTCAGGAGAATTTCTAACACCCAACATTGATGCACTCGCCTATCATGGTAAAATTTTAGACCGCTTGTATGCGCCAGCAATATGCACGCCATCTCGTGCAGCGCTTCTAACTGGGCGTTATCCCATACACACAGGTGAGTCGCAATTCAATGTCCCATTTTACACTTCGCCAAACGATCTTGTCCTACTTATACTCACTATTTCTAGGCACACAACACTTTGTTATTAGTAACGAGGAACCTTGGGGTTTACCGACTAATCTTACAATACTACCGGAAATATTTCAGAAAGCTGGATACTCTACCAATTTAGTAGGCAAATGGCATTTAGGTTTTGCCAAACGTGAACTCACGCCAACTTTTAGGGGCTTCGATCATCACTATGGCTATTGGGGTGATTTCATTGACTACTATCAGCGTCGCAGTAAAATGCCGGTAAGTTTTCGTACTCTTTTCGATAGTGCGCCATATAATCGATTCTTAAATATTTATATTTTCATCATTCGCAGACTCCACACTTCGCAATGGGTTATGACTTTTATCGCGACATGGAATTAGAATGCGTAGATCGTGGTACATATGTGACGGATCTCTTTACACGTGAAGCTGAACGTATCATTCTAGCAAATAATAATACACAACCGCTGCTGCTTATTATGAGCCACTTAGCTGTGCATACGGGGAATGATGAGGAGCCTTTGCAAGCACCTGTGGACGAGATTGAAAAATTTCAATATATAAAAGATCCCAACAGGCGTATATATGCAGGTGAATATTAGCTGTGTTTTGTACGGAGTCACGTTTGATATTTTTCAGTTAAACCAAATTAGGTTTGATATTTAAGTTAACTATCATCGGTCTTTTTGGGAGATAATGGTATCGGAAAGTAGAATTTTTTTCCGAAGGAGAAGTTTTATGATACCTATGGAACTGAAATTTGTAGTAAAAATAAAAAAATAAATAGGCTAGTCAACCCCAGCCGGGGTAATGTGCTCGCGATAGACATCCCTGTCATATGAAGATTCGAGGGCTTTCAAGAATTGTTCACGCTGTTCACGGGCTAATACCAGTAGGTGCTAGTACCGGATCATGACAGACTTATATCAGCAACACTCCCCTAACCCTTGATTGAATGTTTTTGCAGCTACAACAACAAGTTCTGAGTTATCAAACAGCCAATCAATCCTCTAGTAAAGGTTCCATTGAATAAACGAACAGTATCTATGCAATACGGTTGGCCTGAGGTTATGAGAGGATAGCAGCCGTACAAAGAGAGTGGAGAAGCGATTGCGCAGGATGGTGTGACTTATCAGTACTTGATCGAAAAACGGTGGAAAGCCGATGTGGATCGTACCATAACGATGGTTTGTTTAAGTGAACCTTTGGCGACGAAGTCTTCTTTCGTTGAGTGCTTTTACAGGAAACAGATGCTTTTCATGAGATTAGTCATCTGAGATTCATAAGGAGACTGATTCTATCGCTGAATACCAACATTTCCATATGTGCATCCGTCGGCCGAAAGGAAAGTGCATGTTGTTGTTGTTGTTGTGGCAATGTTTCGCCCCACCTAATAGCTGCGACCGATCACAAATTCTCATCAATATCCTCTAGCGGGAGTCCAAGGAAACTTGCTGTTTCGACAGGGGTGGACCATAATGAAAGGGGTGTTAGAGGCGTTGGTTCCACATTACAATTAAAGAGATGGTTGGTGTCATGTGGGGATACATTGCAAGCGGGACATACATTTTGTACGTCGGGGTTGATTCTGGATATGTAAGAGTTTAACCTGTTACAGTATCCAGAACGAAGTTGAGCCAGAGTGACTCGCGTTTCCCTGGGGAGTATGCGTTCCTCTTCCGCAAGTTTTGGGTACTGTTCCCTGAGTACTGGATTCACCGGACAATTCCCGGCATAAAGGTCCGACGCCTGTTTGTGGAGTTCACTAAGGGCCTGCTTGTGTTTCTTTGCTTCATACGGCTGAGTTGTCAGGTGCCGTATTTCCTCAAAATGCTTACGGATATGACTCCTTAAGTCGCTAGGCGGTGTTGGCTCATCAATCAGATATCTGTTGGGATGCCCAGGTGTCTGGATATTCAAGAGGAACTGTTTGGTTAGCATCTCATTTCTCTCTCTGATGGGGAGTATTCTCGCCTCATTATGTAGATGGTGTTCTGGGGACATAAGAAGACAGCCCGTAGCGGTTTTGAGCGCAGTATTTTGGCAGGCCTGTAGCTTCTTCCAGTGGGTAGTTTTTAGGCTTGGCGACCATATAGGGGACGCGTAGGACTCAAACGGCTGGCCAATTGCTTTGTATGTGGTAATGAGCGTTTCTTTGTCTTTTCCCCAAGTACTGCCAGCAAAGGATTTGAGGATTTTATTACGCCTCTGGATTTTCGGAACAATTGTGGCTGCGTGCTCACCAAAATGTGGATCCTGATCAAACGTCACACCCAAGATTTTGGGGTGTAGGACAGTCGGTAGCGTAGTGCCATCGACGTGGTTGTTCAAAATGGTCGACATTTGGGACGTCCAAGTTGTAAATAAGGTCGCGGATGATTTAGTCGGTGATAATGCTAGGTTTCGCGAGGCGAAAAAACTGGAGAGATCAGGGAGGTAGCCGTTTATTCTGTTGCAAAGCTCATCGATCTGTGGGCCCGGGCCTGTGTCTATTATTGTGCAGTCATCGGCGTAAGAAACGATAGTAACTCCTTCCGATTGCGAAGGTAGTTTTGATATGTAAAAATTAAACAAAAGTGGGGATAGAACACCACCCTGTGGCACCCCTTTAATTCTTCTTGGCTTTGATATTTCGATTCTGAATTGCACCGATGCCTGCCGACCACCCAGATAATTTGCGGTCCATCTTTTAAGACATGGGGGAAGAGTAGACCCTTCCAAGTCTTGCAGTAACGTGCCATGGTTGACCGTATCAAAAGCTTTTGATAGGTCTAGCGCTACGAGTACTGTTCTATGGTGGGGCTTCTGATTTAAACCACCATTTATCTGGGTGTTAATGGCATTTAGCGTGGTGGTGGTGCTATGGTGTTTTCTAAAGCCATGCTGATGACAGGCTAGCTGCAAATTTGCTTTGAAGTAGGGGAGCAAAATGGCTTCAAGCGTCTTTGCTACTGGCGATAGGAGAGATATCGGGCGATATGACTCTCCTATGTTAGATGGTTTCCCAGGCTTTAGTAGCGGAAGGAAAGTGCATGGTATACTGTCATAGCCAGAACTGCGGGCGGAGGTCATATGGCAAATCCAAGCGCGTCATATGACTCTACATCCCCTGAGGAGATGAATTATGCATCATTATGGTACGTAGAACGGCCTGAGCATTGGGGAAGGTGGAATTATGTTTGACACATCATAGCCTTACCAGCACCCTCTTATTAGCTAGTGGGCGGAGTAGCTACGACCGAACGCGTCATTAGGTTTGTTGGCAGCTGAGCCAGAAAACGAGGAAATTTAGCCATCGGTTATCTAAAATTTAGGTTGCCTTCTACTGACATTTTCCAAAATGTGTTTCAAAAGCAGCCAAATACTCTTTCGACTACGAAATCTCATGGAAGGGTACTAATTGTCAGAAAATCGGGCCTAGGTACCAGAGCCGCGTAAAGCTGAGAAGGAAGGCCATGCTGAAATATCCTAACAAGGTAGCCTAGAAGTTTTATAAATTTCCAAAAAAAATTCAATCCGAAATCCCTTTCGTTTTAACAAAGAAAACAGTCCACAAGATAGCTTGGAGTGACAGTCTTTGGCTTGTATGAATCCGGATTCCTTTCGCTCAATTTTCTAAATCAAAAACGTCAACAGGGCATCCGTTCATGTGCCTGTTTGTTGTATATTTCGATATACAACTTAGAAGGCATTACTTATATAGAGGGTCTGTGCACACGGCCTGCACATACTCCTGCTCATTAGAGTTGTGAATAATTTCGTAGGTAACTACAAAGGAAATTTTTGTTCTAAGAGTCTGAGACGCTCAAGCCAAGGTTGCAGACATTTTCCTTTAGAAGTAATTCAACAGCCTAATTGAGGTTTGTGCAGATCGCCCTTCATAATACCTACATTTTATATCTCTTTCAAAATTCATTCTAAAATCCCTCTGGGGACTGACTTGCTAACGATGTTTGTGCTTGCGACATACATATATTCGAGGTCGATAGCTAACGTGATTTTTATCTTCCTGTATCAGATTTGGAATCTGGAGTTTTCATGAGAAGAGTAGATAGAAAGTTAAACAAGGCAAAGGCAACTCCATAGATCCCAGCTAACCTAAAGTTTCCCAAATACTTATTTTTACTTATAACCTTTTAATGTTGTTGCTGCAGCGATAAATACACCCCAATGGTTTTAAGGAGTGTTATCGATGTTGATGGTTCCTTGTCGGAC
Organism: Eurosta solidaginis; assembly: GCF_040869045.1. Taxonomy (NCBI): domain Eukaryota; kingdom Metazoa; phylum Arthropoda; class Insecta; order Diptera; family Tephritidae; genus Eurosta; species Eurosta solidaginis. The sequence goes on from NC_090323.1 coordinate 46,073,187, forward strand.
ACATATACGGTACGCTCCGGTAACAAGCAGCATTTAGGTACAAGCCCGACCATCTCGGAACGATACCGCCCCCGAGTTTCATGAAGAACTTGGAGTCGTCAGAGGCTAGCCTGCTAACAAAACATGGTTCGCCTCGGCTAGATGAGGTTGACAATTGGGTGGGAGAAGCTATAAAAAGTGGGTTGGAGAAGCTATGAAAAGGTTACGCTACACAACCCCTTGAATCCCATAATCTTTTAAATAGCTTTTTATGAATTGTAAAGTGTGGCTCAAATGCTGAGGCAGTGGGAAATGATACTGCCCCAAAAATACGGATAAACAGAGTGGATCGATAGGTCTTATTGTTGATGATGATAATCTTTTAATAGCCATGGTATCTCGTTTGGATTGGAGTGTGGGACGTGTCGTACGTACACTTGAAAAAGTAAATATGCTCGAAAATTCAATAATCATCTTTCAATCAGACAATGGTGGACCTTCAATAGGTCTTTTTGCAAACTCTGCATCCAATTGGCCTTTCAGAGGGGTAAGCAGACTCTAACATATAATATGTATCTATAAATTCTTATCATACTTCTCCACACAGCAAAAGAAAACTCCATGGGAGGGTGGTGTACGTGTAGCTGGTGCTATATGGAGTCCCTTAATACGTGGGCGTGGCACACTCTTTCCTTCAACAATGTACATCGGCGATTGGCTACCCACTTTAGCAGCTGCTGCCAATATACCACTCGATACATCAACTTTACGTTTGGATGGTATCGACCTATGGTCTACACTAGGAGGAGATGATTCTTTCAATCAAAGCGCTCAGATCAAAGTGGAACGTGAAATAGTGCACACCATCGATGCTGTATGGCATGTCGCTGCACTGCAGCAAGGTGATTGGAAGTATGTAAATGGTACAGTTGCAGCAGGTCAGTTTGATAATGTGCTCACTTATCGCGAGCTCTCTGATACTGATCCACGTAATTTGGACTACTACGCTGCCATAGAAAACTCAACTGCATCGCAGGTATTAAGAAAATACGATCAAACTCAATTGCAACGCGAACTCGTCAATCAACTACGTCACGATGCAACGGTGCGCTGTGGGGGCGGGGTGCAGCATAGTTGCAATGCACTCTTGGAAGAGTGTATGTACAATGTGGCTGTAGATCCATGTGAACGCAATAATTTAGCAGCGTCTAGTGAGTATAATGATATTTTAGTACGCATGCGTAAACGTGTGCAACAGCGTCGACGCACGGCTTGGTCAATAAGTAATCGCAGTGGACGTTTGGAGTTTAGTCCTTCGCATCATCGCTGCACTTGGACAAATTTTTTGGAAGATGCGCCGAGTGAGGGTGAGTAAATGTTAGAAGGAATGTTGCTCAGTAAACTCACGTAACCTAATTTCTATTTTTAGAAGCCTTAGATTGTGGCCTTTATGGTGCACCATGTGAAACTGAAGTTTGAGCTTCAGGAAATTTTACTAAAATAAAAATGTAGTAAAATTAAAACTCTTCATTTCTCTTTTCAACTTTAAATAGAGGCTTATATGATGCAGTTCCTAAATGCTCCAAATCTCCCGACCCTTAGCAAGCAGCATGTTCCCATCAATCAGGCCATAAGTAAAAACTTGTTCAGCAACCTTGCGAATTTTCGAAAAAGCTTGGACACAAGTAGTATCTGTACCATCCTTATTCCATTGCCTTCATCCCTTAAACTTATAAAGCAATTCCAAACTAACGGGCAGCTGATATCAATAATTTTAATCAAAGTGACTACTCGTCGGAAGAATAACAGCAAAAACAAAAATAAAACAGCGAATGAACGAGTTAAGGAAGCTCGCACTCGATGTACTCGCCAGTCAGTAGTAACTCTAAGATCGACTAAGTCGTTCTCCACATAAGCTTCCAAAGGCTAGAAATAAGGCTAGATCAGGAGGTGCATGGTAAGCTTACTTGAACAAAATAAATGTCGGTTGTGGTGCCACAGAAGATAACGGCGATGTAAGCTATAGCTCCGTATAGAATAATAAAACCATACTTAACCCTGGATACGTCTAGTGTGGATACGCATGAGCTGAAACCGACACCTAGTTTTAGCGAAAGCAAGACATGCAAGCATAAAGCGGTTTCACGTTTCCACCTCATCATAAGCCATGCAGCTGCAGCAAGATTAGTGTGTTAAACGTGCCGCATGGACTCACATTGTACAGCGATCCGTCAAAACATCACAATTGACGTCTTGATAAGTCTTGGTGAAGCCAATAATTACAGCAGACCACCTTTTATCCATTTTCAGCCAGACAGATCGCACCGACATCCAAGATATATTGTCCGCCCAGAGTTTGCCTAGCAGACTCGAAGCTCATCTAACAGCACAGACGAAAGGTTACAAGCGGCACCCCTAATTTAGAGGAACTCCGAATTCACTATAGCTATTTACATCCGCTCCAGTTGCACCCAGGCGTGATGAGAGGTCCACGTGACAGTTGCTCGGGATACTGCTTTAGCTCGGAACGCACCACAGTTGAACTCAAATTTTTAAAAGCTGCTAAGACGTCTGAGTAGATGACAAATTCTCTAACCGTTCTTTTGAAGAAGCTGCAGTTATCAGGCAACCTAAAGGTAGTATTTTGCCAAGGTTAATATTCACGATACTTTTTTCCTTGAACTGAACCAAATCTATTCGAACAAACTCTATTAATGGTTCGATTTGCCTGAAATTTGGCATACAGGTAGCCCTTTTCCTAGTTTAGTAATTACGACACTTTTTTCCGGGAAATGTCCCAGTGATTGAATGGGACTACGACAGAGGCTGGGACTGGGACTGGGAATAGGGCTAAGACTATGACTGGGACTGGTACTGGGAATAAGTAATGGAGAAGAATAAGAAGAGAGAAGTGAAAAGAAGTAAGGAAAGTGAGAAAAAGATAGAGATAACGATGAATGGAGCGGAAAAGAAGTGAGGGATACGACTAAGAGGAAGAAAGAGACGCAGAGAAATAAAAAAGGCAGACAGAGGAGCGAACAAAAGGATAAGAAAAAGGTGGAGAAAGAGTAGGAGGTAGAACCTTGTAAAAGTTATGCAGATATATCAAAGTTAGGGCAGAACAACGTGTGCCGGGTTTGCTAGTTATATATATAGCGGCAAGCCAACCTCCAGGTATACTTAGTTCGTGCTAACCTCCCTGACAGTAGCACGGGTAGTATGTTAATTAAAGAGAAAATATCTTTCAATATAGAAAATACGCAGTTCGGGAATATTCCTTTTCCGATTTCGGGAAATTTTTGTTTAGTTTGTCAATAATCAGGGTTTGCTCCATAAACAACAAGAGGCGTAAATTTACCAAAAACAATTAGTTTCGGGCAACAACCGATACCGACAAGATATTGTTTTATTAGGGGCTTATTATCGATAGCGAACTATTGTCGGCGGGCTATCGGTTTTTATTGCATTCTTATCGATAACAAACTGTTAATACTTCGATAAGAAATCGATAGCATGCTGATAATAAACCGATACTTTGCCGAAACCAAATCCGAAAATTTTTGATAATAAACCAACAAATTTTTAGTTAAAAAATCGATCAAAAATCAACTACATGCCTGTAACAAATTGGAGACACTCCTATAACAAAGCGATAACTTTTTGATAACATATATGTGTAATAAATTTCCGATAGTCAATCGATAGCTTTTTATTAAAAAATGGGGCACATTATGGTAACAAGCCGATAACTTTTTGGTATTAAATCGATAGCTTTTTGATAGAAAATTTAAACATTTTTGATAAAAAATCGATAACTTATCGACATTAAATAGATACGTTTTCGATAATAAATCGGCAACAGACGACAACAAATTAATTATATTCCGATAACAAATGAAGACTTCGATAACAAATCGAAAACTTTTAAATAAGCAATTCATAAGCAAGTTTCATCGCTTTATCCGTCTTTGGTAATGAATTATCGCACACCGATTCGCCGTGCAGAAAAATGTCAAGTCAAAAGAAAATTTTAATTGATTTCGATTAACTGACAGTACAAGGCACGTATGGAAAATAATCAAGAAGAAGCAATCAGTTGTTGGGTTCACAACACCTGTTATAGATTCGCCTTGGCTATCCACCTTATATAGATTCGCTTTGGTATATAAGTAAAAATTCACGGAATCTATGTATTTTCTCTGATATTCTCGATAAAGGGGCCGCCGTGGTGTGGTGGTAGCGTGCTCCGCATACCACACCGAAGATCCAGGGATCATGCCGCGGGAAAAGCAGCATCAAGATTTAGGAAACAAGTTTTTTCAATCAGAAGAAAGTTTTTGTAACCGCGGTCGCCCCTCTGCAGTGATTTGGCAAGCACTCCGAGCGTATTTATGCCAGCATAGAACATGATGGTCCCTTCCCCCCAATTTGCAGAAAAAATATAAAGGCGCGCGACACAAATTGGCAGAGAAGCTCGTCTTAAAACCTATTTTTTTATCTTCTTGATAACGCATGCTACACCACGTGGCTTTTAATCAAATAATTAGTACCAATAATAAAGCAATTAAGAACATGTAAACATAAAATAAACTCAATATAGCTAAAAATATGTCAGAACTTTCATCAAAAAGAGGTTTGGTCAATAATGTAGGTAACGGTTGATATACAGGTTTGATAACCCGTAAAGAATTGGAGAGACGAACGACTAAGCAAAAAAGTAATTTGTTTACACTTTTTATACTCAGTTGAGCAGAGCTCACAGAGTATATTAAGTTTGATTGGATAACGGTTGGTTGTACAGGTATAAAGGAATCGAGATAGATATAGACTTCCATATATCAAAATCATCAGGATCGAAAAAAAATTTGATTGAGCCATATCCGTCCGTCCGTTAACACGATAACGTGAGTAAATTTTGAGGTATCTTGATGAAATTTGGTACGTAGGTTCCTGAGCACTCATCTCAGATCGCTATTTAAAATGAATGATATCGGACTATAACCACGCCCACTTTTTCGATATCGAAAATTTCGAAAAATCGAAAAAGTGCAATAATTCATTACCAAAGACAGATAAAGCGATGAAGCTTGGTAGGTGAGTTGAACTTATGATGAAGAATAGAAAATTAGTAAAATTTTGGACAATGGGCGTGCCACCGCCCACTTTTAAAAGAAGGTAATTTAAAATTTTGCAAGCTGTAATTTGGCAGTCGTTGAAGATATCATGATGGAATTTGGCAGAAACGTTACTCCTATTACTGTATGTGCGCTCAAAAAAAATTAGCAAAATCGGAGAAGGACCACGCCCACTTTTAAAAAAAATTTTTTTTAAAAGTAAAATTTTAACAAAAAATTTAATATCTTTACAGTATATGAGTAAATTATGTCAACATTCAACTCTAGTAATGATATGGTGCAACAAAATACAAAAAATAAAGAAAATTTTCAAATGGGCGTGGCTCCGCCCTTTTTCATTTAGTTTGTCTAGGATACTTTTAATGCCATAAGTCGAACAAAAATTTCCCAATCCTTTTGAAATTTGGTAGGGGAATAGATTTTATGACTTTAACTGTTTTCTGTGAAAATGGGCGAAATCGGTCGATGCCATGCCCAGTTTTTATACACAGTCGTCCGCCTGTCCTTCCGCATGGCCGTTAACACGATAACTTGAGCAAAAATCGACATATCTTTACTGAACTTAGTTCACGTACTTATCTGAACTCACTTTATCTTGGTAAAAAAAATGAATGAAATCCGACTATGACCACGCCCACTTTTTCGATATCGAAAATTACGAAAAATTAAAACAATGCCATAATTCCATACCAAATAAGAAAAAAGGGATGAAACATGGTAATTGGATTGGTTTATTGACGCGAAATATAACTTTAGAAAAAACTTTGTAAAATGGTTGTGACACCTACCATATTAAGTAGAAGAAAATGAAAAAGTTCTGCAGGGCGAAATAAAATACCCTTAAAATCTTGGCAGGTATTACATATATAAATAAATTAGCGGTATCCAACATATGATGTTCTGGGTCACCCTGGTCCACATTTTGGTCGATATCTGGAAAACGACTTCACATATACAACTACCACCACTCCCTTTTAAAACTCTCATTAATACCTTTAATTTGATACCAATATCGTACAAACACATTCTAGAGTCATCCCTGGTCCACCTTTATGGAGATATCTCGAAAAGGCGTCCACCTATAGAAATAAGCCCCACGCCCTTTTAAAATACTCATTAACACCTTTCATTTGATACCGATATCGTACAAACATATTCTAGAGTCACCCCTGGTCCACCTTTATGGCGATATCTCGAAAAGGCGACCACCTATAGAACGAAGGCCCACCCCCTTTTAAAAATACTCATTAGCACCTTTCATTTGATATCCATATGGTACAAACAAAGTCTAGAGTCACCCCTGGTCCACCTTTATGGCGATATCTCGAAAAGGCGACCACCTATACAACTACCACCACTCCCTTTTAACACCCTCATTAATACCTTTAATTTGATACCCATATCGTACAAACACATTCTAGAGTCACCCCTGGTCCACCTTTATGGCGATATTTCAAAACGGCGTCCACCTATAGAACTAAGGCCCACTCCCTTTTAAAATACTCATTAACACCTTTCGTTTGACACCCATATTGTACAAACGTATTCTAGAGTCACCACTGGTCCACCTTTATGGCGATATCTCGAAAAGGCGACCACCTATACAACTACCACCACTCTCTTTTAAAACCCTCATTAATACCTTTAATTTGATACCCGTATCGTACAAACAAATTCTAGGGTCACCCCTGGTCCACCTTTATGGAGATATCTCGAAAAGGCGACCACCTATAGAACGAAGGCCCACCCCCTTTTAAAAATACTCATTAACACCTTTCATTTGATATCCATATGGTACACACAAAGTCTAGAGTCACCCCTGGTCCACCTTTATGGCGATATCTCGAAAAGGCGACCACCTATACAACTACCACCACTCCCTTTTAACACCCTCATTAATACCTTTAATTTGATACCCATATCGTACAAACACATTCTAGAGTCACCCCTGGTCCACCTTTATGGCGATATTTCGAAACGGCGTCCACCAATAGAAATAAGGCCCACTCCCTTTTAAAACCCTCATTAATACCTTTAATTTGATACCCATATCGTACAAACACATTCTAGAGTCACCCCTGGTCCACCTTTATGGCGATATCTCGAAAAGGCGACCACCTATACAACTACCACCACTCTCTTTTAAAACCCTCATTAATACCTTTAATTTGATACCCATATCGTACAAACAAATTCTAGAGTCAACCCTGATCCACCTTTATGGCGATATCCCTAAATGGCGTCCACCTATAGAACTATGGCCCACTCCCTCATAAAATACTCTTTAATGCCTTTCATTTGATACGCATGTCATACAAACACATTCCAGGGTTTCCCTCGGTTCATTTTCCTACATGGTTATTTTCCCTTATGTTGTCACCATAGCTCTCAACTGAGTATGTAATGTTCGGTTACACCCGAACTTAACCTTCCTTACTTGTTCTCTCTCATATAATCTCGCCCTTTATTATTATAAAAATCTGTGCCTCTAAATTTTTGGTATTGATATACTGCGCACGGTTGACGCACCATGCTTTGATTTGGGACCAAGAGTGTCGTATTCGTTGTAAAATATAAAACTTTAGGATGTTTCCATGGTTTCCTATATACAATTGTACTTGACATAGTAACAATTTCCTTTAATTCAAGGAAAAAACAAAAATAAAATGTAGTTCATTTATATTTTCACATTTCTAGAATAAGTGTATGTCGCTCACCAAACTAACTTTGTGAACCTAGCTCACAAAGCTTTTAGTTCCAGCATTATGTTGTTGATTGCAATGAAATAAAGTGAATAGCGCAGTTAAGTTTTAGTAAGGAACGGTTAAAAAATTTGCTGTCTGGTCGAACTATGTGCAAAACTCAGTAGAGCATAAATGAAACTCAGCAAATCAGTAAGATTCAGTAAGTGTGAGTTTTGATACCAGGCCTCAGGGGTCAATAGGGTTCTGCTAGCACCTACGGGGATAATTTTACAGAAAATATTTCTTCCAAAATCAAATCTCTTTTGCATTTGCTTCATGCTGAATATAAAAAAAAAAATTTTAACCGCGTTCGTTGTACATTTATAAAGTTACCACCTTCAAGTAATACGAGTATTTCTGCCTTCCAGTTAAAATATTTCTTGTGCCAAGATACTTGGTTTTAAAGTACCTTGCGTGGCTTAACCCAACAAAAGTCCTGGAATTCCTTGAACTCATTGAGCTGGGTGAGAAAAATTTAAATATCGACGTGCCTTTACAAACTCTCAATATCCCTCGGTATGCTTAAATTAAGTAAGTGACAAGTACACTTAATATAAAATAAATTAGTTTCATTCTTTTACTTAGTTTTCAATTCATTAAACTTCACGCTTCATCAGTTGCAAGCCCTGTCAAACTTCTTCGAGGCACACGTGCATTTGAAATAAATACTTTTAGCTCTACTAGTGACAAAAATCTTTCACTAAGTATTTAATAACTGATGGAAATATATAGCCATTGTTATTGTAATTATTAAACAAGAGTTTTTTTCATAAGTCGGTTGTTTCATCAACAATTAACGGCAGTGCGTTTGCCAACACTTTTCTTTTTCCTAAGTGAAATGTCACTGTTCTCGTACATTTTTATTGGCTGAGCAATTTGTGGTGAGAAATCCATTGACGTAAATTCAAAATTATATGTGGGTTAACGAATGTGCTGCAAATTTTTTGGGCAATATTGTGAATTTTTACCTGGGTGAAAAAGAAATATACTAAAATCGTCGCAGTTGCCCAAAAAGGACCAACATTTCGGAAAATGGTCCAACGGGCCAAATGGGGATGGAAGGGACCATTTTTTGGTCCAAATGGACCAAAGTGGCAACCGTGATACGGCGTTCATCTCTCTCTCTCTCGCTCTCTGTTATCGATTTTTGAATCGCAGTTTTAACTCAGTTTCAGATATTCCAATCCATACCTACACCACACAAATGTTATCTCATTATTACTTAGTAACTTTATTTTAGTGTTTAATAAACATTGCCATCTCTAAACAAATAAGTTTGTGTTTTTTTTTGCCTCAAGTATTTCTCTGCTTCGTTTTAGTTTGTATTTATTTTATCATTAAATTAACTTGTTATACAAGCGATGAAGTTAGTTTATCGCGCTCAGTGAAACGGTACAGTTAAAGTTTCGTGTAAAGACTCTTCGCGGTATATTTCATGGCTAACAATAACAAAAGCTCGAACGTGACGGATCATTAAATAAATTTGTTTCTATACTGTGAGTGCTTAACAAACATAGTTACATACAATACATTCTATATATTTTAAGTTCAACAATACGGAAATTTTGAAGTAATTAAAAAAAAAAATAATGGTAATTGTGCAGTTTAGGGGCCCACCCTAAAATTGGGCCTTTTTTTTGAGTGAGGTATCAAAAGACGCGTATTCACGTTTAGAACAAGAATCCGAAAGCGGAAGTAAACTCTTTGTACCCGTTCAAAATATATTAACGAAAAACCGAAAAAAGACCCGCGGGTACTTCCGAAACCGGGGGTGGGATCCATAGTATTTTTGCGCAGAACAGCTTTCTGCGTTCGGCCGCGCTTATAAAAAATAACCCTGGGCTACGCCATGCCAAGTCCGTGTGTGTGGTATAACCGTGGCTACCGCCACGGTGATGCACAATTTTTTTTTGTGGGTACAACACAACAACAACCACATGAAAATCGCCAACTTCAAATGCAAATATCTCCGGACAGAGATGAAATTTGTCTTTTCCGCCTTCGGATTATTGTTCCCGAGATTAATACGCGTATTTTGATACCTCACTCGAAAATCTTGGCCCAACTTTAGGGTGGGGCCCCTAAACTGCACTACTACCAAAATTATTTTAGAGAAACTGTATGTAATACATATAATTAAATACAATTTTTTATTATTTATTTAAAAAAAAATATAAAATAAAAAAATAGTTCTGTAACCAATTTAAGCTCAATGAATATACATACGTAGTTTTGTTGAAAAATAGCGTTAGCTAGCTTTTTTGATTGCTACTAATTTAAATATCTCCCATTACTTCATGGTCCATTGAGTGGCTATTGTTTATTCAGAAACCGTTCATTATCAACTGTCCGTCAGTCATTGGCTATGTGAAGCCGATGCATGTGGGAAAATTAAAATTAAGACAAAATGCGTGAATCTGCTTAGTCAGTAGTTCTTATTTCAATTTACTAACATAAAATAAAATACGATTTGTGATGAAAAAATTAAATAAATTTAAATTTAATTTATTCAATATCTTTAAGTTTAGTTCCATTAAAATATATTTTGTTTAATTTTTCTGAACTTTGTTTTGTAACGTTTCTTTATTCTATATTATTTTATTTTATATTTTTAACTAATTTAATAAAAACTTTTTATTTTATTCCATTTTGTTTTATACTATTTTCCTTTAATTTATTTTATTTTATTTTGTATTTTTTTAGTGAACTTTATTTTATTTTGTATAATTTTTCTTATTTCATTAAATTTTATTTTATTCTGTTTTATTAATTTTGTTTGTTTTATTTTATTAAATTTGATTTTCTTTTATTTAATTTAATTTCAATTTATTTTTTAATCTATTTTATTTTATTATGTTTTATTTTACTATTTTTAATTTAATTTTATAATGTTTTATTTTACTATTTTTTAATTTAATTTTATTTTTTTTTTTATTTAAAATAATTTTAATTTAGTTTATTTTGTTTTATTTTTATTTTTTTTTAGTTTCTTATGTTTTATTTAAATTTATTTTATTTTGTTATTTTTTACCTAGTTTTAACTTTTTTTAATTTTATTCCATTCCATTTTATTTAATTTATTTTTATTTAATTTAATTAATTTTTTTTCATATGTATTTAATAAGCGAGCTTTGGTTTTTGTAATTGATATTAGAGAAAAATTGTAAGTTTACAAACGGCGATGGTTACTAGGACATGTTTCTGAATTTCACTTCTTTGTCAGCTAGCTTTTCGGGAGCTAAGCGTTGAACTCGAATCTCCAACATTCATATCAGTGCAAGCCTTTTTAGCTGCTAAGCCATATGAATGTCCCGTTGTTCGCTGTACAATTGGTCTCTAAGAGTTACCTTTTTGTTTATATTCATTTTGATCACCATGCAGGCACATACACTCTGTATGTAGTTTATTCCTAATAGTGTGGATATGATTTTTAGGCGCGCTTTTGAAACCTTAGAACCATTTGTTCGGATGTTTACAGTATTTGTTTTTTAATACTTCCGCTGTTACTATTATATCAATATGATCATATGTATTTAATTAGCGAGCTTTGCTCATATTGCTTTATACAATGGTTTTTGTAATTGATATTAGAGAAAAATTGTAAGTTTACAAACGGCGATGGTTACTAGGACATGTTTCTGAATTTCACTTCTTCATCAGCTAGCTTTTCGGGAGCTGAGCGTTGACTCGAATCTCCAACATTCATATCAGTGCAATCCTTTTTAGCTGCTAAGCCATATGAATGTCCCGTTAATTTTTTTTGTTAGTGTGTTTTATTTTATTTCATTAAATTTTATTTTAGGTTATTCTATTTTATTATTTTATTTTGTTTGAATTAAATTGATTTTCTTTTATTTTATTTGATTTTATTTTTTTATGTTATTTTATTTTATTTCATTTTATTTTATTTCATTTTATTTTATTTTATTTTACTTTACTTTGGTTTATTTCATTTTTTTATTTTATTTTACATATTTTGTTTTCTTTAGTATATTTATTTTATTTTATTTTGTTGGCTGAACTGAATTTCCTTTTATTTAATTTAATTTTAGTATATTTTACGTTATTTTATTTTATTTGGTTTCATTTTATTTTATTTTATTTTATTTTATTTCGTTTTATTTTATTTCATTTTATTTTATTTAATTTGATTTTATTTTATTCAATTTTATTTTATTCTTTATTTAATCATTTTGAAAAAATTTAAACAACGTGACATCAGGACGGAAAAGGTGACAGCTGTTTCGATTATACCTTGTAAATCTCTTCAAAGCCTTTTCTCCCGGAAGTGGGATTTGAACCCGCACTCCTACGATGGTTGAAGTGTTACAAACGTATTCAGCCACGTCATGCCTTAATTTTTGTAAACCTTATCCCAATTGCCTTCTTTGCATATTTTTCTTTATGCACTGGACTTACTTCGTATGTCATCATGTGGTAAAGTTATGCGTTGGTAAGGCGGTTTCAAAGAAACTTGGTGTTGTTGCTTTTGTTCTATTTATAGAACTACAACGAATTAACCAATGTTGTCTATTTGTATGAGTTTGAGCGGGGATTACCCTTATTGCTTTAAATGTATGAAAACATTTATTTGAAACAATTTTTAATTTTTAATTTATTTAATAATTTGGGAAAAATTTGCACAACGTGGCATCAGGACGGACAAGGCGACAGCTGTTTATTTTATTTTATTTTATTTTATTTTATTTTGTTTTATTTTAATTTAGTTTATTTTATTTTATTTTTTTGTTTATTTTATTTTATATTTTATTTCTTTCATTTTATTTTATTTTATTTTGTTTTATTTTTTTAATCTTACTTTACTTTATTTTGTTTTGTTTAGTTTAAAATATTTTTATTTTAGTTTGTTTTATTTTGTTGTATTTTTTAATTTATTTTATTATATTTCGTTTACTTTATTTTAATACAAATATTGTATCTTATTTCATTTTATTTCATTTATGTTTTTTCTATTTCAATGTATTTTATTTAAAATAATTGAATTTTAGTTTATTTTTTTTATTATATTTTAAAATTTTTTTTTATGATCTTTGATTTAATTACAATAATTTAATAAAAGAAATTATTGTGAATACATCTCAACCCTATTAGATTTACGAATACGTTTTATTTTATATTATTTAATTTCTTTCATTTTATTTTATTTTTTTAATCTTACTTTACTTTATTTTGTTTTGTTTAGTTTAAAATAATTTTTTTTATTTCATTTTATTTTATTGTATTTTTTAATTTATTTTATTATTTTTAGTTTACTTTATTTTAATAAAATTTGTTTACCTTCATTTCACTTTATTTATTTTCTTTTTATTTTATTTTATTTCATTCTATTTCATTTTATTTTGCTTTGTTTTATTTTGTTATTTTATTTTATCGTGATTTATTTACAAACCATTTTAGAATTCGTTTTAAGGATTCAGATTACCAAAATTAAGGGGTGTGCCCAACGTTTTTATTTGGAAGGTGGCATAACGCAAAAAATTCAAGCAGCTCCCTCGCCCTTTACTCTCCTCCCTTATCCTTTCTCACCACACGCCCTATTTGGCCGACTTTCTCTATAATTACTTTTCTCTTCGTGACGCTCTGTCTCGAACTTTGAAAACAAGTTTCAGTATTGAGGGAAAAGTTCGACGCACTAAGCTAAGTCCTTTACAAGCCCTTTAATCCCGACCAATGTTCGGTAACTGGTTGGCGTCAGCTTGCCCTTCCTTAATACGCCGTGGTGAGTGCAGTTTCACTACATTAGCACTATGATTAAGGTTTCTTTCTCTCCACTGCAGAGGGGATTATCTTCTTGGGTTCTCAAACCCCAAGAATATGTTTGGCAAAACCTTTTGAAGGTATTTCTGTCATGAAAAGCTCCCTCTAAGCAAAAGTTGATAATTAAGGTGAATTTAGAAAATTTCCATTGCGAAAAGTGTACGTGCGATGAAATCAATTGACCACCCTCTATATGTGAAAATTTTTATATGTCGATTTTCAGAATGTCCAATTATGTAAGTACTCGCATATAAGAAATGGTAAGCGGTTATTTAAAATACCAACTCTTATTTACGTACGTTTTGTGCACTTACCAAAATAACTTATTTGTTTCGAAAAAAAAATGTTATTTACGTGAAAAAGTGCACGTTTATAAAAGCGATAAATATATATGTCAGTTAAAACACTTTTAAAGGCCACATCATATTTAAATAGGCCAACTCTCTAGCAGAGAAGTCAATGAAAATAAACAATTTCGCAAATATTTACGATGTAGAAAAATGCGACTAGAAAACGGTAGGTGTCATTGACTTGCTAAGAAATAAGCAGTTTTCATTTTAGATTAGGGTGGTCCAGTTTATATTCGACTTAGTTTTTTGTAGATTGCTTTGCTGTATTATACTCTGTGTGCCATTGAACTCGAGCTCGAGGCAAAATGGATTGTAATAAAAATGTGGCGCGATATATATCCCAGTATATTGGGGTAGTATCCGAACCGAGCAGATTTTCAAAGCATTGGGCGGTTTCCAATCCCTTAATCCACTCCTTGATCTTGGGATTCAAAACGTTTCTTTCGTAAATTGAACTAACTTCCCTGAAAGCACAAAATCTGATCCAAACTCCGCCAGATAAGGTATTTATCACGGCTTATAAGGGAACAGATTGTGCTATCTGGGCATATTGATTGTTTTCATTCTGTGAATTTTTGCTAATACATAATGACATTTTTGGATTAACTAACAATGCTTTGAAGTTATTCTCAACCTAGTGGTAACGCGGTTTTATTAAATGAATTCCTGTCCTAGAGCGATATCAAATCTGGCAATGAAAATATTCTTGATATCATTTCCAAAAACTTACGTTAACTTGTTAATGCTACATCCACTCGATCTCCAGAGGCCACGTTTAGTCCACGGTCGTCTTTATGGATGACTCCTAACTTAGTGGCAATGTACGCAGACGTGTGTACTCAGAAGAACTTTTGAGTCAACTTAAGTATGGGGCTTCCAAGCAATTTTAGCTCATTTCAGGGGGATTTAACAGTCAAAAAAGTGTCCGGTCGTTGGCTGCTAGCTAAGAAACCACATTCTTCCCAATTAACTCTGCCACCCAAGTGGCGATCACAGCCCTCCAGGGCAAGAATACTTCATAGAAGGAAACTGTGTTCCTGAAAAAGTAGCAAGAAGGAACGCCACTGAACAGCCCGAGTTTAACCATGTGAGTGATATTGTACTCTTCAAGCTGTGAGCAAGAACAGGCGTATTGACACTAGACACCTCACATCTGGGTCTAGAAAAAGTTTGCACCACATTTCTTCATACCCGAACTAGGTTTATATCTAATCTTAATTGGTCACGAACAGATAATGTGCTCGTTCGTTTCCTCCTCCAACACGCACTCCTTACATCTGCTTTCAGTAACTAAGCCTTTTTTAAAAGTATGTGATGCCAAAAGACAGTGTCCAGTCAGAATACCTATCATCAGCCCACCGTCCCCTCTTTTCATGTTAGGGTTAGCTTTGTTAGTCTGAGGCTGTAAGACCTACACATGACCTTCGACACGTTGCAGCCCCATACTTGGCTCCACAGTAATTGCGCCAAGGTATAGCAAGATTGGTTATTTCAACCTCAAATATTGAAGCTATTTTAAGATTGTCAAAATAATGTTCGTAAGCAGCCTATTAGAAAAAACTCTAAACTTGACAAAGTGCTCACGTATGTAGATAGACAACCTTTATATAAGTTTCTGATAATGTGTTCTAGACAAGCATTTTTAAGGTTTGTTTACCTTAGTCTTCGGATCAAGTACAATAATGTGATAAGAACTTATTGTACTTCAGATTATCTAAGAGAAAATCAAAAACAGTACATATACTTGTCTATATATTTGCCAAAGATCGGAAATAACGATATTTTCAATTTAAACAATTATGTAATGGCCACCCTTTATATAAAGTTAACTGTGAACGAGAAAAAAGGTTTGCCGAAAAAATGTATGGTGAACAGATGCAATTCCGACACATCACTATGCGGCTAGTATATAAATGCCAGAAACAATTTTAAGATAGAGATGTTGCAGGGACGAAAAATCGTGTGAAACAAGCTCCACAAAATTCTAGAAGGTCACATTCACTAACAACCACAGTAGAATTTGTTAAACTACCACCGTCTGTATTTCTTATTTAACAATTATTTGTACATTTTTATACTCAGTTGAGCAGAGCTCACAGAGTATATTAAGTTTGATTGGATAACGGTTGGTTGTACAGGTATAATGGAATCGAGATAGATATAGACTTCCATATATCAAAATCATCAGGATCGAAAAAAAATTTGATTGAGCCATGTCCGTCCGTCCGTCCGTCCGTTAACACGATAACTTGAGTAAATTTTGAGGTATCTTGATGAAATTTGGTACGTAGGTTCCCGAGCACTCATCTCAGATCGCTATTTAAAATGAACGATATCGGACTATAACCACGCCCACTTTTTCGATATCGAAAATTTCGAAAAACAGAAAAAGTGCAATAATTCATTACCAAAGACAGATAAAGAGGTGAAACTTGGTAGGTGAGTTGAACTTATGACGAAGAATAGAAAGTTAGTAAAATTTTGGACAATGGGCGTGGCACCGCCCACTTTTAAAAGAAGGTAATTTAAAACTTTTGCAAGCTGTAATTTGGCAGTCGTTGAAGATATCATGATGAAATTTGGCAGGAACGTTACTCCTACTACTATATATACGCTTAATAAAAATTAGCAAAATCGGAGATGGACCACGCCCACTTTTAAAAAAAAATTTTTTTTAAAGTAAAATTTTAAGGAAAAATTTTATATCTTTACAGTATATGAGTAAATTATGTCAACATTCAACTCTAGTAATGATATGGTGCAACAAAATGCAAAAAATAAAGAAAATTTCAAAATGGGCGTGGCTCCGCCCTTTTTCATTTAGTTTGTCTAGGATACTTTTAATGCCATAAGTCGAACAAAATTTCCCAATCCTTTTGAAATTTGGTAGGGGAATAGATTTTATGACGCTAACTGTTTTCTGTGAAAATGGGAGAAATCGGTTGAAGCCACGCCCAGTTTTTATACACAGTCGTCCGTCTGTCCTTCCGCATGGCCGTTAACACGATAACTTCAGCAAAAATCGACATATCTTTACTGAACTTAGTTCACGTACTTATCTGAACTCACTTTATCTTGGTATAAAAAATGAACGAAATCCGACTATGACCACGCCCACTTTTTCGATATCGAAAATTACGAAAAATGAAAACAATGCCATAATTCTATACCAAATACGAAAAAAGGGATGAAACATGGTAATTGGATTGGTTTATTGACGCGAAATATAACTTTAGAAAAAACTTTGTAAAATGGTTGTGACACCTACCATATTAAGTAGAAGAAAATGAAAAAGTTCTGCAGGGCGAAATAAAACACCCTTAAAATCTTGGCAGGTATTACATATATAAATAAATTAGCGGTATCCAACATATGATGTTCTGGGTCACCCTGGTCCACATTTTGGTCGATATCTGGAAAACGACTTCACATATACAACTACCACCACTCCCTTTTAAAACTCTCATTAATACCTTTAATTTGATACCAATATCGTACAAACACATTCTAGAGTCACCCCTGGTCCACCTTTATATCTCGAAAAGGCGTCCACCTATAGAAATAAGCCCCACGGCCTTTCAAAATACTCATTAACACCTTTCATTTGATACCGATATCGTACAAACATATTCTAGAGTCACCCCTGGTCCACCTTTATGGCGATATCTCGAAAAGGCGACCACCTATAGAACGAAGGCCCACCCCTTTTTAAAAATACTTATTAACACCTTTCATTTGATACCCATATCGTACAAACAAAGTCTAGAGTCACCCCTGGTCCACCTTTATGGCGATATCTCGAAAAGGCGACCACCTATACAACTACCACCACTCCCTTTTAAAACCCTCATTAATACATTTAGTTTGATACCCATATCGTACAAATACATTCTAGAGTCACCCCTGGTCCACCTTTATGGCGATATTTCGAAACTGCGTCCACCTATAGAACTAAGACCCACTCCCTGTTAAAATACTCATTAACACCTTTCGTTTGACACCCATATTGTACAAACGTATTCTAGAGTCACCCCGGGTCCACCTTTATGGTGATATCTCGAAAAGCGACCACCTATATAACTACCACCACTCCCTTTTAAAACCCTCATTAATACCTTTAATTTGATACCAATATCGTACAAACACATTCTAGAGTCACCCCTGGTCCACCTTTATGGCGATATTTCGAAACGGCGTCCACCAATAGAACTAAGGCCCACTCCCTTTTAAAATATCATTAATACCTTTCATTTGATACCCATATTGTACAAACGCATTCTAGAGTCACCCCTGGTCCACCTTTATGGCGATATCTCGAAAAGGCGACCACCTATACAACTACCACCACTCCCTTTTAAAACCCTCATTAATACCTTTAATTTGATACCCATATCGTACAAACAAATTCTAGGGTCACCCCTGGTCCACCTTTATGGCGATATCTCGAAACGGCGTCCACCTATGGAACTAAGGATCACTCCCTTTTAAAATACTCATTAACACCTTTCTTTTGATACCCATATTGTACAAACAAATTCTAGGGTCACCCCTGGTCCACCTTTATGGAGATATCTCGAAACGGCGTCCACCTATGGAACTAAGGATTACTCCCTTTTAAAATACTCATTAACACCTTTCATTTGATACCCATATCGTACAAACAAATTCTTGAGTCAACCCTGATCCACCTTTATGGCGATATCCCTAAATGGCTTCCACCTATAGAACTATGGCCCACTCCCTCATAAAATACTCTTTAATGCCTTTCATTTGATACACATGTCATACAAACACATTCCAGGGTTTCCCTCGGTTCATTTTCCTACATGGTTATTTTCCCTTATGTTGTCACCATAGCTCTCAACTGAGTATGTAATGTTCGGTTACACCCGAACTTAACCTTCCTTACTTGTTTATTCAGATAATCTGTTCAGAATTTTAATTTTTGCTCTCTAGAACTCCAATCAGTGTATTTTGTGTGCTTAAATTATGTTATAGTTTGTGGTGTCGTGAAAGTGACCTACTAGAATTTTGTGAAGCTTCGCTGCTTTCCACTGAATTTCGCGCATGCAACATCTTTGTTCTTCAATCAATATTTGTAAATGCTGCACAACAACAGCAGCAACGCAGATGACACATATACACAGCAAAAAAGAGCGCATATTACATAACATTAACTACAGACACATATATACTTATATAGCCAATTATACAGAGACTAGAAGTAAATAAAAAACTATTCGGGAAGGCTGATCGAGAAGATTATAGATCCGCCTGGGTGCAGAGTGATAGCAAAACCAACTGAGCGCTATATAAGCAGCGCAGTTTCGGAAAGAGCCAATCAGTTTAATTTTAACACGTTGTAAGTGAAATACCCGCATAATTTGCATTATGAAATTCTACTACCATAGTCGTGCTGTTAAGAACATTTAGATAGTAATTGTTATCTACGGTTAATTTCATGTGATACATTTCT
The DNA here is from genome assembly GCF_040869045.1 of Eurosta solidaginis. Lineage (NCBI taxonomy): Eukaryota > Metazoa > Arthropoda > Insecta > Diptera > Tephritidae > Eurosta > Eurosta solidaginis. The sequence goes on from NC_090323.1 coordinate 46,092,649, forward strand.
TGTTTTCGGCGTGTTATCGGCAAGTTATAGTTGAGTTAGACATATCTTATTGAAAGATTATAAATTTTTTATAGATAGCAAACGTTATCTATGAGCTACCATTTATCGATTTGTTATAAAAAAATTATCGATTTGTGACCAAAAAGTTATCGATAACTTTTCGTAAATTATCGATTAGATACCGATTTGTTTTCGAGAAATCTTCGACTTGTAAATTCTTCCATAACAAGTCGATATTTCGTCGATAAAAAATCGATTTTTTCGATGAAAATACGATCTTTTTCGGCAATAAATCGATTTTTTCGATAACTATTCGATAACTTTTGCATAACAAATCGATATTTTAACTATAACGTTTTTGTAACAACCCCTTTTCCAGTGTTTCTACTGCTTTCTACTGCACTTCGAGTGTATTTCTATCATGTAAAGCTTCTCGGTCAAGACTCGCCTGCTTTGCTAATGCCTGAATGTATAAAAAATTTACATAGGTCCTACCAATCTCAAGGAGAAAGTTAAAGTATTACGACCCCACACAGATCCCGTCCTACCAATTTCAAGGAAAAAATTAAAAGCATTATAAGTGCATAGCTTCTTCAACTCAATTATCAACCTTACCTAGCCGAGGGGAATACTGTTACTTCTATGAATATATCATAGAAATATTCAGCAGGTGATGCTCTGTGCACCCCAAACTCCTCTGGAAATATTGTGGGGGGGTATGAACTAGAAGGTTCAATGTGGTCATATTAAATCGCTCCCCAGATGGCCGGACTAGTACGTTAATGGTGCTTGTTGCCGGAACGTACCGGATCTATATCCCCAGAAAGGTCGGAGAGTATCCTTATTGCTACAACAACAACAGCAACAACCCAAGTTGGAAGAGAAACTCGATCTTAATCTCGTATGCGTATCGCACTTTTTATTACTTTTTTATGTTTATTTAGATCACAGCTCAGTCCTTGACTGGAGATCTGCGTTTTGCCAATATAACAGAACAAATTCTTGAGATTTTTTTGAGCAAAAGGCAACGTGCGTTCCTGTCGCATCTTCGTCAGAAGATATAAAATATAAATATTAGATATATAATAATTGTTTTGTTGACAAGTTTTTTAACGACACGCAACTAGTAGCAGCGAGCGTTTATTAATATCGTTGCGCTTCTGTATATCAACATTGAGTAAATTAATTAACAATCAAATTTGTTATCTTGAAACGATTAAAAACAGTTTGTTTTTCAAAGAAGTCGATGAAAAAAAATAGTAATCAGGGACCTCGCTTTTACGCTAGATAAAGGTCCCCCGGGCACTTACGCAGTCTCGGAACATAATGATGAAGAATTCTTTCTTATGCATGACTAAAAGTGTGATGTCTAAAGGATAGCAGTCAAGTTAGCCAGCAGCCCTAGTCACTTGTTGTGACAAGTTATATCGAGATATTATTAGGTTCATTGAAAGCATGCAATGAATAGACAGCGCCGATATGAATAGAAATATTTCAACGACCTTAGCATCAGTATGTAGCTCTACTCCCTCTGGACTCCGCGGTATATTCATTATAAATATATTTATTGAAGTGTAAGCTTTATTTAATTAGAGATGAGCAAACCAAGACACGACAACAAAACAAACAAAAAATTAATTTAAAATTACAAATTATTTAATGAGCATCTACGCCCTCTAACGTAATAACTAGAGAAATTATAAAAATTTATAAAACTGCTATCAAATAGTAGATACTTATGATACATACAACCGAATCCCTTAAATAACTCATATCGATGGGTGTTGCATTTAACAATAACCCTGCAGCCAAAATAGTCAGCAAACATTCTGATTCATTTACTAGAATTTTTTGGGGTTATTCATACTAGTTAGTATTTGTATAGTTCATTGACAAGAACTTTGTCTGTCGTACTCTGCGCGAACGCTTTCTACCGGCAATTTGCAATGCATACCGCAATTAACAAGGATATACGTCGTATAAATCAATGGGCACATAAACACAAACACGATAAGAGAGTACCTCTCCAGATTAATGAAGCTTTTAAAAACCCAAACCTTCTAAATCAATAAGCCCACGCGGAATAGCTATGCCGATGCTAGAAGACATCAGCTACGTGACGCATGTTTTCTACTTTCGTGTTTGCCTTTTCCATTGCAGAATAATGCCTAATCGTACGGATAATCCCACTACCAAAGCGAAGAAGGCCAGCTAACAATCGTGAGTCGTTATCATTCCTTAAGTCAGTAGCGAAGGCGTTAGAAACCGTTCTGCCTCCTTCATTTTAAACGCAAGACTTCGGCTAGCCAGCCATCAGCATGACATCTATAAAATGCATATCGCTACCACCCCGCTTAACGCCACTAACACTGACAAATTGCGAACTGAACCACCCAGAACTCCATTATAGGACGGTGCTCTTAACACTTGAACTATCGTAAACTTTTGCCGCAGTCAACCACCGCGCGCTACGCCCAGACTAAGAAGGTTCACCCCTTGTCTAAAAAGATGGACCGCGAATTATCTGAGTGGGCAGCAAGCGTGAGTGCAATTTAGGACCCAAACCTAGAAACTTGAGAGCACTAAACAAGGGGTGATGCAGGGTGGTTTCCTATCCCCGATCCTATTTAATTGATACATATTCAAGCTTCCTTCACCACCAGAACGATATATATATTTATATATATATATTTATATATATATTTATATTTATTTATTTATTTACCAACGTAGTACAGGGTAAGACCAGATATAGTCTTTTAAACGTACTTCAACTAGGTTATTAAACATAAAACACTGCAAATATGTATATCCTAACTTAAATCTAGAATACATCAAACCTTAACGAAAGAAAAGGTAGTCAAGATCAAAGTGAGAAAAGGGGAAAGAAGAGAGAAGCAGGGATCTTAAACACCCTTACAATGTTTTTGCATTGTTTTTATACAGCTTTGAAGTACTTGAGTATTACATCCTTGTAGTTTAATCTATTTAGTCCAGCTTTCACATTATCTGGGATTGAATTCCATAATTTAACCGCGCTAATGAAAAATAGTCTAGATGAGGTTAAGTAATTATGCGATGGATGTCTCAGTGATCTCACTGGTCTCAACCTTTCGAATAAGTAATTTGGTGTCTTCCACAATAATAATTTGTATATAAAGATACAATTCCTGGCGGCTAGATAATTTTCAAGGCTGCACCCAAAAATTTTCGTTCGCCAGGCAGATATGTGATCATATATACCAATCCCGTAAACGTATCTCATAGCACTGTTAAACGCTACATCAACTTTGTTGTATGACACTGAGTCCTTTTTACCATTTACTGTATCAGCGTACGTTATAAGTGGCATAATTAACTGCAGCACAAGTTTTCGCCTGGTTTCAACGGGCGTGAATGGGGCCGAGACTCTTAACTTCCGTAATATGGCATAAACATTGGTAACTACCCTGTTGACATGGTCACTACAAGTAAGTTTACAGTTCACAATAAAACCTAGACTTTTTACTCTGTCAACAAATTTAAGTGGACTAGTTCCAATATACAACGCAGGAAGGTCAATATTATATACAACATTATGACATATAGGCAAAACATAAGACTTGGATGCATTCAAACTCAACGAATTTTCACTAGCCCAAACAGAGATTGCAGACAGATCATTATTAATTTTGAAACATAAATCTTCAACAAGACCGATACGACCTGACAAATATAATTGCATGTCATCGGCATATGCATGAATATTGACATATTGGCATACATCGAAAATATCATTCACAAAGAGACTAAACAGAAGTGGACCAAGGACCGACCCTTGCGGTACGCCAGCATACACAGGTTTAGACTGCTATATGCTGATAGGCCTATAATCACCTGCGCCTGTAGCATTAGTTTTTTTTTGCAATAGGAAGAATAATTGCTTTCTTCCACATCGTGGGAAAACATGAAGAGGTGAAGCAGAAATGTATGATGTGTGTAAGCGGACCTAGTATAAACTCTATTACGATCTTAATAAATCTTAGAGAGATTCCATCCTCCCCCAAAGCATTCGATTTTATACTTAATAAAGACTTCAAAACATCAACCTCGCCAATTGTATCAAATTGAAATTTGTTATGAGGGCCGACATAGGAGGAGTAATCTTTTAGCAGGGCTGGAGCATTGACGTCATTGTTAGCGCTAACAAAAAAGTAATTTAGTTCATCCACATATATTTCACACTTAGTAGTATCCTTGCCATGTATTTTAAAGCCTTTAAGTTTCTCCACAACTCCTTGGATGGAAGTGAGGGATCTAGCTTTGATTTACTGTACCTACACTTTGCCAGCCTGATAATAGCTGTTGTTTCATTTCGCACTTCTTTGTATATTTGTTCTATTCTTACCCCACTTACCATAGTATTTTTGACGTTTCTTAATAGCCGATCGAACTCTCGAATTGTACCAGGGACACGAACTGTTAATAACACTTGCGCAACGAATAGGCACATGCACATTAAACAATCTGGTCAAGTTATTATTAAGAAAATCTAGCTTGGTATCAACCGTGTCAAGAAACCAACAGTCAGTCCAATCAAAACCACATATGTATATCGGAATACAACACATTAACATTCAACGATTTAAAATCACGAAACACAAACGTACAGTATAAATCAGAACTGTTCATTTCAACATCTATAGTACAGAAAATCAAATCATGGTCAGAAACAAAGGATATTTGCTCAAATTTTAGGACGTGCTAGGGATCACAAGTAACAAAATAATCAAGAAGACTGGGTACAGAATTATTGTCAAATCTCGTCGGGTTAGCACTATTGACAACACATAGACCTGCTGTTGCAAGCTGGTCAAGTAGTTTACTACTGTAGGAATCATTAACAAGTAGGTTCACATTAAAATCACCACAAATCAAAATACGTTCATAATCAATTACAAATTCGGACAAATCAACAAAAAATGATTCAAATAAAAAATTTTGTTGGGGTTGTAAAACATATTACCATAATTTTATTTACTCCATCAGACAGTTCAGTGAAAATATATTCAACATCAAAGGAATTAGAAGTTTTTAACAGTCTAGATTTGAGTGTTTTTTTACAGTACACTGCAACTCCCCCTCCTTTTTTGTACATACCATCATTCCGAAATAGATTGTACCCATTAATCGAAAAGTTGAGATCAGGAATCTCACTGCAGAACCATGTTTCAGAAACACAAATCACATCCACCGCAGAATCCTCAAAAACATACCTAACAAAATCAAGTTTGTCATGGCTGAGGCTACGTGCGTTAAAATGTACTGCATTGAAGCCACGATTTTGCTTACAAAAAATATCAATCAAAATTTTTTCATTTTCATTAGCGCCAGGGCGAGATCCATGGAATGACCCCATACACATAAAGCTGAACCAAAACAGAACGAACCAAAGGCAGGCAAGCAACACGCGTGTGTGTACAAAAGACCATGGCAAAAACAGTGGAGGAATGACAAGATAAAGAAAGACAGACAATTAAACACATGATTGAAAAATAGAGCGAAAAACGGTAGTGACAATAATTAAACATATGATAGGATGAGAGTGTAGGAGGACAGTAGAATGTTTGAAAAAGAAGATTAGAGAAAAAATAAAGAGAATATATAATATCAGATACACTTAACATTAATGATTAATCATACATAATCTGGTGTCTGCAGCAACAACACGCTCAATACTCTCGATATCAGTCACCTTGACAGCTTAACAATTTGGACGTACACGAACATACACATATCCACGAATTGAGAAAGCAGCAACGAGCTTTTTCTCTCTTCTCAACTGCAATGCAAAATGGATTAGCTCACGATTTTTTTTGGTTAGGCACTGATATATGTGTATTTTCCCGTCCGAATTTTTTCCTACATCACAATGCATTAGTGGACGCTTATTCTCTTTGCAAAAACGGGCCACTGCTTTAAAGAGTGTAGACCGATCATCAGAAGAGCTCAGTCGTACAATGACAGATGCAGGTGTTTTGCTGTTGTTTTTGTTAGGCACACGAAACGCCGAGGAAATAGGCAATGCTGGCACCTTCAATGATTGGCACATTTTGTTAACATTGCCTTTAATGTTTTCACCATCACTGAAGGGGAGGCCATTAATTATTATGTCACTGGAGACAGATTTGTTTTGGCATTCATTTAACTTTTCAGTCGATCTGCAATCTCTTCAATGATGGCCGTTCTCTGCATCTCCAATTTGTCTTCAATAAGCACAATCCAAGATGAAGGTAACGAGCTCTCTTTTAAACCAGATCTGCCGACTGCACTCGCATTTTTGTTGGGAGTAAATACCACTTGGCGGGAAGCTCTAGTATCAGGCATCTTCGATAAATTTGTTGTCTGTTATATAGTTGTTGTTTGTTTTATTGTTTGCAATTAGCAAAAATTAAATAATTATACACAAAGAACAAAGAATAGCTTCGTATCGAGTGATTGAGTAAAAACAATTAAAATCAATACGCAAAGCCCGCAAACGCCAAAAAAGCAAGTACAATGACAAAATAGATAACTAGCCAATAGATATATCAACATATCCGCCGACAATTGTACTATAATGGCGACTGGCCCTGACCCCTCAATTGACGAATTAGTTTCCAAAACGAATAGCTATCTATTCAGTGTTTATTTTTTTCCACCTTGCGCGGTCTGAAACTATTGCCGACCAAGTCCACGGAGACTCTGTTTAAGACATTTAAGGAACAGATGACATAAATATTGAACATTCTCGTCGATGGCGTTACTCTACCGACTGCCAGTCACCCAAAGCTCTTAGGAGCGACATTCCATAACACTCTCACCTTCAAGGTGCATGCTTTCGAAATCGTATCTAAGGTGTAAATAACAAACTTAAAAAGGCTGCAGCGGCGTGCCAAATACTGCACTCAGAGCTACCTAGACATGTCTTCTTATAACCCCTGAACACCACCCACATAGCGCGGCAAAAGTGATCAACTTAAAGTGGATCTGACAACTCCGCAGCCCCTAGTAGCTGGAGCGTTAACCCCGGGAGCGCACCACACGAACACAGAACGTGCTCAACCGTTTCTTCCTGCAGCTCGCATTTCCCACATCTACTGCCACTGACGAGGCCAAAACTTATAAGCATGTGACGCCAAAAGGCAGTGCGAAGTTAGAGAGGTGTCGTGAGCTTTAAGTCTTCTCTGTGTAGAGATACTTTGTGAGTCTAACGTCGTAGGATTAATATAATTATTTTCTACGATAATAATGTCAAAAAACACATTCAATAATAATACCGGTGAATCAAGTGCAGTATCAACGACTCATGCATCAATTTTCAAAATTTGAAATCTCTCCCTCCCATTGTGGCGTAACACCCACACATGTACATACTTGCAAAGAGGCCAATTTATATAACAACTTGGTCGCTTCAAAGCCTTCCATTGTTATTTTATTGCGTTGTCAAAGCGAAACAGTGCTATCAAACATATAGGTCCCGCTTATCAATTGGAAGAGAAGCTCGGCCTAATTCCCCTTAGATGTATATCGCGCCAAATATTTATTTATTATGTTAAGAGTTTTTTTTATATTTTTGTCCTTGCAAAATCGGCCTACGCCATTGAAAATCAACCCTTTATACTTATCCTGAAGGGAAGTCAGTAACTAGTGATACAAATTTCTGGTTCGGAACTAGACTTAAAGTGCCAAAAAAGTACAAGTTCGTTAGTAAATACACTTTCCTCATTTATAGAATCGACAGTTTGGATGCTAAACAGACAGCTTTTGCTTATTTGTGACAAACCGGGTCACACTTGCAAACAACTGCTTGATCTAGCACCGCCTCCAAGATGGTTAAGCGTACATCTCCATAAGCACTATGATGAGATCCGGTACCTGCCAACATAGCCGTTTCATCCAGACAGGCATATGGAGGTTCAACGGAAAATCCACACAAAATCGGTAAACGCCTTTGCCAGGATGCGCCCGGTGAGCCCCATTATCAATATACACAATCCTAGTCTTGCAGAAGAAGAAAGCACACTACCAAGGGAGACACGAGTCACCCTGGCCCAACTTCGTTCTCGCTACTTTAATAGGTTAAACTCCTACTTGTCCAGAATCAAGCCCGATATACGTTTTGTATGTCCTGCACGCAATGTTTCATCACATGGCACCAACCATCTTTTCAATTGTAATGTGGAACCTACACATCCAACAAAAACTTCCATATGGTCCATTGGTTGGTTGATGAAATTTGTGAGTGGTCGCTATAGTGTTAACTACTTTGTACTCTTTACTTTAATTTTTAAAATAATTTTAATTGAGTTTTCGTGTTAACTTAAAATTTTGAATAACTTCAAAAAAAGAAAATTCTAATTAGTTGGAAAATATTTAAACTCAAAAATAAACAAAAATAAATTTTATATTACAAACCAAAATAAAGATTTTTTAAATATCAACTTGAATGTTGATATATTGGCGATCCTACCAACGATCCTGCGCAAATATTTTATTTCATTAATGACTGTAATGATTACGAAAATTTCCATTCGCTAATTTTTAATTAAAATGCATTTATTATCTAAATCTATATCTGTCCGTGCTTGTATATATAATACCTCGTGCTTGTGATAAATGATTTTTGAACAAAAAATTTCGCAATTTTAAAGTAACTACTCCGTCATATTTACAACGATTTAAATAGTTGTGCGAAACAGACTAAACGAACAGCCATCAGTTTGTTTACTTAAAATCCAATTTGGAAATACATTCGCCATCAACAAAAAATTATGAATTTAGTGATTATAATACGAAGCTATAATTAACTTTAAAAATATTTCGTTTTGAAAGTACTTAAAACATTTACTATTGTGAAAATAAGTGAAAGTCCATAGACATTCGTAGATGGACTGTGTGGAAACACCCGAAAACGGAAATCAAATTTTAGCAGATTTGATGAATAAAATAGTTTAAACAATTGTTAAAACTTTTAAAGAAACAATAAAAAATTAAAAAGTTAAATCATAGTACCATAATTGTAAATCGCACATCGATTTAAAAAAAAAATGAAACTTAAATATACTTCAATTAATAAACAATATTTTGTGCAAATTGCATATAACAGTCGCTGTAAATTCTATATACGAAACAAAAACAAAAAATAAGTGCGGACAATCAAATAAAACATAAAGTACTTATAGCAGAAATTTACTAGTAGACATGCTATAAATTTTATGCAACATAAATAAAAATAAAATTTTTCTACGAATCGTTAATTAATAAAGAACTCTAAAAAACAATATACTACGCTTAAAACAATAGTTAAGTTTTCCACTTCACTACAACAAGAGCTATTACAACAATTTTACGCAAAATACACACAAGAACGGATTTAAAGTATAAGACATCACGATGAAAATGATGAGATTCATAAAGAAAACAACAAAGCCATTGCATAAACAGCAACAACAATGAATTTAATTGTTATCACGCCCAAAAAACGCCATTTATTCCCTCAAAATCTCTACAATCATCAATCAAATACTTATTAATTTGAATATTTTTTTACTAATTTAATTTTATGTAAGTATAATTTTTATTTTAATATCATATTACAAATTTTCCAATTATAATTTAAATTAAAATTTTAAACCTTTTAAACTTTTAAATTTATTTTAAGATTATTTTTATATTTTAACAATTTTAATATAGTTATTTAAATTTACTTATTTTTTATATAAAATTAAATATTTTATTTAAATTGTTAACTCCCTTTCCAAAAAAAAATCTTAAATATTTTCTTATTTTCTAATTTTTCATTTAAATTTCTTTTCATATGGTTCTACGTTCACCAATACGAACTCGTAAATTTACAAATTCAGAAAATCAAAATATCAACCATACAAATAACATCATGACTCACAATACAACTCAAAATTCTAACATTAATACAACACAAAACATCATCTCTAATATAACACAAGATATTTCAAGACAAGATAACTTTACAAGTTTTTCTTCTACTAAATCTATTAAATTACCACAATTTTGCCAAGATTCTCCTGATGCCTGGTTTTTACTTGTTGAAGGACAATTTGAAATTAATAATATCAATGATGATAATTTAAAATTTCAAAATATTCTAATTACTCTTCAACGAGATACTATATCTAAAATTTTAGATGTTATTAACCCTCCTCCTCTTTTTAATAAATATGATACAATCAAAAAAATTCTATGTGAAAGATTTTCTCTTAGCGAAGAAAAACGATTAGAACAATTATTTTCAAAAACTGAACTTGGTGATCGTTCACCATCTGAATTATTCAGATTTATGAAATCACTTATAGTTTCTGCCTCCATAGTTAGCCAAGAATTACTCTTTAAATTGTGGATTCGTAAATTACCACAAGAAATACAAATTCATTTGACTTCCAATAATAACCAAAACAGAGATGAAATTATTATTTTAGCTGACAAACTTTTTGATTTAATCAATAAACCTCATTCTTCCAAATCTCCTGTAGTCTCAAGTATAAATAATAATATTTTAGAACAATGCGTTAAAAATTTAACTGAATTAACTACGGCTATTTATCAAAATTTAAATAAAATTTCGAATGATATTAATCAATTACAAATCCGTTCAAGATCTAAAGATAGAAATAGATCTAAATCTCGAAATTTTTCAGGATCAAGAAATTTTTCAAACAATCGTAATTTTAATTCACAAACAACTATTTGTTGGTATCACAAAAAATTTAAGAATAACGCTCTCAAATGTATACCCCCATGCAATTTTAATCAAAATCATAATTCAAATTACGAACAAAATTTAAACTGAAACGATCCATTATGACGGTGACGGATAATGGAACTTTTATTAAACCTACTCGTCGCCTATTCATATTTGATAAATTCAATAAACTTAATTTTCTTATCGATACCGGCGCAGTTGTATCAGTTATTCCTTTTTCTAAATTTAAAATTTATAAAAGAAATTCGGATCTTACTTTGACCGCAGCAAACGGTTCTTCAATTGAAACTTTCGGTACAAAACTACTTAAAATTGATTTAGGTTTAAGAAGAGATTTTGAATTTCCATTCATTATTGCGAATATTGATACACCAATTTTAGGAGCAAACTTTTTAGAAAAATTCGGAATTATTGTCAATATTAAAAATAAAGAAATAATGGATTCTACTACAAAAATTAAAGTTACTGGATCTTCTGGATTTTCTGATATTTTCTCACTCAAAATTCCTATTGTCGAAAATAAGTTTTCAAAATTACTTAATGAATTTCCATCTATTACCTGTGAACCAGATTATACTAAAAAAGTTAAACACCATACGGTTCACAGGATAGAAACAAAAGGTATTTTACCATTTTCGAAACCCAGACGTCTTGATCCAATCAAACTTAAAATTGCTAAAGCTGAATTTGAATTTTTAGTTAAAACGGGTATATGCAGACCCTCAAATTCTCCTATTGCATCTCCACTTCATCTCGTTCCTAAAAAAGAACCAAATGATTGGAGACCTTGCGGAGACTATCGAAGACTTAATTTTATTACTACATCAGATCGGTATCGTTTACCACATATTCACGATTTAACAATTGATTTAAAAAACAAACAATTTTTTTCCAAAATTGATCTTGTGCGTGCTTACCACCAAATTCCAATGGCAGAAGAAGACATTCATAAAACTGCAATAACTACCCCTTTTGGAATGTTTGAATTCGTAAGAATGCCTTTCGGTTTACGAAACAGTGCTCAAACTTTCCAACGCTTTATTAATGAAGTATTTTCTGATTTCGATTTTGTATTTACATACATTGATGACATTCTTATTGCCAGTGATAATGAAGATCAACATATAAATCATTTAAAATCAGTTTTCAAAAGACTTGAAGAATATAATTTAAATATCAAACCTTCAAAATGTACTCTCGGTGTAAATAAATTAAATTTTTTAAGTTACGAAATTTCAGGCGAAGGTATTAAACCATCTTTAGATAGAATTGAAATCATAACAAATTTTGAAAAACCAATTTCTATAAATAAATTACAAAAATTTTTAGGTATGATAAATTACTATCACAGATATATTAAAATGTTAGCAACAGAACTTAGTCCTCTGCATGAAATGTTAACACATGCAATTAAAAACAAACTTAAACAATTAAATTGGACAATTGAAACCACAACAGCTTTCGAAAATGTTAAAAAACTTTTTGCCAAAAATACTTTACTTACACATTTAGACAAAAATGGTATTTTATCATTAGCAGTAGATGCATCAAATGTTGCTATTGGAGCAGTTCTTCAACAAACTAGCAATAATATACTAGAACCCTTAGCTTATTTTTCAAGAAAATTAACTACAACAGAAACTAAATATTCAACATTTGATCGTGAACTTTTGGCTATTTATAATTCAATCAAACATTTTAAACATTTTCTTGAAGGTAGAACTTTTACTATTTATACTGATCATAAACCTTTAATTCATGTTCTAAATTCTAAAGTAGATAGATCTCCTCGTCAACTACGTCACCTTGAATATATTGCTCAATTTACAAATGATATTCAATATATACGTGGAAAAGACAACATAGTTGCCGACACACTTTCCCGTATTCCAGAAATAAATGCAATTTCAACTCAAGATATAAATTTAGAAACTTTATATAAAGAACAACAAACTGATACATTTTTACAAAAAAACATTTCTGATCAAACTTCTAAAAATAATTTAAAGGAAATTCATATTCCAGTTATTAATTTAAATATATGGTGTGATGTTTCTCTACAACCTTTTCGACCTTATGTTCCACATCCTATGAGAAGAATTATATTTGACAAAATTCACTCATTATCTCATCCAAGTATAAGAACAACTAGAAAATTAATTCAAAATAAATATTATTGGCCTAACATGCGTAAAGAGATTAACGATTGGACTTCATCTTGCATCAATTGTCAAAAATCCAAAATTTCAAGACATACTAAATCTCCTATCCAAAAAATTCAAATACCATCAGGCCGTTTTGAACATATTCATATGGATATTGTTGGACCTCTTCCAGTTTCAAATGGAAATTGTTATATTTTAACAATTATTGACAGATTTTCACGTTGGCCTGAAGCTTATCCGCTTAAAGATATTTCAACAAATACTATAGTAAAAACTTTTATTCAAAATTATATACCACGATTTGGTATACCATTGAATATTACAGTAGATCAAGGTTCACAATTCACCTCAAAATTTTTTACGGAATTAACTAAACTTTTAGGTTCTAATAAAATTCATACATCTCCTTACCATCCCCAAGCAAATGGCATGATAGAGAGATTTCATCGAACTTTAAAAGCAGCAATTATAGCATCAAACGACTCGGTTCATTGGTCTGACATTTTACCATTCATTCTACTTGGTTTACGAACTTCTATTAAAGAAGATTTAAAATGTTCATCTGCTGAACTTGTTTATGGCCAAACACTTAGAATACCTCGTGAATTAATTATTTCAAATAGTAATAAAGAACATGATTTTTCTAATGACGCTCTTCATAAAATAAGAGAATATTTTTCGCTTGTTCGTTCTAAAGTGTTTCATCATAATAAAGAAAATTTTTTCGTTCCTAAACAATTAGAAAATTGTGAGTATGTTTTTGTTAAAGTTCTTCGTAAATCTAATTTAGAATCACCTTATGAAGGACCTTTTAAAGTTATCTCTAAGAAAAATAAAACATTTACAATTCAATACAAAAATACTATTAAAAATATTTCAATTGATTTACTTAAACCAGCAAACATACTTATTAACACTAATTTAAATACAAATACATTAAACAACAAAAAAACAAAAAAAGGTTACTTTTAATATTAATTAATAATTTGTTTGTTTCAAATTTTCTTGGAGGGGGAGTAAATATAGTGTTAACTACTTTGTACTCTTTACTTTAATTTTTAAAATAATTTTAATTGAGTTTTCGTGTTAACTTAAAATTTTGAATAACTTCAAAAAAAGAAAATTCTAATTAGTTGGAAAATATTTAAACTCAAAAATAAACAAAAATAAATTTTATATTACAAACCAAAATAAAGATTTTTTAAATATCAACTTGAATGTTGATATAGTCGCATCCATTGAATGGTGCGAAGTACTGTTAACACAACAACAACAAGAGTTTGGATTTTTATATTTCATATTTAACATTTCGAATGCTGAGTGGATGATAATCCTGTCTCGGCTACCGTTTGGAAAACGCCCTATCTCAGATTTTGGTTCAAAAACATCCTATCTGAGCTCAAATTCAATACACTTGAGCTGAACTGGGGTATTTTTTTATAAAAAAATCTGAGAGGGCATTATCCAGTAGAGTTTGGAGTTGGGCGTTTTTAAAACAAGTTTTGAAACAGAGCCTTATTCAAACGTTTTCTGAGATAGGGCGTTTTCGAAACGACACTCGAGATGGGGCAATACTCTACTCAGCAGTCCATATATTTATGAAATAGGCCACCAACAAAAAGACTGCTTAAGAATCTTCGACTATGAGATGCCTTTTTTCGCAGACTTTTCCAGCGGTTCGGAACTATCGGGAAAGTGGATATCGCACTAGAGGCAACATGTAAGACTTCGGAACCAACGGAATAGTACCAAGAAAAGAACTAGACTGTAAATTATTAAACTAGTTCGAAACTATCGAAAAAGTGCTAATGAAGCAACTAGTTCTAAAGTGAAAATTTGTACCTAGTTCGGAACTAGTGAAACGGTAATGCAGCGGAGACAATTTACACCGCCTAGGACATCGCCATGCTAAATTCGCCAGTTGAATGTATATGGAGGAGATGAATGGCGAACTAGTAGTGCTTCCGCATTCACTAAAAGCGCACCAGTTTTGAACTAGAAACTTTTCCCTACAGGGTACATACAGACGTATATATTTTAAGTGCATGCAAAATGTTAAATTTTAACTCCACCTGTACAAAATATATTCATGCAAAAGTATAAAGAAAATAGCAAACAAAATAAAACACACAGCTATAACAAAAATAAATCATTTGTGAAGAAAATCTGTTAGAATTAATGAAAGATTAGAGGTTTACAATTGTGAAAATTAATAATTAGTTCTCATTTTTTATTTTTAGCTACTCGAAGTTGAAATGAATTGATTCGATGAGTATTGCAGCAGTGACTCACATACATATGAATTGCTAACAAATAAGAAGGATTTCATATCGAACAGAGAGCAATTTAAATACAAAAATTGGACGATAACCAAAATATACAGAAGATAATCCTTGCCATACAATGCATAAATTCATATGGAATTTTCGTCAACTATTACTCATTGTTTTGTTGTACTACAATGCGATAACGACAGTGGCACAAACAAATAATAAACCAAATATTGTAATTATATTAGCGGATGATATGGTAAGTTTGTAAAATTGTTTTTGTTTGTAGATTAGCCAGTTTGAAAAAATTACATTCCCTGAAGGGAAGTCATAGTGATCACAATTTCTGATTCCGTTTCGATTGAAACTAGGTTTTCTCTAGTTTAAAAATTTACAGTTTGGGGTTTCATAATTAATACGTACATATATTATGGCGATTATTAGCATCACTATGCTGTTATCAAATAAACACAACAGCAAGCAGCCACTCTTAAAGACATGTACACATACAAAGCGACGAAGAATATTTCACACACATAACCAGCAGCTTAAAGCAAATAAATTATCTCACATACACATATGTAGTCATCAGCTAAGTGCAGAAGTTCTTACTCACACATACAAACGCATATATCTAAATTACCAAGCAGGAGATACAACAGTTCTAGAAGGTGAAATGTCTAGACCTTAGGAGAAATATGCGGACAAGGCAACAGAGAGTATAAAAGCAGCGCAAGCTGAGCAGTTACTAATCAGTTTGATTAAAACACGCTTTTGTGAAGTACGTGGTATTGAAGTATACTTGTTACTATTATTGTATTATACTAGTACTATTGTACTACTCCCAAAGTAGTATAAATAAATACCATTTTGCAATACTGTATATTGGAGTTATTTATTTGACAGTTCAGCGATGATAACGTTAGCAGAAGGTGCATAATTATTAGAAACTACCAAAATTCGTTACATAAGACCAGTCAGGTCAAGTTATTAGTACAAAAACAAAAATTTGACGGCCCTCATAATCCAATCATGAATTTTAAAGCAGTTGGGAGGGAGAATGTCTGGTACTATTTTGCTAATTTTTAATACTTTAGTAATATAATGTGCAGAAAAAGCCAAACTCGATATATCTCCACATCAGAAATGGGGACATGAAAGAAAAGAGAACAGAAAACAGATGGAATGGGATGAAAATATGGAGGAAGTTTAAGGGAAATCGGAAAAGTAAAAAGAACAAGGGAAAGATGGAGAGTGAAGAGGTTAACAGAAAGATTAAGAATAAGAATACGATTAAGAGTAACGGTGATATATAGACTTGGATAGGAGCAAGAGCAGGATGAATAAAAGGAAAAGCGGGAAGATTTACGGCAGAATGAGAGGCATAGGAAAATTGAATGAGCCGAATAAAGTAAACTAGAAATTGCAGAAGGAAGACGAAATAAAAGAGAAAGAAGGTTATACAGAGGAGCGGTTTTTTTGCGATCAGTTAAATCTATACGCTTTGATTTCTAGTAGCATCGTTGCTGAAAAAACTCTGCCGCTTTATATTGTTACACCAGCCATCTCTAAGTTATGGACAATATGATGCTCTGAAGACTCAGCCATTCAGTTCCATTGTTAACAACTTTTTCATGTCCTCTCAGGAAAAATAAACCCTACCACAAAAGAATATAAAGGCCGGAGGCATTATTTTCTTGCACAGAAAGGCACTAATAAATAGAAATAAATGTTAGGCGCGATAACCTCCGAAGAGATTTTAGGCCGAGCTTCTCTTCCTATTTGCGTCGTGCTTCTTTTTAATTTTTCCTACAAATTGGCGGGACGGGACCTACTTGTTTTATGACGACTCCGAGCGGCATCTGCAAGGCAGATGAGTTTTTACTGAGAGACTTCCATGGCAGAAATACATCGGAGTGCTTGCCAAACACTGCCGAGGGGCGACCCCGCTTAGAAAAATGTTGACACTGCAAAGCTCTGGCAGTATTCACGCTAGAACATTGAAATTCAGTAAAGAGTTATATGAGATCAATCCCTAACACCATCAAGAAAATGCGGGGTGAAGTGGCAGGAGGCGTTGCACCGCCCATACAAATAGAATATTTCATACTGCATATCTCTGGAAAGGAGGCGTGGCACCTTCCCTACAAATGGGATTTTTAAGAACGATGGCTGCCGCGTAAGAAATTGAATGGCTGAAAATAGACCGAGGCCTTAGGGAATTGAGGGGTAGTGATCATCCCACAGGTGGTGTTTTCCTCTAACTTGCTGGAGATTTCCGACAAGTTCTGTCAGCTATTCCAAAAGGAACACTCACAAATAAAGTGAATGCGCGCTTAAAATCATCATATATATGGGAACACGTACAAAAATAAACTCTCTTCACAAAAATGAGAGCGCATGTGGTCAAAGACACTTCAGCAGAAGCTTTTGCTCAACAACTTCTTGAAGTCGGTAATGGCAGAACTTATATTTCTTTACCACCAGAGATCATTTCACTTATAACATTACCTGAAGCTTTCATAGCTAGTTTTTTCCAGATATTAAAACTAATTATACAAACTTTAAATGGCTTCAAGAAAGAGCAATTTTGGCACCTGAAATGTTAATATCATTAATGCTAAAATCCAAAAAAAACTACTAGGGACTGATACAACTTATTAATCCATTGACACAGTTGTGTAAGGATCCCAAGCTGTGCATTATCCGGTTGAGTTTCTTTACTCCTTGGTGCCATCAGGTATTGCTCCTCATCGATTTATCCTTAAATAAGGTCCATAATAATTATTCTTCACAATTTAGATCCACCGCACTTATTTAATCGGACAAGGCTTATCATCACAAAACGTTTACCAAATGTCATTCAATTCATTTTATGGAAAAATTTGGAAAAGAACAAAATTCTCATAACAAGGATTCCATTTTTATACCTCTCGTGATCATGAGATAGCATTATAAACTTGCTACCGAAGGTTTGTAAGAGATAAAGCCATGAATAAGCTTTCCGAAATGTTCAGAAGGATTCATAGCGATCGATTAGGTTGGCTTTATGCTTATCCGCAAATACTAGTTCAAATTTGTGGAATATTGCAATCGATTTCTGAGTAGCTTCCCGTTAAACTAAAGCCTTTGAACAAGGGGAAATACTTCAGACCCCGAAGCCGATGTAGGGTAAGGTAAGGTTAAGAGAGCGAGCGTGGGATTTTCCCACACTTCCACTCGGAGATATTTTTACCATTGTGAGTGTCCTCAGTGAATGCCGGACGGCAGCACACTACTTCCTAGTGGCCCTCAACGAATCACTTGCTTTCTCTGATGTATTTAAGTAGAAGTAAAAAATCCACCTACACAACCTCTGCCAGACTATCGATATCTGATACTGTTCATCGATAGTGATGAAGTGATAAATCTAGTCCTCATTCCGACAGCTTCAGCAGAGGGAGCTCATATAGCCCAAAATAATTTGTTAAAGATATCCTTGTTGTGGCTAAACTTAAACCACTGGGCGAGCTCTGTAAACCGGTTTGTTTACACATCGGAACTCACGGTACTCACGTCTTTTTTTATGAGTTAGAAGTGTGTGCTGAAAGATTGCCGAGGGCTGGGGCCATTTAGAAATCTTTTTACAAAAGTATTTTTACGTGGCTTTTCCCGAGTGATGAGCCCAGAACCTTGAGTGTTTTAAGCTAGCGTTACAACGGTGAACGCTTTATGAGGACAAAGTACACACAACAAAATGTTAACTATTACAGACTAAGGAATAAACGAGCCAAGTTTGAACTTCGCTATTGCTGAAAAACACATATCTTAACTGCTTTCACATTTTTTCAGGGCTTCGATGACGTAAGCTTTCGCGGCTCTAATCAATTTTTGACACCCAATATTGATGCTTTGGCCTACAGTGGCGTAATTTTGAAAAATCTTTATACTGCACCAATGTGTACGCCCTCAAGGGCAGCGCTATTGACCGGAAAATATCCAATACATACGGGTAAGTAAATTTCTCCAGGGGATTAGAGGGATTAGAATAAACCCGCGGCAGTTATGCCTGTCGTAAGCGGCGACTAAACTACGAAATTGATTAAAGGGTTTTTATAGTGCAATTTATAGCTTCTCAAACCCAATTGTCAACCACACGAATCTTAGCGAATCCTGTTTCTTTAGCAGCCGATGCTCTGGCGACACCAAGTTCGCCATGGATCCACGCGGTAAGAGGGCGGGATAGGAAAAAGCATACATCTATATTAGGTGCCAGAGCTAATGGGAATACTTCGATGGGAATGAAAAGGCGTATGAACTAGATAAAATAGGCGCATGTCTCGAAGCTGGCTCCATAGACGTGCCGATTGGACGAGATTGAGAGGAGGCGAGTTTTGCACATGATCGACCAAGAGCGGAAGGCATGGACACAAGCGTGGGCCTATAAGGTGTGACGGCTGTTCCTTCGGGTAAATACCTTTAAATTAGGCTCGGTCAGTCATAGCAGATGAAGGAAATGTGGATGGGAGAAGGAAAAGATTGAGCACGTTTTGTTCTCGTACCCTGCGCTTACCAGGCTACGATTCCAGCTGAAAGGAGTGATACAGCTGTCACATCTAGAATCAGCAATTGGCGCAGGCCCTAGAAAGCTTCTAGTATTTGTCAAGAGGATCGAGCTATTTTATAATAGGTCCTGTTTTTTGATAGGGTTGTTGTTGTTGTTGTATTAACGATAAAAACACTCCCCGAAGAGTTTGGGGAGTTTTATCGATGTTGATGGTCCTTTTCCAGATATACGTATATCCGGTACGTTCCGGTAACAAAGCATCATTAAGGTACAAACCCGACCATCTCGGGAACGATTTATATGACCAAATTAAACCTTCTAGGACATAACTCCCTCCCCACCCCCTAGTTCCATGAGGAACTTGGGGTCGCCAGAGCCTCGGCTGTTAATGAAACACGATTCTCCACGGGAAGGTGAGGTCGATAATTGGGGTGGAGAAGGTATACATTGCGCTGGCAACCCCTCAATCAATTTGGTATTTTAGTCACCTCTTACGACAGGCATACCTACCGCGGCTATATTCTAAGCCCCCTAACCCGCTGGGGGTTTTGATAGGGTATTTCAGGTTGGTCGTTAAACAATCTTCTGGTAATACTACGGACTTATTCAGCCTATGTGAGTTCCTTACGGACCAGCCAGTTCAACCAAACCTAACCTTTGCAAATAAATGTATTATTAAAAATATAACTAAACTTAATTTTATTATTTCTTTAAGGCATGCAACATTACGTCATCCCCAATTACGAACCTTGGGGCCTGCCACTCAACGAGACCACAATGGCACAAATCTTCAAACAACACGGTTATTATACGAGCCTAATTGGAAAATGGCATCAAGGTATGTCACGTATGGCATATACGCCCACAAAGCGAGGTTTCGATCATCATTTCGGCTACTTGGGTGCTTATGTGGACTACTACGATCAAACGCTAGATGCAACGGTATGTTTGGAGCTTAAAAGTAATATAAGCATACCTGAATAAATATATTCTTATAAGTTAGACTAAGTATTCGTACTCATAAATAATCATTGTTTATTTCCAATAGCCTAAAAACTTATCACGCGGTCACGATTTCCGTGACAATCTTGTTGTGTCGCGCGAACATATCGGCACTTATGTCACCGATCTACTCACCCAAGCTACAACTCAATTGATAAGGGAACTTGACGTTACAAAGCAACCGTTGTTTTTACTGTTAAGCCATATGGCACCACATGCTGGCAATTGTGATGATCCATGGCAGGCGCCACCAGAGGAAATTGAGAAATTTGCATATATCAAAGATGAGAAAAGACGGACGTATGCAGGTGAGTCAAGGTTGTAGGGGCCGGGAAATGAAAAACGTGACTTTCAGAACGGAAGATGCTTTAAGCAACTAGGAAATTTCTTAGTCAAGGGGACAGGGAAGGTCTTGTTGACAGAAAATTAACCGGCTTTGGTGTCCAAAATATGGATATCAATTCCAAATGCAAAAGTTAGACTTGTGAAGTAAGTACTGATGAGTAGGTAAACAGGTAGAGGAAGACGTGGAGGTGAAGGTAGAGATATAGAGCAATAGGAATAAAGACAGAGATAGATATAGAGGTATAGATAGAGATAAAGATTAAGATGGAGATAGAGACCGGATGGTGTGCCAAATATAGCCCTTAAATCAGCGATAAGGTCTTGAATCGGTATTTACGGATCTCTTCAACGCCTGTATCCAAGAAGGCGTCTTCCCCCGCTCATGGAAACGTCAAAGACTGGTTCTTTTGCTGAAATTTAGTAAGATGACCGACCAGCCATCTTCAAACAGGCCACTTTGTATGTTGGATTCAATAGCAAAGTTTCCCGAACGTATTATCAGTGAGCGTCTGTAGCAGACCCTCGAAGGCCAGGTGGCTTGTCAAATAGTCAGTTTGCATTTCGAAAATCGAGATCCACGATAGATGCAATATAAACAGTTTTCAATATAGCCCGCGGAGCCATAACCGTAGGCCAAAGTAAAATGAAGCTGTGTGCACTGATAACTATGGATATTAGAAACGTTTTTAACACCGCGAACTGGATGCAGACAATGACAGCGCTACGAAACGTTGGTGCACCTGCTTACCTGCTCAGAATAATTTGTAGCTATTTAAGCGACAGAGTAGTCAGGGATCTGTTCTAGGTTCAACGCTCACGGTGTGCTACAAATCGATCTTTATCTGTTCCAAGCATTATGTAATGACACCGTGGGAAGAATAAAGGAATGGCTGACGAACATGGGGTTGGAGATGGCTGGCAATAAGGCAGAAGTGGTTTTGGTAAGCTCAAAGCGGTAAACATTAACTCGAAACTAACTTTTATGGAGCACTTCAGGGCGGTGGGAGAGAAATTGTCTAGAGTTAGTGGAGAGCTAACGCGAATAATACCCAACATCGGCGGCCCAGGCGAAGCTATCCGTCTAAAATGGTCCACCAAAAACATATGCTAGCAGCCTGCCGTATTACTGCAATATGATTAGCAGGTGCTTATAGGACGGTGTCCGACGACGCGTTCCTTGTCTTGTCACGAGAAATCCCAGTAAATCAAATGTCAATTGAAATGGCCGATCTGGTCCATTTGAAGATGCCAATAAAAGCGCAAAGTCCCGCACAATAGTTAGGTGGCAAGAACGGTGGAAAGAATTGAGGAAAGTGCACAGGACGTTCATGTTAGTTCGGAATATAGAGGAATGGTATACGCCAAAGCACGCCGAACTAAACTACCACCTCTTACAGATATTGAGTGGGCACCGCGGCTTCAGGAAGTATGCAGAATACGTAATGATTCATTACCCTCTTTTCACAGCGAATGACTAAATGTATCTAGGGTTTTTGGCGAGGAACCTTTTAACGAGTAATTTAGTTCGCCTACTGTGCAGGCGTATTGATTACGGAACTGCTGTGAGCAAAATTGGTTTCATAGTAATGACACGATTGATGCATTCTGTAAGGTAGCGCAGAAAAATGCGAAGCAGTGGCGTTTATCCTTCCATGGCGTAATGCTTAGTTGCCATTCGCATGCGGTGAGGACTCATAAGTAGGATGAGCCTGATTGTACAGAGCCATTTAGGGACAGTAGCCGCTACAGTGCCCAAAAATAAAATAGAAAATAAGTAGGGTTAGATACTGAGGTAGAGGTGGAAGAAGCGGATAGAGAAAGAAAGAGCTCAAAACTATTCAAAATATTAATTATTCAATCTTGTTAATCTCTTTCCTATAGCGATGGTGTCCAAATTAGATCAAAGCGTAGCTGCTGTAATCAATGCGCTCGCTCAAAAAGGCATACTCAACAATACTATACTACTCTTCCTATCAGATAACGGAGGCCCAACGTTAGGACTGCATTCTACTAGAGCCTCCAACTATCCACTTCGTGGAGTAAGTATTTTATGCATCTCAAAGGAACATTTGACTCAGACATCCTTTCAATTACGAAACAGCAAAAGGATTCGCCCTGGGAAGGTGCCATACGTTCATCGGGCGCTATTTGGTCACCATTACTTGAAAATTTGGGCACCGTTTGGAAGCAACGACTCTACATTGCCGACTTATTGCCCACATTAGCCGCTGCAGCTGACATACCACTCGACACAGAGAAATTGCAACTCGACGGCTTGAATTTATGGTCAGCGCTCAAATATGGTTATGATTCGGTCGAGCGTGAGATCGTGCATAATATTGATGAGATGGAAAACTATGTTTCATACAACAAAGGAAAATGGAAATTTTTAAATGGCACAACGGTAAATGGTACGTACGATGGGTGGTTAGGTACGCGTGATAATTTAAACAGCACTGAATTAGATCCGCGCGCTAAGTATTACGAAGAACTCATCGCAAATACGACAGTTTGGCAGCACTTGGCCGAAGTTCGAGCGAAAAATGCTTTGGCGCATGAAATGAATATAACGAAATTGCGCGAGGATGCTGGCATCACTTGTCTTTACGCAAATTTGTCACAAGGTGTGCCGTGTGATCCACTGCAAAGCCCCTGCCTATTCGATATAGATGTGGATCCTTGTGAACAAAACAATTTGTATCCGTCCATGAATGGTGGTAAGGTAGTGCAGGAACTGTTAGAGCGCTTAGAGCATTTTCGTGAAACTGCACATCAGCCAAATAATAAACCATTAGATGCAAACTCTGATCCGCGTTTGTATAAGGGCGAGTGGACTTGGTGGGAGGATGTGCGTGATGGTGTGGATGATGATGGAAGCGATGCCCCAAGTTTACGTTTTAGTACGGCTATTTGGACTTGCCTTATATTATTTCAAGTATTCCTGTAGATATTAAGATGGAAGAAGAAATTTATAGAACGTATTATTTATAAAGAAAAAAGTATTTTATTTGTATTTAGTATTATAAATAATAAAGTAGTTACAATGATAACAAATGCGTTATTAGGAGCGGCTCGATCTCTTCTCAAATTTTTAGCCATGCTATATCGGCATCATCGGCGGCCACCGTGGTGTGATGGTAGCGTGCTCCGCCTATCACACCGTATGCCCTGGGTTCGCACCTCGGGCAAAGCAACATCAAAATTTTAGAAATAAGGTTTTTCAATTAGAAGAAAATTTTTCTAAGCGGGGTCGCTCCTCGGTAGTGTTTGGCAAGCGCTCCGGGTGTATTTCTGCCATGAAAAGCTCTCAGTGAAAACTCATCTGCCTTGCAGATGCCGTTCGGAGTCGGCACAAAACATGTAGGTCCCGTCCGGCCAATTTGTAGGGAAAATCAAGAGGAGCACGACGCAAATTGGAAGAGAAGCTCGGCCTTAGATCTCTTCGGAGGTTATCGCGCCTTACATTTATTTATTTATTTTTATATCGGCAACATGATCAACCTATGTGGTATGAGATAACCAACCCACAAAAAGTTCTCGATAATTATAGAAAGACGAGCCGGACCCTTGCGCATCTTGCGCAACCAATATAAAAGTATCTTATCAAATATCAACAGAAATCAGCTGTTCTATCAATCAATTGAGACTTTGGCGTATGGTAGCAACTGCCGGTAAAGCAGTGCAAATATTCACAATAGTGCTATAGTACAAATAGATTTCTTTGCGTGCTGACAATCGTTTGTTTTTAACAAATTATTTTAATAAAATATAGCTAAACAAAAACACTGCGACGAAAATTGCCCAAAGCTCGCTAATAGCCCGAATCTATTTGCAGCCAAAATTTTATAGATTTGGATTCCAAATAAGAGCGAAAAAGGGACCCGTACATAAAAACAGCAATTAGAAACAATATATATGATAGGAAGTTTGAACGGGATCCCTTCAGTGGTTGGGCTAAACATTTTAAAACCTGTTTACTCAGAGAGGCCTCTGAAGTCTGTCCCAAAGCAATCTGCACGCTATGATAACGTTAGGTTAAAATCATTATAATAATGATGACTTAGCGCGATATACCTTCGAGGAAAGTGAGGCCAAGCTTTATTTGAAATGCGTGTTGTGTTGTTTTTCATATTTCCTACGAATAACTGAGCCACTGCCGGTAACCGAACCGTGTTGGAAAAATTGTTTAAGCTATTTTGATGTTAGTTGTTCTCTCTTGAGTCAAAGCCGCACACTATCACCACTCAACTGCGGCCGTGAAAACCACCGTCATTCATTAATTGGCATTGTTAATGCTGGTATTCAGATAAACAAAGTCCTCTCTTCTGTAGAATTAGTATCAGATGGTGTTAGTACTGGAGCGAATGATATTTATAAGTAACAAAGAACAGTCCTCATCGGCAACCTCCGTTGAAAATCAAATAATTCGCGCCTAGGCAACACATACCTTGGCACTGAATGTCATGCTGAACATACATCCAATAGATATTGCGGGAAAGGCGGCCGCAGCCCGGTCGTTGGTCAGGCTTCATGATATGGGCTATGGGCTTTCTGACTTCGGACAGGTTCGACTTTATCCCGGACAGGACGGTCTATTGTATATTCATAACTGCTCCTTATACAACCTTCACCCCAGTCTTTACCCAGCTAACTTGTTCACGGAAGGGCGAAGTTGGACGGAAAGGTTTGTAAGGGCATCTTTTGTCAAGAGCTAAGTCTAAACCGCAAGTTTAAGTTGGCTGATCACTGCTGTGTATTCCAAGCTGAAGTTGCTGCAATTAAGGATGCGGTGGATGAAATGCTATCCACTGCTACTACGATTAGAGAATACTCTGATAGCCAAGCGGCTATCAAGGCCCTGAGTTCTACTACAGTGCGATCGAGGGTGGTCTGGGGGTGTCTGACCTCTTTTGCGATTGCATCGAACTATTTTATAATTAAGATTATCTGGGTCCCGGTCCATAGTGATATCCCGGCCAACTTTCAAGCGGATCTCTTAGCCCCCATCGGTACAAACGAACCGGATGATGATGGCTGTAGGGATTTCGGAATTCCGCTGGTGGTTTGCTCCCCCATAACTGGGCCTCGAGTCAGCTCAGAAAACCACCTCTTGCAGCGTAGCAAGATCTTTCTGGCCGAAAGTGGATGGCAGGAGGTCTGCCGAAGTAATTCGGTTCACTAAGACTCACCTATCGATAGTCATTGGGGTTTTGATCGGGCACTGTCCCATGGGTATCCATGCGGTACGTCTCAATATACTGGAATCTCCATCCTGCTGCAGCTGTATGGAGGATGATTAGCTGGAATCATCAAATCACTTTATTATTGATTGTCCACCTTTTACCAAAACTAGGCGAAAGTACTTCGGTCGCGACTCACTTGGATTTCCCGAGGATTTGTCAAACGGAGATCGGTATCATTCGAAACTTTATCGTTGCTACCCAACGATTCTCTAAGTAGTCATATCTACGTCACCGTTATTTTATTGTATGTGGTATCACAACGGACCTTCATGTTGTCCAAGTGAACTTCCCTTATCAGGGCAGCTACCACCTAACCTAAGCTAACCTAAAGGAGAAACATAAGGACCAGTTCGCTATCTGATTTTAGTCCCCATTTCCAATCTGTGCCTTCTTTTATTTCCATATTTGGGGATTTGTTTGATCACAGAACGATATTTACTAAGCAGAAGGGCTGGCTGCGCACTTGAAATCTTTGCTTTCCAATCTACAATTTGGCTTCTTCGTCCCTGCGTGATTTATTTAACTCGAGTAGCCTGAATCGACGAAGAGTGATAAATAAAACTTAAATGTGGTAAACAATTTTGACTGATTTTGATCGGAACACCAAAATTTCCGACCCGAACTCTATCCGGTATACTGTATAAGTCGTGAAAACTCAGTATATATATTCTCATAGCAGTAACTAGTTACTTGAAACTAAGTTCTCAGAACCTGAAAGTGATGAAGTGATGAACCTGGAAGTGAAAAGCTCTTTTAATGTCAGCCCTTCTAGGCCAAAAGCGGGTGAAATAGTGTTAAGTAGCGAGGCTGGCCTCTTCTGTGATCTGTTGTTCCAATTCTCTATCAAAGGAATTGGTTTTCAAGGCTGTCCATTCCAAGTGCATCCCATACCTGTTGCCATTCTAAGTTTTGTTCGAGTTGTCAGCTATCGGCGATTGAAATCATTAACCACTTCGACGGTTGATCTACGGATATGAATGACTTCCCACTATTACTACACTGCTTTCCTTTATGCTCTGCGGGCGGCAAAGTGAGCAGCCGCGAGCGCCACAGCTTTAAAACCAATCATTCCGCGGTCGTCGGTTTTGTATTAGAAAGTGATAGAGTACGGAATTCATATCTGTCAAAGGTCTGCCTATATCAGTAAAAGTTCTTTAAGCATTCGCTATGTTTATTTTAGCGTTTACTAAGGCATAAACGAGTGCGACGAGCAATGGGTCTAGCACTATTACATCAGTCAAATATAAATCGCCTTCCAGCGGTGTAACATCCGCGGCGACTGTACGGAATCCGAAACATATTGGTAGGGCACTGATCCTGTAAACGGCACGAACATCTAGATTGTAGAATGCTATTCGAGAGCGTATTTCCAAACAATTTTCCCATCTGGGCAATAAAAAATAGCCGCCTTCGGGTACTGACTAGCAGCTAGGACACTGCATACAGAGCCATTCTCTGTTCATGTGAGATTTATCTTGAAGAAACTTTAGGTAGAATGATGGGAGTACTAGGAGCTTTATAAAAAGTATCTTCCGATCCCGCGTTGATATACTCGGGTTTTGAAGCTACAACATAGCGTTTCCGGCTTCCCCCCAAATCACATCCAAACCTCAGCCTTTGGTATCGTGGCGACCAGCACTCTATTGACCACCTTAAATTGTGTGCCTTTATTCCTTTAAAGCTCTGGAGCAACTCTCTTCAGCCTTTCTAAAGTCAAGCATTAATATCTTGATACCCATCAACTCCCCTTCTACGAATTTCCACCTATGGGAAGACATTTGCCCATTGTGGTAACTGCAACCTATTATTGCCACAGGTAGGGACTGCTTCGCAACTTCAGGCATCTTCTTCGTATTTCTACATTGCTGCTTTTGAGGTACACGTTTTTGGTATTAACACTTCCCTCTTCACTCTGCTTTGTAGATCTAGAACTATGAGTTGTGTTCTTCTGGCTCTGCGACTGGGGAGTTCAGCTGGGGATTTTTCCTCCTCAATACGGTTACAGAATCGAGCATTGCTCGGGTGAAGTCTTCGTTAGAGAATTGCCTTCGAAATACTTCATTATGTCACGGGCCCAAGCTAAGTGTTCGCTTTCGTGGTCAGAGAGATTGACTACTGAGCTTAAGCGCTGCCTAACTCTTAATGTTGTCCGGTAGTGTGAGCGTATCTTCTTACTCCCAAAGTACTCTCTGCCAGGTTATCGCACTCAACCTCCTCCTGATATCGAGCCGGCGAGTCCTCTTTATCAAGCACACTTCAGTCAATGTCCGCATCCGAGCGATTTATTTTTCCCCGGCTTGCGACTCGATTATCTTTTTGTCCTTGTCCTTCTTCTCTTTAGAAAATGTTTTGTGCATCTTGATCGTGCGACCACCTGGCCGACAAAGCTGGTTCAGCGGTCTAATGTGAAATGTGAGGATAATAACAGTTGCTGTGGTAATTCTGTCGCTCTTCTCAAGTGGTACAGATATCCTGCCACCCTTCTATGAGGGGAAACGGTCTGTCAAGCCCTCAAACCAGTGAGGGTTTTGAGGGTGGTGACTCCAAATGTAGCTTCTAGACCTAGAATGCAACCGAATCTGAAAAATTATGTCCTTCTGAAACTATTTCAATATTCCATGCCATTCTTGGACCCTAAGATTTCGGATGAACTAACAAAATATGACTTCGCTCTTTCAACCGACTATGTGCCACAGTTTGGTATATAATGTTTAGCTTCACTCATACTTGCACTTCCTTACCTCTTTCTTTCTTGATTAACTACTAATCTAACAATCTTTTTGACGTACCTAAAACTATAAATCTTGTATTTGCTCGATCTCCAGTATGACACACCAAACTAAAAGCTTATCAGAAAAGCTAACAAAGTTTTTTTTTCTCTTGAAACCCGTCTCCTACGTGCTCGCGCCGAATAGTATTTTGATGACCTTCAATTGATAATTTTATTATTTTTTTACCTACTTACCTACTTACTTTCTGATTTGGTGCAGTTAATCTATTAAGTAGGCTAATTAAATAGAATATTGAATGTTTGTTTAGTCATGTCCTTTCCAAGAATCTTTTTTAAATCTCGTATAAGATTTTTATGTTTGCTATTTCCCACGGAATTATTTTTAACAAAATATTAAAAAGCTCAGCAGGAAAAGCCCTCACTAGAGTAGTCCACACCAGGTGCCTTCTCGGAGGTGTGAGGGCTTAGCCGAACTCCAAGTTCTACACCTTTCCGACTCAATGAATAGCGAAGGTCTGTCGGTGACCAAGAACTGCCAACTCCTCTAATAAAGGGTGTTACACGGGCGGTGCTTTATTAATTATTTGCAGCCAGGGGTATATTCGGTTGTGTTTGGGCGGAGCCTTCCAGATACCTGGTCGTTTTTGTTGTTGTACCAACCAAGACAATTCCCCGAGGTTTTGAGGAGTGTTATCGATGTCGATGGTCCGTTGCACGTGTACATAAAGGTACTATCCCGACCATTTTGTGAACAATTATTAGGCCCACATTAAACCCTCCAGGTCATCCTGCTCCCCACCCTCCAGTACCATGAGGAAATTGGGGTCGCCAGAGACTCGCCTGCTAAATACTAGATACATTCATATTTGTAACTGAATTCCCCTTGCGTAGGTGAGGCTGACAATTGCAGAAGCTCGGAAGCTATAAAGCTTTGTATTGCGTTTATCAACCGCTTGATTCGGGTCGTCTCGGGAGGTGGCCTTACCACAACAAGAGGAACTGCTCTGGCAGACGGCTATTCTACCCCAAAATTTAAAACTGGAACGCTAAGCCCAGCCGTTTTGGGCAAAAAGTTGTACGACCTCTTGATTAATTCAAATACTTTAAATGACGATAACGATGAGAAGAGAGAGGAAATGGTGGGGCAAGCCAGAAAATAAAAAAGCGCTATGCGACTATTCGGATCTCGAACTTGAGCAAACTCAATAAGCCTTCTTTTAGAAGACGGAGCGGAATTTTATGGCCCCAGACCTTTGGGACAGGTAGCCACGACGACAATGAGGACAGCGTGCTGAGCAAAATCTTCAAGCTTATTTTTTTTAAAGCGGGAGGCGAAACGAAATGCTATAGTCCCAAGACCTGTAGGAAAGCTAGCCACGGCGCCAAGACATAGCAAAAGCTTAAAGGCATAGCAAAAGAGGAGCTCGAAATAGCGAGGAAGTATGTTACTGAAAAGGTTTCTGCCATCAAAGAGTGTATACCTGCTTATCAGTGAAAATTGCAGTTGCTGTTCGGATACATGTTAGTCCCGTCCAATTTGTAGGACAAATTAAAAAGGAGCAGGGCGCAAATTGGAAGAAAGGCTTGACCTGTTAGGTAAACTGCGCCATTTATTAAATTTTTTTTTTGATAGCTCCGCCAAGGACAGGGAACAGGGAAAGGAAGACCGAGAATGAGAAGGGTGAAAGTGAGGGGGATATGGAACTAAATTTAGAAGTAGAAGTAGCAGGGAGAGAGTGAAAGGCGGGACCGGATGAGGAGAGGAAAAGTGAATGACACTAATTCGATGGGACTGTTTTTATAGTTGCTACCTCAATGAAGCAACGAGAGCTTTCTTCGTCTGAACTCGATTATGTGACAAAAAATGGGGATTATCTCCCCAAATGATATACTCGATATTTCATACAGTTGTGAGACGATGCTTTGCTTCCTTATTTTGGTGGCCAAACACCACGCAAAGAACAGCAATAAAAAAATTATGCAAACTACATGGACAAGTTTGCATTGGCAATAACGGGGGTGATGAGAACTTTCCCTGCTCATGCACTTAGTGCCTTAATAGAAATACCTCCCATAGGAATACCTTCCATATTCCAATAGAGAAAGAGGCAAGACTTCCTGCACTAAGACTTCAAAATATCTATGAGTTAAAAAGCCAAGACATGACAGGACATATGAAAGTAACAAGAAACTTTCTAGCAAACCCCTGCGCTTAGAATCTCACGCAATTTTGAGGTGGCCATTGTGAACAAAACTCTTTTGAAAACAGGGCATTCATGCGCTGACCCTGATTCAGAGGTTTGGTTCACGGATGGATACAAATTTGATGGCGCAAAAATGGCAGCTGGCAGTTATGGGCCGAACGTCAAGAAATCGATACCAATGGGATGCTACCCAAGTATTTTTCAGGTAAAAATCCATGCAATAGAAGTTTGTGTTAGATAATGTCTACGAAAAGGTATCCTCGAAGAGTTTCCTAATTATGTCAGACAGCCAGACAGATTGCCTTGCAATTAAATAGTTGGAGTTCCAAATGGTATGGGAGCCAAAACTCAGGTGTTGTTAGGATGGGTTCCCGGGCATCAGAGCTGTGAAGGTAATGAACAGGCAGACTACATATCCAAGCAGGATTCCATGATCCAATGCCCTTCTGTGGAATGACGAAGGCACACGCTAGGGAAGCCATAAGTAACTGAGAAACAAAGCAGTTCAGACAACACTGTATTGAGTGCACAGCATGAAGACACGCCAAATAGTTTGTGCTCCCAGCAACGAGAGTATCAGCCAAACTCATTAATCCCATTAGGTACTATGGCGAACACTGAAGACTACCATATCCCCTAAGTAAGTTAAACCTATTCACTCTTTGCAAGGCAGAGACTACCCCATTTAAGTAGTAAGACTCTTAACACCTTCGTGATATGCAGTAAAATGTACATCTTATTACTCTATCCGGGTAATGAAGTACCCGGGTGGTTCCGGTAATGCCCGGATACCGAGTATTTTTGTACTTTGTACCCAGGTTTCCGGATATCATCATCGCGGCCTAATAATAATAATAACAAGTAAGGAAGTCTAAGTTCGGTTGAAACCGAACATTACATACCCAGCTATACACTTAAAATGCTGTTGTTGTTTGTTTTGTGTTTCTAATAGTGTTACAAGGCTGCGCAATAATACATATACATATGGTTCTATTCTGAAGTAATTTTTCTTGGAGTTATGACTCCCGAAACATAGAAAATTGCTTAGTCATAAAAGGGTGGTGCCACGCCCATTTTTTTAAATTTGAGGTTTTTCCCATTTATTGTTATAAATCCACTTGGGTAATGAAATACCGTTGATATCAAACTCCTTTTTTGCAAAGATACAGCTTATTTTATTCGTTCACGACCCTTTAAAATCTTTTATATAAAA
Source organism: Eurosta solidaginis (assembly GCF_040869045.1). Classification (NCBI taxonomy): domain Eukaryota; kingdom Metazoa; phylum Arthropoda; class Insecta; order Diptera; family Tephritidae; genus Eurosta; species Eurosta solidaginis. The sequence continues at coordinate 46,125,127 of NC_090323.1, forward strand.
GTGGGCGTGGTCCTTAACCGATATCGTTAATTTTTCTTCAAAGCATTCCTTATAGTAAGGCAACCTCTCTGCCGCATTTTGTTACGATAGGTTTAACGATTTTTGATTTATGATTAATAATATTTGTAAAATTGATTTTATCACAAGTGGGCGGCGCCACGCCCATTTTAAATAATTTTTCCAAATTTTTATCAACAGTCTCAATATCAGTCCACACGTCAAATTTCAACATTCTATGTGTATTATTTATTAAATAATCAGGTTTATTGTGTGTTTCCAAAATTTTATATATATAAAAAGGAGGCGCGGTTATCATCCGATTTCGCTCATTTTCAATACCAATATATTCTGGGTCCAGATAAGCTCGTGTGCCAAATTTGGTGAAGATATCTCAATATTTACTCAAGTTATCTTGTTAACGGCAGACGGACGGACGGACGAACGGACATTGCTCAATCAAATATTTTTTCGATACTGATGATTTTGATATATGGAAGTCTATATCTATCTCGATTCCTTTATACCTGTACAACCAACCGTTATCCAATCAAAGTTATAATTGCCTGTGTACAAGCACAGCTGGGTATAACAAGAGTTCGGGAAGAAAGGGTGTGCCAGTAACATAATATTTTAGGCAATCTTTAGGAGGTCGAGTGTTAGCTTTATTGGTGCTTCAAGAGTAATGTCATAAAGCGTAGTGAATGTCAACATTGGCTGATAACAAATTGATATTTTTATCTTTTTTTTTTTAATTATGCAATAATAGTCATACATTACACTAATTTAATAAAATTTGAAATTTCTATGCAACAATTGTATTGCAAAAACACAAAACAATAAAACTACTCACATACTATCATACATACATAAAACATCACAAACGCCAAAAGACACGCGTCAATCTACTCACTTGTTTAAACAAAACAATAACTAGAATTATATGTATGTATGTAGGTTTGTATGAACTTAATAAAACTTAATAATGAGCTAACTTTAAAGTCTTAACAGCTAGCAGAAAGCGTCTTAACGATCGCTGGTGGGTTTTTGTTTGTCTGTTGTGATTGCTCTGTCTGGTTGGGTGGTTGCATTAAATTTTAGCGCGGCTTAAACGAATTGCTTAAAAACATTGAAGTGGCAGACGCGCGCAGTAGCAAAACTGTTTCAGCTTAGTTATCGCGAGCAGTCGAAACGAGAAGGATCTGTTTTCGGAAAAAAGTGATGAGTTTCATAAGTGAAACTGAGAAATTGAAGTTGTTTGTTCAATCGTGCTAAATTTTAAATTATTTGAAAAAAATTGTGAAATTTAGAACATTTGGTGATTCTTTTGTTTGTTCTTTACAAATTAAGTATGATTGTTTCGATTTAAGAATTTAATTAAAACAAGCAAATAAACAAACAAATTAATTTGGAACAAGAAATTCATACTTCATAAATACACTTGAGTAAACATTGAACGATATTTAGACTTTTTGAGATGTGAGTGAATCCAATGAGTTTTTTCCGTTGTTGTTTATTTAAGTGTGAATACCCGTACAATAATAATAATATATATGCAATAATTTTAAAAATGTATAATTAATTAATAACTAAAGAAACAAGCTCCTAATTTCCATATTCAGAAACCGATCAATAAAAACGATTATACCCAACTGTGATTTCTCATTCTATTTAGTTCATTTAGTGCCTCATTATTACAAGGACTCTTTCCTGACAATTTGTTACAATCTAACTCCTCAATACATAATCCTTGCGAAGACTTTACTCGACCCAGCGCCACGTATGCTTGTCCCTCCTCGAACTGCCAAATATTTAAATTTAAAAAAAGTGTTATTCTATTTAACTTTTCCGCTCTTTGGCGTAATTTTGCAGAGCTTTGTTTCCATTTTCAGAAACTCTCCAATGCAGAAATTAATATGAATTTGAAAAAAATTTTATTAAAATAGTTTAGAGTTCTCTCAAAAAACAAAAAGAGTGTAATAAAGGCACACAAAACTGTAATACTTTTCTGAAAAGTTTAAACATTTATAAAATACACATAAAAACTTGTTTCAAGTATCTCAGTATTTTTTTCAATATCGGCTAATTCTAGAGTTTCTCAAACATTTTTAAATTAGGTTTATCTCATTCTTTTAAAAAAGTCCAAATGTTTAAAATTAAACAAGTAAGGAAGGCTAAGTTCGGGTGTAACCGAACATAGCATACTCATCTGCCAAATTACAGCTTTCAAAACTTTTAAATTACCTTCTTTTAAAAGTAGGCCGTGCCACGCCGCGCCACCTACCAAGTTTCATCGCTTTATCCGTCTTTAGTAATGAATTATCGCACCTTTTCGGTTTTTCGAAATTTTCGATATCGAAAAGGTGGGCGTGGTTATAGTTCGATTTCGGTCATTTTAAATAGCGATCTGAGATGAGTACCAAGCATCTTACATACCAAATTTCACTAAGATACCTCAAAATTGCTTAAGTTATCGTGTTCACGGACAGACGGACATGGCTAAATGAATTTTATTTTTTCGCTCAGATCATTTTGATATATAGAAGTCTATATCTATATGGAATAGTTTATGACGATACGGGGTATGATAAAATAAAATAAAATAAAATTAAATTAAATAATATTGCTGATTTTTGATAGCCTTGTAAGTACTTATTATTGTAAAAAATTTAATGAGCTGATAGACCTTAGTTAAATAAAACACAATATTTAAAGTTGTGTTTTAGTTTTACTTCATCGATATTTCGATTTCAGTCTGAAATCATCTTCAGGACTGTCAAACACAAATAGAAAAAAGGACTATTAGAATAATATTCTATTCTTATAGATTTGCTATCGGTATATAATAAAGGAACTTACACATATGACTATGTTTGATCGACTGATCAGATGTTCAAAAATTAAATATAATAAAGCATAAGAACGAAAGTAAACAATAGAAAATACCGGAAGTGTAAACAAATTTTTGCAATAACAATAATACATAGGACAAAGAACAATAAGACAGAAAAAAAAAATGCATGAGCCATAACTATGGTGTTTAGTTGTTGTCATTAGATAGATTTTTAGCTGGATGTTGGCTGGACGCTGTTTGAATTTGCTGAGCACCGTGAAGCCTGAACTGCATTTTGTTGTTGTTTCAGCAATAGATGTCGATGTGCATATGCACATTAATTATTTTATATATTATATAAATAAAATAAAATAAATTTAAATAAATAAAATAAAATAAAACAAAATGAAATAAAATAAATTAAAATTCAATTAAATACAATAAAATACAATAAAAAAATAAAACAAAAAAAAATAAATTAAAATGAAATAAAATAAAATTAAATTAAATTAAATTTAGTCGAATTTTAATCGTTGAGTTATCCGTTTGTTATCGAAAAATTTTGAATTTATCTTCGAAAAATTTTCGATATGTTATCAACAAGTCAATTTGTTATAAGATATTTACCAATTTCTTATGGGAGTGTTATTGTTACGCTATCGATTTTTATAAATAAGTTATCGATAACTTACTGAAATTTGATCTATATATTATAAAAATAATATAAATTTGTTTTAGGGAACTTATAGATTTGCTATCGGAGCTTTACCAATCTGTTATCGACATGTTAGGGAAAAGTTATCGATTTCTTATTGGAGTGTTACCGGTTTGCTATCGGTATGCTATCGATTTGCTAACGACGACTCATCAGCCGCATGCGAACAAAATTAACATACTCTGTGAGCTCTGCTCAGCTGATTATAAAAAAAAGATGTTTTGATTTTTTAGCTATTTGACACGAAAAAAAAAAATTTTGGATTTTTAATTTCGCATAAAAAAATGGAATTGTTCTAGAGCACCTAAAAAGAGGAATTTCTTTCCACAAAACTTGAAATAAAAGAAAAAAATTACAAAAAAAGCTCTGGAACGCAGAATGAGCTTTTTTGATTTTAACATTTTTTTACATTTTTAAGACTTGAAAAAATATAAAAGTGTGACAAAAGCTCTCAGAATTTGTTTCTCCTTTACAGGAACTCTATCGGACCAAATCTAAATAATTTTTCCTATAAAAATGTATGGAGATAAGTTCAAAAACTACCCGGCAAAAACTATTTGGGTCTTTCAACTATTTTAAAGCCAAGGCGAATTCAGTACCATGTTTTTTACCCCAACAGCTGATTGCTTCTTCTTGATTATTTTCCATACAGCGCCTTGTACTTTAATATGTCAGTTAATCGTAATCAATTAATATTGCTTTTGACTTGATATTTTACTGCTCGGCAAATTGGTTGAATTCGCTTTGCCATCACCTTGTATACATTCGCCTTGTTTAAAGCTGTTCGAAACACTTTCCTTTCGTTTTGGGAGATCATCTCAATATTTTTCTTTGCTGGGTCCAAGATCACAAATTTTTCTCTCAAAACAACTTATATACAAAAATTTGAAATTCTTACTCATTAAATAGAAATTTTCATCAGTTTAGAGACATTTTGTTTAGGAAATGTTTTCCAGCTAATTGTATGCATTATAAAATCAACCGATCTCTTCTTACGGAAACCCACCCTTTTACCGCCCCTTCTTTTACAGAATCGCATTGAACGCTACATCCTCTTCCTTTAAAATTCAAGAATATTCTATATGAACTGGCCTTCTACACAGATGTAGCCAATGCTCTGTGTCATTTTCTTGTAGGAGTAAATTTTGGCATACCTCATTCTTCGGCATCCTTGGCCTTATCCTTGGTTTGAACTGCAGGCTCCTCTTCTAGTGTGAATAATATTTCACTCAAAATGTAAAAACTTCTCTTTTTTGCATTTAAGCTTTTGATTTATTCAATACACTGTTAAAAAACTCTAAATTTACTTTCAATGTATAAGTTAAGATACATACTTAAGGAATACATCTCGCCAGATAAATTTAGAATGTGATTATTTCATTTTGTTTTGATTACGTACTCGAACTTATCATCTTTTTTTTTTTTAAACCAATTAATTACGTATTAAACAACTGGATTGGTTGGTTTTTCCTGGTTGAAAAGAATCGACACATGTTCTTACCATATTTCGAATGAGTCGTTGTCATATTTATCAAGTTTGGATGACTCAAGCTTTTTTATACGCTTCTTTACATTAAAATCACCAAACTTAAATTTGTGAAGTAATTTACCAATACCCGTAGACTTTAAACCCAACCTTTCTTAATGTGTGTAGATATGTGCAACTTCGAGTAGCAAGAAAACGTATTCATGAGTAGTTTAGCGTACACAAATCTATTCAGCTATTGAGTACTAAATACTCAAGCCATAATAAGATATATTTCAAATACTTAACAAAAGCTAGCAAGAGTGGGTGTTCTGCCCCAAAGATTGCTTAATTTCTTCGTATCATTTTCAAATTGGATCAGTATGAATTTTTTAACTACAGAGGGAAGGAATTCTCGTTCTGTGAAGTGGTTAGGTTAGGTTGAACTGATCAATAAAGATCTCAAATATACTAAATGCGCCAATAATCTAACTAGGATTTTTTTGACGACCAAACGAGAAAACCGCAATAAGTTACCAGGACTTATGCTGTAGAACACCTCCGTCGTCTTGTCAAATACTAGAAATTTTCTAGTAGCTGTAGCCTGGACCACGCTGATGTCGCGAGCGCAAGACGTGTACACGGAACATGTTCAACCGCTTCTTCTTGCAGCTTGCACTTTCAACATCAGCTTGGTCGAACGAGACCTCACTTATAAGCATGTGTCGCCAGAAGGCAATGTCCAGTTAGTCTTCTCTCTTTAGAGATAGCAGCCCCGCGCTTCTGTGCACACCTTCCCTGCTTGGTTGGTCATATACAACTCCCTTTTCTTTTGATTTCTCCCAAACGGATTGAGACGTCTAACGTCCATTCATCGAATTCTATACGATCCTTGGCCAACTCATCGGCCTTTTCTGTTTGTTTGTTTTAATGTTGTGTTCAATTTATACTTATTATTAAGAATTAATGAGCTTAATACCGGCTTATAATAATTGAATATTCAATTATTATGTTTTTCTAGGAGAAACTAAAAAGAAAGAAAGAATCATTTACTGGTATTGCGATGGTACCATTTTGAAAACCGCCCGAATTCATCATCAGGACTTTTCGTTAACTTCTATTCTCGGTGTGACCGGGAACCCGGGATAAATGTATTGCCTGTCCTGAGCGAAGTTCTTTCATTGCGTGTTTCATTCCAGGACACTTCTTGATGAAGACTATGTGAGATTAATCAAATATAAAAGAATTCTCCCATAGCCCTCTTGCTCAATTGGATGAAGATATCAAAAGGTAATCAAGTCCAATATTCAGTTATTACCCAGTGTAAACGTGACGTGATCTCTTAAGATCCAATTTTGACGAGGTTTGCTTAGATATCTTACACTCTGGGTTTTCTAGCCATTTATCGTTGGCTTGATGCGGGATGTACTCGTTTAGCATTAGCTTGCATGTGGAAAAGAGTACACCTTAGCTAGGAAGAATCTGCTATGTCGTGTCATTCCCAGCAAGTTCGTCCGCAATGTCGCTGTGTTCCGGGACCAATGTGAAGTGTACACAAATTCGTAGGGCCATTCTGTTAAGAGATCGGCGACAGTTTAGTGTTGGTTCAGAATGGAAGCAGTAAGATCCGAGGGACTTAAAGCAGCTTGGGTGTAGCAAAAAATAAAAATTACCTTGCCGTATTTATCTTTCCACAACGCGGTTTCGGTGATAGCTGATACTTCTGTCTTAAAGATACCACAATGATCAGATAGTCTGGAAGTTAGTTGGAGGTTAGTAATTCAACTGGACCAATCTCTTAAACGCGTGGCTGACGTTGTCGCTATCCGGTATCCTGCTAGCTCCAAGGATAAGATATTGAGAATGATTTTAAGAGCTTCGCTTGACGTTGTGCTTAGGAGCACCACTTACGCTGATCATACCAGATCTGTGCACTTTTCCCAGCAAATTTAAGCTTAACGCCTTGCTCAGCGCTGGCCACTATACGGCTAATATTCAAACCTGCTCCATAAATCCATATGCATATATTGGGTGTTAGGTCCCATTTTTTGCCAAAGGATCTTTTATACGTGCACAATGTAAGGTATGCTTTCTTCAATAACATTAGAACCGAATCTTATATTATGGAAAAATTATTAGATGTGCATATTCCTAGTGGCCTACATTAGGTTAGGTTGGGTTTAAGTGGCTGCCGTCCGCATCGTACCGGCACACCTAAGCCTTTAAAGGCCCATTGTGAAATCACACGGATTTTTTCCTACTCTCCTAATCAAACCACTCCGTTGAGTTTGTGAAGCTAACTAAGCGTCGCGCATTGACCTCAGCTATATCAGACAGATCTATGAGAAACATCTTACCCATAAAACGTTGCCTTCTTCTATCGAGCGCTGGACATTCGCAGAGTAGATTGCTAACAGTTGCAGGCTCTTCTTCGTAACCGCAGCTTCTACAATAATCATTAAATGGAGCGCCAATCCTTTCCGCATGCATTCTAATACAAACGTGACCAAACAACTAAGGTAAAATCTCTCTTACGGAGGATGAGAATCTCTCGCGATCTCTTGTCCTTCTATTCCGGCTATGTGAATTTTGCCGTGTTGCATCTATCATGATGCTTCCACGTGGCTCCCGCTTCCATCAGTAGAGCCTCCTTTATTTTGAGTTTGCGAGAGCGGCATGAACAACCTCTTCCAGAATGGCGAAAGTGGAAGGGAGGTACACTTTCTTGCAAGCTCATCCGCCATCTCATTACCTGGTATGCCCTTATGTCCCGAAGCTCATACCAGATGCAGCGTAAACTGTTCAGCCATCACGTTAAGTGATCTGCGACAGCCTACTACAGTTTCAGAATTAATTGTGACGGAGTTAATCGATCCGAATAGACACCTCCTCCGACCCTGTTATCCACCTTAGATCTATCTGTGTAGATCTGTATGCTGTCAGTGGGCCAATCTGGGTCATTCACCCACTGTTCCCTCTCAGGGATTAATATCTCGTATCCCTTGTTTAAGTTGGTGTGTGGTTTGCAGAAATCTGTCCATTCTGGCATGCAAAATTTGTCAAGAATTTCAGTATGGTTGCAGTGAGACCATGTGGTCAGTTTCCTCACCCCAATAGCTGCACATGCTGCATATTGTAACAAATTTAGTGCAATTCCTCTTATTTGCAACCTTCTGCTAACGTTCGAATCACTAAACTGTTGAATAAATAACTCCACTTTTCAATAATGCAAAATGGCCTTTATTAAAGTTCTTCACAATAACACTACTATTGCTCGCTAGATAGCGTCTTAAATCAACTGATTGTCGCGCCTCCACTGTCTTCTAGGCGCTTATATTTCCAAAACTTACTAGTTAGTTATCAGCTATAAAATTACTCAGCTGTGACTACAGATGCACGATTTTATAGCTTCTCTCATTGCATACTTTCGGGAGTATCTCAGATATATGCATGTGGTTGTGCGTTGCTTCTCCGCTGCGTGTATGTACATACTTATGTGTATACATAATGATTGATTCGTTTATATAGATACAAGTGACTCTCTGCTTTATTGTTGTTGTCACTTCATTTACTTAGCATCAGACTAGTGATGTGAGTATCACTTAGTGTCACTAATATTCGTCACAATATTTTATGCCTACTATATATATGGGTAGTAGGTTCAGTATTACATTCATAGCCTCCGTTGGCGTTGTGCTCGTTGGCGTTGGCTCTGCTTATGCATGGTAGTGCAGATCTTTGCACCTTTTGAAGATCAAGAACCGTCGAAGATTTATTCAGGGCAGGTCACCATACCGCCACCCCTAGAGGCCTGACTATAAAATCAAATTCCATCTGAAGTAGGCATCTAAGATTTTTTTTAGCTTGTGTTATCCTCTACTTAAAGATTTCCATAAACGCCATTAAGTGTTTCTTATTCCCTTATTTACCCGACTAATCTTACTCTGGACGGTTGGCGCAAGAGTGCTCAAATGGCGGACGAGGCGATACATATGTACACAGATGGTTCCAAAGTAGTGGAAGGAGTAGGGTCTGCGGTATACTGTGCTGATCCGGAAATAAACAGATCCTACAGGCTTCCGGATTACTGTAGCGTTTTCCAAGCGGAAATAGTAGCCGTAACCAAGGCAGTAGAAACCCTGGAAGAAAATAGCCCAAGCTGCAATCGCGTTAACTTTTATATTGAGAATCAAGCAGCAATTAAGGCAATAATCTCGCATAGCATAGCATCTAAATGCGTGTTAGGGTGTAAACAGTCCCTGGAGAGAATCGGGACAAGGAGAAGCATACATCTATATTGGGTCCCAGGGCATATGGGAATAGATGGGAATGAAAAAGAGGATGAACTAGCTAAAAAGGGCACATCCCTTGAAGCTTGCTCCGTAGACGTCCCAATTAGGCTGGGCGAAATTTAGCGAAGGCGAGAGGTGCACATGATCGACCAAGCAGGAAAGGCGTGGGTTTAAGCGCGGGGCTGTAAAGTGTCGAAGATTATGTGTAGGTCTTACAACCTTAGACGAACAAAGTTGCTTCTATCATTAAAAAGCGAGGACTGTATACTCATGACGGGTGTTCTGACTGGACACTGCCTTCTGGCGTCACATGCCTTTAAAATAGGCTTGCTCAGTGATAGCAGATGTAGGAAGTGCGGGCTGGAAAAGGAAACGATCGAGCACGTTCTGTGCTCGTGCTCTGCGCTTGCCAGGCTAAGACTCCAGCTATTGGGAGTGATACAGCTGTCATATCTAAAAGCAGCAAGAGGCTTAAGTCCTAGGAAGCTTCTAGTATTTGCCAAGAGGACAGTGTTATTTTATAACATAGGTCCTGGTCTTTGATAGGGTTTTTCAGTTTGGTCGTTAAAACAAACTTCTGGTAACACTACGGACTTATTTAGTCTATGTGAGGTCCTCATGGACCGGCCAGTTCAACCTAACCTAACCTAACCTAATCTTACTCTACGCTACTCTTCTAGCCTAACATTTTATTTTAAGGACAAAATTCTTCGTTGTATCCCACTGTGCTGACATTTAATATTGGCGTTTAATAATCATTTTGCTTACATCCATTCCGTTGTATCTTTCACTACTCTTTGGATAGCTTCAAACTGTCGTAATCAATTTTTAATATCTTCAACCACTTTATTACCCTTAACCTTGAAAACAGCTAACTAGTTTATGGGATTGGTCAATTACCTTTGCGCGTTTATATCTGACCAGCCTCTCATCCTGTGACTTGCTAAAATTCTTAAGAATTGCAAATTAATGCATTGGTATTTCCCATTGTTTTACTTTAGCAATGATGCTGCGGCTATAAGAATGTTTTACATTTAAACCGCTATCTAAAAACCAATACTTAGTAGAGTGCAATATATGCACGATGTGATATCTGACCATAAAATATCACCACATCAATGTAAATCAATGTCATATGGCCATCTGGACGTCGCATGCTGGCTTTTAATGTCATGCACGTATGTTAAACCGGTCCGCTAAAATCACCTGTATTATTTTTTTGTTGTAATAAATACATACGAGTATGCATGTATCCATGTATGTATGAACATATTTATATCAAATCTCTCTTATATGCTTCTCCCACAATTGGGTTATTTGCACAAGGCATTCAGGCGTTTAGCTGTCATTCAAGGTCACTTGCTCATTGGGTGGATTAAAGTGCTCGATCGTTCGAAACTTTTCTAACAACACCAATGCAACAGCAATAATCTCACTTATCATGATTGGTTTTGTCACGAATTTTCGTCATTTTCTAAGGTTAAGAATTTTCTCATGATGTTGCTTAAAGCAATTGTTTGTTATTAATCGTATTCAAATAAATTTACATATAACTAGATGCGTTACAAATGAAGGTATTAATTAGAGTTTAGTGAATGTATGTACATAACTAATTGTGCATTTAAGATTAGCTGTGTTTAAGAAATATATTATAATAATACTTAAGCATACATATATTTGTTGTATTGTATTGTAGAATTAAGAATTTATATTATTTGACATTTAGTTGGTGAGAATATAATCAGCAGCCATGTCAACATCGCAACCCTGGTTGTGCCTTGAACATAAGCTTGACAATATATGTATACCCAGATGTGTTAGCCATGTAAATGAGCTTTAAAAACTGAATTAAGCGATTCAGAAATCTTACTGTGTTGTCTGTATCCTTTTGACCAAACCACCATTGCTTCGTCTGTTTGTGAGTTTGAAAGAGATTGGTGACGTTGGATATGATAGACGTTAATGGATGTGTTAGCTCATCGGTCTGCCTATCTGACTGTTCATTTAAGCGTATTTTATATTAAATGTTGTTGACAGAAATTTTTTAGCTACATAAAGCGCAATCTTGCAGGCGGTTATGAGCTACATATCGCCTATATAAGTTGTTGTTGTTGTAGCGATAAAGATACTCCCCGAAGGCATTGGGGAGTGTTATCGATGTTGAGATAGTTGAGGTTGACAATTGGGTTGAAGAACGTATATATTCCGCTGGCAACCCCTGAAAGGGTTTAGTCGCCTCTTACGACAGGCATACCTACCGCGGGTATATTCTAAGCGCCCTAACCCGCTGGACGCCTAATGCTGCTCTCGCCTAGACACACTTAGTCCAATGTCTACCAACGCACATGTGATCCTGTCCTTAACGTCAAAAATGAGAAGTTCTCCCCTGTCGCATTTCTACAGCATCATTGGATAGATCACAGAGATAGTCACAAGCAATGAAATATCATCTTCACTGCTGCGCTGCAAGAGTTAAAGCTTATCGCCTAATCTGACTTGACGTGCAAAAGTGCGTTAGCTATAACGTCTACAGAAAAGATTGCGAGCGGAGAAGTGGAGGCAACTTCGCATTCCGTTACCATCATGTCAACAAATAAAACCTAGCGCTAGCTCTTGCTTTCGACTACCTGCCTATACTCCTCTCTTTAGAACGATCAGCCGATGTATTTATTTCTGAATTTCGCACTTTTATTAACCTCAAAAAAGATAACTTGTATTGCTAAGGGGCATATACAGAACTTGTCACCCACTCTATGATTATGTACCTGTCGAATCCAAGCTGTGTTTAAGGTCCTGTCGAATCCGATGAAGCTCAATAACATCATATTCATTACCTTGGTGATAAAATACTGTATAACTTAAAGAAATGCGCGGGCACTTTTCTGCAGTTATATGTAATGCATTCTTCGTATGCCAAGAGAGACTCCCTCACAAACATTAAAACCAGCAGTCCCATGCGTACTAACCAGGCTGACGCAACCACTCTTTGGCGTTCAAAAATTCATTCACCTGGCGCATATTTTGAATCTGTCTCTGTTCTGCTTGGTCATTTCTGATAAAGCGAAACCAGTAAGAAAGGTCTTGGCATACGAGGAATGCAAGGCATTGCCAAAGTCTCAGTTTATCGAAAAACTGCGGCTACAGGTAGTCATAAGCATGGCTTCCACAGCGCTAAATGCCATTTAAACTCATAGAAATTGGCGGTTAAATCGAGAAATAGTCAAAAGCTTTCAACAAAATCACCAATGGCCACTACAGCATTAAAGAGACCCAGCGGGTTAGGAGATCAGAATATACCCGCGGTAGGTATGCCTGTCGTAAGAGGCGACTATAATACCAGATTCAAGGGGTTGTGTAGCGCAACTCTTTCAGGTTGCCAGCGCAATATATAGCTTCTTCAAACCCAATTGTAAACCTCACCTATCCGTGGCGAATCCTGTTTCATTAACAGCCCAGTCTCTGGCGTCCCAAGCTCCTCATGGGTCTAGGGGGTGGGGAGGAACTTGCTGATTAAAGTATACGTCAAGTTTGTAGGTAATAAACTAACAAAAACTTCTTGATTTGCTAAAACTAAACGCTCAACAGTTTTATCTAATACGGACTGGACTTTAATTTCCGCACGTGTATCACCCACATCAATTTCATTTGGACAGCATTCTGCCTTAGCTTTTCTTAGACTATAAAATGATGGATAAACCTTATGGCCTGCCTTGATGCTACACTTCCAAGTCGTTTTGTACCCATGAAAAACAAAACTTGCTTCTTGTATCTTGTATAAACACATTTAGTGCTGGTAGGTCCCTTACGCATGTCACATCCGGTTAATATTTTAAATGGAGAGTACTTAGTACTTCTTGCGGGAATACTGTTGATAAATTGTTGGACTTTATCCATATGCCGGTACCACTGTTCCGGGTTTTCCTGACTAAGTTTCGCCAACATTGGCACCACTACACGGTGTATCCTTTCGACCTGCCCATTTCCTCTTGGTACACCTGTAGTTATAGTATAATGTTGTATACCTTCTTCCACGCAATATTCCTTGAATATATTAGATGTGAAAGCCGAACCCCTATCCGAAACGATTCCAAAGTGGTCAAAAGTGGGGATAGGACACCATCCTGTGACACCCCTTGTTTAATTCTTCTTGGTTTTGATGTTGCGTTTCTAAATTGCACCGATGTCTGCCGGCCACCCAGATAATTTGCGGTCCACTTTTTAAGACTTGGGGAAGGGTAGACCCTTCCAGGTCTTGCAGTAACGTGCCATGGTTGACCGTATCGCTAGATGGGTCTAACTCTCCTTTGCGCGTCTAGTCTATAGAGTTAGAAACACGATAACAAAACATAATTTGTCGGTATCTATTAACCTAATATAAAAACATTAGTTTTCTAGATGTAAGTACACTTGTAAGTTTACCCATCTCACTTCACGAGTACTTGATACTCACGTCATTCTGCACTGCATTCAGTAAACTCTGCGATTTCAACTGATACTTATATTTTCTAATAGCCTATGCGTCCATTGTCATTGTCTTTGCCAACAACTTTATAGGTAACGTTATATTTCCAAATATCTGCTTTTTATGCATTAGCCAACTAAATAGCTTGAAAACTAGTTAAGCAGTGTTTAAATCTAAATTTAGGTTTATTATGTACTTAAACGCCTTGCGTGCGATCCAAGCATACATGAAGTGCAATTTCGACACTTTTTAATTACACTTCCATACATGCATATTTCACCCACTAACGTCTTACTTCCGTCCACATTACCAAATTTCCAAAAAAGTGCTTTTGTTTACAAATATTTCAATATCAAAGATTGTCGAAACGATACGATTTTGAAATCATTTAATTAAGTTAACTTATTTTCAACATAAATAGGCATTTAATTAATTAGCAGAATGCACATACATAGGCACAAATGTATACTAATGTCTGTATGTATTTATGTTTGCACACACAATGTAATTTATACAATGTGATTTAGATACCAAATAAGGGACACTAAACGGTCACAAAGGGGGACTGACGACTTAGCATGAACATTTCTTATCAAACGTTTGTTTTATAAGTCATTGAAGGATTTAGAAGTGGGTTTTTGGGCTCAACATTTTACTAGAACCAAAATTTTTACAATTTACGATTATTTAGTTAATTGATCATGGTTGCTCCGGCTAAGAAAATTTTTTTATCGGAACCCGCCTATGGAAGTAGAGGAGGAGGGCGGGCCCCATTTCAATGATAGGTCGAGGTGAAAAACGATTTAATCTCCCTTGGCGTGACCAATTGGCGCCAGTTGGCAGCGCGAAGAAGCGACTGGCGCGCCTTGTTGGACTGCCATAACCGTTTAAACGGTCAAGCGCCAATGAAGTAATTTAGTTAGTGATTTTAGGGATAATTCATTAACGGGCTGAGTTCCAGATTTGTTTGAAAATGGACCCAACTGACACCAGTGATGTAGACAGCAAAAAAACATCGGTGACAGGCAGAAGGTTCTAAGCCCGGAGCAAACTTCTGCTAAACCGAAAACGTCGACTTGGTAACTAATGTCCAGGTGCTTAGAAAATTTATAGAGCACCTTTCTATGCTCCTAAAAGGAGGGAGCGACGAAACGCCCAGGGAAGATGATGAGAGCGAGACCGCAATCGATGATGGCAGAATAAATGTTCTCCACCCGACTCTGAGGAAGTAATACTGATAACCGAATTCAAAAATAACAAGGCCGCGAGCGCTCGTGGTGAGTTGGTAAAGGGCATGCTTCAACTTATATGCAAAATATGGTCAAACGAGTGCATTTCCAATGATTGAAATCTAAATGTACTTTGCCACCCACCAGAAGGGGGGGGGGGGGGGGTCCTGCGAACTGCACCAACCATCGCATCAGTATTTTTAGAATCGCATATAAGATACTGTAACGAATTTAGTGAAATTCCGCCTATTTACAACCTTCTGTTACGTTCGAATCGCTAAACTGTTGAATAAATAACTCCAATATTCAATAATGGAACATGGTCGTTATTACACTACTTTGAATAACACTTATACTTCACAACCAATTGCGTGTTTAAATCAAACTGAGTACTGACTACTCAGCTTTCGCTGCTTTTATACTCTGTGTTGCCTCGTTCAGCCATTTCTCCTAATACTGTTTTCACACAGACGGCTTATTGAATAATAAAGCAGTTTTCTACATTAAGTCCCTTATTGAGCTCAATCTTCCCTACAAAATTCGAATCTATAATTATTTCGTTAGTAGCTAATCGAATGCCTAATGAGTCAAAAGCACAATGCAACTCTGCTGGCAGCATTCCACTTCTTAGTTTTTGGTCTGTTCAGTGCTTAAAAATGTCATTTGTCAAAGTAAATGTCATTGTCTGCATGGCGGAACGATACACGGTGGCCGCATCGAACAGCGGATTATAACCTTTTTTATTTGATTTGATACATTAACTACTGGCGCAGTACGATCTTGACATTTGTCCATCGAATTTACAAGTACATGGAATTTTTTTTGTTTGTAGGTATGCCACCATGCTCCCACCTTGTATCGTTCCGCCATGATTGTCTGTCTCATCCTTCATACTAATCGAGCAGTTACTTCTGTGTGAAAGCAAAAAATTTACGATTTCATTAGCAGGTGAAATGAGATCATTAAGTTTCTGTGAAAACAGTATAAGGTCTAGTTACTTCGCGAACTCCATTCCTGGTTACAGTCATATATGTACATATATATTTGTAGTTTATAGCCTCTCGCATAGCGATATGCGTGTGTATATGTGAATACTACTTCGGCTGATGGTGAGTATCTCTCTGCTGCCTTGTATGTATGTGGGTAAATGAAGATTAATGTGTTTATGTAGACTGCTTTAATTTTTTTGTTGTTGTGCATTTACTTAGTAACAGCTTAGAGATGGTAATATTCGTCACAATATTGTGAAGCGTATTGTGCGAAAGATTGAAGCCTTGAAATCTAACAAATCTAACATCGACTACAATTTTACTCTGCGCCAAATCTTGGACAAACCAGCGAAAAAAGAATTGACATACATCACCACTTCGTCGATTTATAGCCGGCTTCGGTAGTACAAAAAGAGCTGCCTATATGTCGCGATGTCTGAATTTGGTTTCCCTGCAGAACTTAAAAGGCTGTGCGAAATGACTTTTAGCAATGCCAACAGCTCAGTCAGAATGGGGAACGACCTCTCCGAGCCTTTCAAAACTAAACAAGGTTTCAGACTAGGTGAAAAGAAAAGGATGGATTTGATGGTGAAACTTTTTTGTAGATACTCTGTCCGATTTTTGTTGTTTGGGGTTCTTTGGAGTTTACTGAGAGATATTTTTTGCTGTTGATCTTTGCTCATGGTATGGCGGATTTCAGAATGTAGTAGTCTAGGTGTAATGTGTGGGAGTAGTGCAACGAGTAGCAAGGAAAGCAAAGTAAAAAGGCAAGAAAAAGAAAAAAAGAGAAGATATGAGAGGAAAGATGGGAAAGCAAAACCTAAGCCACTCAGCGTGTTATCAGGTTGTTGTCTTTAACAAACGTTATGGAAGAATTGTCGGATTTTTATCGAAGGGGTTTTGAGAAAGTTAAACATTTTTTGGGCATGTTGTTGATTTGCCATCAATAACTTAACGATTTGCTATCGGAGTGTTATCGACTTGTTATGGACGAATTAAAGGTTTATTATCGGTGTGTTATCGACAATTTATCGGTTTTTTGTCGAAGTGTTACCTGTTTCGACTCGTTTGTAATCAAACAGATACCAATAACACTTCAAATAGATCATTCACAGATCCCTTAAGGATCTAGGCAACATTTTGAAAAGAACCGACACAAATACCGCATAAGAACAATAACAACTTAGGAAACCCTATACTATTCCTTATATTTCATTGCCTGCCTCTTGAATTTCAATTTTGTATTTAAATTTTATACGTTTGCATACGAAGTTCCAAACAGTATGCAATGCCGAAGGAGGAGTGGAGTATCATCTCGGCTGCCATTTCGAAAAAGGAATGTTTTGGAAAACGATGTATTTCAGAATTTGTTCCAAAAACTCCTTTTCTTTGTTTCAGAAAAACCAAATTTCGAAACATCACTATCTATATATTAATACGCTAACAAAATTTCCAAAAAAATCAATTGACAGGCTGTTTCGCATACTTAGAATACGTAAAATCATATAAAAGTTATATGAGTCGATTCGTATTGATCAGCCGCAGTGCATAGGCCTATTTTTGTTAACAAATATTACTCTATTTGTTTATAATTAATAGAAAAATTTTTTTGTAAATTCGAAAATCTGTGCAACTATCGAAATTGCCATCTGTAGGACGCATTATGTTCACAAACCCCCCTGAGTACATAGCTCCAAATTCTCAATTATCGCGTTGCTCAAATGTTTCATCTCTACATATGTATATATTTGTACACGCCAAACGGTGAGAGAACTACTGCTTCGCTCATTTTCTGTTGAAATAAAATATTATTTCCCATTGTTGCCAATTACCTATATTGGTCTGTACCAAAATCCTTAAAAAATTGTTCTAAAATAATTGTTAGCGCATAAAACAACTTTAAAGAAAAGTAATAACTTAACCGGCCTATTTTTTTGGACAAATTTTACTTACACGTAAAAGCATAGGTCTTTATTTAACAGATTCTTTGTTTTTCATTTTAGGTGCTTTAAAAAAATGAAATCAGAAATAATGAGTCAACTTCTGTTCAAACTCACTAAATGTATTTATTTATAACAATTAATTGCAAATTTGACCCAAATGTTTTTTGCATTTCCAGATTTTATGCTCGTTTTAGATATAGCACGTCTTATAGTGAACAAAAAATAAATAAATTTGCTACAAAGATATTACATTAAAATTTGTATATTGTCTTTTATGGTAATTTATTTTGATATTTCTTATTTTATTTTATTATATTATCTTTTATTTCAGCTTAGTTCATTATTATTTAAATGCAACTTGATTGAATCTGAAAATTTCACGTTGAAAAAAAACGCCCAAAAAAGTTTTCGATTTTAGGTCGAAATATTGCATAGGCCCACCCCCGCTACTCCTACTGCCAATCCCACTGCCACTCCTATTCTCCTCCCACTTCTGCTACTCCAACTCCCAATCCCACCCCCTCCTACTTCTACTCCTACAACTACTACTACTTCTACTCCTACTTCCTCTCCTACCCCCACTGATAAACCCATGATACTCCTACTCCTACTCTCAATCCCATCTTTTTGTCCCTGACAACACCCACTCCTGCCCACACTACCTCTAATCCTAGTCCCACTCCCACTCTTTTCCACCCCCACTCTCACCCTCACCACCACTCCCACTCCTACTACACCTATTCTACTCCCACTCCTATCCCCACTCCAATTCCCCTACCATTTCATGTACTCCTACTCCCACTTACAATC
Source organism: Eurosta solidaginis (assembly GCF_040869045.1). Taxonomy (NCBI): domain Eukaryota; kingdom Metazoa; phylum Arthropoda; class Insecta; order Diptera; family Tephritidae; genus Eurosta; species Eurosta solidaginis. Next base: position 46,143,862 of record NC_090323.1, read on the forward strand.
CCACTCCTACCGCCACTCCCACTCCTACTACCACTCTTGCTACTCCTACTCCCACGCACAATCCCACTCCACTCCTACTCCTGTTCCTCTCCCAATCCCACTCCCATTCCTACCCCCACTCCCACTCCTGATAATCCTATTTCCACTCTTACTACCACACCATTCCCAATAGCACTACCAATTACATCTATATACACATGCATTTTTTAAATTTCTTTTTTTTAATATTTGTACATATACGGGCGCTCCCACTACTGCCCCACCCCTCCTTTATCAGCACTTATACTCCTACTCGAACTCCCACCGCCACTCCAAATGCAACTCCTGCTACCCTCACTACCATGCCCACCCCCTGCTACTCCTACTCACAATCCAACTCCTACTCCTACTAACATTTCTACTACTAATCTTGCTACTCCAACTCCTATTCCTATTCCTGCTCCCACTCCTATTTCCCTTCCATACCTGCTACTCCTACTCCCAATCCTACTCCCACTCCTGCTACTGCTACTACTACCCCACTACCTCCTCAATCACACCCCACTCCCACTCCAACTCCAACTTCTGCTACTCCTATTTCCACTCCCAATCCTACCCCCACCCACTACTTCTCCCAAACCTACCCTCACTCCCACTCCCACTCCTGCTACTCCCAATCCCAATCCCATCCCCACTCCAACTCCTTTTTATGGGCGCTCGCACTGCTGCCCCACCCGTCCTTTATCCCACTTATACTCCGACTCTACCATGCCCATCCTCTGCTACTCCTACTCCCAATCCCCCTCCCACTCCCCCACTCCTATCCCCCTCCCACTTCTTCTACTCCTATTCCCACCCCCACTCCTATTCCGTTTCCCACTCCAACTCCTGCTACTCCTACTTCTATTCCTATTCCTACTTCCACTCCTACCCCTACTCCTTTTCCCACTCCAACTCCTGCTACTCCTACTTCTATTCCTATTCCTACTTCCACTCCTACCCCTACTCCTTTTCCCACTCCGACTCCTATTCCCACTCTATGATCAGTCAAAGCGTTTATATGGCTGCTCCCGGTTTATACCTACATACATATGTTGAATTTTAATTATATCTATATACACATGCATTTTTTAAATTTGTTTTTATTTAAAATATTTGTACATACTTTTTTATATTTTTATTTTTTTTTTATGAAGGTATCATCTATTCTATTCGAAATTTTCGTTTTCGTTTACATATTACATATGTATTTATAATTAATTTAATTAATTATAATTTAATTTAATTAATTATAAATACATATGTAATAGTAAAGCGCCAATTGCACACCTAACGGGTGGTGTGAAATAGGTTAAATTCCTTTAGCAAATTTCTTCGTTCTTAACTAAAAATTCGTGTCTTTTGAATTATGACGCTATTGAAGTAAATGGGCGATATATGTATATGTAGTTTATATTGGTGATATAGGCCTACTGGGAAACCGAGCACCCAAAACTAACTTCGGTAGTGCGCCAACGGCGTATATCCCGGGTGGTGTGGAAAAAGCAAATTTACAATTCAATTTCAAGTAATTTCACCACAATTCTATGTAAATTTCATTTGATTTTACATATTTATTATATTTTTTTTAAGGAGCTCCATACCAAAACTTATAATTACATTTGAAAAGTTTGTAGAAAATTTAAGAAAATGCAATCAAAGATTATAACGTCAAATTCAAAATTTTAATGAGAACTTTAAGTAAGATAGATCAGTTTGCTATATTTCCACTCACTGCCCAACTGTTAACGCATTATTGCACTACCCCAACACTGGATGCATAGAGTGAGTTGAAAAAAATACAAGTTGGTCGAATTTCGACCACGGGCGATACTAGTTATTATTACAATCCTATCAACAAGCGGCAATCTGAAGCCGAACATTCGGTCACACTCCAGTGGCATTCCTAAGCCATTGATCGATTCTGCGGTTTTCGTCGAGAACTGTGACTCGACTTTAATGGGAACGATTGCTTATGCTCTGCTTTTATCAACATTTTCACAATATTTGCTACACGCGCTATTTTTATCTAAAAACTAAAAACAAGTGCTATGAAGATAAGAATCATATAAAAAATAATTGATGACAATAATAACAAGTAAGGAAGGTTAAGTTAGGGTGTAACCGAACATTACATACTCAGTTGAGAGCTATGGTGACAACATAAGGGAAAATAACCATGAAGGAAAATGAACCGAGGGAAACCCTGGAATGTGTTTGTATGACATGTGTATCAAATGAAAGGCATTAAAGAGTATTTTATGAGGGAGTGGGCCATAGTTCTATAGGTGGACGCCATTTAGGGATATAGCCATAAAGGTGGATCAGGGTTGACTCTAGAATGCGTTTGTACGATATGGGTATCAAATGAAAGGTATTAATGAGTATTTTAAAAGGGCGTGGACCTAAGTTCTATAGATGGACGCCTTTTCGAGATATCGCCGTAAAGATGGACCAGGGGTGACTCTAGAATGCGTTTGTACGATATGGGTATCAAATGAAAGGTGTTAATGAGCATTTTAAAAGGGAGTAATCCTTAGTTCCATAGATGGACGCCGTTTCGAAATATCGCCATAAAGGTGGACCAGGGGTGACCCTAGAATTTGTTTGCACAATATGGGCATCAGACGAAAAGTGTTAATGAGTATTTTAAAAGGAAGTGGGCCTTAGTTCTATAGGTGGACGCCGTTTCGAGATATCGCCATAAAGGTGGGCCAGGGGTGACTCTAGAATTCGTTTGTGCAATATGGGTATCAAACGAAAGGAGTTAATGAGCATTTTAAGAGGGAGTGGGCCTTTCTGGACCAGGGGTGACTCTAGACTTTGTTTGTACGATATGGGTATCAAATTAAAGGTATTAATGAGAGTTTTAAAAGGGAGTGGTGGTAGTTGTATATGTGAAGGCGTTTTCCAGATATCGACAAAAATTTGGACCAGGATGACCCAGAACATCATCTGTTGGATACCGCTAATTTATTTATATATGTAATACCTGCCAAGATTTTAAGGGTTTTTTATTTCGCCCTGCAGAACTTTTTCATTTTCTTCTACTTAATATGGTAGGTGTCACAACCATTTTATAAAGTTTTTTCTAAAGTTATATTTCGCGTCAATAAAACAATCCAATTACCTTACCATATTTCATCCCTTTTTTCGTATTTGGTATAGAATTATGGCATTTTTTTCATTTTTCGTAATTTTCGATATCGAAAAAGTTGGCGTGGTCATAGTCGGATTTCGTTCATTTTTTATACCAAGATAAAGTGAGTTCAGATAAGTACGTGAACTGAGTTTAGTAAAGATATATCGATTTTTGCTCAAGTTATCATGTTAACGGCCATGCGGAAGGACAGACGGACGACTGTGTATAAAAACTGGGCGTGACATCAACCGATTTCGCCCATTTTCACAGAAAACAGTTAACGCCATAAAATCTATGCCCCTACCAAATTTCAAAAGGATTGGTTAATTTTTGTTCGACTTATGGCGTTAAAAGTATCCTAGACAAATTAAATGAAAAAGGGCGGAGCCTCGCCCATTTTTAAATTTTCTTTTATTTTTGTATTTTGTTGCACCATATCATTACTGGAGTTGAATCTTGACATAATTTACTTATATACTGTAAAGATATAAAATTTTTGTTAAAATTTTACTTTAAAAAAAAATTTTTTTTTAAAGTGGGCGTGGTCCTTCTCCGATTTTGCTAATTTTTATTAAGCGTACATATAGTAATAAGAGTAACGTTCCTGCCAAATTTCATCATGATATCTTCAACGACTGCCAAATGACAGCTTGCAAAATTTTAAATTACCTTCTTTTAAAAATGGGGGCGGTACCACCCCCATTGTCCAAAATTTTACTAATTTTCTATTTTGCGTCATAAGTTCAACTCATATACCAAGTTTCGTCGCTTCATCGGTCTTTTGTAATGAATTATCGCACTTTTTCGGTTTTTCGAAATTTTCGATATCGAAAAAGTGGGCGTGGTTATAGTCCGATATCGTTCATTTTAAATAGCGATCTGAGATGAGTGCTCAGGAACCTACATACCAAATTTCATCAAGATACCTCAACATTTACTCAAGTTATCGTGTTAAGGGACGGACGGACGGACGGACGGACATGGCTCAATCAAATTTTTTTTCGATCCTGATTATTTTGATATATGGAAGTCTATATCTATCTCGATTCCTTTATATATGTATAACCAACCGTTATCCAATCAAACTTAATATACTCTGTGAGCTCTGCTCAACTGAGTATAAAAATTATAATTCGAATGGTGATAGTGCTACTAAAATATCAGTTTGCAAGTTTTGGGTTATTTGAAATTATGCGTATAAAACTTTAGCTCAGATAAAGCAAAATAAAAATAAGATAATAAGTTAAGCACATTAGATCTTCAAAGACCTTTGTGGTTTTCCTGTGGCTGGCGGGCTCCTATTTATGGAAACTCTGTGAGATTGGGCTAAGAGTAATGAAGTCTTGGAATACGAATATTGAAAAGAAGATGATCTCGTATTTCTCTCAAAAACTTAGGACCGAACACCTTGTTCTCGTTCCTTTTATAAACGCTGTAACGCCTGATTTATCTTTATGTAGGGAGTTGGGTTCCTCGTTGGGTTCGTCGTACCAAGAATCCTTTTGTAATGTTAGGTCTACCGAAAGGCGATTAGTGGAACGCTAGAAACTAAATCGGGTTGCACTGAAGTTACAGCCCTTGGTCGAGAAATTACACGCGAGCCACTCCGGTATGGTTATTTCTGAAGGATGGGCTTTTCATTCGGGTTTCTTACTGATAAAGTGCACTCGAGAGAACAAAAATGCGCTGACGTCTTTATTGACTTTAAAGGAGCCTCGAATAATAACATACCGCCTATAAAAAGGCCTTACTAGCACTGCACTCATATGTTAATACACATACACATAGAAGACTACTGGCGGGCATAAGGGTTACAACGGAGTGGAGGGAAACCAACATCATGCAGAAAGGTGGGAAGGGATAAGACACAGGGGGTGTTCTTTCTTCTCTGCTTTAAATCATGGTTGAGGACGATCTAGGAAAGGACCAGTAAGGGAGCTGAAGATCTGGCGATCATTGTCATAGAAAAAATTCCACATACACTGAAGAACGTTCTACAGGGAGATCTGAGTGTCGTGACGAGATGGTTTGAATAAAGGGTTCGGTTGCCTTGAACTGATGTTCAGGAGCAATAAGTTATATCTGGTGACTGCTTTTAACGGAAATATATTAGCTGTATTATATTTGGGCCAATCTGTTCACATTTTTAGGAGTTATAGTCTATAGTCTGGGCGACAACAATAGTACTTACTTACTTAATTGGCGCTTAACCGTTTAAACGGTTATGGCCGTCCAACAAGATGCGCCAGTTGCTTCTTCGCTCCGCCAGCTGGCGCCAATTGGGCACACCAAGGGAATTTAAATCGTTTTACACCTGGTCCCTGCAGGTGAGTGGGGCCGCCCTCTTCCTCCGCTTCAATAGGTGGGCTCCGATAACAATACTTTTTTAGCCGGAGCGTAATCTTTAATTTCCATAACATGGCGTAGTCGCTGCGTTTTAATTCGCTGGACTATGTTGATGTCTGCGTAAAGCTCGTACAGCTCAACATTAAATCTTCTTCGGACAGCAATAGACTCTCCTTGAATAGTCAAGAAGATGACAGCAGCACAGCAACAATTCGTTCTTGTTATTATTGCTGTTGTTTTAGACGTAAAAATACCTCCCGAATGTTTATGGACAAGTTTTGTATATACAGCTTTTTGTCGGATATGAATCCAGTATAACACCTACACCGAGAACAAAGCTGCGAGGCGTGGGGTATAAGCCGGTGAGTTATACAACTCCAGATAACTGACCGCCTTTGAATTCGTTCGGCTGGAGCCTTTGTTGCTTGTTTTAGTTCTCACAATTCATCAAGCATATTTCAGATTACGCTGATCATTACACTGGTCGACGGCCAAAATTTACCAGAGACGCCGTTATGAAATTCGTATGTAAAACCACCCCCTGATTTCAAAAATCGAGTTCATTTTTGATTCTATGGTACCGTTTTTGAGATATTTGCAATTTACCGTTATTCGAAAAAAACAAAAAGATGGCTCCCTTTAATTACGTATATCTCACGAACGGGTTAAGTAATTGTAAATAGGTTTACAGAATCAGAAAGACGATAAAATTTTCTATAAATGCATCATACATTCTTTTTTGCTCAACCATAAAGTTTTCGAGATCTTAGCTCATCATTTCAGATTTTTGTTTTTTTTTATGAAAAAATATGAAAAAAATTACTTTTTGCGAGGGCAGCATTCCAAAACCACAACTTTTTTTCCAAATATTTTTTATTTACGTAAAGCTCTGTTTAATTAGAAAAAAGGTAAGTTATCATCGAAGAAAATCGATGCAAAACTACGTAAGTAATGAGCGATCAAATAAAAATACCCAGGTTGCGCAATTTCAACGTATACCTCAAAACGTATGTATGGTATAAAGAAGAGTGAAATATCTAGCTATGCTCTGTTTCTATTTAGTTAAAAGTTCAATTTATGAATAAAATTACCCATATTTTTAACTTTTTTTTTTAATTTATTTATGTTTGTGCTATATTCTAACAATCTTTATCTTAATTTTATTTTAATATGTAGTCGAAATAATTATGTGTTCGACTTTGACGCTTATTCAGTTTAGGATCGGTTTCTCTTATGAGAAACCAGCAGTAATCACCCATCATTGCGACGTCCCAGAATCCTTGATATCGATTTTCAATTAATTTCATTTGCTGATGAAACCTTTCGCCATGTTCGTCACTTTCGTCGCCAAGATTTGCCGGAAAAAAGCTCAAATGTGAATGCAGAAATAGAATTTTTAGCGACATATTTACGCCTGGAAAGAAAATATTAGTTAGGTAAACAAGTTATAGAATTTTGGGAAATTAATATTAATAAGCCTTTAATATTTACCTATTTTCGCATAATTATTGATTAAGTCGTTCAATATCTGCTCGCAGTTAGGGCTTTTGTGTCTACCGAGAAAAGAAGCAACGACGTTTTCAAAGGATTCCCACGCTGCTGCCTCAACTGATGAGAGTAGTCCTTTGAATTGATTATTGTTGATCAACTTTTTATTTGTGGGCCGACAAAAATACCTTCCTTTATCTTGGCTTGAGAAATATCTGGAAAAATTGTTTTCAAATAGTCGAATGCTTCGCCTTCTTTGTCCAAAGCCTTAACAAAGTTTTTAATGAGACCGAGCTTGATGTGTAAGGGTGGAAGTATGATTTTCTCTTTCTTGACAAGAGGGGTGTATTTGATGTTATCCACACCAACGGTAAACTCGACTCTTTCCGGCCAATCCTTTCTCGCGTAGTGGTCCTTACGAGCTCGGCTATCCCACTTGCAGAGGAAGCAGCAGTGCTTGGTGTAGCCACTTTGTAGACCGCATAGCATTGCAACGACTTTGAGGTCAGAACATATTTTCCAATCATGCTCTTCATATTTGATAAATTTTAGTAGTTTTTGCATTTCCTCGTAGGTTTCCTTTGTATTTAATGCATGTGCTAGCGGGATAGAAGGCTTTTTGTTACCAATATGCAATAATACAGCCTTTAAACTCAGTTTATTGCTGTCTATGAACAATCGCCACTCTTTTGAATCATATGTTTGACCAAACTCTTTGAATAAACCAGGAATGTCGTTGCAGTAGCATATACTGTCTTTCTTGGTATAGTGTTTGGAAAATGGTTCGTGACGAGTTCTACAATATATCACCTTAACATCGGATGATACAAATTTAAATTGTTGCACACGAGAAGTGTGGATCTCGGCCTTTTCCTTGGATAGTTCCAAATCTTTTATCCAATCATTAAGTTGTGCTTGTGATAGAACGTTTCTCTCCTTTCCCATGCGAAATTCAGTACAACTTGATTCCCCGCACTCAGATGTTACTGTTGACCAGGCATGCTTAACGAACGAAACGATATCATTTCGTTACGATAATCAACGTTAATACACGAAACGAAGTCATTTCGTTTCGTTTATTAACGTTAAGAACGACAAATTAACGTTAATTTGACGATCTTAACGTTAATAAACGAAACGAAGTGACTTCGTTTCGTTTATTAACGTTGATTATCGTAACGAAATGATATCGTTTCGTTCGTTAAGCATGCCTGCTGTTGACAATGGATACGCAACTGCCGTTGAATGTAGTACTGGTAATGTCACTGTAGGTACGCTGGCATAGGTTACTCTCCTTGATCTTCCAACGCCAAGTACTTTTGTTTGACAAATATAACACTCTATTGAATGGCAAGTAGGTTCTCTCCATATCATTGGTGTATCAAATTTTATTTGTTGTCCGGATTCCGACTGAATCAATTCTACTCGACACGATGTACACAAAGTGTTCGGTGTCCATGGTTTTTCAGCATTTTTAGGCTCAATGCCAAAATACTTGGAGTATAAAGTTTTTATATGATCTGAGAACACTCGTCGTCGCCTTATGATAGTATATTGGCCACACATGAAACAGAACATATCTGGATCGTTATTACACTCAAATTCTCGCGTCCTTTTACTCATTTTATTTTTTTTACTAAATCACGGTTTTGAAATTTGACTTATGAACTGAACTATCTCCGGCGAGCCTTGTAGATGTTATGAAGTTTCAAGGCGCATTAACTCATATTTATACTCGGAACAAGAATAAAATTAAAAAAATCAAATCTTACCTAGACAGAAAGGTTCCTTCTTATACGAAGCCGGGAAAAGAAAATACTACCTGCTTTAGATGTAGGCTTTAAAAATTTTCTGTGTCTTATAATTTTGAAAATCTACCTGCATACTTACCCATAAGTGACGGAAATACATGTTTATAACTACATGCCTACAGCAGCTTTCGAACCCAACCACTCTTCCTTTCGATGCAACCACTCTACCTACTATAAAACAATTCGAGTATTAAAAGTACTATTTGATTTATTTAAAGAAAAAGTATTATTATTGTTATGGTGTTATTCATTTATCCGGATAATATCCCATTTGCACTTTATACCTTTAATATATGTATGTATACATACATTGAAGTTGCGCAACCTGGGTATTTTTATTTGATCGCTTATAACTTACGTAGTTTTGCATCGATTTTCTTCGATGATAGCTTATCTTTTTTCTAATTAAACAGAGCTTTACGTAAATAAAAAGTATTTGGAAAAAAGTTGTGGTTTTGGAATGCTGCCCTCGCAAAAAGTAATTTTTTTCATATTTTTTCATAAAAAAAACAAAATCTCTGAAATGATGAGCTAATATCTCGAAAAATATATGGTTGAGCAAAAAACAATGTATGATGCATTTATAGAAAATTTTATCGTCTTTCCGATTCTGTAAATTTATTTGCAATTGCTTGACCAGTTCGTGAGATATACGTAATTAAAAGGAGCCATCTTTTTGGTTTTTCGAATAACGGTAAATTGCAAATATCTCAAAAACGGTACCATAGAATCAAAAATGAACTCAATTTTCGAAATCAGGGGGTGATTTTCTATACGAATTTCATAACGGCGTTTCTGGTAAAGAAAAAAGTTGAAATTCGTGGTCCAGTGTTATCAGTCAGTTAACTAAGCGCTCTTGTAACAACACCTCTTCTTACTTGTCCAGATGATTGTGGCAAGCTGTTGTGTACAAGCGCTCGACGGAGCTTCTAAGGTTTATTTAAGCTCATTTATCTGTAATTGAAGCAATTATAGCAACTTCCGAATGAGAGTTCTGCGGTGCACCTAAGTATCCTGGACAGCTCGAGCTGTATTAGCTGTTTGGAGGATCACGAGGTAGTATTTCCACTTTCTACCTCAAACAAAACCGCCCAGCTATTATGAGGACGAGGTGTTAATATCTTAATCGGGACGTATTCGACTCCTGGAAGCCGGTATCAACGTTATATGATGAGGCAAGTTAACAAACAACTAAACTGGTTAAGTTTACTGTTAAGCGGTCACCATACTTTACCTTACCGAACCATAATTAGATTTGGTTCTTACCTAACCCAAAATAACTACATCCAGCTTATTCCAAAAACAATTTACGAAAAATCCATGCCTGATACAGAATCCACGCTTTTGGCCGGTCAATTTTCGAGTTAAAGACTTCATAATCGATTTTGATTTCTTATTGATTTGCAAATCCTAACAATTTGAAAATCAGATTAGAGCTTTACCAGCTTTTAATAAATGCGGACTCTGACATATTCAACAGCAAATCTGAATAGGATTTGTAAATCGTTTTCGAGTTTTCGAAATCGTAATTTGTCTGTATTTGATATCATTTTTCTTAATATAACATAATTTAATTGAATAAGACGTTACTATAATAAGAGACACACAAAGTGTTCTAACAAGTCATATTGTCATAAAATGAAACATTTTAATTTGCATGGTAATAAGTTTCTGAAACTATGACAATAAGACGTGTTATGACACTTTGTGAATCACGCTAAGATCTTTTTCATTGCATTTAAAATATTTCAACACCCACATTATATATGTATATGTATGTATGTATATTCACAACACAGTCTAAAATGCCACATACCAACACATCAGAAAAAAAGCTCACAAAATGAAACACCCAATCGCCCGCCAGCAAAGTTTCGTTGGCCTTTACTTGTTGTCGGTGCTCGTGCTGTTGCCGGCATTATTCAATCAACAACATCACGTGGCTGCCATAACGACAATTAACTCGGAAGCAATGACGGCCCAACAACAACAACACCAACCTACACTAGATCAACAGCAACAGCAAAGTCAACAACAAAGCAGTGCAAAGCCAAACATAATAATCATTTTAATTGATGATATGGTAAGTTTGATTTGCTTGAAAATTACTGCACGTTCTTATTCACCTCATTAACAATGACTTAGTGATATTTAAAATAATTTCATGAACCGATTACTTAAGTCTATGGAGCTTGAGTCGCCTTATTAAAATTGATATTGAAGTTTATACTACACTAGCGGGGTACCCGGCGTTGCTCGGGTTGGGCAGTTATTAATCTAAATAAGAAGGTGTAGTTTAACGCTTTCCCTCCCGTTACTCAAAGTCAAGCAATCAGTATATAAGATTTTATTGATCTTCTTCAAAATATATCTCCCAATTTTTTTCATTCTCCTACCTTTTATAATTTTCCTCTTACGTCGTTTCGCCTCATAGGAAGGCGGCGGGATGTCGGTGACAAAGAACTGTCAACCCCTAATCCTGGGTGTTATGCGGACCGTGCCTATTGGAAAATTTGCAGCCAGGGGATAAATTCGGCTGTATTCGAACGGAGCCTTTCGATACCGGGTCACCTCGGGAAGCATTGATCGCTTTACCACCGTAAGGGACGCTGCTGTGACGGACGGTTTTTTCCGACAAAAACGCATTAAGCGATGCGTCGGTCTCGGGCAGCGAGAGTAGTGTTGGTTCAATGACCTCTCTACTAGAGAGTGAGCTTATCATTCTGGATGTATGATAGGAAAAAATATGTAAGGTTAATTTTAATGTCCCAGTTACCATCACCCTCGTTAAAATTGGCTTCAACGTTGGAATTTCACCGCCCCCCCCCCCCCCCCCTCCCTTATGATGGAGTAATTAAGAGGTTAAGAGACTTGCCGTTTAACATTAGCGTTTGATAAGCCCCCAACCAGGCTGCAACCCCATGTTTTGTGATATCGTAGTTATTTTCTTGAGCTCCAGGATCTGGCGTAACTAAGATATTTTTGGCTGAAATCACACCTTATGTATGATTCTTTTCGAGTCCCCATGCCCGCTCCGATTGATGAGTTACGCCGTCTGCGATCACTAAGCTCTCAGCTTATTTGGAAGGGAAAACCAAGCAACTACGGTTACTTACTTACTTACTTAATTGGCGCTTAACCGTCTAAACGGTTATGGCCGTCCAACAAGACGCGCCAGTCGCTCCTTCGCTCCGCCAACCGGCGCCAATTGGTCACACCAAGGGAGTTTAAATCGTTTTCCACCTGGTCCTTCCAACGGAGTGGGGGCCGCCCTCTACCTCTGCTTCCATAGGCGGGTTCCAATAGAAACACTTTCTTGGCCGGAGCATCATCTTTCATTCGCATAACATGGCCTAGCCAGCGCAGCCGCTGCGTTTTAATTCGCTGCACTATGTCGATGTCTGCGTATAGCTCTACAGCTCATCATTTCTTCTTCGGTACTCGCCATCGCCAACGCGTAGAGGTCCATAAATCTTTCGAAGAACTTTTCTATCGAACACTCCCAAAGCCGCTTCATCTGCTGTTGTCATGGTCCATGCTTCTGCCCCATATAGCAGGACGGGTACGATAAGTGACTTGTAGAGTATGATTTTCGTTCACCGAGAGAGGACTTTACTTTTCAATTGCCTACCTAGTCCAAAGTAGCATTTATTGGCAAGATTGATTCTTCGCTGGATTTCAGTGCTGATGTTGTTGCTAATGTTGATGCTGGTTCCCAAAGTCTTTTACTATTTCGAAATTATGGTTGTCAACAGTAGCGTGGTTGCCAAGGCGCATATGCGCTGACTCTTTGCTCGATGGCAGCAGGTACTTCGTTTTGTCCTCATTCACCATCAAACCCATCTTTACCGCTTCTTTTTCCAGTTTGGAGTAAGCAGAACTAACAGCGCGGTTATTTAGGCCGATGATATCAATGTCATCAGCATATGCCAGTAATTGTACGCTTTTATAGTATATTGTTCCAGTCTCCAGCATCAAATTAAAGAAATCGCACGATAGGGGGTCACCCTGTCTGAAACCTCGTTTAGTTTCGAACGGCTCGGAGAGGTCCTTCCCAATTCTGACTGAGCTGATGGTGTTGCTCAACGTCATTTTGCACAGCCGTATAAGTTTTGCGGGGAAACCAAATTCAGACATAGCGGCATATAGGCAGCTCCTTTTCGTGCTGTCGAAGGCGGCTTTAAAGTCGACGAAGAGGTGATGTGTGTCGATTCTCTTTTCACGGGTTTTTTCCAAGATTTAGCGCATTGTGAAAATCTGGTCGATGGTAGATTTACCAGGTCTGAAGCCGCACTGCTAAAGTCCAATCAGCCGGTTCACGGTGGGCTTCAATCTTTCGCACAATGCACTTGAAAGGACCTTATATGCGATATTAAGAAGGCTGATTCCACGATAGTTGGTGCATTTTGCAGTATCCCCCTTCTTGTGGACTGGGCAAAGAACACTTAGATTCCAACCGTCGGGCATGCTTTCGCCCGCCCATATTTTGCTAAGAAGCTGCTGCATGCGCCTTACCAACTCCTCGCCGCCGAACTTGAATAGCTCCGCAGGCAATCCATCAGCGCCCACGGCCTTGTTGTTTTTCAATCTGGTTATTGCTATTCTAACTTCGTCATAATCGAGCGGGGGGACATATATTCTATCATCATCGATTGCGGGATCGGGTTCTTCATCTCTGCGCGGTGAATGACTGCCTCCATTTAGGAGAGCAGAGAAGTTTTCCCTCCATAATCTAAGCACTCTCTGGACATCAGTTACAAGGTCGCCGTTTTCATTCCTATAGGAGTTTGCCCCGGTCTTAAAACCTTCCGTCTGTCGCCGTATTTTTTGGTAGAATTTTCGAGCGTTATTCCTGGTGGCTAGCAGCTCAAGCGCCTCGCACTCACGCCTTTCTCCTTCTGCTTTTTTCTTCCTGAAAAGGCATCACGCTTCCCTTTTCAACTCACGATAGCGTTCACACACTCCTCTTGTCGCGCTCGCTTTTAACGTAGCCCTGTAGGCAGCGTCTTTTCTTTCGGTTGCAACGCGGCATTCTTCATCGTACCAGTTGTTTTTTCGTGGCAGCCGGTAACCAATTTTTTCCTCGGCGGCAGTACGAAGTGCTTTGGAGATATGCTCCCACTGCTCCTGTATTCCTTCAGGATGAGTTGTGCTCTCAGAGAGCAGGTGTGAGAGTCGAGTTGCGAAATCATTGGCAGTCTGTTGTGATTGAAGCTTTTCGACGTCTAGCTTTCCTTGTGTTTTTTGTTCCTCGGTTTTAGCCGCGTTGAGGCGGGTGCGTATTTTGGCTGCAACGAGATAATGGTCCGAGTCGATGTTAGGTCCTCGGATCGTGCGCACATCTAAAACACTGGAGGCATGCCGTCCGTCTATCACAACGTGATCGATCTGATTGCAAGTATTTCGATCAGGAGACAGCCATGTAGCTTGATGTATCTTTTTATGCATAAACCTCGTGCTGGATATGACCATGTTTCGAGCACCGGCAAAGTCAATCAGCCTCAGTCAGCAACTACGGTTAGGTAAGGTTATAGTCGCTGCCGCCCAGCAAATATGTAAGCCTTTTTTAATAGTGGACGTCGGGGTAGCGCACGACCCTCAAATAGCCCAATGAAATCAGGCTAATCCTGTTCATGTGACGCACCCCGTGGGACCGCCGTTAAGCATAGCGTCAGAGGGAAAAGGCGATTTAGTCGCCACTACTTCGCATACGCATTTCTCTCGTTCCTTTTCAGCATGCATCAATTGCGTCCTAGCTATAAAGGTCATCTTGGTCACAGCAGCCCAATCTATATGTCTACACATTCGGGGATCTAAATTCCTAATGGAATGCTCCATAGGGCACACTTAAGTCAGTTTATCTATTGTGATACCTGTCAGTGAATGAGCTAGAGCCCTTCCTCCTTTATATGTGTAAAAATTTAACCAATTTGTACGTCTTCCCTAGCGCAAGATGACCTCAATTTCAGTGGAGCTAAGCTCCGATAAACCGCCAATGAAGTGCTTTGAAGTGCTTGTTCAAACATTTCAGACGTGTTCTGGCTAGAGCCGACTTTTTATCTCCTCCTCGCTCTTACAGCTTCGACAGCAGTAAAAAGAAGTACAATTGACGCGATTTACATCCTAGGAGATTTAGGCCGAGCTTCTCTATAAATTTTCGTCGTGCTCCATTTAAATTTTTTCCCTCAAATGAGCGGAACCGAAATCACATGTTTTATGCTGTCTCCGAACGGCATCTGCAAGGCGGATGAGTTTTCACTGAGAAGCTTTTCATGGCAGAAAAACACTCGGAGTTTTTGCCAAATGAGTGTCGATACGGCAAGCCCGATTATAAAAAATTTTTTTTTATAAATTTTTGATTTTTCTTTGCCCGGGAGTTGAACCCAACAAAGATCTTCAGTGTGGTAGGCGGAAAACGATACCAACAGACTACAGCGACCGCCGAACAGAAGTAATTCCTTGCTACTCCCATGCGTTCACCTTGTACTCTCATTAGATAATGTCGCGTTAATATCCCAATTAATGGAGGAAATGGAGAAGAAACAATAGATATGGAACCTAGTTCCGATCGGTGATATTGTTAAACCGTATCTCTATAAGCCCACTAGTGGGCCTTCTTACAGGTCACTGTCTCATGGGCACTCACGGTGCCTATATGGGCCTGCAGACAAATGACTTCTGCCGCAGCTGTAGGGACGAGGAGGATATAGAAAGCGTTGAGCACTATCTGTGCCACTGTCCCGCACTGTCAAAAACCAGGTACCAATGCCTCCACAGACACTCTTTTGAGTGCCTTGCGGAGCTTGAATCTATAAACCCAAACGACATCTTGCGTTTCATTAGGCAAACGCGCTGGTTTAGCCTCACTGGGGTCTAAACTTTCTTCTTCTTCGAAAGTAGGGTAACAGGAAATAGGGGCCCCCGCGTGGTAGCACAACGGGCCACAACGGCCTACGTGAGTCTCCGCTTGGACAGCGGAGGCAGCCACTTTAACCTAACCTAACCTAGTTCCGTTCTCGTTAATGCGTGACCAGGGTTGTCGAGAAACCTCACAGGTTTGTTCCAGTGCCCATCTTGAACTAACTTTCTCGGTAAAAGCAAATAATTTGAGTTACGTTCTTTTGGGTTTGAAATATGGACTTCAAATTTTTAGAAGAGAAAATGTGATTCCGCTAGGGTATGCCGAACAATTCATAAATATTTAAAACGGAAGTCTCCAGGCACATGTCTCTTTCTTGAGAGAGCGGAAGCGTTATTGATCCAATCTTATATCACTGACTGCGGAATGAATGAGAGAGTCTTTTCATCTAGTTACCAAGCTCCGTACATTTCAATCCAGGTAGGGGCACTGCCTTAATTCGGGTTATTTAAATTTAAAAGTAGATTACCATGTAGCGCTTGGTCAACACGTTTGTTTCGCTCGTCGATAACCAACAAGTTTTCTATATTTATTCCTCCCATAGGCTTTCCAAAACTGTTCGCAGTTGGACCCCCATTACTAAATATAGAAACGCTTAGCGTAGTATACTTCAGACATTTCGCAATTACTTCGTAACAAGGAGCTGCTTCTGCTGACTCCCCCAGTAGACATCTTTGTATAGGATGAGGCTTTTGAAAGTGGGGCAAGAAATTGATCATAAATCGCCATAAGAGCGTACAATGAACCTTCACAATCAATTTGAAAACTCCCGCAATTATACCAGCAGACACTTTTGTAACTGTAATCGACTCCAAAAGCTTCTCAGTGAAAAAACATTTGACTTGCTGATGCCGTTCAGAATCGGCATAAAAGAAGTAAGTACCGTCCCGCCAATTTGTAGGATTAAAAGGAACACGACGCAGTCTTCGTAGGTCGTCACGCCTTACATTTAATTAATCGAATCAAAAATAAGTCCATGTAATGCCTCCATATCTATCTTACTAAGCTCACCATCTACATCCTAATTTGCATTCAGCAAAATCTCATATACACCATTCTACCTTATATTATCTACTTTTCAGGGCTTTAACGATGTCAGTTTTCATGGCTCGAATCAAATATTAACACCGAATATTGATGCGCTGGCCTATAATGGCATTATATTGAATCGGCATTATGTACCAAATTTATGTACCCCATCACGAGCAACGCTGCTCACTGGAAAATATCCAATACATACAGGTAAGTGTTACAAGTATTTTATTCACTCTTATATGTGCATTAGACTGTATCCCAAAAAACAACGTAAGTCTTTTTTTTAAAGCCAAATATTATTACGAGATTAAAGAAAGTTTGGGCAGTATTTGGTAACTGCAAAAAGGCCTTAGGAAGGAACTGAGGACTATCACCGCATATCATTCATGGTATACTTGCAAATGTAACTATAGTCTAGTGGTAGGCGCTAGTCAAAATGAGCAATCAACAAAGGATCAAATGCATTGGTGTATCAGCGAGCAGCACACCTTAGGAAGTTTTAAATGTCATTTTTACTTGGAGCCTCTTCTTTCAGACTGAGGGATTCCAACATGTGGAAACCAGATCACCAGAGGCAGCAGGAGATGACTCAACTTATTGTCCAGCACGGACAATATTACGCCAATCGCTGACTTTCAGTCACAGAACAAAAGGTATCATTCAATGGAGGAATGCACAGAAGGATTTCTCAACGGTAGAGACATTACTATCAACACGCTCAAAAAAGTAAAGCAAACAGGGGGTGGAGAATCTACAGATAAGTCAGCCTTACCGACTTCGCCATTCCTGCAGTTTCTTCCTGGCGGAAGTCTATGCTATAAGCAGCGCAGCTGTGATTCTTCAAGGCACTACAGTAGCAGAAAGTAATAATTCTTGTTGACAGCTAGACTGCCTGAAAAGCATTAGAATCCAGCCTTACAAAACTTAGTGCGAAGAGGTCGAGCTTTGCCGTCCATAGGGCATCTCAATGTCTTCCTCTGCTGCACCCAGGGTACAGAAATATTGCGATATGCATTTGCTGATAAATTTACCAGGAAAGGGTCCGAAATTGATGTAAACGGGGCAGACAGCTCCGTACGACCTGGATTATCTGCTGGGGAGAATCAAGAAATGTACTACTATGGCAACAAACTTGCCCTTGACTAACCAGAGTTATGGTAAAGTCTCAATATCCTTACATCCATATTTGGATGTAAAAATAACAAGCTTTCTCCATAAGCCAAACGAATTTGCAATGAGAGTACATACAGGCGTCATATCAGGTCACTCTGCTATCGCACCGATGCTTGGCTGTGGCGCATACCAACAAGCTTTCACAGGATGAAAAGGAGGAGAAGTCGATTCATCGTTTTCTATGCTTTCGATACTACTTAAGTTCATCAGAGAAGGCAATTGGGGGACTAGCCCAACGGTTGTGGGGCTTAGAATATACCCATGGCCCGTCGTAAGAGGCGACTAAAATACCCGAATGATTTAATGGGTTGTGTATCGCAACCATTTTCAACTAAATTGTTAACCTTTTACCTACCCATGGTGAATTCTGTTTTTTGGCAGTCGAGGCTCTAGTGACCCCAAATTCCCTATGGAACAAGGCAGTGGGGCCGCTTGGCCTATAAGGTTCAATTTGGTTATATTAAAACGTCCCCGAGATGGTCGGCTGGGTACGTTAATGGTGCTTGTTGCCGGAACGTACCGAATCTATATTCGTCAAAGGATCATCAAATCGATAACACTCCTCAAAAACTTTTCGTTTATCGCTACAACAACAACAAGAAGTAATCTGGTTGGACAAATGTGCCACAACCTAGCACTCACTAACGGTTTTCACAATGGACAACAATGCCTCTCCGAGTGGAAAGTGAGGAGTGCCCAGGCACGCTCTCTTAACCTAACTTAATCGAACGCTGGTTTTCATATTAACAAACAATTGTACAATTAAAGATCACTGAACAACTTTTTATCGAAATCATTCGATATCATTCTTAGTGTCGACATGTTTATTCTCGAAAAATCGTACCAGTCTAATGTACACATTCAATAGAAATAGAGTTAAATTCGTATGCAATTTTCATGAAAGACATGCAGATTAATTCAAGTGGCTTAACGACCGCGTACACAAAATGAATTTAATTAAGATCCGCTTTTGATATTTTGCATGTTGTTTTTGTACCTCGTATGTGTGTGCCTGAATAGCCAACTTCATTTTCCGCAATCATTTAATATTTTTTGCGCTGCGCCTTTTAGGTATGCAACAATCCGTCATCATCAACGACGAACCGTGGGGTTTACCACTCAATGAACATTTGATGCCTGAAATATTACGCGACGCAGGCTATGCAACGAACTTAGTTGGTAAATGGCATTTGGGTTTTTGGCGTAAGGATCTAACGCCAACAATGCGTGGTTTTGATCATCACTTTGGCTATTATTCGGGCTATATTGATTACTACAATCATACAATGCATATGTTGGTGAGTGCGAAACTGTTAATTAAATAATTTCATTTCTTTTAACTTCTTTCACTTTTTAAGGATCGTAATTTCTCAGCCGGCTTAGATTTCCGTCGCGACTTGTCCCCATGGCCGGAGGCAGACGGCATTTATGCAACTGATGTTTTCACACAGGAAGCTGAACGTATTATCTATCAACACAATGCGGCGTCCAAACCTTTGTTTTTGCTAATGAGCCACTTAGCCGTACACACTGGTAATGAGAATAATCCAATGCAGGCACCGGAAGAGGAGGTGGAAAAGTTTGCACATATCAGTGATGCGAAGAGGCGAACATATGCTGGTAAGTTGAATGTTAGTGTAAGATACTTCACTAGTAAAGAGCTTCTACGGAAAATTTAATTCAGTGTACCTATGATAACAGTATATGTATGCGTATTAGGGTGGGTCGGTTTGTATGGACGAAAACTAACCGATATCGCGCCATCGATTTTTCTTTTTTTCAAAAAACTGTTATCTCCAATGTTTTTAGCGGACATTTTTGGATCGGACAGGATGTACATGAAAATTTTACAATCAAATGAAAATTTTTTTAGTAGGTCATGAAAAAAAACCTTAAAAATCAAAGTCGAAAAAAAGTCAAAAAAATTCAATTTCGCAGGCTCGAAAATTATTTTTTTGGGTATGCGTAGTGGAACTCTTTTTTCCTGAGCCCAAATCCTATCGAAAAATCGATGGCGCGATATTGGTTAATAAATCAACCCATTCTAATGTTCATACATTACAGTGTGCCGAGAACCAATTATTTTTCTGGTACGTTGGAAATATTGTTCAGGATAGAGAAAAATGAGCTTGTCAAAAGGACGGAAAGTTTTATCGTTAGCCTCGGCACTGTCACAATGCAAGACGTCCTTGTTCTTATGAAGGCTTTCTTCGGATATGTAAACTCGCTACTTCATCTCGAAGCCCACTCTCACCTTGATTGGCAAGGCAATGATCATCTCATTTGATTAAAAGTATGTATTTCATGTATGTATGTGATAACCTTATTTCATCTGCCACTGCCGCTGGTAATTTTGTTAATGAGACTACACGTATAAATTGCAAGATTGCAAAGTGTGTCTTCTAACTTCCTTCGTGCAGCAAATTGATTACATTCGAAAAACCGAGCGGGGTACACCGCCCAAGTTTGCACAGCATAGGCAGGTCGTTCTTGAAACCTTTCTAATTTCATGGCAACATTTAGTTAATCGTGGTAGCGTGCTCATCTACCACACCAAATGTCCCAGGACCCAGATATTTTCAAATGGAAAAAATTGTCTAAGCGAGTTCGCCCTTCGGTAGTGATTTGGCAAAAACGCCGTTTGAACTTTTGCCATTAAAAGCTTCTCAGCGAAAACTTTTTTGCGTGCAGACACATTTCGGAGTCGGCAAAAACGTGCAAGCCTCGTCCTACGAATTTGTAGGAACAAATTAAAAGGCGCAAGAAGCAAATTGGATAAGAAGCTTGATGTTGTCCATTACAAATGGAGGGAGGAGATAGAAGTCTACCTTTATATGTGTTTGCTTCAACTATGGTTTCAGTTTAGACTTCATTCTGCTGTCCCATTTCTTGCAGTACAGCGGCTCCATTGCTGAGGCCAGGGTCTTCTCATGCCTTTATGGTAGGTCGTAAATTTATCTTCAGATCGCCTTCTTGTGAAACCAGACGATAGACTGAAGCAACTCGTACCACAACTTGACGTTAGAGTGGATAATTTGTGTATATTGGAACCATTTTCCGTCATCCCTTTGTTCAATTTGGTTGCAGCTCAATTTTTCGTTCCCTCACCCTAAGTTGAAGGAGATTGAAACCATTTTCTGTCATCCCTTGTTATATAAAATTTGTAATTTGTTAGTTCTTATTTCTATCTGCCATCTCCAATGCAATTTTTTCGTTCCTAGAGAGAAAGAAGAGCGAAAATTCATACTGAGAAAGCGCAAAGACGAAGCCGGTTTATCTTTAAGCGAATTTTGATACAGTATAACGGTAGATCGTATACCAAAACGTACGTCAATTTAATAATACTATCCACTTCAGCTTTTTAGCCTCTCGTTCTTTAATCGAAGCCCAATTAGGTTTCGGAGCCCAACTCAGTGCCAGGTAGACAGAATTTACGAAGCATCACAGCATACAACTATTTGGGAGTACGATATACAGAAAAGCCTGAGATCGCTAAGATGCAGTCGGAGATACTTTTCTCGCCAACTTTCGCCTGGCAAAAGTTGTAATTCTAACTCTTCATTTGCTCCTTTACGAAGATTCCATACAGAACATTATTGAATCTCCTCGGTATTGAATCTCGGTACTCACCGTCTTCAACGCATAGAGATCAGTAAATACAAAATGTCGTGAGTACCAACTACTCCTTAAGCTCGACGCTTAAGCTGTTGGTTTACTTTGAGCAGCTATACTCTTAACCCCCAACCATCATCAATCGTACCTCCTCACCATCATCAATGATAATCACCTTCATTCACATCGCTAAGATCATCATTACTACCCTTCTTCCTCTTTTTCACTTCAATTTTTTTTACCCTTCCTTGGCGCACCTTCATGCATCTGAGTTTGATAATTGACTGCTGAAGGCGATCCAGTTTTATAAAAACTTTCTAAAATATTTGTGACGAACGAATCTCCTCAGCCGAGGCCTTTGGCATCTTCGCTCAAGTAAACTTAACCGTTTTGTTACTAACTAAGCTGGGTTCCCCCATTCCGTAGTGAAATATGTATGTTTACACCTAATCGTAAACTTCAAAACTCCAAACACTCCCAACAAACAGGGCTTCAGCACTTCTGTGAAAGTGAAACGGCAAAGGAAAAGAGGAAGTAAATGTTAAGAAAATGAAACAAAAAAGATGAGAAAAGAAAAGAACAGTATGTTATAGTCACTGGTGGGGACTCCCTCCAGGAGATGGTGGTCAAACCGATTCTGCTATATGGGGTGCTGGTCTGGTGGAAGGCACTAGACACGGCGAGCACCTCCAAAATGATAATGTCAGTGCAACGGACGGCGCTGATCGGTATCCAGTAGATATTGCGTGAAAGGCGGCCGCGGCCCGGTCGTTGGTCAGGCTTCGTGATATGGGCTATGTGCTTTCTGACTTCCGTTACTCTAGCCTCCTTACCAGTTCCGACTTTATCCCGGACAGAACGGACTATTGTATGCCGATAACTGCTTCCTATATAACCTTCTCCCCAGTCATTCCACCGAGAGAGGAGTATGGAAAAGGAATTATCTGGGGCATGGGGCCGGTTAACTTGTTCACCGATGGGTCGAGGTTGGACGGAAAGGTTGGTGGGGGTTCTTTTGTCAAGAGCTAAATGTAAGCCGCAAGTTTAACTTGGCTGATCACCGCAGTGTATTCCAAGCGGAAGTTGCTGCGATTAAGGATACGGTGGATGAAATGCTATCCAGTGCTACTACGGTTAGGGAATTCAACATCTACTCTGATAGCCAAGCGGCTATCAACGCCTTCAGCTCAACTACAGTGCGATCGAGGGTGATCTGGGAGTGCCTGACCTCGCTTGCGATTGCATCGAATTATTTTACAATTAAGATTATCTGGGCCCCGGGCCATAGTGATATCCCAGGTAACTGTCAAGCGGATCTCTTAGCCCGCATCGGTACAACTGAACCGGATGAAGATGGCTGTAGGGATTTCGGGATTCCCCTGGCCACCTGTGGATTACTCCTCCATAGCTGGGCCTCGAGTAAGCTCAGCAAACGTTGGGCGGACACCACGTTTTGCAGGGTAGCAAGATATTTTTGGCCGAAAGTGGATGGCAGGAGGCTTGCCGAAGTAATTGGGTTCACTAAGACTCACCTATCGATAGTCATTGGGGTTTTGACAGGGCACTGTCCCATGGGTATCCATGCGGTACGTTTCAACATACTGGAAACTCCATTCTGCTGCAGCTGTATGGAGGATGATGAGGTGGAATCACCAAATCACTTTATGCTTGATTGCCCAGCTTTTACCAGAACTAGGCGAAAGTAATCCGGCCGCGACTCACTTGGATCTCCCGAGGATTTACCCAAAGTTGAGATCGGTATCATTCGGAGCTTTATCGTTGCTACCCAACGATTCTCTAAGTAGTGGTATCACAACGGACCTTCGTGTTGTCCAAGTGAGCTTTCCTTATCAGGGCAGCTACCACCTAACCTAACCTAACCTATAGTCACTGGTGCGGTAGACAAGAAATGGCAAGGCAAGGCAGGGAAAGGGAAGTCAAGAAATGCAAAGGATAGGAAAAAAAAAATGAAGAGGAGGGAAGAGAAAAAGAAGAAAACCAAATCGAAAACCGGAACCTTTGGCGAAAATGGACGGAGTGTTATCAATTTGTTATCAAAATTTTAGCGGTTTGTAATCAATAACAAACGTTATCGGTTTGTTATCGATGGGCAATATACAAGTTATCTATTTCTTTCCGGCGAGCTGTCGACCAGTAGTCCATTTGTTATCGGCTAGTAATCGGTGTGTTAACGACGACGTATAGACGAGCTATAGATCGAAGAGTTATAAATTGTGTGCAGATCTGGGGAATTTCGATTAGAATTAGAAATCATTACGATTAGAAAAATAAAATTATCTAATCATTAGTTTTTTTTGATTCTTTAATATTTTAGTTTACTAATTGATTAGATTAGAACTAATCGAAAATCTAATTGTGATTAGCGACGATTAGCATATCTAATCAAAACTAATCAAAACTAATAAAAAAAAAATTCGATTAGATTTCTCGATTAGTTTTGATTAGGTTTGATTAGATCAACTATTTTGAAATTTTTTTGTTGTTTTTTTCGTTTAATTCATAAAGTAACAAACTTAAAAGAACTTTTATTCAAAATTTCAATGTAAACATAAATCTTATCATAGCCCTGGTCATTTCGGTACAATTATTGGTGGGTCTATCTCCACTTTTTCTCATACTAGTGGTAGTATAAAAATTAAAGGCACGTTCTGAAAAAAAAAAAAAACATGAGATTCTCGACGCTTTAAATGTATGCTAATATATATTACATATGTATCACAAAAAGTTTATATTCGACTTCATTACTACCAACTTTTCAAAAGAAAAGTCAGACAATGAATTCCGTCTTGAGGTATTGACTATTCCAGCAAATGAAAACAGCTTTTCGACGGGCGCTGATGACGTAAGCGGGGTATTGAACGCTAGACACGCTTCCTTCAGTGCGCCATATTTATTCCCAATTTCAGGACCTGGTGTCGGGTCATTCAAATACGCATATAGCTGATTGCTAACCACTTCCTTGAAACCGTTTGACTCCTTTGGTGAAATTGGTGTTCTGGGAATTAACGCCTCCTCATCATGTTCTGGAACCAAAATAATATTTAGTTTGAAAAATCATATAATATAGATGAAATTACCTTCATCATTGAAATCATAAAAAGAGCTTTCATAGTCCAACTGAGGCACGGCCATTTCAAAACATGTGGAATCATTTTGGAAGAAAGTGCTTATTACTTTAATCACTCTTTTACTGATCTGCTCCTCAGTACAGTCAGGCAAAGTTTTTTGGATAACTCGCAACCATTTCATTTTCACATTTGGTGTCAATACGGCTGCCGCTAATGCCATATTTAGCTCAGGAGCCAATGTGAAATAAAGTTTAAACCTTTCTCTCAATCGATATTCTAATTGTACTGCTGTTGAGCTAACATTGCTCGAAACTTCGGGTTTTCTGGATAATTTTGCAGTTTATTACTCAAAGAAAGTAACGCAGGAATAATACAACCATATCTCACATTGGCTTCACCTTGGAGAAAGTCCAAAGTTTGGGAAATAGGCTCCATTAGCAGCTTGTACGACTCCAAATATTGAAAATCGCCTTATGTGAAAGGAAACAGATGCAGCTCATTGGAAAGCTAGTTCAATTTCTCCTTGTACTGTAGTAACTTCAGGATTGCATCATATAGTGAGTTCCACCTAGTTACTACTGGTACAAGAAGAGCTGAACCTAAAATATTCTGAATGATTTCGGAGGATTTTGGCCATTTGCACTTTTTCCAAAGGTGATAGCACTTTTTGATCGTCTGTGAGAAATGAATTTTAGTTGCATTTCAAAAAAAAATATGTATAGCTATTACCATTGAGTGCTGAATTTCCATTGTTGGTTTGTTTTTCAAAATCATGGCATAGTCAGTGCTGGCTAATAAATTTAACGTGTGACTGGTACACCTTTCGTGTTTCGGCAAATATTTGGTATTTTCGAGAATCGGCATTTCGTCTTCACTATTTTCCTCTTCTTCATCACTATCATATTCTCGCAAACCATAATCTCGAAATGCCTTGATAAAGTTTGACGTCCGTGATGGGCGTAATTATGTTTTTGTTGTTCAAGTCAAAGGAAGAGTTGATTTCTCCAACCATTTGCGCGATTTTCTCCGCAGAATGGATACCAAATACTCGCTTACACGCCAAGGCAGCTGATTTTCTCTCGAAGTTTTGATCGAGCCAATGACATGTGTAACCCAAAAAGCTCCTGTGATTACCCGACCATATATCCGCTGTGGTACAAAAATACTTTGACTGCGACATGTTATTCCGTACTGCAGACACCATGCTATTGTAGCTTTCGTCAAGTTTTTTCATGGCAGACTTTTTACACATAACGTGCAATCCAGTGCCACTAAACAGGTCACGGAAGGACTCTTTTTCTACAATAGAAACGGGTAACGCGCAGTCTACCAAAAAACGGATAATTTTTTTTTTCAAAAGCTTCCTGTGTCATGTTTTCACGGGAGGGGCCAGATTTCGTACTTAAATACTTTTTGTGTAAGTCATTGTGGTGAACTTTCAAATGGGATATGAAGTGTGAAGTTACTTCCGCGGTGCCTCGTATGATTTTATTACAGGCGGCACATTTAGCCGTTGTTCTTCCATTTGACTGCCGTAACAAAAAACAAGCAATTAGTACAATAATTTAATAAAAATATTCACCAACACTTAGTTTAACATACTTTTTCCATTGCCACGACAAATTCTGAATTGAAAATTAATTTACTTATTTTGTTTAAAGCTGGCTTCAGGTCAAATTGAGTAAAACACAATATGTTTAAGTTTTACTACCAATATATTTCGGCTACTCTTCCGGTAACCGTCTTCAGGGCGTAACTATTGACAAAATCAAAACAAAATAAAATAAAACATTAACAATTGCACATATTAAAAATTATAAAATTGAACAAAATATATGTACATACATTGCATTTATTTACACGTTCGCTCTGT
This sequence comes from Eurosta solidaginis, assembly GCF_040869045.1. Lineage (NCBI taxonomy): Eukaryota > Metazoa > Arthropoda > Insecta > Diptera > Tephritidae > Eurosta > Eurosta solidaginis. The sequence continues at coordinate 46,170,368 of NC_090323.1, forward strand.
CTGACGTGGAGCTGTGTACTGTCTTGTTGGAAAGTAAATATTTGTAGCTGTGCGCGCAGTTCGCTATATCGGTCTTATAATTGAGCCTAATGTTTGTATCTTTGTCGACGATATGTAACATTTCTAGAGTGAAACGTTTGCTATAATGTTGTTCTTGCTGGAGAATCTTTGTTTCTTCAAAATTTGGTGTATGTGCTCTCATTTTACAGTGCATCATGAGTGCTGTTTTTTGATTCATTACATTATGGCAATGTTTTACTCAATTTGACCTGAAGCCAGCTTTAAACAAAATAAGTAATTAATTAAGAGGTCGCCAAAAATCACAATTATATAAAAACGGAAGGCACGCCGTAGGCATATAACAAATTACAATGGGATATGCAAGTATAAAAACCAACTATGACAACACCAAAACAACAATCAACAAACTTCAAGCAACATCCAAAAAATTGGTAAAAACTAAGTGTAATATAAAGTTCCTTTTACAATGTAGAATGTCTAAGCTAATTCCGAATTTCATAAAAAATTCAGATAAATGTTATAAATTATTTGTATCTGACCGTGACACATACACTGACATAGAAAAACTTCTACAACAACACACACACTACTATCAAACAAAAATATTAAACTTACTAATCAAACATAAACATAATGCAATGAGAGATCTAAAAAGAAAAATAGAAGAAGCAACAACAAAATTAAAAGAACAATTAAGCGAAGAAGATTTCCATGAGTTTATGGAAAGCGAAGAAAAAATCGGTAAAAAACTAGCAACAACGATAAAAAACCGACAAAGTGTGAAATATGAGAAATTCATTTTTTACCAACAACAATAAACAAAAAGAGTGGTTTATAAATACAACGAAAGTAGAGATTCCACATGACGTAAAAGCATTGTTAGCAAAGGGACCAAAGTTTGGTCTACCAGTGGACAACAAGAGCTTTCCTCTCTTCAAATATATAGCGGATGGAGAGGAGCTGATACAAACTCTTAACAACAAAGATCAACAAGAAGATGCCCGCACGAAATTATCGTGGCTTATAAAAAACCACACGAGAACACATCGGCAAAGTGCAATAGATAGAACAATAATAGACACAGTGGAGCAAACACGAAATTTTCTTAGCAAAAATAAAAACATAAAAATTTTAACATCGGACAAAGGTAAAAAAACCGTGGCAATGGAAATTGACGAATATAATGAAAAAATGACAAATATTTTAAATGACAAAAATACGTATAGAATTCTAAATAAAGATCCCACATCACGATTACAAGCCAGGAACAATAATCTAGTCGAAAAGCTGTTTAAAAGGGAACTTATAACAAAGGCCGAAAGAAGCAAACTTACATCTAATACGTCGTTACCGCCCAGAATTTATGGCTTACCCAAAACACATAAGGAAGGATTACCACTTAGACCGATATGTTCGGCAATCGGATCGCCATCGTACGGATTATGTAAATATATTACGGATATACTCAAAAATTTAAAAGCGAACTCCATATATAATATACGAAACACACTAGATTTTAAAGAAAGAGTAAACAATGCCTACATAGGTGATGACGAAAAACTTATATCATTTGACGTTATTTCCCTATTCCCGAGTATACCTATACTATTAGCACTTGACGTTATTTTAGAAAAATGGACAATAATACAAGAACACACAATGATACCAAAGCATTTATTTATGGAAATAGTAAAATTCTGTATTCAGGAAAGTAGATATTTTAAATACAACGACACTATATATACGCAAATAAAAGGCATGCCAATGGGATCACCTGCCTCGCCAGTGATTGCAGACATAATAATGGAAAAACTTTTGGAAAACACATTGGAAAAATTGGGATGCAAACCAAGATTGCTTACAAAGTATGTCGATGACTTGTTTGCAATAGTAAGTGCAAAGGAGGTACAAAACACTTTAAACGCGCTGAACTCTTTCAACAAAAGTATACAATTCACCATAGAACTAGAACAAGACGGAAAATTACCTTTTCTTGATTCAATGATAAACAAGTATGGAAATGTACTCAAATTAAAGTGGTACAATAAACCGACGGCATCAGGACGAATCGTCAACTTTTTTTCTAAACACCCAAAGGCGATGATACGAAATACAGCAATGGGCTGTATTCGAAGGATGTTACAAAGTTCAGATGAGATGTACCACAACCAAATAGAAAAAGAAATATTTGTATTACTAAGGAATAACGATTTCCCCGATAAAACTATTAAAAGCTTATTAAATAAATCAAAACATCAAAACCAAAAGCAAAAATCCGAAAACCCAGTAATTTTCAAATCAGTTATTTATGTACCTCAACTCTCTGAACGACTCGCGACGTCAGATTGTTACAATAAAGAAAATATTAAAATAGCACACAAACCTATTAATACCTTGAAAAACTTTTTCAACAAAACAAAATCTAAAATACCCGAAATGGAAAAAAGTAACGTAGTTTATGAAATTCCATGCAATGGAGGAAAAAACAATGAGCCTTGCCATAGTGTTTATGTAGGAACAAGCAAACAAAAATTGAAGAGTAGACTTGCCCAACACAAGTCGGATTTAAAACATTGCCATAATGTAATGAATCAAAAAACAGCACTCATGATGCACTGTAAAATGAGAGCACATACACCAAATTTTGAAGAAACAAAGATTCTCCAGCAAGAACAACATTATAGCAAACGTTTCACTCTAGAAATGTTACATATCGTCGACAAAGATACAAACATTAGGCTCAATTATAAGACCGATATAGCGAACTGCGCGCACAGCTACAAATATTTACTTTCCAACAAGACAGTACACAGCTCCACGTCAGACAGAGCGAACGTGTAAATAAATGCAATGTATGTACATATATTTTGTTCAATTTTATAATTTTTAATATGTGCAATTGTTAATGTTTTATTTTATTTTGTTTTGATTTTGTTTTTGTTGTTACGCCCTGAAGACGGTTACCGGAAGAGTAGCCGAAATATATTGGTAGTAAAACTTAAACATATTGTGTTTTACTCAATTTGACCTGAAGCCAGCTTTAAACAAAATAAGTAATTAATTAAGAGGTCGCCAAAAATCACAATTATAGAAAATTAATTTAGGCGAACTCCTTCCGACGCTACGCATTCTTTTAGTGCTCACTGCCGAATCACTATCCGCAACAATATTCCTCTTCTTCTCCGGGATAAAATTTGGGTCAACAACATCATCATCTCCCGAGAAGTCTTGGTCTTCAAACAGATCTCGATCCATTCCGGCATTTTGCTCCATTTCGACAACTACGATATTTACAATTTGAAAATGTTATATTCACAAATAGAGTTTTCACCACTTAACTTACAACACTTTATAGATTGAAGGCCACAATTAAAAACGAAAAGTGTTTATTTAACGCGGACTGTCAGGTCAGCTTTCTAATCATAACTCAATTTGACTTTGTTTTGCTGGTGGTGTGATGTTCTGTATATTTACATATGTATGTCGCTATGTATATAATATGATAAAATGCATATTGCGAAGACGAAGAATTGTGTGTAGGCAATGGTAGCGATGATATATTTTATAGAGGGAGCACGAACAACCATTATAACCAAAAATGTTCTATTCTGAATATTTAACAAAAAAAAACGAGAGTATATACAAAAATAAATAATTTTTTTTTACAAAAATATTTCAAAATAGTTGATCTAATCAAATCTAATCAAAACTAATCGAGAAATCGAATCGAATTTTTTTTTTTTTGATTAGTTTGATTAGATATGCTAATCGCGATTAGATTTTTGAGTAGTTCTAATCTAATCAATAAGTAATCGATTAGTATAGCCAACTAATGCTAATTAATCAATTATTCTGCAAAATAAAAGTTTCTAATCCGATTACTAATCATTAGGATTAATAATCATTATTTCCCAGCTATGATTGTGTGTTATGAATTTGTTATAGACGAGGTATCGACATGTATTCGATTTGTTTTCGGTAAGTTATCGATGATTTATTGAATTTTTATCGACAATAACCATATCCATGACTTCTCGAATCGTTATCAACGAGATAGCGATATCACTTCAATAAAAAATCGATAACACATCGATAACCCAACGACACCAAGTTCATAAGAAACCAATAACAAACCGATAGCTCGATAATAAGTTCGCTATCGATAATAAGTCCATAGGGAAAAGATAACTGATGTATATTGGACCGATTTTCCTTGGTGTGGAGATAAACCGGTTTCAGAGTTGCGCCATCATCAGTGTCGAGGGATATCGGAAAATCGCATACATCAACTTTCCACGCTATCGGAACATCAACAAAATAAAACGAATGGAAACAATAACTCGTCAATCTAGGATCTTCCTGATAACAAGGCTATGAAGCTCTTCTCAAGTAGCTCTCAAAAATTCCCAAAGTAGTTCCGAAGTAATGCCCCGTTTTGTTTGGATGAATAATCTAACTTTGTGTACATTTGTTTCTGGTATGGTGGCCGCCGTGGTGTGACGGAAGCGTGCTCCCTTGTTCACGCCGAAGGACCTGAGATCAAGTGCCGGGCCAACCAACAATAAAAATTTGTTAAAAAGTTCTTCTATTAGGAAAAGTTTTTCTTAACGAGGTTGCCCGTCGACAGTGGTTTGGCAAACCAAACCCACCGAGTGTATTACTGCCATGAAAAGCTTCTCAGCTAAAACTCGCATGCATTGCAGCTGCCGTGAAAAAAAGTTCAGGGCAAATTGAAAGAAAAACTCGACCTAGAGGTAAATTGCGCCAAGTATTTTCTTTTCATAGCTAAGCTTTAACAGAGCTCCAATTAACCTAACTTTAGTTTTTAGACGTGCGCCTTGGAACTCACGCTTTTTTTCTTAATTCCAGGTATGGTCTCCCGCTTGGATGAAAGTGTTGGACGTGTGATACGTGCGCTCGCCAACAAGGACATGCTCAACAACTCCATTGTATTGCTATACTCAGACAATGGCGCACCCACTTTGGGAATACATTCCAATTCTGGTTCAAACTATCCATTCCGTGGGGTAAGTATGAAGAAAATATTCCTCCTATAACTGCTCCTACTAAAAAATTACAATCTCTTAACATTCCTTCTCTCATTACAGCAAAAACAATCACCATGGGAAGGTGGCCTACGCTCAGCTGGTCTCATATGGAGTCCATTGCTACAACAACGCAGTTACGTCTCAAATCAAGTGGTACACGCTATCGATTGGCTACCAACGCTAGCAAGCGCTGCAGGTATCACGCTGCCATCAAAATTAGAGTTAGACGGCGTGAATTTATGGCAAGTACTGAGTGAAAATACTGCACCACAACTCAGACGTCTCATACATGTACTAGACGAGAATGACGGCTATAGTTCATACATGCGTGGCACACTCAAATATGTGAATGGTACAACGGATGGTGGCATTCACGATGGTTGGTTGGGTGACTTGCCCGAAGCTGATACGGATCCCACAGCACCCTACTATGTACAACAAGTACTCTCATCCGAGGTACATCACGTACTCGGCCATGACAGACTCGGCGTAGAAGAAATTGAAAGTTTGCGCGCACAAGCAACACATCATTGTCCAAAGAATGATGAAGATTTCAATACGGCCATGCACCGTTGTGAACCGCTGCTAGAGCCATGTTTCTTTGATCTCGAAAGAGATCCTTGCGAACGTTACAATTTAGCTAAACGCTATCCATTGCAGGTGCAGTTGTTAGCACAAGAGGTAGAACAATTTAGGCAAAGTGCTGTACCGAGTGTACAAAAAGAGATCAGTGATCCGCGCTGTGATCCGGCATTACATGATGGCGTATGGGAATGGTGGGCGGAATCGAAGGCGGAGGTCCAAAGTGGGCATTATAAAATTAACGCGGCAGCATCAGTTGTGACGGCAGCGGTAACTTGTATCTTAGGAAATGTGTGGCAAAGGTTATGATGGATATGAGAAGGCTTGAAAAATTCTCCTCAGCCATAACTTGCATATTTTTGAGTTCTAATGCATTTTGTTATTATTATATTAAAGAGATTAAGATTATTCGTAAGATAATTAAGTTAGTTGCATAAGTTCAAAATATATAACAGAGGAAAGAAAGGCTTTGGATAAATTGTTTCAGCGGCTTAAGGGGCTTAGAGCATGCTTTGGATAAGGCTAACCTGTTAAAAGAGCTGACTTAAATATAAATCTCGTACACGAATTGTGAGCTGGGTGTGCGACCCGCCGTGTAAAAACCTCGGCGAATGGAAAACCGAAAAAGCAATCCTCAGATCACGACAAATGTTCTAAGGACTATGATTTTAAGGACCATGATGTGAGTGCAGATACCTGGAATGTGCGAGCCCGAGGTCACTAAGTGATACTCACATCACTAATCTGATACTAAGTAAATAAAGGCACAACAACAATAAAGTTAGCTGCCACTCAAATCAATTATCATTTACTCACATACATGCAAGGCAACGGAGAGATACGCACAGACACATGTAGTCATCAGCCGAAACAGTACTCACATATTCACACGCATATGGTTACAAACTACAAGTATACCGGTATATGTCTGGTAACCAAGCATGAAGTTCAAGAAATTACTAGACCTTAGTAGGGGTATGCGAATGAAGCAGCGGAGAGTATAAAAGCAGCGCAAGCTGAGTAATCAGTTTGATTTAAACTCGCAATTAGTTGTGAAGTATAAGTGTTATTGTGAAGTACTCTCAGAGTAGTTTAATAAAGACCATTTTGCATTATTGAATACTGGAGTTATTTATTCGACAATTTAGCGAACGTTTGCAGAAGGTTGGAAATAAGGGGAATTTCTCTAAATTCGTTACAATAGGAAGCACGATGGACAAGACAAAGCAGAAGGATAATAGGGCCTTGCGACGTCTACCTTAAATAACGTTCCGGGAAATGAAGGACTAGCCGCCGAGCGGTTTATTGGGATTTTGTTAGGCTCTGCCTAATCCTCAAGAAGAACAGTCCCACAAGTTGCACAAGTTATCGCTTACTTTATATAACAAATATGCTTCTATCTAGCGAAAGAGCCATAACTTAACGAACCGTGTGGATCATTTTAACTAAGCTTCAGATATAGTAAATTTACAATCGTCTCGGATGAGAGACGCTCAATAAATAAGGCCACAATAGATATATATCAATTATCTATTCTGGCCTAATTTCCTTACCTGATCCAGACAGATCCTTCAGATTATTACAGCAATAAATGAGGGCTAAATTCGGTGTAGTTCTGCGCCTTTACTCCAATTTTGGTAGTCCAATAATTTCCGTATACGTCTTAAAATAGTATCACAGATGACGCTGCCGTACCATATGTGCATCTCCTTCAGTTGGGCCTTCAGTTACCGGTTGTCTAAGTTTTCTTTGGGATCGTTTGTTTAATCTGTAACATGTGGTTCTGGCCTACTTTATCTCCCAGTTGTAACAATTGTAATTTCATATGAAATAGGTGTACTGAAAGCTGATCTTTGAGCTTCTGAGCAATGCGCAGAACTTTTCTTTCACAGCGCCCTTTTTTGCTATGCTCATATCGATTCGTTGGTCGAGTTGTTCGTTTCTTTAATTACTATATGTAATTGAGTAAACTCGATCAACAGCTCCATTGCCGCCGTTGGCAACAAAGCTATGCCTTGTCAACACTTCAATTATTATGGGAAAGGGTACCTAACTCAAAACTGCCCAGGATGACTTCAATATCTGGCTAGAGGTGCTGTCAGCCCAGGGTTAGCTGCGGTGAACCGAGGCTCAATTATACAGAAGTGGATCGGTATTAGCCAGCGAAATTCGAAAGAACCTGCCACTATTGAAGAAAGGAGGTCTTATTATTAGATAAAGACACTATATTTAACTGGTACGCTCCGGAAAACATTACCTGATAAGGATGTCCAGGTCGTTAGCACAGGAAACCACTTTTCGAGGCCTACAGTTCCTATAGCAGATCGCTTACGTAACATGCCCCAGAGGATCATTCTTTCATTAGTCTGAGCCACAGCTTCTCCAAAAATTTTTGTTGTGTCAGTTCTACCGCCTAGCAATCTCTTAATAAATTCAGCCAGGATCGATTCGTCTACCCAACAGGCCGTGATAGAGCCGTTTTAGTTGGCTACTTTTACATTAGTTATGCTGCGATACCGGCAGCCACACGACGAGTCCTATCGTGTATGTATAGATCAATCAAGCGTTTCAACGTTTTGAGCGGGAGAACTTTTTCTGCCCTCCAAAAAAAGACGCTGTTGGCAAGCACCGTTCAACTTAATTCTTTTTTTTTTTTTAGAAGGAGGGAAGACAGGCCATATAGGCCTCGGGAAGGAATATTTAACTTTGTTCTACTGTCTCAGGTTCCTCACTAAAAGTATCAATTCCTTAGGTATACACACTTTCAGGGATAAAAAAAGGTAGATTCGAGGAAATCTTGACGCTGGTCTAAGGTTCTGCGTTAATCCAAATCCAAGACCGTTGCAGATCCCACAGCATGTTATCAAGGAGCCTGTATTGGTTCTGTTACATAGTGGCTAAGAATGCTGAGATTCATTCTTGCTAACAAATGCTTTTTTCGCCTGAGGGATGGCCCTTGGCTTACTCGGGGGAAACTTTCTCTGGAAGTGTTATGATGCTGTATGAACTACGTGAGATTTGAGCAGATATGATCATTGCTTTTAAAGGCTGGGCTCGGTGGGTAATTTTAAAAGGATTGATTAAAATCTAGTTAGTAGTTAGCCGGGCATGGTGGGTAAGTATTGAATTCACATGGAAGAGCTCATGAGTTCGAGTCTGATGCGCGGAGCGGCAAAGTTAAAAAAAACATCTAGTCAAATATTTCTACTTCTGGACACTCCACTCTTCGTCAAAAGTCAAAATTTCACTTGGTCCAAGTTTGGGTTTTTTCTGATCTGTGCTTTGCACACAGAGTATATTAACTTTGGTAACATAACAGTTGATCGTAACGGAATAAATGCCTCGAGACGGATATAGACGCTCGTAAATTGATTTAGCCATGTCTGTGCGTCCGTTTATCTGTCTGTGCATATGATAACTTGAGTAAGTATTGAGATATCTTACTGAAATTTAGTGTATGGGTTCCTAGGCGCTCATCTCCCATCGGTATTTAAAATGAGCGAAATCGGATTATAACCACGCCCACTTTTTACATATAAAACATTTTCGAAACACACAAAAAATTAGATTATTTAGTTAACAATACACTTCGAATGTTGAAATTTTATGTGTGTCAATATCAGATTGAGACTTCCTAAAAATTTGACAAATTTTTTGAAAATGGGCGTAGCACCGCCCACTTGTGATAAAATCAATTTTACAAATATTATTATTTAAAATAAATCAAAAACTGTTAAACCTATCATTCGATAAAAAGGTTGCCTTTACTATAAAAAATGTTTGAAAAAAAAATTACGAAATCGGCTAAGAACCGCGCCCACTTTTATATAAAATATGTTTTTAAAAGGGTCGGGGACGAACAAAACAAACTACATCTTTGCAAAAAATGCTTCTATATAAATGGTGTTTTATTTTCAAAATGAAATTATAACAAGAAAAAAGAAAAAATTTAAATTTTTTAAAATGGGAGTGGCACCGAAAATCCTTATACCTAGAAAAAACGGACGAGGTCGGTTAAGGACCACGCCCACATTTATACAAAAGAATTTTAAAAGGGTTGTAGGCGAATATAATAAGATATACCTTTGCGAAAAAGAGCTTTATATCAATGGTATTAAATAAAACTACACATTACAAAAAAGTTACAAAATATAAAAAAATTTGAAAGTAGGCGTGACACCGCCCACTTGTGACAAAATAAATTTTACAAATATTTTTAATCATAAATCAAAAACCGTTAAACCTATCATAACACAATTCGAAAAAGAAATGCTTTTACTATAAAGAATGCTTCGAAGAGAAATTAAAATTAACAAAATCGGCTGAGGACCACGACCACTTTTATACAAAAGATTTTTAAAAGGGTCGTGAACTAATAAAATCAGCTATATCTTTGCGAAAAATGGTATTTCTTTTCACTAGTGAAATTATAACAAGGACAAGTAAAAAGTGGGCGGAGCCACGGTTTTTCAAAATTTTCGCTATTGAAAAAGTGTACGTGGTTATAGTCCGATTTCGTTCATTTTAAATAGCGATCTGAGATGAGTGCCCAGGAACTTACATACCCAATTTCATTAAGATACCTCAAAATTTAGTGAAGTTATCTTGTTTACGGACAGACGGACGGACATGGCTAAATGAATTTCTTTTTTCGCCCAGATCATTTTACGGAGTACCGTTATGCGAACAAGATTAATATACTATGTGAGCTCTGCTCAGCTGACTACAAAAAGGAAAATATTCAAATGAAAATGGGAGTGGCAACGACCCTTTTTTTGATTAAGCACTTTTCTATGTTTCGGGAGACATAACTCGAAGAAAAATTGGAGGATCGTAATAAGATTGGGTACACATATTTTCCTTAGAGATAGAAAAAACGGACGAAATCGGTTGGGGACCACGCCCACATTTATACAAGAGACTTTTAAAAGAGTTGTGTAGACTAATATTATGATATACCTTTGCGAAAAAGAGCTTAATACCAATGGTTTTAAATATAATTATAACAAAGAGTTAAAAAAATTTAATTTTTGACTAAGTTTCGGCAGGCCTAATTCGAATAAAAATTAACATATCATAATAAAATTGGGATTACATACTTTTTTTATAGCAGGAAATACTTCTAAAAAAAAATGCCCACGCCCACTTATATATATAAAGAATGTTTAAAAGGTTGTAGAATAGAAAAGTAAGCTATATTTTAGCGAAAGATAGTTTTGTATCAATGGTATTTGACTTACCAAGTTTTATTGTAAAAAGAAATTGGGAAACATTTTATTTTAAACGGGCGGTGCCACGCCCCTATTTCGGGCAAGAATTACACATTTCTAGAGCCTCAAAAAAAATATAACCCTCGTAACAAAATACGCAAAAGCAATTTATATGAAATGAACTGTTCAAATAAAACTCACGCTTAGTATATAATGTTCGGTTACACCCGAACTTAGACAGCCTTACTTATTTTATTTTAATTTAAGATCACGAAATGACAATTTTGGTTCAGAATTTCCAATTGAAGCAATAACAATTGAAGCTAAGAAATTTTGCACTTGGACTTCAAGTTGTTATTTTAGTACTAAAAATGGCAATTGAAGTTCAAAGAACTACAGCTGAAGTTCAGAAAATTTACATTAGGGGGACTCATGAAAGCATATAAACTTATAAGGTGTAAAATTATATCCATTTACACACGCTGTTATATGAACGCACCTAGAAATACTCTTGATAAATTTGATTGTTTATCAGCTGTATTATTGCCAAACAAAAATTTTTTGATTGTTATACAAATTAAAAAATGCCAATATTAAGTGAAAAATCAAAACTAAAACGTCTTTACTAAGATATTCTTGTAAATGACTTGCTGATGTTGCAGATTTCTGATGAAAATGCCTGCTGTAATGTCTGCAAGGTTGCATTCCTTTGAGTTTACCGCGTTTACACAATGAAATGTGCGCGTAAATTTATACAAATTGTGTAAATGATTTTTCATACAAAATTTGACAGTTCGTTTACGCACTAGATAAATTTATACGTTTACACACTTTATAAGGCATTTATACGGTTCCATGAGTCCCCCTATTATAATTCAAAATCTCCAATTGAATTTAGAAGTTGCTGCCAACCATACTTCATTGTTTACCGGAAAGGTGGCAACTTCTTTTGTATAAAAAATAAATATAAAATTTATTACTCAAAAATGCAACTCTGCTTTAGTGTCTAACGGCACACTTTCCAGCACACTGCAGCTACTTGTGTTTTTCCACATAACGGTAGCTACTAAAAAAATATTTAATTACTTAAATTGTGTATACGCGTTATTTGTTTTAGTGAAGAAAATTATATTTAAAAAAAAATTCTAATAAAAATATTGTTTAAATCTACTAAAATATGGAAGAATGTCGAACGCCCACATTGGCCGCTCAGATGATGGAGTTCAAATATGAGCTCACGCCTACTATGGTCTTCGACGCAAGTCGCCTGCAGGAAGCACAAAATCTTATTGTGAATCGCATTCATGTGCGCTGCTTTACACCAACCATCAAAAATTTCCAATCGCCCGGATTATCGCCCATCAACGAATGCATCGATATGGCAGGGATGACAGTAGGAAATATTCAAAATTTGCAAAAATCTGTGGCACCAATGCAAGCTACAATTCAGGAGGAACCTTTCAAAGCGCCAGTAGGAAAACCCAAGCAGCCGAAGTCATCAGTGCAACAGCAACAGCAACAACAACTATTTAAACAATCTACACAACAAACACAACAACAAATGTTCAATGGCAAAAATTTTGTAAGCGATTCGCCACCCATTTTCACATTAAATTCTACCGTTGACTCGGAGACAGATTTTAGCGCTGACATCACAAGTCCCGATAGTGCGGCTATACTTGGCAATTACAATACAAACAACAACAAAAACAATAACAACAATAGTAGCGATAGCAGCAATAGTCCGGATCATAACAACAATAGCGAAATATTCACACCAAACAACAACAACAACACTACAAATTTTCTCAATCGCACTATGAATATTTCGACTTTATTGCGCAGCATTGGCCTTGACGAATATATTGAACCATTCGAACAGGATTTGGATTTGGAAGAATTTTTGAATATACGCACAGAGGACTTTGTTCGTTTGGGCGTACGTACGGTGGAACATCAGAAAAAGTTATTGGACTTGCTGAGCAAATTTAATGGCGATTAATAATTTTAGTATTTTATTTTTGTAATTTTCAGTAAACTTGTATGTTGTTTTTGTGATGTCGTGATGGATTCACAATGTCCTTTTACTATTATTTTTTTTAATAAATGAAAGTTTTTATTTAGCTGGTTTCTTCAGCTGTGTCTACAACACCGTCTTTCCTTATTTTTATTTATTTGGCGCAGCAAACGACCAAGGCAATACTCAACTAAGGCCATTTCCAACCCCAAACAAAATTACTACAACGAAGAAACTGAAGAAATGCATTGTTTATCTTTAACAGCTGTTTCTCGCAATTTCTTTTTTGAGTCATAAGCCACCTTTTCATAGGCCGGGTCACATATGTATATGGTCAAATATATGTTCTTATATCTTTTAGGTACCCACAATTGTTGCTTCAAATACTACCTTATGTACCTTACGGACGGAATGATGGCATGACCTATAAGAATCGACGTGTTCATACCAAAACTTTGCCGAGGTATTCTTGCTAATTACCTTAAGATGCTAGTTTGGAAGGAAAACAGATCTATAGCTATAAGATGCTAGTTCGGAATTGTACCAGCCACCAAATTCCAACCTTAACCAACTCCTAAACTCTATCGCCTAAAAGATCTAAATACTATCAAGTGCGCAGAAAAGTATGTAACATTTAGTACCATGCAAGGATAGGGCATAACCCCCTAAGTCCTATGTAAAAGTATGGGAGTTAGGCTGTTGGAATTTAGTGGCAGATCTACTTGTCCCCGGGAAGGGATTATCATTATAGATAGCAGTCACTTTTACCTTCGTGGAGTGTCTTTATCGCTACTACACAAATAAAAACCTGCAAAACCTGAAAACTTTTCATGACAGAAATACACTCGGAGTACTTGCCAAACACTGCCGAGGGGCGACCCTGCCTAGAAAATTTGTCTTCTAATTAAAAAAAATTTGTTTATAAATGGATCTTCGGTGTGGTAGGCGGAGCACGCTACCATATAAAATACAAACGTTTCCGAAACAATTTTTGAACCACCTTTTTTTATGCAGATGCAAACGGAGGTCCTTCGTCATCTTAAAAAAGGAAAGCATGGTTGATCCTGTAGAAAAATTTCGCTGTGGAGTGTCGCCAGAATCTTGCTATCGTTTCGCGTATTTCGACTGAGACCGCAGTTTATCGAACTACCGTTAGTCTACGTGCTGATATGCCGCAACTCAAATGAAACTGATCGATATAACGTAAGTACCTGCCGTCGTCGCTCTGACCTTACGTTGCAACAATGCACACGGATCGTGGGACGTTTGGCCAGCGCCAAAGAATCATTTTCCTTGGTAGCAATTGATCATATGAGTGAACACATCATCACCTTGGTGCATTTGGAGGGCTATGTAAATCCTCCTCCAGTATATGGGTCATGGCAACTGGTTTTAATTCAACTCCACATTCGATCTAAGCAACTCTTCCACATTTGTATATCAACCACAGCTCCCACGATGCTTACAATGGGCCGTAGGCTAAGTTGGTTTGACGTGGCCGCCTCCGCTGCTTACATAGGATATCATAGCCCGTTGTGATACCCCGAAGAAAATTAATACATGAGCATAAACGGAGCAAGCTCCACTGAAGAACCATAACTTCTTAGCTGAAACCCAGATTCAAATTAAATCTGAAGTATGGATTTTCTGCCTATCTTCGCAACCCAAAGAGCTCAGCGTAAGTTCGGCGAAGACGTAGCTACTATTCTGTGATACAATAATCATGCTGACCGAGTAAAGTACCTAAAAGTCCTCCTAAAACCTGAACTGATGTAGTAAGCCTATACTCTCTATTAGCCTGCAAAAAAGTGTTGATAAAAATGGGGTTAAGGCCTGGTTGCAAAAACAGGCGGGTGTGCACACCCAATCAGAGTCTGTTATTCCCCCTTTACGTGGTATGATGTTGCGTAAAATGTTTGTATGCCTTAAGCCGTGGTTACTCACGAACGTACGTAGAAAAAACGTGTCAGCTGACACGACCTATCTTATGAGTGTGCAGTGTAAACGAAAACTCACCGACGTGCAACGCCCGTACGTACGTAGCCCGGAACGTAGAAATCAAAACAATTTTGATTTTTTCCGTAAGAACGTGTCAGCTGATCGCTCTCTCACTAGACAAAGTTGCCCAGTAAACTTTTGTGCGCCAATTTTTGACCGTTTGCAGTCTTATACAAAAACACCTAATTAAAGTTTGAAAAATTGTGAAAATAATTCGAAATAATTATGTAAAAGTGCAGATTAGAAATATGTAATCTATATGTATTTAATTAATATTAATTCCAGCCTTTTACAACATCAAAAATTAAATTGGAAAAAGTTGATGTTTCCATAAACATGCATGCAAAATGGTCAATGGCGACAGTGCTTATCTGTAAACAATACACACACAAATATGTTATGTACATGTACACAGACCCACACAATGATTCCTACGGGCTTGAGAGTTCGGTCAAACGTGCTTCGTACGACAAACGGCCGTACGTACGGCACACGTCGGTGGGTAATTGCCGCATTATGCGGCAGTTAAGCCGTGGTTACTCACGAACGTACGTAGAAAAAACGTGTCAGCTGACACGACCTATCTTATGAGTGTGCAGTGTAAACGAAAAATCACCGACGTGCAACGCCCGTACGTACGTAGCCCGGAACGTAGAAATCAAAACAATTTTGATTTTTTCCGTAAGAACGTGTCAGCTGATCGCTCTCTCACTAGACAGAGTTGCCCAGTAAACTTTTGTGCGCCAATTTTTGACCGTTTGCAATCTTATACAAAAACACCTAATTAAAGTTTGAAAAATTGTGAAAATAATTCGAAATAATTATGTAAAAGTGCAGATTAGAAATATGTAATCTATATGTATTTAATTAATATTAATTCCAGCCTTTTACAACATCAAAAATTAAATTGGAAAAAGTTGATGTTTCCATAAACATGCATGCAAAATGGTCAATGGCAACAGTGCTTATCTGTAAACAATACACACACAAATATGTTATGTACATGTACACAGACGCACACAATGATTCCTACGGGCTTGAGAGTTCGGTCAAACGTGCTTCGTACGACAAACGGCCGTACGTACGGCACACGTCGGTGGGTAATTGCCGCATTACTCACGAACGTACGTACCAAAAACGTGTAATCTGACACGACCTATCTTATGAGTGTGCAATGTAAACGAAAACTCACCGACGTGCAACGCCCGTACGTACGTAGCCCGGAACGTAGAAATCAAAACAATTTTGATTTTTTCCGTAAGAACGTGTCAGCTGATCGCTCTCTCACTAGACAGAGTTGCCTAGTAAACTTTTGTGCGCTAATTTTTGATCGTTTGCAATTTTATGCAAAAACACCTAATTAAAGTTTGAAAAATTGTGAAAATAATTCGAAATAATTATGTAAAAGTGCTGATTATAAATATGTAATCTATTTATACTTATTTAATATGTATTCCGGCCTTTTACAATATCAGAAATTAAATTGGAAAAAGCTGATGTTTCCATAAGCATACATGCAAAATGGTCAATGGCAACAGTGCTTATGTGTGCGTCTGTGTACATGTACATAACATATTTGTGTGTGTATTGTTTACATATATTTTGCATGTATGCTTATGGAAACATCAACTTTTTCCAATTTAATTTTTGATATTGTAAAAGGCCGGAATACATATTAAATAATTATAAATAGATTAAATATTTATAATCAGCACTTTTAAATAATTATTTCGAATTATTTCCATAATTTTTCAAACTTTAATTAGGCGTTTTTGCATAAAATTGCAAACGGTCAAAAATTAGCGCACAAAAGTTTACTAGGCAACTCTGTCTAGTGAGAGAGCGATCAGCTGACACGTTCTTACGGAAAAAATCAAAATTGTTTTGATTTCTACGTTCCGGGCTACGTACGTACGGGCGTTGCACGTCGGTGAGTTTTCGTTTACATTGCACACTCATAAGATAGGTCGTGTCAGCTGACACGTTTTTTCTACGTACGTTCGTGGGTAACTGCCGCATTAATCCAAAACTGAAGCTGTAGATCGATTTCTATAGTTCATTAATTTTAGGACGGATGTTAAGTGTTTACCCAGAGAGTAGTCCCTGAAATTAAAATGTAAGTGTTAGTGGAAGCGAAAGCATGAGCATCCCAGTAGGAAATTAAAGTTAAAATTACAACATGCAGAGGATGCATTTATAGCAAAAATTTTGGAAATTTTCATTTTTGATTCAGAAATAGTTTGAAATATTCTCAGTCCCTCAAATATCGCAAAAAAAGAGGCGATCATTTGTTTAAAAAATCATATTTCCGAATGTAAAACATTTGCCGCAACCGGGGAAATACAAAATGTTTAAAATATATGGAGCTGACTTAAAAAATGAAAGCATAAAGATACATTCAAGTCAACCTTTTTAACATTCTATAGTAGTTTTTTGCAGCGCTGAAGTTAAATTTTTTGCCTCAGAAAAAAAATGAGTCCAGAATGAAATTGTTACAACTTTTGTTGAAATAATGTAAAAAACTCATATTGAAGTGAAAAATCATTTAATATAACACACCCAAAAAGGTAAAATCCCAAACATAAACATGTTTAGAAGATGAGCTATATATATGAAAGGGCCGTCATACCAGTTGCGTTTCCAAATCGTAATATTTCTCACAGGGAACCTTAACATTTTTGCGATAGCCCTGCGCAGTGTTTATCATAGATGAATGGATTTGCAACTCTTTGTTTCGAGAGAGCGCTGTCAAAATGCACATTTTTTATAACATTTATCAATGATGACACTCCAAACAAAAATGAATAGATCTGAAAATGGGGATTTTTGACATACATTATAGTTTCAATCATTTAATAAAATGATAGTCGTAAAATATTTATTTCCTTAAAGTTATTTTACAATAATACGACTAGTTAGAGTTAAATATAAACAAATCTAAGTAAAATTAACATTTCGATTAAATTAATTAGTCAAATATTGTAACGCATTTAACTCGTAGTGAAAACCATATATTCCTTTGAAATTTCAGTACATCGGACCTATGATATAATAGTTGACATTATTTAATGGATAGGGCTTATCCTACATGTCTGGCGTTCCAGGTTCTGTGATCAAAATGGACTGGTTGCATCGGGAGTTCATATTTACAAAACCTGTTTTTAGTGATAACTTTTGAATGGGAAATAATATTTACCCTCCGCCTTCGAACTAATAACACTTACACTAAAACAAGTATTTTTACCCTTTTCCCACAATTTTTGAACGCTATTCTACAGTTGTAGGTCAAACTAAAGCTAACCAAAATTTTTGGCACATTTTTCGTTTTGGCTGGCACATTTTTTGTTCTGGCACCCGCTGGCGCGAGGGATTTATCTGTGATTGTTGCCAGCAACAACTAGAAGATAAATCCCTCGTGAGAGCGAAAATATGAGAGCGTAAACAAAAGATTCGTATCAATCTAATCTATGGTGTTTATTCGGTGCTGTCTCGCTAACGACTAATGATGGAGAGTAAGAATATAGGGCTGACTACATTCAACACGGCGTCTACAGACCACAACCACAATAAAGCAAAGCTTGACGACAATCGTAGCCAAGCTTTGGCTTCTTGATTACTTTACCAATATAAATTACAGCAAACAGTGGCGAAAAATTTTGAAAAAAATATTAATTATGTTCAAAAAACTCCCAAAATAATGATTTTAGCTTTTATTATCTGTAATTTACTTCTATTTTAATTTTTATTGACAAAATAAAAAGGACGCCACTCACTGCCGCTTCCCAAAAATAGAACTAGGTATAATCTGGCTACAACGGCTTTCGTGATTGATTGTCGTGCCGCTCTCTCGACACTCGTAAGAATATGTGTAAAAATAATATTACAGATATGGTGGCTACACCGCCATCGTGGATGTGATCACTTAAGGAAAAACAAATTTTTATAAGAAAAAGTTATAAAATACAACTACAAAAACAAACTAAGCTCGTAATTTTTCTTCTGCCAATTCCTCCTTTTTTCTCCCTCCCCCGGAAAAAATACCTTTGTATGTACTACAACGAAAATTACAACAACTACAACACCAATATAATAACAACAACTGTGATCTCACTGCCCATGTATCTTCGGAAATGAATTATATAATGTCATGCGCCCGATTTTGTTAAAAATGTATACAACAACAAAAATTGCACCAAAAAATATACCACTTGGGTGAAAAACAAAAAAAAATGTTAATTGTTTGAAAATTGAAGGTCCATGAACGTCAAACTGCACGCATGCGCACACGTTCCGAATGGTTTTTGGGTCCTAGGGATAGTGAATTGACACTAAATTTGCCCAACACATTCAGTAATTGTTGTTTGGCTGCTGTACAACAACAGCAGCAACAATACGATTACCAACAGCAACAACAATATTTGCAATTTCCACAGCACAGTTATCTGGGCGGTGGCAGTACGCGCGATATGCGCACACATCGTACGGCTGACGTCGATGATGATGATGAGAACAGTTTAGTGATTGGTGGCAGTGGTGGAGGAGGCGGTAGTGGTGGTGCAGTTTATACGTATTATAAAAAACGACTGCAACAACAACAAAGAAATGGTGCACGTCAGCTTTTGCAGGCTGAGCAAATGATGGATACAGATGATATAGGCGGCGATAATACGTATTGCGATTATGGTGCAACAAGGAAAAAGCAACGACAACAAAAACACTTTCTACAAGTTGATACAGCCAATTTGCATTTAGGTCGAAGATCGCCAGCGTTGCATGCTGTGACGGCTGCTCAAAATGGCAGTGAGGTTCGGCGCATCTATTTGGATGTGAATACAGCAGCAGCAGCACCACCAACAACAACAAATATTGGTAGCTATGTTACCTGTACTTCTACTACTAATTGTTCTACTACTACTACTTGTAAAAATAATAATGATCCAAAATGTTTAAACTATTATAATTATAAAGCGAATGATTTTAAAACAAGTAGTACTAGTACGATTGTTACTACTACTACCTTTTCTACACCTTTTTCTACTACTATTTTTTCTGCTTTTTAACTACTATACAAAAAAATTCAATTTCAATTATTAGTAAATTTTCTTTTGATATTAACAAGTACAACTACAAACTTAATAGTAATAATAATAACAATAATATAAATAATATTATTAAAAAAGATTATTTTGTAGAGAATTTTATCAGCCAATATAAACTAAAAATTAATAACACCAACTATATATTGCTAGCAAATAGCCAATAAACTAATGAACATTAGGATGGAGCGAAATTTACAAAATTGTCTGCTGATTTATAAATTGAATTAATTATGTAATTAAAACTGTACATACGAAGCGTTTTTAAAAAAATTCGAAGTTTCTTTGCATCTGTATGAAAATTTAGAATATTTTAATTAAAATTTTGTTCGAAGTTTAGAATTTTTTCGAAGTCGTGTTTGAAATTGGTTAGTCGCTGTATACACACGAATATGTTTGTTGCTGAAACTCGTACCTTTGTGAAGAGGTGCCGTTGCAAGCGGACGGGAACCGAGTTTCTTGTGTTCGGCAACTTGATTTGTGCTGTTTCTTTTTCGTTTTAAAGGTCTTTTTATTTGGATATTATTTTATTAGAATGAACTTTTTACTGATTTTGACCACAGATATTTATAATTTTATTTGAAATTTCCAATATTTCACCATTAGTTTTTAAATTTTCATAACAGGAAAAAAGTGTTTAGAAATTTAACAAAATGTCAGATTGTTGCATGGAAAGAGTAGCCGTGTGCAAATAAGATACGCAACTCCAAAACAGAAGTTGCCGATAATAAGCAACAAAGCTTTTTGTGTGTAAACAGCGACTTAAAGAACTCTTTGAATTTTTTCCAAAAGTAACGAATATAAATAAAGATAAAAAATAATTTATTAGATTTGGTAATTTTGACTGCTATTTTCGAGTTGGAATATATATGTTCGTTGGCATAAAGAAGTATTTACTACAGCTTCTGAATTCTTTGTCGAAGCCGAAAAACTTTAACAATAACTCGATTCTCTTTTCTACGCAACGAGTTCAACCCCAAGCAAGCAAATTTTTTCTCGCTCCATCCTAATGAACAAAACCAAAACCACAACAAAAATGACAATTACATCAACTAAATAATTTATCTAACACTAAATGTTCACATTCAGCAACATCAACAACAACAAAACCAATAACCGCACATTATGATCTACTACTACACCATCGTAGTGATAATCATTATCATCATCGCCACGATCATGAACACCATCATTGTCATTATCCTCCATGCCCTAGAAACAGTATTGCTGATTCCTCTTCTTCATATCCAATACAACGGTCACAGCCACATCAACATCATCATCATCCGCAACGCCGTTGCACAGCAAATCAGACAGCAACACAAGAACGTCGCTATTCCTCCATGCTGCTACCCAATCATTACCATTCAACCGATTCTGTGCTTTATTGTGATGTCGATTTGGATGTGGATATTGTTGAGGATGACGTGCAGACACCATCATCCCTGCCATCACCATCTCCAGCACGCTTATACTTCAGTCCACGTAAGCAAATTGTCGCAACCACCAACAAAGGGCGTTCGTTATAAGTCTACGCTCGGGAATGCTGTGGATCATTGAGAGACTTGAGAAGCAGATGTCGTGAAATTTTCGCATACGTGAAATGTGATAGGCAGATGTCGCCGTTGTTTTCATTTAACTCATACGGCGAAAGGCTAAGCAGCGACATCTATTTTTGAAGAAGTAGGTATATTAAAGGCCGCGTTGCCAACCTAAAAAGAAGTAATTAGCAAATTATCTGGCTCACAAATTGAACCAGACTTCTATCTGGATTTATCTGACTCAAATCGTTGTTGTTGCATTTACATGCAAAATTATTTATCTGGCTCAGGATTTTGCCACCGGATGATAGCTATTGGTGCTTTATCGGTAACCGTATCGGTAGCCTTTTATCAGCTGATTCGACCAACCTTATGAGAATCAATGCAATCGATTATTGGTGCCGCTAAGGTCGTAACCGTATCGTAGCCAACCAATTGGTTTTTGCTTTACCGTCGTAACGATAAACAGCTGATTACGTTAGGGATATGACTACAGCGATACGACATAGGCACCAATGACTCCCGCTTAAGTCTTGTTCTTAGCTCAAGCATACCACTACCCACTACTGGGGGAGAAAATCAGTCAAATGTAGTTAAATACCATAGTTTTGTAAACTTTGTTAGGGTTAGACCATTAGGAAAAGTGGGCGTGGTCTTTAACCGATTTTGATTGCCTTAACTCAGTCTATATAATTTAGCATGGATAGTGTCTCTGCCAAATTTCAATGTAATGTCTTTAACGGCTTTTGATTTACGGCTTGTTATACTTCCAAAATTTCTTTTTCTAAATTCCCAAAATTTTTAGGAATTTATATTTTGCCTCATAAAACCAATCCACCTACCAAATTTCATTAGCTTCGTGGAATTCCGTTTTGGATTATCTAATTTTTTCCATTTTTCTAACTTTTCAATATCGAGAAAGTGGGTGTGGTTATCGTCCGATTTCGCTCATCTTCAATACCAATCTATTCTGGGTCCAGATAAGCCCGTTTACTGGTGAAGATATCTCAATATTTGGCTTACATGGCTTAATCAAATTTGTTTTCGATACTGATTATTTTGTTATATGGAAGTCTATATCTATCACGATTCCTTTATACCTGTACAACCAACCGTTGGCCAATCAAAATTATAATACCCAGTGTACAAGTACAACTGGGTATAAAAAACACGGAAAAAATGTTAAAAAATGTTATACAAAATTTTATGAATTTGCGTAAGAGCGTCGCGGATTGTACGAATTAATCCCTATTTTAAAAGTACGGAATTTGACTTTTATTTATTAGAAATTCTTAAAACTACTTTAAGTAAATTTAGCATACAATTAAAAATTTTAAAAATAAGTAAACACAATACTACATTCTTTAATACATGTACAATACCTCGATACAATCCAGAACAAAAAATAACGAAAATATTAATTACAGATATTTACGAGAAGTTTTTTTACAATTTGCGAACCAACAGCCTGGCTGCAAAGGTATGTTTTAACTATGCAGTATAAAGCGCAAAAATATTTGTATTATTGTTTTAAGCCTTGCATAAGTATGAAAAGTAAAAAGAATATTTTTTGACCGAATAATACAGTTTTTTAAGTTGTTTAATTTAAATTTTCAAAATTTTTATAATTTGTTTTTGTATTTAAATGCATTTTATTTATGTTATGTAAGTTATCTAACTTTAAATTTGTATTTTTTTTTTCTATTCACACATTATTTTGTGCCTAAAAGTATGCAAATATTTTGCTAAATTTCCACATAATAGTTTAATATGGTTGAGAGTGGCATACTTTTAGGCTGCTTCTTCCACATTTCATTAATATTTACGTGCTTATATTATATTACAAAAAACTTAAACAGTAAATATCTTACAAAAATTTCACGAATTTTCTTTCTTATTTATGTATGTAAGTGGCCATATGAACTTAAGTACATAAGAATTCGAAAATAATACTTTTTTTTTTTTGAATTAGCAGCGACAACAAAATATCGCAAGAGACAAAGAGGGTTTGAAAATATTTTGAATACTTTATTTACTAGGTACACAGAAAGAAGCAATTGATAACACAAACAAATTATTAATCTTATTTTTTGCTAACGCAAAACTAGCCGTACTTCTTTGGAGATATGTTGCCTTACCGTTGCATATTTTTAGGCGCTTATGCCGCTAGACGATATTTTAGTTAAAAAAGTGTAGGTATATCCCTGCAAAAAATCGTGCGATTAATCACTAAAGAGATTGATCTCCGATTGAACTATTTTGTCTACATTTGGGCATAATTGATGCCCTTTAGTCCCTTTCGGGTATAGTTGGGATTAGCCAGTTTAAAATCTATATAGCCCATTTTAAGAAATATTAAAAAAAACGGCAACGAAATTGTTAAAAAATAAAAAGATTACAGGTGATTGAATCGAATTATTTAAGAAAAATGCGGAGCCCTATACCGAACCTAAATTACTAGGACTTAACGACTTTGCCGTAGTTAGGGTTAAATTTGCGAAGCATAAAAAAAATAAAATTAATGTAAGGCGCGATAACCTCCGAAGAGATCTAAGGCCGAGCTTCTCTTCCAATTTGCGTCGTGCTCCTCTTGATTTTTCCCTACAAATTGGCCGGACGGGACCTACATGTTTTATGCCGACTCCGAACGGCATCTGCAAGGCAGATGAGTTTTACTTAGAGCTTTTCATGGCAGAAATACAATCGGAGCGCTTGCCAGACACTGCCGAGGGGCGACCCCGCTTAGAAAAATTTTCTTCTGATTGAAAAATCTTATTTCTAAAATTTTGATGTTGCTTTGCCCGGGAGTTGAACCCAGGGCATACGGTGTGATAGGCGGAGCACGCTACCATCACACCACGGTGGCCGCTTTGCGAAGAATACTATTTATTTCTTTTTGAAAAGCGGGCCAACAACTTACAACAAATAGATTTAGTTGTTTGGCCAACCCTTCGATTGTGTTTCTGCCATGAAAAACGCGACTTCGCGCTATTTAATTCCTTATTGAACCGAAAAGGGACTAGGCTTTATATGTTCCCATATGGCTACAAAGGGGATTCGTCCTATCAATCCCTTTCGGGTCTAAATGGATACAATTAGTCTCTTCATAGGACATGTTAAAACAAAAGGGAATGGTTCAACTCATACAAAAAGATCAAAACTGGCATACTCCTTTGCGACTAGTCCCGTATTCATCCTAGAATAATCGCATTTTTTGCAGGGATTTTTGCAGTTTATGTTCAATAATTTTAATATAATTATGTATGTAGCTGTCTGCTTTTTTTTGCATATATGTTTGTAACATTGGTGTGTATGAATTTGTGTAAGCGCTTTAAAATTGCTAATCAGTTGTATGTGTGTATAATTTTTTTCCGGCTAGCCACCCATTACACGCCTGCAACTACTCTATCATATTGAAGAGCAAACAAGAGAATATCATACCAAATATCTGCAAGAAAAATAAAAACATTAGAAGTTAAATATCATATCATCATCATTATCATAATTATCACCAACGTTTTTACATACCATTAATATAGCTACCGCAATTGCCGTACTCCCAATTAATGCTGCATGATCACGTATAAAATTTGTTGTTACATACAAACAACCCTGACTATAGAGATTCGTTATGGTTGGAAATAAGCTGCAATCTTTACGTTGTCCACCAAATAATTCTTGACAACATGATTCCGGCACAGGTCCATAACGATTCCAGTCATGCCATGTATCAACACCACAACATTGTAGGCGCTCTTGTGTTTGATCCCAAGCCAATGTGACATCACGTCGGCTTCCATAGAGTGCCATGGTAGCGCGCATTTCCTACATATAATAGGTGTTATTAAGAACTACGCACGAAAATATTTGAATAGATTTGCAAGTCCTTTTACCTGGCGCATGGTTTGCTGTACTCGCTCTCGAAAGACATAACCCAGTATGCCACCGATCAGCATTGTAACAAAGACTAGCGCCACAATTATGAAGTACTAAAAATGTAAGAAAAACATAATTTTATAATTTGAATAAGATTTCTTCTCTTTTCCACACCCCAATCCCCTCCCTTTTTTGCCCCAGATGCTTCACAAATGTCTTGTGAGCATTTCGGGATGACTTTAAGAACATATCGGCTCTATCTTAAGTATTATGTCGGAACTATTTCGATGCAGTTTCGGTGCTAATTCGGGACATTTACAGGCTTCAGAAGTTTTCCCGAAATGATAATTAAAATATTTTCGAGGCGATTTGAAATTGTTTCAAATCGGTTCCGAAATAGTATAGAAATTATACCTAAATTACTCCCGAATTGATCCTTTAATAGTCCCAAAATGGTTTCGAAATAGTCTCGACATGATCCACAAGTTATTCCGAAATGAACCTAAAATAGTCTTGAAGTGATGCTGAAATTGTTCAAAATTGTTCCTGAAATGATTACAAAAACAATCCATAAGTGATCCCGAAATTTCCCCAAAAGGCATTGAGTTAGAGAGAGAACATTTTGAGAATATTAATGATACTCCAACAGCGGACTCCAAAAAGCCCTCTCTCGTACTGCAACTACGTGATGTAATGGCCCCTACGCTCAGAATCTGTTGGATAAGAAAATATAACTTGTTATATACTGTGTTGTTATATACTGTTTTGTAATCAATCAAATATGCTTTTATTTTTATAAAAGTCTATAAAAAGACAAGCAGGGAGAATATTGTCAATCAGAAAAACGTTTTGAAATAAATATTAAATTATTCATCTTTGTAAAACCTCTTTACTTTAATAAGAATACGTTGAGAGGAATTCAAGAGGTTATGGGCGATACCAAGGATAATTCTTACGGCATAAAGCAGTTTAACGGCTGTGAATTTGACGATTGGGAATTTAGAGTGAAGATCCATTTTGATTCAATTGGATTGTTGGATGTTTTAACGGGCATTCCAACAGAATATGAAGAAAAGTCTGAAGACCACAAGAAAAAGGATAAGAGGGCTAAGGAGCGCTTTGTGACATTTATTCATAATGATAGCTTGTCGTATGTAAGGGATCAAGATAATGCAAGGGGAATGTGGCAGAATTTGAA
This sequence comes from Eurosta solidaginis, assembly GCF_040869045.1. Taxonomy (NCBI): domain Eukaryota; kingdom Metazoa; phylum Arthropoda; class Insecta; order Diptera; family Tephritidae; genus Eurosta; species Eurosta solidaginis. Next base: position 46,196,955 of record NC_090323.1, read on the forward strand.
AGCAGTATTTGCAAGAAAATCGGTGATTAATCAACTAATGGTGCGCAAAAAGCCAGCTACGTTGAGGGTGGGTGAAAAAGAGTCTGTTGCTTCTCATTTGCTGAGGCAGCTGAAAGGAAGTGGAGCTGATTTGAAGGAAGAAGATATCCTGGCACAGTTTTTTCTTACTTTGGGTGATAAATTTGATCCAGTTGTAACAGCATTACAAAGCTTGGAAGGCTTAACATTCAACGTTGTAAAAGAGAGGTTGTTCTTGGAAGAAATCAAACTGGGAAGCAGAGTAGAGGAAGATTCTGAATTGAAGACTGCATTTTCTGGAAAAAAGACATCGAAATTTCAAGGCAAATGCCATAAATGTGGTAAGTTCGGTCACAAAGCTAGGAACTGTTGGATGAAGAAAGCAAAAAAAGCTACAAATCAGAAGGTATGTTTTGTTGCTGGTAAGTTTGATAACGTTGCGGATTTGAAAAAGGAGTATGTGCTATTTAAGTTGGACTCAGGTGCGAGTGATCACATGGTAAGAGATAGAAATTGCTTAAATAATATTAAGAAACTGGATGCTCCTGTGGTGATTCATGTGGCAAAAGATTCACAATGCTTTGAGGCAAGCCGGAGTTACGAGATAATCTGATTTCTGTTAGTAAAATAACGAAAGCTGGATTAAATGTTGTATTTGAATCAAATGGAGCACTTATTCAGAATGATGGTAAGATTATTGCAAATGCGTATCCAAGTGGAAGTTTGTATGAGCTTGAAATTTTAGTAAAGGAAAAATATTTAGTAATGACTAGCTATGGAAGTAATTTAGAGGATTGGCACAAAAGATTGGGTCATACAGGGAAAGAAAATTTGAAGAATTTAATAAGCAGAAATTTGATAAGTTGTTCGATGAAGAATATAAATAGCCTAGATACATGTGAAATTTGCTTGAAAAGTAAGCAAACTAGACTTCCTTTTAATGCAACAAGACATAGAGCAACACGAGTTTTAGAAAGGATACACAGTGATGTCTGTGGTCAAATTGATCATGTAAGATGGGATGGTTCAAAATATATATTGTAACGAATTTTACTTGCAAATCCTCTTATTTGCAATCCTCTGCTAAGTTCAAATCACTAAACTGTTGAATAAATAACTCCAATATTGAACAATGGAAAAATGGCCTTTATTAAAGTACTTCACAATAACACTTATACTTTGCTACTCGCTGGCTTAATAACCAAACTGATAGCTCAAATGAAACTCTACTATTGGCCGCCAGATCGCGTGCTTAATGAATAACTGATTGAGTGCTCAACTCAAACTGAATTACTTCTTACTCGCCTTGCCGCTCCGCTGCTCGTATACGTACATATGTGTAGACGCAATTATTTATTCGTTTATGTAGATACATAATGATTGAATTATTGATGTGAACGTTTGTAGTTTACAGTCTCTCGCGCATACATAGGCGTATAAGTAAATGCATCTGTGTGTGACATCTTTCGGCTGCCTTATATATGTGTATACATGATTTTATTATTGACGTAAATACTGCTTATCGTGGCCTTGGCATCGCCTTAGTGATGGTATAACTTAGTGATGTTAATATCCGTGACACTGCCCTCCACCTAAGTCTGATCGTCCCGATCAGACAAATCTCCCGATCTAACTGCCGCTAGCATCTCCAAATGTACCACTCTTCTAATCCGTGGTTTCCCAGTGGTTTCCCAGTGGTTTGTATGCGGTAGATGGTATCACTGATCTTCTTCACAACCTTGTACGGGCCTTCCCAACTGCACCGAAATTTGGATGGAACACCTTTCCGCCGGTGAGGGTTGTATAACAGTACCAAATCTCCCGCCAAGAAACCTTTCGAATTATTGTTCTCATGGTACCTGTGTTTCATCGTACCACTCAATACCTTGGTTCGTTCCTTCACACTCTGTTGTTTGGCCAATGAACTACTTCGTAGAGCTTGCGCTTGACGGATTGGCTTCGCATAATCAGTATCGTTCCCACATTTCACAACAGTAGTGCGCTCTGGCTTGAAACTACCCTCGCATTCTTTCTCGGAAATTCGTTGCTTCGTTTTTCTGCGACGTTTAGGTTTTTTCAATGCCAGTGTTTCTCTTGCAGGTACTTTTGTTTTTGATTTATTTGGCCCATTCGATCTATCAACCTTTGCCTTTGACTTTTGTGGTCTTTGTCGAGTCTTTTCCACCAGTACCCGATTACTGCTGAACCCTTTTTCCAAACTAAAGTTAAGTGGTATGTCCTGGTTCTTATAGCGCATAATTTTCCTCCGCATATCGATCCTGATGTCATGGTCAACCAAGAAGTCCACTCCCAATATGACTTCATCAACGATCTCCGCCACAACGAATTTGTGTAGAACCATGACTTTTCCAATTAATACCTCACATACCACTTCGCCTTGGACTTCATTATACTCGCCTGTGACGTACGCAACCTTGCTCCAGGTAATGATCTTACTCTCCTGTAGACCAAATCAGATCGAATCAAGGAATGAGATGCCCCCGTATCTACAGTCACTACACGCTCTTTACCATCCACATGCCCTCTGATGGTAAGACTGCTTGATTTCCTTCCAATCTGCGACACAGATATCACAGGACATTCAATAGCCGGGGCAAGTTTTCGTTCTTTACATCTGACACGCTCTTGCTCATTTCCGCCAGCTTTGCGTTTACGGCCACCCACATTGTTGGAACTATTAGGACCAAGATCGCAATGACGTGCAATGTGACCTGGGTTGCCGCACTTGAAACATTTACTAACTCCGGCATTTTTCTGTTGTGATCCCTTTAGTGCTTCCAAAATTGTGTCTACCCAACCTGGTCTTTCCACTTCCACACGATGAGCTTTGTATGCTGGTTTACTCAATAGTGAGGCCGTTTCCTGTGTCAATGCATGTGATACCGTTTCAGCAAATGTGAGCTTTGGGTTTGCGTATGTAGCTCGCTTCGTTTCCAATTCTCGTATGCCATTTATAAAGCTCTGAATATTTACCCTTTCAGTATATTCCACGGGTGCGTCTGCATTTGCAAGATGAGCCAATCTTTCAACATCTGAGGCAAACTCCTGCAAAGTCTCATTCGCTCTTTGGTGACGGTTTTGCAACTCAATTTGGAATATCTGTTTCCTATGCTCGCTTCCATAACGTCTCTCGACAGCGGCCATCATTGCTTCATAGTTGTTCCGCTCTCCTTCGGGAATCGTCTGTAGGATTTCGGCTGCTGGCCCTTTCAATGCTACGAACAGAGCTGCAACTTTATCTTCAGCATTCCAGCTGTTCGCTGCCGACGTCTTCTCAAATTGGAGCTTAAATACCTGGAATGGAACAGAACCATCAAACGTTGGGGATTTTACCTTCAGAGTAGACATTGAAGTGATTGGACGGTTCAATTGTAACTCCTGAATCCGATCCTTCAAAGCATCTATTTCGGCCTCCATTTTATCTTGTCGCCCACTGAACCCTTCCTGAAACTGTGTTAGTTTTTCTTCCATACGCGATTCTAGTTGTGCAGAGATCTGCGATGATACCTGTGCTGAAATTTGTGTCGACATTTCGGATATACGTGCCTCTTGTGCTTCAATTTTAGATGTTATTTCTGACGACATTTCTGAGATACGTGTCTCCTGTGATTCAATCTTCGCTGTTATACGTGTCTCTTGGGATTCCATCTGTGATAACATATACGTTTTCTGTTCTTGCAGTTGTGATGACATGTTGGTGGATATTTGTGATGACATTTCTGTTATACGTGCCTCTTCTGCTTCCAGTTGAGATGCCAGTTGAGATGTTATTTCTGTCTTTTGCGATTCCAGTTGGGATGCCAATTGTGACGACATTGATGCTACTGTCGATGTTTGTGCAGATATTGCAGCCAATATCATGTTCAAGTCTGTGCTGCTAACCGTCTGCGATGTTTCGTTTTTCTCTTCAATTTTCGTTGTCTCCTCGCCAGAAGATGAAAGACATACTCTTCCACATCAATTCCTTCTGCTTCCATTGCCTCTCGTAGCCGTGCCTGAAGTTCAAGTTTAACGCCGCTTGTATTCAATCCACGGCTCTCCAACTCCTTCTTCAGTTGCTGGATCTTCAATTCACTGAACTTTGCCATGTCCTTGTTGTCCTCTGGAATTTATCCAACAATTCCTCTTCTGACACCTATTGTAACGAATTTTACTTGCAAATCCTCTTATTTGCAATCCTCTGATAAGTTCGAATCACTAAACTGTTGAATAAATAACTCCAATATTGAACAATGGAAAATGGCCTTTATTAAAGTACTTCACAATAACACTTATACTTTGCTACTCGCTGGCTTAATAACCAAACTGATAGCTCAAATGAAACTCTACTATTGGCCGCCAGATCGCGTGCTTAATCAATAACTGATTGAGTGCTCAACTCAAACTGAATTACTTCTTACTCGCCTGGCCCGCTTTTATAGTTTACGCTGCATACTTCTAGGCTCTTCGATTTCCAGAACTTACTAGTTTGTTTCGGCTACAAAATCGCCAGCCGCAACTACGTGCACAAATTATTGCTCTCTCTCGTGACAACTCAGATAAGATATATGCACTCCGCTGCTCGTAGACGCAATTATTTATTCGTTTATGTAGATACATAATGATTGAATTATTGATGTGAACGTTTGTAGTTTACAGTCTCTCGCACATACATAGGCGTATAAGTAAATGCATCTGTGTGTGACATCTTTCGGCTGCCTTATATATGTGTATACATGATTTGATTATTGACGTAAATACTGCTTATCGTGGTCTTGGCATCGCCTTAGTGATGGTATAACTTAGTGATGTTAATATCCGTGACAATATTATCGTTTATTGATGATTTTAGTCATTTTGCATTTATTTATCTTTTGAAAAAGAAGTCGGAAGTATTTGGTAAATTTAAGCAGTATGAAGCAATGACGTCAGCAATGTTTTCAACGAAAATATCAAGATTAACTGTTGACAATGGCACAGAATATTTTTCAAGAGATCAGAAAGATTGGTATGTTTCGAAAGGAATTCAGGTATAAACCGCCATAGCGTATACGCCTCAGCAAAATGGGGTTGCTGAAAGGTTTAATCGAACACTTACAGAAAAGATAAGGGGTATGCTTTTACAGCCTTCTTTACCAAGACGAATGTGGTGCGAAGCAGCGTTGACTGGAGTGTATATCATCAATCGATTGCCAACAAAATCACTTAAGAAGGATACTACACCTGCGGAAATTTGATATGGGTATAAGGAAAATTTTAACAAGATCAAAATATTTGGTTGCAAAGCGTTTGCTTGTGTGACGTATAAAAAGAGAAGTAAGTTGGACGATAGAAGTACTAAATGTGTATTTATTGGGTAGACACCGATTGGTTATCGTCTTTGGGACTTGGAAAATTATAAATTAATAGTAGCTCGAGATGTGATTTTTGATGAAAATAATTTTCCATTCATAGAAAACATCAAAGATAAGCAAAACACAAATGTAATAAGATGTTTCGAGCAAGAGGGGGAAGCAATTGAAGATGTCGAACCATGCATTGAATCAATCGAGGAAGTTGTGGAATCTCATGACGGAGAATTGACTGATGATGTTTTTCAAGATTCAAGTGAAGTTCTGGAGGTCGAGGTACAAGTGGTGGAAGAACCAATATCGGGATCTGACAATAGAGATCAACCAAAAAGATGTGAACGTCTACGTCAAAAGAGTTTCCTAAATATGTTTGGCTATGCTAATTTAAGTACATCTTCCATTGAAATACTCTGAAATATTCGGCAGAGATGATACAGAACTTTGGGTCAAAGCAGTGGAGGATGAATTGAATTCTATGGATATAAATATAATTTCGAAATTAGTAGAGTTATCAGGTGAACCTAAAGTCCTTAAGTCAAAATGGATATTCACAATTAAAGAAAATGATGGAGGTGTACCAGTGCGATATAAAGCGAGACTTTTAGTAAAGGGATATATGCAACAAGAAGGAGTTGATTTTTATGAGACATTTGCTCCTGTAGCAAATTTATCTACAATAAGAGTAGTGCTGTTGGCATAAAAAATAATTTATATCTTCATCATCTTGATGTAAAGACGGCTTCCCTGCATGGAGATTTGAAGGAGGATGTATATATTCATGTACCAGAAGGCGTAACATCAAAAGGGAATAATTAATGCAAGCTACTTAAATTATTTTATGGTCTAAAACAAGCACCAAAGTGTTGGAATGAAAAATTCAATACTTTTGTATTGAAATTAGGTTTTCCCAACATGACTACTGTTTGTACAGTAAGATTGAGGATAGTCTCATTATAATAATTGTTTTGTATGTTGATGACTTGTTGATAGCTGGATCTAAGAACCAAGTATTTAATTTAAAGACACAGCTATCTAAAGAATTTGAAATGACAGATTGCGGAGAGTTAAAATATTTTTTTGGGAGTAAAAGTTGAAAAGGGTAACAATGAGTTATATTTGTCACAAGAAAATTATATTCAAAAAGTGTTGGTAAAATTTAAAATGCATGATTGCAAGAGTTTTAATAAAGGAAATTATCAGGAACTATTAGGTAGTTTAATGTATACTATGCTTTCAGTTCGACTGGATATTTGTTTTGCAGTAAGTAAGTAAGCTATTTGGGTCGTTTTCAACAAAGTCCTGGAAATGAACATTGGCAAGCATTGAAAAGGATAATTCGTTTTTTAAAAGGATCTGTGCAAGTCAAGATGAAATTTGGAAGATACTGTAATATTCCATTAGTAAGGTATGCTGATGCAGATTGCGGAGGTGATACTAACGACAGAAAGTCCACAAGCGGATTTGTATTCAAAGTTGTTGGATGTACAGTGTCATGTTCTAGCAAGAAGCAAATCACTGTAGCAATGTCATCAATTGAAGCCGAGTACGTCGCTTTGAGCAATGCAGTATCAGAAGGACTATGGTTAAAAGGAATTTTAGAAGACTTATATGAAGTAAATTCAAGTTATTCAATAATAATAGACAACAAAGGCTGTATACTCAGATATATGTAATAATTTGGAAAACAAGCGTACGAAGCATATAGATATAAAGCACCATTTCATGAGGGATTACGTTCAGAAAAAAGTAATCAATATTAAATCAATTCCATCGGAGGATCAACTTGCTGATACATATATTCACAAAGGGATTATATAAAATAAGATTTTATAAATTAATGAAGGAACTAAATTTGATTGATCAAGAGGGGGTGTTGGATAAGAAAATATAACTTGTTATATACTGTGTTGTTAGATACTGTTTTGTAATCAATCAAATATGCTTTTATTTTTATAAAAGCCTATAAAAAGACAATCAGGGAGAATATTGTCAGTTAGTCAGAAAAACGTTTTGAAATAAATACTAAATTATTCATCTTTGTAAAAACTCTTTACTTTAATAAGAATACGTTGAGAGGAATTCAAGAGAATCTCACGGAATTTTGAATTGCCCATTGTGAACAAAACTCCTTGGTCAACAATTACTGACTCTGACTCAGAGGTCTGGTTCAAGCATGGATCAAAATTGGATGACGGAAAAACGGGAACTGGCATCTATGGGCCGAACTTCAAGAAATCCATACTAATGTCATGCTTCCCCGAATATTTTTCAGGCAAAAATCCATGCAATAGAGTTTGCGGTTGAGAATGTCTATGAAGAGACTTATCATCGAGGGGTATCCTAATTATATCACACAGCCACACAATCTTACGTGCCTTGCAGTTTTACACAGTTATTTCTAAGCTATGGGATAAATGCATTGAAGTACTAAATGATCTGCGATACAAAAAAACAAGGTTTTGTTAGGATTAGTTCTGGGTATAAGGTACACGAAGCATTTTATGATCCAGAGCGCTTCTATGGAATGACAAAAGCGCAAACTAGGGAAATCATAAGTAACAGGTAAAATAAAGCAGTTCAGACAACACAGTATTGAATGCCAAGGGCAAAGATATTGTTTATACTCCCAGCAATCACAGTATCAGCTAAACTCATTAATCTAAGCAAGAGTACCTACGAACTATTAGGGGGTACTTTACGGAACACTATAGTCTACTATATCATCCCCAGCGGGTTAGGAGGTTAGAATATACCCACTGTAGGTATACCTGTCGTAAGAGGCGACTAAAATATCAGATTCAAAGGGTTGTGTAGCGCAACCTTTTCAGGTTGCCAGCGTAACATATAGCTTCTCCAAACCCAATTGTCAACCTCACCTTCGAGCGGTGAATCCCGTTTCACTAACAGACGAGGCTCTGGCGACCCCAAGCACCTCATGGAACTTGGGGGTGGGGAGGGAGGGATAGCCTGAATGTTTAATGTGGCCATATAATCGTTTCCGATATGGTCGGGCTAGCACCTGAATGGAACTGTGTTACCGGATCTCTATCCGGCAAAGAACCATCACGTCGATAACACTCCCCAAATCCTTCGGGGAGCACCTTATCGATACAACAACAACAACATATCAACTATGTAAGTTAAATCAAACCTATGCAATAATTGTTCGCTTTTGTGAGCTGAGGATGAAACGCCGTTTCATATTTTCTGCAAATGCGTCGCTCTGGCAAAGCAGAGACACTATCATCTAGGTGGAGTGACTCCGGATCCCTTCGTGATGTAGAGTAACAAACCTAAAGATGTACTTGAATACATTAAAAGCCTTCACATACAGTAATACGCTGAAAGGTCAAGCAACATATGGATACCGAATTGGAACTTTAAATTACTCGAGGGCGTACTGCCGTCAACTTTTTTCAAAAGCTTAGTCATACTAATAAAGCCATGTTCAAATTGTTTATACTTCTGGCAACGAAAGTATCAGCGAAGCTCATTAATCTAAGCAGGGAGGGCCTAAGAACTCTCACTAGGTACTATACGGGACACTGTGTTCTACGATATCACCTAAGTAAGTTAAATATATCCGATACTCAAATTTGTTGTTTCTGTGAGCTGGAGGATGAAATGAAAGTTCACATTCTCTGCGAATGCGTCCCTCTGGCAAGGCAGAGGTGGTGTGACTCTTAATCTCTATGTGATATGGAGTAAAAAGCCTGAAAAGGTACTTAGATACATGAAAATCCTTCACATACAATAGATCTGTACAAAGTTCGCAGTCCTTCCAGGTCTAATAAAAATAATAACAATAATAAAGCCCTGTAAGAAGTTTTTAGCTTACCGTTAACAATAAACATTTAACTTCTTTACCCGCTCCCACACAACCCAAAAACGAGAGTAAACAAATTACAACCGAAGTAACTAATAACACGTAGACAGCACCCGAAAATAGATTCGTGCCCAACAGCTCGTTCATGAAACTGCGATCGACGAGGGTCCATAACGTTAATGAGAAAACAGTTGCGCCTCCAATCTGAAAATGAAAAGAACATGAAATACATTCAAATTTCATCAAAAAAAAAAAAAAAAGATTTTATTTATATAAACTACACCTTTTCCAACAATTTTTTGAGAAATGGTAAATTTATTTTTTATCAAATTTCTATACCCATTTCTTAGACAGGTGGGTAGCTTCAGTGGCTGCGACCCAGGCCGACCAAGTAGCCAATGAAAAGCCGTTCTGATGCCTTAAAACTCGTTTGAACTTACTGATTGCTACATCGGATATGTTCTACAACCAGCCCGAGTTGTTTACAAAATCAAGAAATATTTTTCCGATAATCTAGCTAGAGCCGGACATTTACACAGAAAGTGCTCAAAAGTCTCTTTTGCAGTTATGTCTTTACGACTTTTGCAGTGCTCATTATGTGGCATATCCATCTCTTTCGCATGCGTGGTTAAGCCCAATGACCGGCGCAGACCCCTGTCGGTTTATGGGTGTCGGCCCTAGATCTGCCCAGCTGACTCCTTGTCCCCCTTTTACCCCTTTTACTGTAGTCTGGCCATGTATCTCTTGAAATCGCACATTCCGGTGTGCTCTTTCACCCTTTCTGAGCTTTGTCTACGTCAAATCTTCGCATTTCCCCCTTTGCTACCACGAGGCGCTGGTTATTCTCTCCCTTCCTTCCGGTAAGCCCCTACAAGCCAGCTGAACAGCCATCTGATATCCTTCCCCTATGTCCCGCAATACAGTTAATGAATATTTCCATAGCGTCCGTTAACGCAGATGTAACATGCTTGCAGGCCCCTTCTAGATTTTAACTAATGTATGGTTCAGCTAACGCCTTTATTGCTGTTCGGCTGTCAGAAAAAATATACACTTTTCAAGTTATGTTCCGGACCTCGTATGGTTTGCAGGCCTGCCATATTGCGAGAATTTCTGCTTAAAATATACAACAGTATGACGAGAGTTTGAATGACGTAGGAATCTCTAGGGAATACAAGCAGACTCCAGCTTCACACCCAAGTCCATTTTGTAGCCATCGGTGTTGATTAATACCCTTTTATAAGCTAGAACCCTGTTCCTCCTTCAATCATTCCTACTTGGTGTGATAGTGTTATCATCGTCCTTAAACCTTAGTTTGTGGAGATAATTATCAACTTCGTAATTAAAAGTTCCAGGCGAAAGTAAGTCGAGGAAATGCCTTTTCTGAGTATCCTTCCAGCACCTAGATTCCTCCCTGAGTCTCAGTACTGTTTGTGCCGACGTACATAATATGTACATGTCGGAAGCAGGTTATAAATGGATTCTTAAGCCGCCATGTGGCAGGTGCGGCAGGCTCCGGTGGCACCAACGCACACAGTGCAGCTGGTGATATTGTAGTTCCTAATAAGAGCATAAAAAGATACATCAAGCTACATGGCTGTCTCCTGATCGAAATACTCGCAATCAGATCGATCACGTTGTGATAGACGGACGGCATGCCTCCAGTGTTTTAGATGTGCGCACGATCCGCGGACCTAACATCGACTCGGGCCATTATCTCGTTGCAGCCAAAATACGCACCCGCCTCAACGCGGCTAAAACCAAGGAACAAAAAACACAAGGAAAGCTAGACGTCGAAAAGCTTCAATCACAACAGACTGCCAATGATTTCGCAACTCGACTCTCACACCTGCTCTCTGAGAGCACAACTCATCCTGAAGGAATACAGGAGCAGTGGGAGCATATCTCCAAAGCACTTCGTACTGCCGCCGAGGAAAAAATTGGTTACCGGCGGCCACGAAAAAACAACTGGTACGATGAACAATGCCGCGTTGCAACCGAAAGAAAAGACGCTGCCTACAGGGCTACGTTAAAAGCGAGCGCGACAAGAGGAGTGTGTGAACGCTATCGTGAGGGAAGCGAGACGCCTATTCAGGAAGAAAAAAGCAGAAGCAGAAAGGCGTGAGTGAGAGGAGCTTGAGCTGCTAGCCACCAGGAATAACGCCCGAAAATTCTACCAAAAAATACGGCGACAGACGGAAGGTTTTAAGACCGGGGCAAACTCCTGCAGGAATGAAAACGGCGACCTTGTAACTGATGCCCAGAGAGTGCTTAGATTATGGAGTGAATACTTCTCTGCTCTCCTAAATGGAGGCAGCAATTCACCGCGCAGAGATGAAGAACCCGATCCCGCAATCGATGATGGTGGAATATATGTCCCCCCGCCCGATTATGACGAAGTAAGAATAGCAATAACCAGATTGAAAAACAACAAGGCCGTGGGCGCTGATGGATTGCCTGCGGAGCTATTCAAGTTCGGCGGCGAGGAGTTGTTAAGGCGCATGCAGCAGCTTCTTAGGCAAAATATGGGCGGGCGAAAGCATGCCCGACGGTTGGAATCTAAGTGTTCTTTGCCCAGTCCACAAGAAGGGGGATACTGCAAAATGCACCAACTATCGTGGAAGCAGCCTTCTTAATATCGCATATAAGGTCCTTTCAAGTGTATTGTGCGAAAGATTGAAGCCCACCGTGAACCGGCTGATAGTACCTTATCACTGCGGCTTCAGACCTGGTAAATCTACCATCATGATGCGCCAAATCTTGGAAAAAACCCGTGAAGAGAGAATCGACACACATTACCTCTTCGTCGACTTTAAAGCCGCCTTCGACAGCACGAAAAGGAGCTGCCTATATGCCGCTATGTCTGAATTTGGATTCCCCGCAAAACTTATACGGCTGTGCAAAATGACGTTGAGCAACACCATCAGCTCAGTCAGAATTGGGAAGGACCTCCGCCGTTCGAAACTAAACAAGGTTTCAGACAGGGTGACCCCCTATCGTGCGATTTCTTTAACTTGATGCTGGAGAAAATTATACTAGCTGCAGAACTTAACCGCACTGGAACAATATACTATAAAAGCCTGCAATTACTGACATATGCTGATGACATTGATATCATCGGCCTAAACACCCGCGCTGTTACTCCTGCTTACTCCAAAATGGAAAAAGAAGCGGTAAAGATCGGTTTGATGGTGAATGAGGACAAAACGAAGTACTTGCTGTCATCGAGCAAAGAGTCAGCGCATATACGCCTTAGCAACCACGCTACTGTTGGCAGCCATAATTTCGAAATAGTAAAAGACTTCGTTTATTTGGGAACGAGCATCAACACTAGCAACAACATCAGCACTGAAATCCAGCGAAGAATCAATCTTGCCAATAAATGCTACTTTGGACTAGGTAGGCAATTGAAAAGTAAAGTCCTCTCTCGGCGAACGAAAATCATACTCTACAAGTCACTTATCGTACCCGTCCTGCTATATGGGGCAGAAGCATGGACCATGACAACAGCAGATGAAGCGGCTTTGGGAGTGTTCTATAGAAAAGTTCTTCGAAAGATTTATGGACCTCTACGCGTTGGCGATGGCGAGTACCGAAGAAGATTTAATGATGAGCAGTACGAGCTATATGCAGACATCAACACAGTCCAGCGAATTAAAACGCAGCGACTGCGCTGGCTAGGCCATGTTATGCGAATGAAAGATGATGCTCCGGCCAAGAAAGTGTTTCTATCGGAACCCATCTATGGAAGCAGAGGTAGAGGGCGGCCCCCACTCCGTTGGAAGGAGCAGGTGGAAAACGATTTAAACTCCCTTGGTGTGACCAATTGGCGCCGGTTGGCGGAGCGAAGGAGCGACTGCCGCGCCTTGTTGTACGGCCATAACCGTTTAGACGGTTAAGCGCCAATTAAGTAAGTAAGTAAGTACTAAGAGCTCCCCACCTATAACGCACTGTTCGCATCCATTGCCTCATACAGCCATAACAACATCTTTGGTTTGAGACCCCATTTCTTACAAAACATCGCCGCATGCTCATCTATTAAATGCTTTTCCGCCTTTTCTCAAATACAGTTAGAAAGGTTGTAGATTTTAAAAATAAATGTTATTTTCACTTACAAATATTATTAAATTCGATATAAACAAACTGTATTTGACGAATTGCCCGCAGCAATCCATGCGCGAACTGAACCCCATATCGTCGTCCTGCAAGGAAAAAAAGAATAACAAAATATAGGTTATGAATAAAAAACAAAATTTAAACTTGCAAAGTTTTAATTAAATGTATTGTAAATATTAACAAATGCTGCACAACTACAACTGCAATGTTAGCAGTTGAGACAACAAATAGCTACGCATACATGTAAACAGCAGCTAAGAACATAGACCACATTACTCCGCATGTACACAGCAATAAAGAGTGCAGAAGACATTACTCTTACATATACATATAAGACAATAGCGCATATGAGATACAAGAGAGCTGAGACAAGTAAATAAGCAACTAATCGAGAAGGCTGTTCGCGAAAGTATAGTACCTGAGAAAAATAGGCTAATTAGGCAACTCCGAGTATATAAACAGCGCAATCTGGTAAATAATCATTCAGTTTGATATTAAAACGTTGTAAGTGAAGTATGCGGATAGTTTTAATTTTGAAGATGTACTAGCATAGTAGTGCTGCAAAGAATTTTGATATACTGAAGATTTAAGTTCACTTATTCGACAGTTCAGTGATTTGAACGATAACAGAAGACAAGATTTATCGAGAATATCTAAAATTCGCAACAATGTAGAAAATTTATTTTTAGGTTCAAAATCACAGAACTATCATCCCAAATCGCTGGTGTAGCTAATTATGGGTGTTAAATAGTCAATGTCAAAGCAAAATTATTTAGCGCATTTGTAGTTTAACTGCCAGGTGTTTAAAATTTTGTTAACCGACACATTTGTCAATGCATATTTTTTTAAATGTATATATATATAAGCTGACATTTTTTAACACAATAGATTTGTCACAATCGATTGAGTATTAAATGTTTAATGGCATCCGATATGAGATTTTGGACGTAAAAGTTTCAAAAAGCAGAAAACAAAAACAATTTAAAAACTGAAATACTAAATAAAAATAAAATAAAAAAATTTGAAGCACTTCCTTTATATAAATGGACAAAAATCAGCGAAAAATGTCTCCTTATAAAAAGACATATTCTTGCTAAACTTTGATTTTTAAATTTTGACATAGAAATTGCAAAAATATTTATGAGAATTCAAAATATAAAAGTAGTAAATCTTATATTTTATCAGTGTCTTAACCTATCTGTTAAGTTTTACGCTTGTAGCTCATTGAGAACTTACATAAAAGTCAATTCCAAAGTTCCCTCCGTTCCGTTTGACTTTTCTAAATATCTCAGTCCGTGCGCCCCCTAGCGAAACTTTTTGTATTGTGTCATCTGCTGTCATCGACCTCTGAATTAAGCACTAATTTTCTAGCCTCTAGCTCATCGAGAAGTTACTTAAAACCCGTTTTCAAATTCCCAAATTATTATTTAATTTTTTGGATCCGTGCGCCACCTTTGTCGCGGTGTTTTGACCTGTCTCTGAGGTTTCATGTGTGTAGCTCAGAAGTTACTTTAAAATCGATCTCAAAACACCAAATTTCCAAATTGTTATCTAAATATTTCGATCCGTGCGCCAACTAACGGAATTTTTTTCTCCTTTTCTTAAATTTTCTCGGCGGCTTATCCTATCTGTGAAGTTTTCCAGTTGTAGCTCAATGAGAATTTACATAAAAATCAGTCCCAAAATTCCCTCCGTTTCGTACGATTTTTCTAAATATCTCATCCCGTGCGCCTCCTAGCGAATATTTTTGTATCGTGTCATCGGCTGTCGTCGACCTCTGAATTAAGTTTGAAATTTCAAGTCTCTATCTCATCGAGAAGTTACTTAAAAGCTGGTTTGAAAATTTTAAAATTCTTATTTAATTATTTCGATCCGTGCGCCACCTAACGGATTTTTTACTTTTGTTGCATTGTCACGGTGTCCTAACCTATGTGTAAAGTTTCTCGTTTATAGCTCAATGAGAAGTTACTTAAAATCGATTGCAAGATTTGTATGCCAAGCGGACAAACATTCAACCGACCTAATATAAAGGAAGTAAAATGAAATACGAAATTTAATTAAGTACACACTTATATATATATCGCATGCCGCCCACTTGATAAATGCCAGTCATTGTTTCGTAAATATTACCGCCATTATTGAAACTACACACTTGGCAACAACTAAGTAGGTATATCGATGGATTACAAATATTTCTCATAGTTTTTTTCCGTAAGCTGATATTTTGGCATGTTTCCGGACCTAAGCGAATTTATAAATTCTTATTGGTTATAAATTTTTTTTTTCATACGCGGTACTTATGTATATGGGCAATTCCCATCAGAATGATACCAACTGAAATTACAATTGAATGTTGAGCCGGGTTACCAGAGCGAAACATCTCAATAACCAATGTTTTATCAAAAAGAACCAAAAACCAAAATAGCTAGAAGTTTAGCATACCTACCCACCTTACAAATATTTTCAATTTTCTACCAAAATGACTTCTTCAGCATCTACCCTCTTCTTCTAATTTAGGACCAATACTTGTCGCATTGTAGAATATTATACATTCTAAGCTCTATTCTGCATTTTCTAATAAAAAGGCTGAACTGCGTGAAACATTTTCCATCTCGAAGGTAATAGACATCACTCGAATACTCGTGTCGTAGGTTAATGATTTGTTATGTTAGGTTGAAAAGGTTCACCGAAAGTACACATAAGCCCGTTGTAATTCCACGAAAAAACACCATTACCTTTCCTCTTCGAACCGTTTTGAGAACCTGTTAAAGTCCTTGATGTCATACTTCACGACCTGGCACAAATTATCTGGAAAGGGAGCTCCCAGAAAACGCTGTCTTGCGCCTCACTGAAGGACAGTGGCAGGTGAGTTGGACGACCATTTTCTTCTCTTCATATTCCTTTTAACTCCTGCAGCAACGACGATAAGGCGCTCCTAACATTTTTGCATGCCTTTCTATACAGTAGTGTCTAGTTAGTACTCCTACAAGTGTGGAGACTTTATCCATACTTTGGGTATGCATATGTTGGCATCTTTTAGGATAACAGTTTGAACCAGGTTTACTTAGATGTCCGCCACCTCGGTTTTAGTAGCAATCTTTCGTCGGCGTGGCTGTAGGTTTTAGCATTAGCTTGCATGTGACAAGAGGCATACCTAAGCGTTCTTTATCAAAAAGAATCTGCCCCGTCGTACTCTGCATATCGAGTTTGTCTGCAATGCAATTTTTCTCTATGGCCCTGTATCCCGGAATCCATGTAGTGAGGTGTACACCATTCTATGGGCCATATCCTGATGAGATCGGCGACAGTTTAGTGTTAATCCAAAATTGAACGAGTAAGAGCCAAAATATTTTTTAGCTTCCCGACTGTCGGTGAAAATAAAGATTTCGCTACCGATATTGTGTGTTCCCATCCTAACTGCGGCTTTCAGATGGCTGATTCTTTTGCCTGGAAAACACTACAGTGATCGAGCAGTCTATAGGGTAGTTGGACGTCTAGGTCCCTTGAAAATACTCTTCCTCCAACTCTAGCGTCTAGCTTAGACCCGTCAGTGTATATGGAAACGCCGCTGTTAAAAGCAAGCGATCTGTGCTAGGAGAAATAATCTTGTATTTGTTTTGTATGCTAGAGTGTCCCTTGACTTAAGTGTCCCAATTGGACAACTCTTTTAAACGTAGTGCTGACGTTGCCGCTGCTTCATAACTATCTAGATCTAAATGTAAGATGTTAAGAATGACCTGAAGGATATCGCCAGGCATTATTCTTTGAGCACCACTAATGTTTATTATACCAGATCAGTGTACTGTACCCAACAAGTTTAAGTGTGTGCCTTTTTAAAGTCTGTCCACCATATGACTTTCCCATACAGCAGTATGGGTTGGATTTATACCACGAAATCTATCTGCATGTATTGGGGGTAAGTCTCCATGGTTGTCAAATGACTCTTACACGTATATAATGCAATGCACGCTTTCTTTTGGCGGTGAATGATGTTGTCCTTCTAGTTCAGCTTTTTTCGAGAACTACGCCTAGGAATTCGGCCTTATCTGTCAGGTTAAGGCGCAAACTATTTAGTTATGGCAAGTTAAATGGTGATATTTTGTATGGTTTGTCCGCATATGGTGGTCCGCATAAGGAGGCCCATAGCGAAATCTCTGGCAATGCTTTCTACATCATAAAGTTTGAGGTAACTTTCCCCTGTAAGTTAACGCTAGGCCACAGTCTTCCTGCTTCCCTACCTTGTAATAAAGAGTTAGGTTCCAAAGAAGCATAGAAAGAACACCACGTGCCTGGCGTACTGTATCACACTTCCCCAGTGAACAAAGCGCTTTCCTTTCCTTGGGTAATTAATCAATCAGCCCTACTAGGAGCTTTACTATGTTCACATTCGTTAAGGCGTTGCTAACGACACTTGGGTTTATATTGTTAAATGCTTCTTCAATGTCTAGGAAGGCCACAATATAATACTCCGTTTCGAACAAAGATGTTTCAATAGTAAAGATTAGGCTATGTAACGCAGTCTCCGTAGATTTACCTTTGGTGTATGCGTGTTGGTAAGTAGATAAGTATGTGGTTTCTATCGAAAATTAACTGTCCACCTCACTCCTTCTGCAGTGATGGGTATATTTTCGGACTGGTATGTTGTTATTCACAGCGAACCACTTACGGTCCATAATGGCACAAAGTGGCCGCCGCTATCTTGAGTTCAATGTCTGCGCATGCGCCGCTGGTTGTTTATGTTGATATGTAAATCATTTTTATTATAAGCTTTTATTTACTTTCAGTTAAATTTGATACACTTCCCGGTGTCCGATTGAGCTGAAATTTTGCACACATGTATAACTCCGATGACAATGCAATATTACTTTGTTAGAATTCGATAAATTAATCGATAACACAGTTATCGGTAAAGATTTGTATTTACTTTGGCATAACAGCCTAAGTCCCATACAAACACGCCGGTACCTATCCGTGGATTGTGATATTTGGACGTGGTGAATCACGTGTCACGCGTGGTGAATCTCATCGCTTGCGAAAAGCGGAGACACAACCCTCTGTTGTATTTCTGTGTATAACCAACATAGCTGAATTTTTAAGGCTGTTTAACCCTGTAATCTTTTCTGTAATTTATTTTGCTTTTGGAAAAATTACCTATTTGAAAAAAGCTGGCTGAAAAATATTGGCATAACAGCTTAAGTTAAATCAAGAATGGAAAATCTTTGGAAAATTTGAGCAGATGTGGCAATTTCGCGCGTCCGTTGAACGAAATATTGACAATCTGCTGATCATCGCTAAGAAATTAGCGACATTCCATCAACTAAGCAGCACTTTAGCAATACTACTGTTATTATTTGGCCGCTCAAACACACAAATATTAATTGTGCATTAAATCTAAAATATACAAATACACCATAATAATTTACACGGCCAAAGCCTTAATAATTCACACGGGTCATCAATTCTTTCTCTGATTCAAAATCTGAACTACCAGCGCTACCGTCAACAGCTCAGTGTCATCACTGCCAGTAGCGCCAATAACACCAAACTCGTGCCTGACACACAAAAGTCGTTTCACTCAATAGCGCAAGTAAAATGTACTACGCACTCACTACTAAGAAGCGTCAAAAATTCGCTTGGAGTAATTTCGTCAATGAGCTACCATTGAGCTGGCACCGCATTGGCGCTGGCGCCATGCAATTTACATCACTAAAATTGCACGAATGCCCAGGCTCATGACTTCAATACTTATATTTACAATGCTTTAAACTTTAAATACACCTCTGAAGTTGCTGCGCATAAAATGTGTACTAATAAATTCCAATACGCATTATACGCAGATGTAACTGATATATGTGTTTTTGTTTCACCCCCTATACTTATATTTAAAGCTTTTATAAGAACAAGCTTCTATTACTTGTTAATAAAACGAACTAAAAAGTAAAAAATAAAATTAAAGAAAAAAAAACTTTTTTAAAAATAAGCTTTTATTATTTTGGTTAATAAAATTAACAAAAAGTAAACAATAAATTGACTCTAAAGAAATATAACACTTTATAAGTTCATTGTAAGCTTAAACGATAATTAGGCTTTTTCGTCTGCGACAAAAAAATTCTATATTGTACATAATTATATATTTTTAACATTAAAACTTTACACCTAAATTATTAAATCTTACAGTTTATATCACAGTCCTAATTGTTCTAATAAAAGCGTGTTACATTGCGATAGCAAGGAAAGGAGATCCTAAATGTTCTTAATTATACCATCAAAATTTAACACGTTTTTAATTAGAACAATTAGAACTGTGATATAAACTGTAAGATTTAATAATTTAGGTGTAAAGTTTTAATGTTAAAAATATATAATTATGTACAATATAGAATTTTTTTGTCGCAGACGAAAAAGCCTAATTATCGTTTAAGCTTACAATGAACTTATAAAGTGTTATATTTCTTTAGAGTCAATTTATTGTTTACTTTTTAGTTAATTTTATTAACCAAAATAATAAAAACTTATTTTTAAAAAAGTTTTTTTTTCTTTAATTTTTTATGTTTTTATTTTGTTATTCTGTTAAGTGTCGGCAAAATTTTTAGAATGTATTATGAATCATAAAATCAGTTCAAATTATATCCGTGATAAGAAAAGCTGATATTGAGTAATACCTTAATTCGCTAAAAGCTAATTTTGGAATTGCCACGCAAGTTTTTAAGCGTTCAATCTACATACATACATACACACAAGCCAATGTATGTAAGTACATACATTGGGGTGGTCCTTATAAATGAAACAATTTTTGCCAGTCTCAACATCTCAGGCGGTATCACATATCGTCGGTAAATTGCCAAAGTCACGAATGTGCCATTTTTGTTCAGCCAAAACAAATGTAGATTTTTTTAAAAAAAATTTAAAAATTTACATTTTTCAATTAGCATTACTAGTGGTTTACAAAAGTAAACCTTCCAATGGTGGTTGAAATATACAAAATTAAATCTCTATTAATCTTATTCGTTTTTCTCAACACATCAAATATGCACATTCGTGATTTTGGCATTGGACCGACGATATATATTTGTATCACAATAGGATACGGTTAAAGGGTCGTACTTCGGTCAAAATTTCGATTGTTCTATGCAGACCCAAAGAACTTAAATTGATTTTAAACACCCAAAGTCGAGTATACTACTGTTGACGGTATCACATTTGAATTTTGGTCCTGATCGGAAGCGGTTAAAGCGTATTGCATTGGCATACAAACCCAGGTTACCCTAAGAAGACTCGATATATAAAAATCCTAGGGGTTGAGACTGGATAAAATCATTATTTTATTTAAAGTGACCACCCTAGGCATGCAACTTATCTTCCTTGTACTACATCCCCGAGACCGTCCGATTAGTAAGCATTTATACAGATATCGATAATCTCAGTTTTTGGTCCTGCTCATTCAAACGCTTCTAAGATTCGACTTCTTTTTGCTACTCGGGGTTAGACAGGCGACTTTGTAAGAAATCTCAAAAGTTGTTTCTAAAGACTCGCTCGTCCAAAATGTCTGGAGATGTATTGAATGGGTGCTTTATTTCTAAAGATTCTATCAAAGTGGACAAACACCGATTTTCTAAAAAAATATTTTTGATGAGTATATCCTCTAAATATACCAAAGCTATCGCTAAAGTACCATGGACATTCTTTCAGTTTACGAGGGGGCAATTCCAATGAACTACTCATAAACGCCACATTTCTCTTGGAAACCTCACTCATAGGTATACTGAATTTGTATCCTGTTTAATGGAGTTTTATGATTCTTCAAGCGCGATAACTTGAAATGTTATTGTTTTTAATAACTTAAAATATTTCATCAAAAAAAGTTAAGTAAAAAAATTTAAGCCGATATATGTATATGTAAATATACAAATATATGATTCATTCATAAGTACGATGAAGCGAATGATTAGCATACATTTAGCGATCTAAAAGTAACAACCCATCTAAAAAGCCAAATATTCCATAATAACAAAAAATATGACGATGAACTGCATAAAAAGAACAATAACGACAATAAGGCCCGGTTTTTCAGCATAAGTTAAACTCAGTTTGTCAGTTAACTTACACTTAAACTTATTCTGTAGCTTTTCAAACTACTCTAACTGAAGTTTTAACTAAGCTTAAGCCATATCGACCGGCAGAATTAAACTCTAGTTAACCTACAGCTGTCATCCAGTGAGTTTTCTAGCTCCGTATCACGCTCAGCTCTCATGGGAATCCTGTGGATCATTGGGAGACTTGAGAAGCAGAGGTGGTGGTAGTTTTGCACACATCAGCTGTGATAGGCAGATGTCACTGCTGTTTTTATTTAACACATACGGCTAGGCCTAGCAGCGACATCTTTTTCGAAAAAAGGAGGTTTATTAAAGGGAAAACTAAAGACAAGAAACTAACAAATTTTCTAGCTCACAAATCGAACCAGACTTCTATCTGGATTTATCTCGCTCCAATCGGTGGTGTTGCATTTGCATGCAAAATTTTTTTATCCGAATATACCCAACAAGCACTTGGACTTGAGTACCATTAGAGCTAATGTTGATAACTAGCTACATCAAAAGTCTCAAGAGTTGCTTCGAAACAGTGGTTAAACTTCAGTATCGTAGCATTCTCAGCAAAAAACGTATTTCTTTTAATTTTGTTGAAAATAATATTGTTCCCAACTTATACTCACTCGAGCGTAGTTCTCTAATTGGACTCAAATGCAAGAATCCTACAATATACTGCCGTCTATAGCAAAAAGACAGTGAATTGCACTTACTGCGTTTTGGAAATCTTGATGTCAATATATTTCTGCGACACAATTTACTCATTTACTTAAAAACTAATCATTAAAAATTCAAATTTAAAGATAGAACAAAATTTTAAATTTGTTTTGTGTTTCGAATATCTTAAATTTCCGAACCAAAAAAAGCAGTAAATCAATTTTCCAAGGCAACAAAATAGTTTAAATAAATATTACTGCTTTTGTTGCCTGAAAACTGGTTATACCTAGAAATGCGAAATTTTACCATCAAAATAGCATTTTAATAAAATTTTACTGTAAGAATTATTTCAAAGCATTAAAACAGTGTAATTCAAATTATTCTACGAATAAAAGTACAAAAAAGCAGTCAAAGCAGTTTCATTTCAATTTTTAGATTTACAAGACATGTAGGCAGTTCACGTCTAATTTCGGGCTCCGAAAGAAATTATGTACCAGAATCACATGATAATCGCTCCCCAGAAAGTCATTTAAAATGAAACTATTTGCTTAGTTAAAACAAACGGAAAAATCGAACGTCATATTTCTCCGACTTCACTTTTTCCACTTTACTGCCTTTTTGCTATTGACGGCAGTACAGTACTTCCACTGCTACCAAGCAGGTGTTTATTTCTCACAAGAAGCAGCTGTTGGCTTTAGTTGTACCACCATGGAGAATACTTTTTTCAATCCCACCTCAATTCGATATCCAATGTAGCATAACAACTGGAGAAATGTGCTAGATATTGATTTTAGAACGATACATTGCTCAAAATCTCTCAAAGGTCGGATAATTATTTGAGAATGACTTCGGAGATCAACTTATAAATTTGGAAAAAGATGTTGGATATAAATTTGAGAAATAACAGGTTTAAGAATAATTAGAGATTGATGTTGGATATCAACTCCACAACAAGATATATATTTTGGCTTGAGATATATTTCTTCCAGGTTTGTTGGGTAAACAAAATTCAGCGGTTGCCGTATCAACAAATTATATAGAAAATAGAAATCCAATGTTGTCGCCCAAAAAAGCCCATCCCAAAGGCGGCTTTAAACTGTGGTTACAAAACAGCTATGAAGTTTAGCTGTAGTTTAAATTTGGCTAGCGTTTAAGCAAACTTAGTTCAAGCTCAGCTTAACCAGCTACTGAAAAACTGGGCCTAACTTCGTTACAATGCTTCTGACCAAATTTTGCATTAAAAAACGCTAACCATTAATAATAAAGGCTAATACCGCATTTTTTAGTTAAACTTTAATATTGGATGTTTCAAGTGAGTTAAGAACTTAATGTGATAATTGCTGGTAGTTTTTTCTACCTCAGAATTTTGGAGTCAAACATTTGCGCTAATTGTTATGAAAATATAAATTAAATTTTGAACCCATAAAATTATATGCAAACACATTAAGATAGAATTTGCAGCTGCAATAAAAAAATAAATAAAACACAAATTGCAAAAAAAAACTTTTAAATACATGCTTACAGTAAATGCTTTTGTAATGTATTTAGAAAGCATATCCGTAAGATGTGAAGAGTTGCCAGATGGTACTGCTACAGTCCATCTATTGTTAGTTTTTTATGTCGAGTTTCCAGTAATATAGTATTTCACTACATATTTTTACCGATTTGTCAATTCAGTTCTTCGAAGGATTTATGGACCTCTACGCGTTGGCGATGGCGGGTACCGAAAAAGATTTAACGACGAGCTGTACGTGCTTTACGCAGATAACAACATAGTCAAGGATGACGCTCCGGCTAAGAAAGTGTTTCTATCGGTACCCGCCTATGGAAGTAGAGGAAGAAGGCGGCCAACCAAGGGGGGGAACCAAGTGGAAAACGATTTAAACTCCCTTGGTGTGACCAATTGGCGCCAGTTGGCAGAGAGAAGAAGCGACTGGCGCGCGTTGCTGGACGACCATAACCGTTTAAACGGTTAAGCGCCAGTTAAGTAAGTCTATTCATTATTGGAATTCACAAACTTTTAACAATGCGATTTCTTGGAATTTCAACAAAAAAAATGTCACTGACTATAGCGATTTACTGCACAGTAATGACGAACCCGATCCCGCAATCGGTGATGATGGAATAAAAGCCCGCCCCCTCCACCCACGCCCCATTATGATGAAGTCATAAAAGCAAAACCCAGATTAAAAAACGACAAGGCCGCGAGCGCTGATTGATTGCCTGAGGAGCTATTCAAATACGGCGGCGAAGAGTTTGTAAGGTGCATGCATTAGCTTCTTTGCAAAATATGGTCGAACGAGTGCATGCCCGACGATTGGAACCTAAGTGTTCTTTTTCGCTGTCCACAAGAAAGGCGATACTGAAAACTGCGCCAACTATCGCAGAATCAGACTTCTTACTATCGTATCTAAGGTACTGTCAAGTATATAGTGCGAAAGATTGAATTCCACCGTGAATCGGCTGATTCGACCTTACCGGAACAGCCTTCTTAGTGTCGCATTTGATCAGCGCGGCTTTAGCCCTGGTACATTTGCCTTCGGCCAGGTTTTTAATATGCCCAAATCTGAAAAAAAACCTGCGAAAAAAGAATTGAAACACATCACACCTGATTATATATTGTAAAGCTGCCTTCAACAGCAGCCTATATGCCGCTGTGTCTACTACTATAATAAAAAATTTTTTTTAATTGTTTTCACGCTTATTGTGTGTTTTTTAATATTTAGTTGTTATTTTTAGGATTCAAGGTTCGATTCGAGCTGAAGGCCAGAATAATGTTTTTTTTAATGAAAATTATTTTTTTTATTATTTTTTTTAATTTTTCTATAATAGAAAAATCGTCTTTTAGTTTTGGAATAGTAAGTAGAAAATTTTTTTTCAGACAACCTGCCATAGCTGCGCACATAGATCCATTTCCAACAATAATTTTTTTAACGATAATTATTGTTTTTATTTCTAAATTTTTTTTATTTTAATGATAAATAATAATTAAAAAAATAAATATAAAAAGAAAAACAAAAAAAACTTTTAAAATAAAACAATAATCATCATTAAAAAAAATATTGTTCTGCCCTTGAGCTCGATTCGAAACTTGAATCATTTATCAATAGGCCAATAAAACAAAAACAATTGTTATTATTTTTACTTATGGAAAATTTTCAGTTGAGTTCGGTTCAGTTCTCATTCACTTTCGGTCTGCTCTCCAGCTACAACTTAAACTGTGACATTTTCTCACTAAATAGAATAATTCACTATTTCCTCACTTATTAATTTGTTTACCTAAGATTTGATAAGTCCGCACTATCTTTTACCGTTTAAATATATCACAACTTACTCCCCCAACCAACACAGCTGTAATATTAAAACCCAGATTGTTTTTAACTTTTGCTTTTCATATAACGTCCGCATGCTTACATTTTCATTTTAGCCACAACCATAAACTCTTAAACGAAGATCATCAACATCGTGCGATTATGCAGTCAAGTCATGCTCTACAAGTACATTTAACCATGACCCACTTTTTGAACATAAAATAAACGTTAGTCTACAACAATTCATAGTACAACAAAAAAAAATGTTTGTTGCAAATGAGTCAATTCAAACAAACGCGCATACATACACACACATAAGTAAAACCAGCATTTTTCTTTTTTTAATTTGTAAGCCAAGTTAGTAAAAGAGGCCAGACCGACCAGCAGCAACGTGATTAGATGTTGTTGGCGTTCGCGCATGCGCTCTTTACCACTTTTGTTTTTGTCTGCGTAACGCATACTTGTGCACACCGATAAGCGTTGAGCAAAACAAAAATTTTGTTTTTTTTTTCAACGTTTATCAAAAAAAAACATACCGTAATACAATTATTAGTATATTTGATTATGTACTCTCGCCGCCCGCGTCTCCTATGTACCACCACCAGTTTAGTTTCATTCATTCAAAAGCTTTTTATTATGGAATTTTTTCCTATGGTCAAACCGTGTGCCGGAAAGACGTTTGTGATCTTGACAAAAAAAAGTAAGAAAGTCTATGTTCGGATGAAACCGAACATTGCATACCCAGCTGTGCATTTTAGCTCAACCATACGACTACTGAGTTGGAATATCAGTCAAATGTAGTTAAACACCATACAGTTATTGCAAACTTTGTTAAGGTTAGACCTTTAGGAAAAGTGGACGTGGTCTTTAAACGATTTTATATATAATTTGGCAAGGATAGTGTCTTTGCCAAATTTCAATGTAATATCTCTAACGGCCTTGTTAAACATCCAAATTTTCTGCTTCTAAATGTGAGTCGTGCCATGCCCATATTTCCAAATTTTTCTGGAATTTATGTTTTGCGTCATAAAACCAATCCACTCACCAAATTTCATTAGCTTAGCGGTATTCGTTTTTGTATTATCTCATTTTCTTGCATTTTTCTAAATTTTCGATATCGAAAAGTGGGCGCGGTTATCGTCTGATTTCGCTCATTTTCAATAGCAATCTATTCAGGGTCCAGATAAGCCCGTTTACTAATTTGGTGAAGATATCTCAATATTTGCTAATGTTATCGTGTTAAGGGATGGACAAACGGACGAACGGATGGACAGACGGGCATGGCTTAATCAAACTTCTTTTTCGATACTGATGGTTTTGATATATGGAAGTCTATATCTATCTCGATTACCTGTACATATACCTGTACAACCAACCGTTATCCAATCAATGTTATAATACACTGTGTACAAGAACAGCTGGGTATAAAAATAATGCGTACGCCGTTTGCGTACTAATTTAGCCGTCATTAGTGCGCATGTGCCGCTAGACGCTACACTTTTCATAACATTTATTTTATTATTATTGCTGTTGTTGTTAACTACTATTTTTATACCCAGCTGTACTTGCACACAGTGTATTATAACATTGATTTGATAACGGTTGGTTGTAGAGGTATAAAAGAATCGAGATAGATATAGACTTCCATATATCAAAATTATCAGTATCCAAAAAAAATTTGATTGAGCCATGTCCGTCCTAGAGGTTTACGCCGGTCATTTAATCGGCGGCGGCAGTTCAGGCTCTATTATATACCGACGGCGGCGGCGTGGCCGGCGCGCCGACAAAGTGATCGGCGTAAACCTCTTAATTGAATGGCTGCACTTCAGAGTATCACATTGTCCAGAACTAATGAATATGGAAACATACTGCTGACGTCAATGGTATGTTTGACGATCTGGAACAGTATCATTAACTTGTGCATGAGAATTAATGAGCTAAACACCGGTAAGCTTCACCGGGGAAACCTGCTGAAATAAATAAAAACATTACGAAATTGCTGAAGATGATGACGTGGCGGTTTTCGAAATGGTACCATCGCAATATGCCGGTAAATGTTCCTTCTTTTCAGTTTTTCCCAATAAAATCAAAATAATAACTGAATAACCATTATTATTTACCGGTGTTAAGCTCATTAATTCTTAAAAAATCTTAGTAACATTGAGCACACCATTAAACATACAAACATATAAAAAAATATTATTTGGAAAGGTTTTATTTATATGTATTTAAGGAAATCGACGTTTCAGCCATTTCGGAAAGCTCCGCGGTTTTTGCCTCAAAATCTCTCGTATCGTTCAGAAAATTTCGGGAGTAGCTCCTTGCGGGGAGAGAGAGAAATGCTTAAAATGGTCACACTTTTGTAGCGTAGTTTCACCGAAGGAGATGTTCTGGGCTAACTCTAATACCCGTCGTCGGCACGATTTCTTTAAATCATTTGTGGCTACATGCTGGTCACGCACAACGGCGACTTACGGTTGCTATCAATTATCTATTAGTAGTCATGAGTCATGACTCTCGTGGTGCAGTTTTAACGATTACCATCAATGCCAAAGAGCGCCTTCAGTTTTTTCGGATGTTTCTAAGAGCTACAACTCCCGACGTGCGAACAGTAGCAATCGCGACCGCCAGTCACTACCACGCATCCCGGCCCTTATACGATATGCCAGCACAGAAGCCGTAGGACTGCGACTTCGAACTCATACTCTCGTTGACGTCACTTTCCAAGGAGCTTTAGGTATAGCTCCGCAGACTTTCAGACGGATGCTTTTTTCGCGTTATGCTTCCGAGCTACACAAAAAAAAACGCCTTGAAACGTTAGGGAGTAACTATTCGGCCAAGGATGCCGCTCTCGAAATCATAAGCGGTCTAAGTGGATATCATTGCGTAACTCATGGGCGAAACTCGTATAATCCTTGGCGCATCTACATATTTTAAATTTTACAAGTACCGTGGAAAGAAATTTTAAAATGTGGACCAAAATTTGCAGACATTTGTGCTCGATACATTGACTTCAATGGCCTTCGTTTCCGACCTTATGATATAACAGCTCATTATCGATGGCCGCCTTCAGTTTTCAGACTATTTCGACTATCCCCTACGACAGGCTAGTAGAACACCCGGTCATTTGTGCGACTGTCTTGAGAAAGCTTTTGCTTCACCACTTTGAGTGTTCTTGCGAAGGACAAAGCCTCCCCTGGTAAATATATGTGCCTAGGTAGTCACATTTGTAAAAGGAGCCGTAACGTGTAGGTGATATTTAAACTTGGTTGATAGGCTATAATCAATGTGATGCACTCCAAGCGACTAGTTTTGGATAGGACCGCCCACTTTGGGAAATGTTAAACCGGGTGACTTGGGTGTTGAAGGATGAAGTGTGAAAATCAAAATTAACATTTCAGACGCTATTGTATAGTCTCTCAAATAAACAATAGATGTTTGAATGTAAGCCCAATTGATTTCCCCCCCCCCCCCCCCCCCCCTTCTCGTACGTACATATCGCTCATGTACTTCAATAGTGTCATCACTGAAAAAAACACCACTTTTGAGTCAATATCATATAAACGTACCCGATAACATGATCTATGTTGTATAAAAAAATCTTTGTGATCCGTTAAAACTTTTCCACGTGCTATACCAATGAAAACATGCCTTTATATGCGCAACATATGGCAGTTAAAATCTTTGAATGGCTCTCCTGGAAAATTGTGTTTTTTGAGTTATGACACTATTGAAGTAAATGAGCGAATATCCCCAATTTAAGTATGAGGTAAGAATCATTTCAAAGGAGTGCTTATGCCCTAGAACCTACTAAAGGATTTTGCATCACAGAATTCGCTTATTCTTTCAGCCAATCGCAATATAAAATTTTTTTTAAATCGGCATTATTTGGGGTATTTTGCTTTTTTTTAAAAACTTGAAGACAAACAAAAAAGTTAAAATTTTCAATAATGGAAAACCCCAAGCAAAGCAGCATCCATGACGCAATTTTAATTGATCTCTCCGATCGAATAATAGGGGGAGGATGATGCTAGAGTATATAAATAGAGTCATTTGGAGCAAAGGAAAAGGGGACCTGCGGAAGGCAGTAAAATCGAGCGGTCCAAGGTTGGAAGGGCTTCCTGCGATAGGCGTGCATGGAAGTAAGTGTAATGATGGTTGAAACATCCGCCCCACATCAAGGTGGACGAGGGTTAAGGCTAAACACTCTTAAACGAGTAGAAAATATGGTAACGTGCCGGACGCCGCCGCTACCACCGCCGCGCCAATATTTTTGACATTCGGCGGCGGCGTGCGAAAAACGACCAAAATCGGCGTCGGCGGCGGCGTTTATCGGCGGCGTATATCTCTAGTCCGTCCGTCTGTCCGTCCATGAACACGAAAATTTTAGCAAATATTGAGATATCTTCACCAAATTCGGTATACGGGCTTATTTGAACTCAGAATAGATTGATATTGAGAATAAGCGAAATCGAACGATAACCACGCCCACTTTTTCGATATCGAAAATTTAGAAAAATTAGATAATTCAAAAACGAATACCGCTAAGCTAATGAAATTTGGTACGTGGATTGGTTTTATGACGCAAAACATAAATTCTAAAAAAAATGTGGAATATGGGCGTGGTACCACCCACATTTAGAAGAAGAAAATTTGAAAGTTTAACAAGCTGTAAATCAAAAGCCGTTAAAGATATTACATTGAAATTTGGCAGAGACACTATACTTGCCAAATTATATATGTGTTTTAAGAACCACGCCCACTTTTATATAAAAGATTTTTAAAAGGGTCGTGGATGAATAAAATAAGATTTATCTTTGCAAAAAAGAGCTTTATATCAACAAATAGCAACAAATAGGAAAAACTTCAAATTTAAAAAAATTAAAATTAGTTCAGAATATAACCATATTGTTACGAATATTAGCAAAGGGGTGCTGCTATCTCTAAGCCGATGCTAAGCAGTGACGTGAATTCACATCAATAATTCAATCATTATGTATCTACATAAACGAAACAATAATTGCGTCTACACATATCTACCATGTACGTATACGAACAGCGGAGAGTCAATGCACAAACACATGCATATATCTGAGATACTCCTGAAAGTATGCATGGTGAAGCTATAAAATCGTGCAATTGTAGTTACACTAAGAAGTTTGAGAGCTGATGGACTAGAAGATTCTGGAAATGGAAGCGCCTAGAAGATGCAACGTTGAAATCAGAGAGTATAAAAGGCAGCAAATGTAGAGGCGCTGGAATTCAGTTAGATTTGAGCAGTTATTGATTAAGCACGCAATCTGGCGGGCAATAGTAGAGTTTCATTTGAGCTATCAATCAGTTTGGTTATTAAGCAAGCTATTCGTTGCACAGTTTGAGTGTTATTGTGAAGTACTTTAATAAAGGCCATTTTGCATTAAACCATATTGGAGTTATTTATTCAACAGTTTAGTGATTCGAACTTAGCAGAGGGTTGCAAATAAGAAGTTTTGCAAGTAAATTCGTTACAATATGTATATGTATTATTGCGCAGCCTGGTAACACTATTAAGCACACAAAACAAACAACAGCAGCATTTCAAGTGTATAGCTGTGTATGTAATGTTCGGTTTCACCCGAACTTTTACTTCCTTACTTGTTTTGTTTGATATTTATAACATCAGCAGACTTTGCGTATGACCGTCAAACCGGCGAAATGATATCAAAACTTTAATTTGATTTTGAGCGCATAAAACGTGAAGTGGAAATCAAGTCGAAGGCAATTCTTGTAAAAGCACGGTGTTAACCCAAGGTCATCCAATTTCAACTACCCGTTCGCTTCATCTCAGAAAAGCTTTGAAGAATACACTGTCCTCGATTATTTCGTTAAAACTGCCTTTCTGATATTCAGGCCAATTTTCAAATAATTTCTTTACTTGGAGCTCTTCAAACGTTTTTTTGTTATTGGGCGGATCTGAGTCGTCAGCCGATAAAGGATAATCATCTCTCGCTTTCAGGGCTAATTTTTACATTAAAAGAGCAGCTAACATAATCATCAGTAAAATTATTCTAGGGATAAGATTATCGGCGAAATTATTTAGTAATAAAATATGTGAACAGTTTGACACACATTCGGCCAATGACCTTTAATTCGAAGCATTCTAGAGTACTAAGTTATTGTTCTTTATTCCTTTACTAGGGCTTACACAGCGACGAAAAACGAAGGAAGATGGTAAGCAAGTCTAAGATGGTCAATCGGTCTCTGCCCTATAGCACAATAAGTAGCAAATAAAACATTTAAATCAAGGAAGATTAATCAGCGGGTGCCACAGTGTGGTGTTGTGGCCCCAATTCTGCTCAATCTCTACATATTCAAACTTCCTTCTCTTACAAAACAGTTCACCATAATTTCCTTCGATAACAAATGCGCCATAATTGCAACGGTCCTGTTTTCTTCTACCGAGAGACTATAAAAAATGAATACATAGTGCGATGTACCCCCTAGCAGATTAAGGCCGAGCTTCTCTTACAATTTGCTTCGTGCTCCTTTTCAAGCTTCTCATGGCAGAAATAAACTCGAAGTGTTTCGCAAATCACTGCCGAGTGGTGAGCCCACTTAGAAAAACTGTATTCTAAGTGAAAATAAAAAAACTGTTTTCTAGAATGTTGATGTTTGCTTTGACCGGCGCTAGGAACTAGAGCCAGGATAGAGCCTGTCTTTTGTTATGCTCGGATGGTATGGCCTTCTGACTGGAAAAAATTGTCGGCTTGCCGTATGTCCGCACTTGAAGTGTCACTGGATTGGAACTAGAGCCAGGCGCATCCCACTTTTGTGTGAGTTCATTAATGTTCTTATTACGTTTACTTTTAAGGCATTCGAAATTTGCATATTTACAAAATTCAAATAAAAACTATGAGTCCGAACACAATAACACTTTGCAAATCGATTTACACCAAATCCGCTTTAAATAGTTTAATTTACATAAATGCCATAAAAGCAACCGTTTGTTTGAAATTTAATTACTCAAAGCAAGAAAAAACTTATAGGAAGGTTTCGCTTTATTGCCTCGAGTTGAATGACTTACATCAAAAAGGTTTAGAGCACATGTATTGTGAACAACAGTAATAAGTTATTGGTACACAATAAGATAAATTAGTATTCTTACAAAAAAAAAACAAGTAAGGATGGCTAAGTTCGGGTGTAGCCGAACATTACATACTCAGCTGAGAGCTTAGGAGACAAAATAAGGGAAAATCACCATTTAGCAAAATTAACCTAGGGTAACCCTGGAATGTGTTTGTATGACATGGGTTTCAAACGAAAGGTATTAAAGAGTATTTTGAAAGGGAGAGGGCCATAGTTTTATAGGTGGACGCCATTTCAGGATATAGCCATAAAGGTGGACCAGAGGTGACTGTAGAATATGTGCTGTACGATATGGGTATGAGCCTTAGTTCTATAGGTGGACTCCTTTTCGAGATATCGCCATAAAGGTGAACCAGAGGTCACACTAGAATGCGTTTGTACGGTATGGGTATCAAATGAAAGGTGCTAATGAGTATTTTAAAAGGAAGTGAGCCTTAGAGCTATATGTGGACGCCTTTTCGAGATATCGCCATAAAGGTGGACCAAGGGTGACTGTAGAATGTGTTTGTACTATATGGGTATCAAATGAAAGGTGTTAATGAGTATTTTAAAAGGGAGTGGGCCTTAGTTCTATAGGTGGACGCTTTTTCGAGATATCGCCCTAAAGGTGGACCAGAGGTGACACTAAAATGTGTTGGTACGATATGGGTATCAAAGAAAGGTGTTAATGAGTATTTTAAAAGGGAGTTGGCCTTAGTGCTATAGGTGGACGCCATTTCAGGATATATCCATAAAGGTGGACCAGAGGTGACTGTAGAATATGTGCTGTACGACATGGGTATGAGCCTTAGTTCTATAGGTGGACTCCTTTTCGAGATATCGCCATAAAGGTGGACCAGAGGTGACACTATAATGCGTTTGTATGATATGGGTATCAAATGAAAGGTGTTAATGAGTATTTTAAAAGGAAGTGGGCCTTAGAGCTATAGGTGGACGCCTTTTCGAGATATCGCCATAAAGGTGGACCAGGGGTGATTCTAGAATGTGTTTGTACGATATGGGTATCAAATTACAGGAGGGTTTTAAAAGGGAGTGGCCCTTAGTTGTATATGTGAAGGCGTTTTCGAGATATCGACTAAAATGTGGACCAGGGTGACCCAGAACATCATTTGTCGGGTACCGCTAATTTATTTATATATGTAATACCACGAACAGTATTCCTGCCAAGATTCCAAGGGCTTTTGATTTCTCCCTGCAGAACCTTTTCATTTTCTTCTACTTAATACCCACCCATTTTACAAAGTCTTTTCTAAAGTTATATTTTGCGTCAATAAAGCAATCCAATTACCATGTTTCATCTTTTTTTCATACTTGGTATAGAATTATGGCATTTTTTTCATTTTTCGTAATTTTCGATAACGCAAAAGTGGGCACAGTCGGATTTCGGCCATTTTTATACCAAGATAAAGTGAGTTCAGATAAGTACGTGAACTAAGTTTAGTAAAGATATATCGATTTTTGCTGAAGTTATCGTGTTAACGGCCGAGCGGAAGGACAGACGGTCGACTGTGTATAAAAACTGGGCGCGGCTTCAATCGATTTCGCCCATTTTCACAGAAAACAGTTATCGTCATAGAATCTCTGTCCCTACCAAATTTCATAAGGATTGGTAAATTTTTGTTCGACTTATGGCATTAAAAGCATTATAGACGAATTAAATGAAAAAGGGCGTAGCCACGCCCATTTAAAAATTTTCTTTTATTTTTGTATTCTGTTGCACCATATCATTACTGGAGTTGAATGTTGACATAATTTGCTTATATTTTGTAAAGATATTCAATTTTTTATTAAAATTTTACTTTAAAAAATTGTTTTTTTAAAAGTGGGCGTGTTCGTCATCGGATTTTGCAAATTTTTATTTAGCACTCATATAGTAATAGGAGTAACGTGCCTACCAAATTTCATCATGATGTCTTCAACGACTGCCAAATTAAAGCTTGCAAAACTTTTAAATTACCTTCTTTTAAAAGTGGGCGGTGCCACGCCCATTTTCCAAAATTTTTCTAGTTTTCTATTCTGCGTCATAAGGTCAACCCACGTACCAAGTTTCATCGCTTTATCCGTCCTTGGTAATGAATTATTGCAGTTTTCCCGTTTTTCGAAATTTTCGATATCGAAAAAGTGGGCGTGGTTGTGTCCGATTACGTTCATAAATAGCGATCTGAAACGAATGCCCGGGAACCTACATACCAAATTTCATCAAGATACCTCAAAATTTACTCAAGTTATCGTGTTTACGGACGGACGGACGGACGGACATGGCTAAATGAATTTCTTTTTTCGCCCAGATCAATTTCATATATAGAAGTCTATATCTATCTCAATTTGTTTATGCCGATACGTGGCACCGTTATGCGAACAAAATTAATATACTCTGTGAGCTCTGCTCAGCTGAGTATAAAATAAAAAAAATGTTACGTATACGTAGTCATATTTTCCTGTGGTATCGCTATGATTGCGTGTAATTGGATGATTTTGAATAGAGCAACCTGCTTAGTTTTAAGTAGTTGTAGTTTATATTGCGATCCTGCGCTCAAAATTAATATTTTTGAAAAGTACTAAAATAAAATAAAATTGTATACACATTTGGGGTATTCACATGACTCTGACTATCAGATATACACTATAATTCGTAACGGCCGGTATCCTATAGCTGTTTAAAGTGCCGACGAGTCACCTTATATTAAGCAAATTGTGGGCAATCTAATCCAGTTTTGCCTAGTTAAATGATCACTTTTGCTATATGCGAACCATAGTAAAATTAAGTTACGCTTAAAATTCAAAAGTAATGCGAAGTTTTACCAAATACAGGTGCACACTTCCATGTAAGCATAATTGTTGCACAGTGTAATTACCATTTCTCTTTTAAAAATCTTTATATAAATGTGGGTGCGGTCCTTAACCGATTTAGTTAATTTTTCTTCATAGCATTCCTTATAGTAAAGGCAACCTCTCGGCCGAATTTTATTACGACGGGTTTAAACGATTTTTGATTTATGATTAATAATATTTGTAAAATTGATTTTATCACAAGTGGGCGGTCCCACAACCATTTTAAAAAATTTATCAAATTTTTATCAAGAGTCTCACTATCAGTCGACACGTAAAATTTCAGCATTCTAGGTGTATTATTTACTAAATAATCAGGTTTTTTGTGTTTTCCAAAATGTTATATATATAAAAAGTGGCCGTGGTTATCATCCGATTTCTCTCATTTTCAATATCAAAATATTCTGGGTTAAGATAAACTCGTGTACCAAATTTGGTGAAGATACCGCAATATTTACTCAAGTTATTGTGTTAACGGACAGACGGACGGACAGACATGGCTTAATCAAATTTTTTTTTTTTCGATACTGATGATTTTGATATATGGAAGTCTATATTTGTTCGATTCCTTTATACCTGTACAACCAACCGTTGTTCAATCAAAGTTATAATACCTTGTGTACAAGTACAGCTGGTTATAACAACAACATTTTTGCGCTTAATTAACACTAACAAATTAGTATAGGCCAATCATCTCCAAATTGCGCAGTACATTAGGCAGCTCAGGTTTAAATTAAGTCCAAATTAATATTTCGAATTAGTTAAATTTTAAAAAGTAGCAGATTAAATATTTTACGCTTTTCGTCAGTATAAAAACAAACCATCCATACTAAAATACAGTGGGCTCGCGATAGTATGAACACACGAAAAAATGAATACTCCAACAGAGAACACTTTTTCGCTTCCACTGAATAATCTAACACTGAATAATCTCACAGCTGTTTGCGCGGTTTGTTCAGTGTTATTACAGTGCATCTCAAACTGCTCATACAGCATATCTCTTTCTAAAAGCTACTTTCAAACTGTTGTATTTTTTCTTATAACCCGTTGTGCTATCGTTCAATTAATATTCATACTTTTTCCTATTTTATTAATTCTTGGTTTTTCCGTAGCATTTATATATATATATTTATTTCCTCATCCTCTTTAAATTTATTAAGAATGTCGTGTTTATATCCTACCTGCTTAGTAAAAAGTGAATCACATCCCTTCGTGGCATGCTGGCTTTGCGATCGGCTTGCTCATATGAAGTGCGCCGGTTTATCAGCACGAGTGGTTGACGCACTTAACGATAACGATAAGGGAGTACGTTGGGCTTGTTTGAAATGTAGGCCTACCCAAATTGACCTTTTCAAGGTCTTCAAACAGGCCGAGATGGATTTTCTGAAATAGGCAAAGAGATTTCCGCTTTATCCGAGAAGTTTAAGCATTATGAAAGCTTATTTAAGTCTTTCAAACATTCAAATGTGAACATTCCGGATAATAATCGTAGGTCTATCGATGTTTCCCTTCCAGCTCCGACTACGGATGCTGATCCCAAAGTTCCTTCACCTCCAGATCTTCCACCTCCCAACTATTGAATTGATAAATCTGTCCTCTCCGAGTCCCTTAGCAGTTCAACCATCGACATCGAATGCTCATTCAGCTGTATCTACTGTACCCTCCACAAAAAGGAACCAGGTTCCCCAAAACCCCTCTGCGGAATCTGAACCGCCGGCTGGTAGATTGATTACTGTCCCGATTAAAAAGTCGATTTTCGTCTCCAGATTCGAGAGAGACACTACAGAAGAGGACCTGAAGTCGTACATCATAAGTAAACTTAAATCTGAAAATGTGTCTATTCGTAAATTTAATTTTAATTATCCTAGAGACATTTCGTCATTTAGGATTGACGTATCAGCGCAACATTTTGAAACAATTTTGAATAATTCATTTTGGCCACCCGGAGCCTTTGTACGTGAATTCGAGCATAGACGCAACGTTAATATTCGTAATCTTGCTACCGTTCCTCAAACCAATAATGCTGCAAAAAACTAAATATTAAACCTGTCCTTAATATATTTTATCAAAATGTAAGAGGCCTAAACACAAAACTAACTGATCTATACTTGAGATCATTTAACTGTAATTACAATATCATCGCTTTTACTGAAACTTGGTTAAAGCCTCATATTTTTAATTCGGAGATTCTTTGCAATGATTACCAAATATATAGAAATGACCGCTTGAACAGAGTTGGAGGTGGAGTTTTGCTCGCGGTACATTCTTCTATACCTTCCGCTGAGGTAAATTTACCTGTTATTGAAGTTACGGAATTTAAGTGCATTAGAACCCAGCTGGGAATAGGTTTTACCTATATTGCCATTTGCTATATCCCACCATCTTCAGATCCCTCGGTGTATATGAACCATATTTCGTTACTGAAAGATATCAGTTCATTGTTGAAGCCTATTGACTCGATAATTGTCTTGGGTGATTTTAATCTTCCGCACGTATCATGGACCACATCCGACCATGGTATTGTACCGGTTTCTTCAAAATTCTCCAGCATCGACTTTTTAGCAGAAATAACTGAACTTTGCCTAAGACAGATAAATATAGTTCCAAACATGTACGGGAGGGTACTTGATCTGGTATTTGTTGATGATACATCAAAATCCATTCTTAGGAGGGGTGAACCTCTTACTGTACCTGAGGATCCTTACCATCCTACGCTGGAAATAGTTTACGAAATGGAAGAAAGTTCTCGGAGTTGCACTACCACAGAAACCGACTCTAGTTTTAGATTCGAATTCGCGAAGGCTAATTTTAATAAACTCAACCAAATTTTATCTACAATAGTTTGGCCCAAATACGGTGCAGATATTGACAAAAACGTTTCTGACTTCAACGCCGTCATTCACGCTATTCTGGACAGACATGTACCTAAGCGTAAACGTGTTTTCACTGAACTAGTCCAAATAATGGTACACCAAAGAACTGAAATCTTTAAAAAACAAAAAAACGCGTTCCTTCAAGCTGTACAAGAAGACGGGGTCACACTCCGACTACTTGAAGTACTCTATATTGCGTCATAAATATTTTGAATTAAATAAAAAGTGTTACAATACCTATCTCTGTGCCATGAAAAAGAAAATAACTTGCAATCCAAAAGCTTTCTATAATTTCGTGAACTCTAAACGTAGGGTTAAAGGCTTTCCTTCTGGTATGAAATACCGTGATGATTTCTCTAGCGACGATCAAGTTATTGCTAATTTATTTGCACAATTTTTCAAATCTAACTATTCCGCTGAATTAATTTCTTTGTCTAGTGAATACCCGTATGAACTTGACTCACTTAACGCAATTAATATTCATCAATATCTCCAGAAGAGGTTCTTACATATTTAACTTCTTTGAAGGAATCTTATAAATACGGTCCTGATCTAATTCCCACATGTTTTCTCAAAAGATGTGCAGAACACATTTATCTGCCCCTAACTGATTTATTCAACATGTCCCTAAAACATGGAGTTTTTCCTTTTGCTTGGAAGGAATCTTTTCTAATACCCCTCCACAAAAACGGCAGTAGGTCATGTGTAGAAAATTATCGAGGAATTGCAAAATTGTCTGCCATCCCAAAGGTGTTTGAAGCCATTGTTACTAATCAGCTAACATTTTCCATTTCTGCATTGATTGCAAACTCTCAACATGGATTCTGTAGAGGCAAATCTACAATTACCAACCTACTTGAATTCACAACGCATGTTTCTAATGGATTTAGAGAAAATCTTCACACCGATGTTATTTACACTGATTTCAGTAAAGCATTTGACAAAGTTTCCCATTCATTGCTTATCCACAAGCTGGATCGACTTGGTTTCCAACCAGGTCTCACTCAGTGGATATCTTCTTATCTCTGCGGTAGAACGCAACAAGTAATTTTTAAAAAATACTCTTTCAGAGGTCATTAATGTTCCTCTGGCGTCCCACAGGGCAGTCATAACGGTCCAATTCTGTTCTTGCTATTTATTAATGATATTTGTACCATAATAAAATATTCCAAAATTTTAATGTATGCTGATGATGTAAAACTTTTTAGGTCTTATGAGTCTATTGAAGAACGTCCATTGCTTCAAGCGGATTTAAACTGCTTAGTTGCTTGGTGCAACGCGAATTCAATGCCGCTGAACATCAATAAATGTAAGTTCATGTGCTTCTCTCGGAGATCTTTGCCAGCAGCCTCTTACGTAATTGATAATTTTTGTCTTGCATCAGTAAATTATTTTGTTGACTTGGGAGTTACGATGGATGCTAAACTTAGTTTCAACCTTCATATTATGACTACTGCCAATAAGGCTAGAGGTGTTCTATCATTCGTGAAGAGATGGTCTAAAGAATTTAGTGACCCTTATGTAACCAAAGCCCTTTTTACCACATTAGTTAGGCCGATACTAGAATACGGATCAGTAGTCTGGAATCCGCGATATCAAGTTCATGCAGTTAGGCTTGAGTCAATACAGAAGCAATTTTTACTTTTTTCTTTAAGGAATTTTCATTGGGACTCTGCATATAATCTTCCACCTTATACTAGTCGGTTAAGGCTTATCAATCTTCCAACTCTCGCTAGCCGTAGAGAAATGCTAGGAGTATTATTTATGGCTAAACTACTGAATGGACTAATTTCTAGCCCCTTTCTTTTGAACGAAGTAAACTTCAAAATCCCATCACGAGCGTCAAGACATTACAAACCTCTTCTTTTGAGGCAGTGTAGAACTAACTTCGAATTAAATGAACCTTTCCGGTGTTTGTGTTATGATTTTAACTCTCACTCGAATTCGTTATATATTTGATATAACGGATTCACTTTTTACTATAAGGAAAACTGTCCTATCCTATCTTAACTCGTAACAAAATAAAAATAAAAAAAAAATAAAAATCTTTATATGCTAAATCCTTAACTTATTTAACAATTTACTATATGTATAATTTTCTACTGTTATGTATATAATACTCAGCTGATGATTTTTATTCTGTAGCTGAGCAGTTTTAGATCTCGACGCTTAACAAACCTCCGCCTATCAACAACTCGGCAAAAACAAAAACAAATCCGTGCGTCATGCGGATGCGCCCCTCGTGTCGGTTGGGCGGGCCTTGGAGGGTATTAATCCGTTGGGTTTATTATTATTATTATTATGAACTTTGGGCAAAAGCTCTAAACAATGTACGTCAAAATTTGTCTTATGAACTTCAAGACCCGGCGTATATCGATGAAAGTTTAATAATGAGCTGTATAAATTTTACCTAGATATGTACACTGTGCAACATAAACTGGCGCCCACTTTTTAACTTCAGACTAAGGAAGATCGCAACACAATTTTCAACCTCACCTACGCTAGGCAAACCTATTGAAGTATTTATGTATCATATACAGGCGAGGCTCTGACAACCCCAAGCTCCTCATGGAACTAGGGCGGGGGATGATATGAACTAGTAGGTTCAATGTGGTCATATTATATCGTTTCCTAGATGGTCGGGCTAGTAACTTAATGATGCTTGTTACCGAAACGTAGCGGATCTATATCCGACAAAAGACCATCACCCAAAACCATAGGGAAGAGTCCTTATTGCTACTTCAGCAACAACGACCGCTTCATTTTAACTGTGTTGTGTGGAAATGCAACTTTTTTCTTTATCTTCATAACAAACAAACTTTTATTGGTTATTTCTTTGCTTAAGGAAATTATTAGAAAACGAGGTGAAAAGAAAATGGCTGCTGAAAGTAAAAAGACTAACCTAAGAACCTAACTTTTTCAAAGCAACTAAGCACAAATTGAGGGGATGTGTGGAATAATTATATAAGTCGAGTTACACCGTTTTTCCATAAATCAACTAAATAAAAAGGGCACGATTACATACACATACCATATTAATCTTAGAAAATAATAGTGATATTTAACAAAGATATTAGCTTCATTTATGGAAAAACGGTATAACCCTCTAATAAAATTTTGCAGTAGTGAAGCATCGAAATGGTATGAAAATATATTCAATGTCGTACACCAGAAAGAGCTGAAAAATAAAAGAATTGAAGTAGTTTCAAAAACGACTAAGCAAACAGAGAAATCCATTGTTAAAAATAGAAAAAGTTTAAAAATGATAAAAGTAGTAAAAGAAAGATTGTTAAAATTAACAAAAGGAAATAACAAATAGTTATAAGCACATCTAAATAATCGAATATAATGTATTTAACAATGGTTATTAATGTATCTACTATTTTGT
Source organism: Eurosta solidaginis (assembly GCF_040869045.1). NCBI lineage: Eukaryota > Metazoa > Arthropoda > Insecta > Diptera > Tephritidae > Eurosta > Eurosta solidaginis. Next base: position 46,238,530 of record NC_090323.1, read on the forward strand.
TTAATAAAGTATCTCAATCAAAATATTTGATATTCGATCTATGGAATAACGGTATAACTAAAAAAAAGAAATCATCCATTTTCTAATAAAATTATGTATATATAAAATTTGTTACTTTTTCTTATCAAAGAATCATACTATCTAAAATCCCACCAAATAGGATTATTATAAATTTACTAGCAGACCCGGCAGACATTGTTCTGCCCTCAATTTGGCCTATCTGCATACATTTAAATAAGCTTTTTCCGTCTAACTCTGCCCTACCCCTCTACACTTTTTCCTAATCTTTTTATTCACTCCTCCCTCCGTCTTTTTCGCTTCATCTGCATCTTCGTCTCATTCTATCTCTTTCTCAGTCTCCTTCTTTCGTTTCTCTTCTCTCAAGTTTTTCCCCTTCTTCTTCATGTCTTATTGCCAGTCCCAGAGGTTGGTATGTAGTTTGTTCCAGTCCCATTCCGAGTCTGTCTCAGTCCCAGTCCCAGTCCTAGTCCTAATCCCAGTCCCAGTCCGTCTCTGGTATACTTCCCGGGAAAAAGCATCGTAAATACTAATATAGGCAAATTTATATACGAAATTTCAGGCAAATCGAATAGGACGTATGTAAATAGGTATGTGGGTATTATTAATTCTTGTCTTTATTTCGGCTTCGCATGCATATTTATCAGTTTTGCCAGGTTGATGCAACTAAATCGAATATCACAATGAACTTTAGAGATCTCAACAACAGCTTTCATTTGATATCCATAATACACACACATTGTAGGTGTATCCGGGTCCATGTTTTGGCCTACATCTCGAGACCGTAGTCACCCAGCGGTGTAAAACTTACTTGGTACTAAAACATACATCAACAGCTTCAATTTGATACCCATAATGAAAAAACACATTCTAGGTGTATCCGGGTCACGTTTTGGGCTATATCTCGAGACCCTAGCCTCCCAGGTATATGAAAATTATCCTGAACTATAGCACTCATCAACAGCTTTCATTTGATATCCATATTGTATAAACACATTCTGTGGGTACCCGGGTCCATGTTTTGGGCTATATCTCGAGACCCTAGCCTCCCAGTTGTATGAAAATTATCCTGTACTATAGCACTCATCAACAGCTTTCATTTGATATCCATATTTTATAAACACATTCTAGTAGTACCCGGGTCCACGTTTTGGGCTTTATCTCGAGACCCTAGCCTCCCAGTTGTATGAAAATTATCCTGTACTATAGCACTCATCAACAGCTTTCATTTGACATCCATATTGTATAAACACATTCTAGGGGTATCCGGGTCCACGTTTTAGCCTATATCTCGAGACCCTAGCCTCCCAGTTGTATGAAAATTATCCTGTACTATAGCACTCATCAACAGCTTTCATTTGACATCCATATTGTATAAACACATTCTAGGGGTATCCGGGTCCACGTTTTGGCCTATATCTCGAGACCCTAGCCTCCCAGTTGTATGAAAATTATCCTGTACTATAGCACTCATCAACAGCTTTCATTTGACATCCATATTGTATAAACATATTCTAGGGTACCCGGCTCCACGCTTTGGGCTATATCTCGAGACCCTAGCCTCCCAGTGGTATGAAAACTATCCTGTACTATAGCACTCATCAACAGCTTTCATTTGACATCCATATTGTATAAACACATTCTAGGGGTATCCGGGTCCACGTTTTGGGCTATATCTCGAGACCCTAGCCTCCCAGTTGTATGAAAATTTTCCTGTACTATAGCACTCATCAACAGATTTCATTTGACATCCATATTGTATAAACACATTCTAGGGGTATCCGGGTCCACGTTTTGGCCTATATCTCGAGACCCTAGCCTCCCAGTTGTATGAAAATTATCCTGTACTATAGCACTCATCAACAGCTTTCATTTGACATCCATATTGTATAAACACATTATAGGGTACCCGGCTCCAGGCTTTGGGCTATATCTCGAGACACTAGCCTCCCAGTGGTATGAAAATTATCCTGTACTATAGCACTCATCAACAGCTTTCATTTGACATCCATATTGTATAAACACATTCTAGGGGTACCCGGGTCCACGTTTTGGGCTATATCTCGAGACCCTAGCCTCCCAGTTGTATGAAAATTAACCTGTGCTATAGCACTCATCAACAGCATTCATTTGATATCCATATTTTATAAGCACATTCTAGTAGTACCCGGGTCCACGTTTTGGGCTATATCTCGAGACCCTAGCCTCCCAGTTGTATGAAAATTATCCTGTACTATAGCACTCATCAACAGCTTTCATTTGACATCCATATTGTATAAACACATTCTAGGGGTATCCGGGTCCACGTTTTGGGCTATATCTCGAGACCCTAGCCTCCCAGTTGTATGAAAATTTTCCTGTACTATAGCACTCATCAACAGATTTCATTTGACATCCATATTGTATAAACACATTCTAGGGGTATCCGGGTCCACGTTTTGGCCTATATCTCGAGACCCTAGCCTCCCAGTTGTATGAAAATTATCCTGTACTATAGCACTCATCAACAGCTTTCATTTGACATCCATATTGTATAAACATATTCTAGGGTACCCGGCTCCACTCTTTGGGCTATATCTCGAGACCCTAGCCTCCCAGTGGTATGAAAATTATCCTGTACTATAGCACTCATCAACAGCTTTCATTTGACATCCATATTGTATAAACACATTCTAGGGTACCCGGCTCCAGGCTTTGGGCTATATCTCGAGACACTAGCCTCCCAGTGGTATGAAAATTATCCTGTACTATAGCACTCATCAACAGCTTTCATTTGACATCCATATTGTATAAACACATTCTAGGGGTACCCGGGTCCACGTTTTGGGCTATATCTCGAGACCCTAGCCTCCCAGTGGTATGAAAATTATCCTGTACTATAGCACTCATCAACAGCTTTCATTTGACATCCATATTGTATAAACACATTCTAGGTGTACCCGGGTTCACGTTTTGGGCTATATCTCGAGACCCTAACCTTCCAGTTGTATGAAAATTATCCTGTACTATAGCACTCATCAACAGCTTTCATTTGATATCCATATTGTATAAACACATTCTAGGTGTACCCGGGTCCACGTTTTGGGCTATATCTCGAGACCCTAGCCTCGCAGTTGTATGAAAATTATCCTGTACTATAGCACTCATCAACAGCTTTCATTTGACATCAATATTGTATAAATACATTCTAGGGGTATCCGGGTCCACCTTTTGGCCTATATCTCGAGACCCTAATCACCCAGGGGTATGAAAATTATCCTGTACTATAGCACACATCAACAGCTTTCATTTGATATCCATATTGTATAAACACATTCTAGGGGTACCCGGGTACACGTTTTGGGCTATATCTCGAGACCCTAGCCTCCCAGTTGTATGAAAATTATCCTGTACTATAGCACTCATCAACAGCTTTCATCTGATATCCATATCGTATAAACACATTCTAGGGTACCCGGGTCCACGCTTTGGGCTATATCTCGAGACCCTAGCCTCCCAGTTGTATGAAAATTTTCCTGTACTATAGCACTCATCAACAGCTTTCATTTGACATCCATATTGTATAAACACATTCTAGGGGTATCCGGGTCCACGTTTTGGCCTATATCTCGAGACCATAGCCTCCCAGTTGTATGAAAATTATCCTGTACTATAGCACTCATCAACAGCTTTCATTTGACATCCATATTGTATAAACACATTCTAGGGTACCCGGCTCCACGCTTTGGGCTATATCTCGAGACCATAGCCTCCCAGTGGTATGAAAATTATCCTGTACTATAGCACTCATCAACAGCTTTCATTTGACATCCATATTGTATAAACACATTCTAGGGGTACCCGGGTCCACGTTTTGGGCTATATCTCGAGACCCTAGCCTCCCAGTTGTATGAAAATTAACCTGTGCTATAGCACTCATCAACAGCATTCATTTGACATCCATATTTTATAAACACATTCTAGGGGTACCCGGGTTCACGTTTTGGGGTATATCTCGAGACCCTAACCTCCCAGTTGTATGAAAATTATCCTGTACTATAACACTCATCAACAGCTTTCATTTGATATCCATATTGTATAAACACATTCTAGGGGTACCCGGGTCCACGTTTTGGGCTATATCTCGAGACCCTAGCCTCGCAGTTGTATGAAAATTATCCTGTACTATAGCACTCATCAACAGCTTTCATTTGACATCAATATTGTATAAATACATTCTAGGGGTATCCGGGTCCACGTTTTGGCCTATATCTCGAGACCCTAGCCTCCCAGTTGTATGACAATTATCCTGTACTATAGCACTCATCAACAGTTTTCATTTGATATCCATATTGTATAAACACATTCTAGGGGTACCCGGGTACACGTTTTGGGCTATATCTCGAGACCCTAGCCTCCCAGTTGTATGAAAATTATCCTGTACTATAGCACTCATCAACAGCTTTCATTTGACATCCATATTGTATAAACACATTCTAGGGTACCCGGCTCCACGCTTTGGGCTATATCTCGAGACCCTAGCCTCCCAGTGGTATGAAAATTATCCTGTACTATAGCACTCATCAACAGCTTTCATTTGACATCCATATTGTATAAACACATTCTAGGGGTACCCGGGTCCACGTTTTGGGCTATATCTCGAGACCCTAGCCTCCCAGTTGTATGAAAATTAACCTGTGCTATAGCACTCATCAACAGCATTCATTTGACATCCATATTGTATAAACACATTCTAGGGGTACCCGGGTCCACGTTTTGGGCTATATCTCGAGACCCTAGCCTCCCAGTTGTATGAAAATTATCCTGTACTATAGCACTCATCAACAGCTTTCATTTGATATCCATATTTTATAAACACATTTCCACGTTTTGGGCTATATCTCGAGACCCTAGCCTCCCAGTTGTATGACAATTATCCTGTACTATAGCACTCATCAACAGCTTTCATTTGATATCCATATTGTATAAACACATTCTAGGGGTACCCGGGTCCACGTTTTCGGCTATATCTCGAGACCCTAGCCTCCCAGTTGTATGAAAATTATCCTGTACTATAGCACTCATCAACAGCTTTCATCTGATATCCATATTGTATAAACACATTCTAGGGTACCCGGGTCAACGCTTTGGGCTATATCTCGAGACCCTAGCCTCCCAGTTGTATGAAAATGTTCCTGTACTATAGCACTCATCAACAGCTTTCATTTGACATCCATATTGTATAAACACATTCTAGGGGTATCCGGGTCCACGTTTTGGCCTATATCTCGAGACCCTAGCCTCCCAGTTGTATGAAAATTATCCTGTACTATAGCACTCATCAACAGCTTTCATTTGACATCCATATTGTATAAACACATTCTAGGGTACCCGGCTCCACGCTTTGGGCTATATCTCGAGACCCTAGCCTCCCAGTGGTATGAAAATTATCCTGTACTATAGCACTCATCAACAGCTTTCATTTGACATCCATATTGTATAAACACATTCTAGGGGTACCCGGGTCCACGTTTTGGGCTATATCTCGAGACCCTAGCCTCCCAGTTGTATGAAAATTAACCTGTGCTATAGCACTCATCAACAGCATTCATTTGACATCCATATTGTATAAACACATTCTAGGGGTACCCGGGTCCACGTTTTGGGCTATATCTCGAGACCCTAGCCTCCCAGTTGTATGAAAATTATCCTGTACTATAGCACTCATTAACAGCTTTCATTTGATATCCATATTGTATAAACACATTCTAGGGGTACCCGGGTCCACGTTTTGGGCTATATCTCGAGACCCTAGCCTCCCAGTTGTATGAAAATTATCCTGTACTATAGCACTCATCAACAGCTTTCATTTGACATCCATATTGTATAAGCACATTCTAGGGTACCCGGCTCCACGCTTTGGGCTATATCTCGATACCCTAGCCTCCCAGTGGTATGAAAATTATCCTGTACTATAGCACTCATCAACAGCTTTCATTTGACATCCATATTGTATAAACACATTCTAGGGGTACCCGGGTCCACGTTTTGGGCTATATTTCGAGACCCTAGCCTCCCAGTTGTATGAAAATTAACCTGTGCTATAGCACTCATCAACAGCATTTATTTGACATCCATATTGTATAAACACATTCTAGGGGTACCCGGGTCCACGTTTTGGGCTATATCTCGAGACCCTAGCCTCCCAGTTGTATGAAAATTATCCTGTACTATAGCACTCATCAACAGCTTTCATTTGATATCCATATTTTATAAACACATTTCCACGTTTTGGGCTATATCTCGAGACCCTAGCCTCCCAGTTGTATGACAATTATCCTGTACTATAGCACTCATCAACAGCTTTCATTTGATATCCATATTGTATAAACACATTCTAGGGGTACCCGGGTCCACGTTTTCGGCTATATCTCGAGACCCTAGCCTCCCAGTTGTATGAAAATTATCCTGTACTATAGCACTCATCAACAGCTTTCATCTGATATCCATATTGTATAAACACATTCTAGGGTACCCGGGTCAACGCTTTGGGCTATATCTCGAGACCCTAGCCTCCCAGTTGTATGAAAATTAACCTGTGCTATAGCACTCATCAACAGCTTTCATTTGACATCAATATTGTATAAATACATTCTAGGGGTATCCGGGTCCACGTTTTGATCTCAAGACCCTAGACACGTAGCGAAAAAAAAAGTAGACGTTGGCCGATTCTCAGACCTACTCAATATGCTCACAAAATTTCATGAGAATCGATTCAGCCGTTTCGGAGGAGTTCAGCCTCTAAAACCGTGACAGAAGAATTTTATATATTAGATTTTTACATGCATGGTTAAGTTTTTTCACTTTTCTCAAAAGGTTGATTTTCGAGTTATACCGTTATTCCACACATCCCCTCTATTAATGAATTAACCCCACCTCGTCGTGCTGCTTCAGAAATTATTTTACAGATCTTCAGTCCTTGATACTCATCATGCAAAATTCTTTAAAAAAAAACAATACAGCCTCAGGTACAAGTTAGACAGCGGGATCTCACCATCTTAGATAATGAGAATTCATACCATTTTGATAGATCTGCTGTTTCTGTAGGAACCAGTAACCCAGAAACTTGTAGTTGGCAGCAGAGGAAAAGGAATACCTCAGATGAACTGATGAAGACAATTGCAGAAAGAGCTAGGGCTTGATAATGTATGACTCCGGAACACTTTGCGTCGCAGTCACTGGCATTTACATTCACCACTATATAATACTAAAAATTTCATAAAGGCAATCAGGTTTACTTTCACTCACTGAGATGAATGAATGCTGTTATATCAAATGAGTTATGGCTCACATGAGAAAATACGACTACATGCATTATGCATAATATGCCCCTAAATCTCACTTGACGCTTGGCCTGACTTGTTATGGAACGCCCACAAGCGCCTAGCCTTATTGCTTAGTTTGCAAGTCCTTTGGATCAAACCCATCTTGAGTATCAGATATCACAATTATGTCAGTGGTCGCACTCTGCTATAAGCCCTTGTATATACGCATATCCGTATAGATAACAGAAAGTTTCTTACGTCTATGCTTTGGTTTTGATTACTGAGGTCAAGCTATGCAAATTAGATGCTTACCAGGCAACTTAAGAGGATGGACGCTAGTGGAGAGGACTCTGGAGAGGACGATGAGCGAAAGAACAAGCAAACGAAATTGAAAAAAAAAATTAATTTCTATTTAATCCTTTTAGTTAATAGTTAATTTCATTTATTTGCGTAAATGAATAAAATAGTGTCCCTTAAGCCTGGTTTTATTTAGCTCATTTTATCGCGAGCTCATTATATGGTTAGGTTAGGTTTAATTGGCCAGTCAATAAAGGACTCCCTTAAACTGAATGTGTCCATAGTGTTACCAGAGTTTGTTTGACGACCAAACGAAAGAACCCCAATCAGATGCCAGGACTTATAGAAGAACTCTGTCCTCCCGACAAATACTAGATGTTTGCTAGGACATCCAGATCTGGCAAATTCGCCGTCCTTAACAGCAGAAGCCCTGAGCTGGCGAGCACAGAACACGAAAAAAGAACGTGCTCAACAGTTTCCTCCTGTAACTGCTTGTTACTAACGAAGCCTAACTTATAAGCATGTGATGACGTATCTAGCTTGTATGAACATAGTGTGCCTTAAGTCTTCACTCTTCAGAGATATGAGCTACTTTGTCCGTCTAATATCGTAAGATTTGCACATGATCTTAGAAATTTTGCAGTCACGCGCTTCTATCCACGTTTTCCTGCTTGATAGATATTATGCCACCCCTGTCTTTTTTTATTTCTCCCAAACTAATTGGGACGTCTATCGTCTATTCAGCGAGTCTTGCACCCTCCTTTGCCAACTCATCGGCCTTTTCATTTATCTTATTTTCCTTTATGACCGGAAACCCAGTAAATGTGTGGCCTGAGCGAAATTTTTACATTGCTTCTTTGCATTCCAGACCAATTTTTGATGAAGTACTGTATGAGATTATTGCCTGAATCCCCGCCTGACTATCAATATAAATATTGACGCGACTGCAGCTTAAGCACGCTTCCTCCAAATTTTCTGCTGCTTTCTTCACGGCTATAATTTTCGCCTGAAAGAAGCTGCAGAAATCTAGCAGACTGTAGGATCTACTTATTTCTGGATGATCGACACAGTAGAAAACAGCAGATCCGGCCACGTCCGTTTATATAGATCCATCATTACGCTTAAAGTATGGTCTGTCGATTCAGCACCCTGGTACCAACCCTCCGGCTTAATTGTGGCCCCAATATCTCTTGTGGGGCTCAATCACTGGACCATATATTCAGTTTTACCGATATTAGATGGATCTATTCTACTATGGTTATACGGCATGCAGTCAAGCTGCCCCGAGACCTTAAGCTTTGTTGCAGTTGCTAACGCGATATTTTCGTTCATTAGCTCTGCAGGCTCGAGGTGTAGAAGGGCATGCAATGCTGCTGTCGGGTTAGTTTTTGGGGTTACTGTTATGCTAATCGTTGATAATCTGCATACCCCCTCAAGTGTTTTGGTAAAGATCTCACTTTTTGACTTTCACTAAATATTTCTAATATAATAAGATTAAGCGTCAAGCGTGACTAAGTACAACAAATAACTCAGAAATTTTAGACACTTTCTTGATACTATTTTGTATGCTTAAAATTGGCATCCATTCACTTGCGTCATAATGAAAGTGTGTGAAGCGTGAAGCGTATGCTATTAAATACAATAAAATTTTAATTATAGTAAGTCCCCACTCACATGTAATGCAAATAATGAATATGATTTCATTTCGAAAAATGAGTAAAAAATAAACACTTCAACTAGAAAGTATTATTTTTCTTTGAATAAAATTCACTTAAATTTTTGTTACTTCAGCTTCATCAGCTAACTGAAATGCGACTGCGCAAGTCTGAACAAATTTTTCTATTGTGAACTTATTTTCTTAAAAATAATTAAAATTCATATAAAATTTAAATACTTAAAGACTTTTAATTACATTTAATACTTGAACCTGTTGAATTCATCATAGCTATATGATCACATTAAAATAATTTTAAACAAATTTACATACATAGTTAGTAGTTATATACAGATGTAAATATGTGTGTGCTATAATTATTCCCTGTCTCACGTTTGATAGGACGTTTACGTGACAGTGAAATTAACTGACTACAAAATCCAGTTTTAGTGCTTATCGCGCAAATTTATTGGTGAGATATGCATTCATTTGTGTATGTGAATTAAAATTAAAGACTAAATTGTTTTCGATAAAAATTATTTTACTTAATTTGAGTCATCTTGTGGGCGGATTTAAATGTGTGCATGTATGTGCGTATAGTGCATTCCATACATATAGCATACTCAAAATTGATATGCGTGAATGGCTCTACTCTAGTTTCAATATTTTTTTTAACAACATACAGCAATAAACAAGAAAATAGCAGTGGCAATTTTTCTTTTCCAATTTTCGACATTTTAAAAAAAAAACTTCAATACATTTTTTAACTGAAACTATGTGGGCCATCCTCAAAGACATTTCCGAAAAAGTTTAAAAATACGAGACAATTTTACAAAAATGTCGACCCCTTTATTTATAGTTTTCTGAATTATTTGGAGAATTAATTTTTGTAGCACAATCAAGTTAAGTCTCACAAAGGGGCAAGGCGAATCTCATCACCTTGTATAGAGGCGGACTCAACCAATTCGCCCAGCAGTAGAATTTACATTGATATCGATTAACTGACACATTGTTGTACCAAGGCGTTGTATGGAAAATAATCAAGTAGAAGCAATCAGTTGGTTGGAATAACAAACACCTGGTACTGAATTCGCAAATGAAATATTTTTCAAGGCAAATGAAACTTTTTTCATTACAAATTAAACTTTTTTCATTACAAATTAACCTTTTTTCAAATCAAATGCATTTTTTTTTTTTTCATTTTAAGTTAAACTATAATTTAGCTTCCAATATCAACAGGTTTTGCTTTTACATTTTGTTTGACACAAGTTTCACTTTACTTAAAAAATGTTTCATTAGCTTTGAAAAAGGTTTCGTTTGGCTTGAAACAAGTTTTAATTTATTTAAAAAATTATTCGAATTGATTTGAAAAAAGTTTTATTTTATTTGAAAAAAGTTTCAAATTGAATGGAAAAGACTTTCGTTTCATTTTGAAAAAAACTTAATTTGATTTGAAAAATGGTTCAGTTCATTTGAAAAATGTTCATGTCATTCGAAAAAAGATTCATTTTATTTTAAAAAAGTTTCATTTTATTTGAAAAAAAGTTTAATTTTAATTAAGAAACGGGTTTAATTTTTTTTTCTTTGTAAAAGTATTATTTTATTTGAAAAGGTTTTATTTGATTTGAAGAAGTTTTATTTGATTTTATAAGTTTCAAATTGGAAACAGGGTTCATTTTATTTAAGAAAGCTTAATCCGATTTGAAAATAGGTTAAGTTCATTTGAAAAACTTTTACGTCATTTGAAAAAAGGTTAATTTTATCTAAAAGCTCATTTTAATTTAAACACGGTTTCATTTTGTTTAAAAAGTTTTATTCAATTTGAAAAAGCTTAATTTAATTTGAAATAGGTTCATTTAATTTGAAAAAAAAATCATTTTAATTGAAAAAAGTTTCATTATATTTAAAAAAGCTCATTTTAATTTAGAAACGGTTTTATTTTATTTATTTTTTTTTTCAGTTTCATTTTATTTGAACAAAGTTTTATTTTATTTGATTTGATAAAAGTTTCAGATTGATTGGAAAAAACTTTATCTGATTTGAAAATAGGTTCAGTTCAATTGAAAAATTTTCATATCATCTCAAAAATGTTTCATTTTATTTGAAAAAAGTTTAATTTTATTTAAAAAAAAGTTTAATTTTATTTAAAAAATCTCCTTTTTATTCAGAAACGGTTCATTTTTTTTTTTTAATTTCATTTAATTTGAAAAAGTTTTATTTTATTTGAAAAAGTTTTATTTGATTTGATAAAAGTTTCAGATTGATTGGAAAAAAGTTTAATTTTATTTAAAAGAGCTTTATTTGATTTGAGAATAGGTTCATTTTATTTGAAAAAAGTTTAATTTTATTTAAAAAAGCTCATCTTAATTTAGAAACGGTTGAGTTTTTTTTTTTTTTGGCTTTAACCCTTTCGATCCGACTTTTGTAGAATGTATATGGAAACATAATTTTTGAATATTTCAAGTTAAAATAGATCACTAAATATGTGGTAGCATGATGATCGCTGTATTTTTGTCTACAATGATATTTAAGGGCGGGACTTATGTGTCCCATTAGGGTTTTATAATGGGACATATATGACCCATACGTATTTATTACGCATGTATGCATAACATTTTTTAAACAATAAAAGTATTATTTATGAATTTTTTTATTGAATTCAGTATAAAAAAGTAAAATATTTCATTTGTACATAAGTTCATACATAGCATTTCAAAACTATATGCAAAGAGCGCAAAATAATTTATGAAGGAGGAGAAGCGAAACAGTTTTTACAAAAATACAAATTACCAGTTTTGCAAATAGTTTTCGTTCTTTTCTCAATTTTCCTCAGGGCACATGAGGCACATCGACGTCTCTTAGTTCTTAAGATCGGCAAATGATCGCCAACGTTTTTCATATTCCTCAAGCTGTTTGATCGCCTTCCCTGCCGACGACATCCTTTGTAGTCGGTGGTCTCTCTAACTTTTGATACAAAGGACTCAGCAAGTTGTACTACAAAGTCTAGAAAAGGAAGTTTTTTTCGATGCACCCCGAGTGAATAACCCACTCATTCACAGCACACATCATTCCAACGCGATAAAAACTTTCTCCCACCATTTGGTTGACCTACGATCAATATACGTTACAGAAACGCGTCCAATCACTATATAAACTTCACCAGCATCTGTACAAGCTATTCTTTGCCGCTCAGCCTGTGATTTACGCATTATATCCATCCTTTCGTTTGTGCACTGTGCAATATATTGTGACAAACTGTTTGGAAAGATTTTGCGAAATATATCATATGGTGTTGTAAGGCATGAAATGGTCTCTGCGATTTTGCAATTACGCTATTGGTGACCAATTTTCGTGGTAGGAAAGGGTCACTAGGAGAGCTCCAAATAATAACTTCTGCACTAGTGACATCAGGTACAACCGTTGCCTCGTGTTGATCTTTCAGGTTAACATCCTTATCCGAGTAGGCTTGTTCTGACTCACCTGAGTCAAATTCAGTGTCACTGTTATCTTCTGAGGGATCGTAAAGGCTATCGCTTCCACAACCAAAATGTACCTGAAAGATCCTCGTTCTGTTCGTCTTCCAGGATATCTGTGATTTCATTTTCACTTAGTTTAGTTGCCATTTGCAGTTCCTAAAAGAAATTAACATTAAACATATATAGGGTCGAAAACTATCTACTGGGACATTAATGTCCCATCAAAAAATACTGCAGGGACATAAGCGTCCCAAAGAAAATAAATATCCAAAATATTTGGAAATAAAGAACTAAATATATATTTTTTAACTTACCGTAAAGAAATGCAGCTTCCGATTTAAAAATAGTAAATAATTAACGCTTTTGAACAATTATTTTAACCACAAAAACGCAATTAGCACGAGTTTCTTTGAGAACTGTCGACATATTAATTAGTATTAATTCGAACCCGCGATCTTACAAATCAGTAGGCCGATATAACAACAAAAGTTGTTAATACATCCCAGAGCACGGGGAAAAAAGTGTCGACAAAATTTGACTCTATGGCAGCATTGCCATCAAACAAGTCCAATTTTCACATTCATTCTGCAACAGATGTCGCAGTGTTGTGAATATCAATTGGCAAGAACCAGAATAGAAGTAGGATTAATGAAGACAAACAAAAAACCGCTGTGATGGCTGAATGGTTATAGCAGCGGCGCCTAAACGTTGCCGATGAAGGAATTTAGCAGTTCCCGAAATGGATCTATACAACGAGCTTTGGCAGTTGTCTAAATTTTTTCTTTCTTCTATTCTAATTTAATAATTTTTTCAATTAAGAAAAAATTTATCATAACAATAATAATGATAAAATAATTATTGTTAGGCCTTGAACTCGATTCGAACCCGCAAAATTTTATTTTATTTGAAAAATCTTAATTTGATTTTATATAAAGAAAAGCTCATTTAATTTAGAAACGGTTTTATTTTTTTTTTTAGTGCCATTTTATTTGAAAAAGTTTTATTTCATCTATATATGGGGTATTCCATCCCATTTCGACCAATTTTGAACCCGACCACTTTAAAATTGGCTGAAAGTTTTTCTTCTTTTTCTAGCTTACGAAAGACGTTTTTCAGAATATTTTCAAATTTTTTCATCCAACTCAAAAAAAGTCATGAATTTAAAAAAAACACCGTTTTTGTTTTCAAAATGCTATAACTTTTGACCGTTTGGGATCTTTTTTTTAATTTATTTTAAATGTACTTTTCGGAAAAAATACAAAAAAAATTATTAAGTTTTTTTTTGTAATTTTTGAGTTTTTCGAGATTTTTCGAATTTCGCCCTTTTTTTGTTTTTCTCATAAAAAACTTCAATCAATTCTGCAATCAGCCCCACTAATCCCGGAGTGGGCTGATTTTTTTTTTTTTTTTTTTATTTAATTGAAAAAAAAACTTTAAAAATTTTTTTAAATTTTTTCCAAAAAGTACATTTAAAAACAAATTTTAAAAAAAAAAAAAAGATCCCAAACGGTCAATTTTTGAAAACGCTATAGCATTTTGAAAAAAACACCGTTTTTTTTTTTAAATTCATAACTTATTTTGAGTTGGACACCGTTTTTGTTTACAAAATGCTATAACCTTTTTCAAAAATTTACCGTGTGGGATCATTTTTTTTTTTTAATTTGGTTTTAAATGTACTTTTCGGAAAAAATACAAACAAATTTTTAAATTTTTTTGTTTCAATTAAATAAAAAACAAAATCGGCCCACTTCGGGATTGGTGGGGATGATTGCGGAATTGATTGAAGTTTTTTATGAGAAAAAAAAATGGAGAGATTCGAAAAATCTCGAAAAACTTTAAAAATTTGTTTGTATTTTTTCCGAAAAGTACATTTAAAAACAAATTAAAAAAAAAAAGATCCCAAACGGTCAATTTTTGAACAAGTTATAGCATTTTGAAAACAAAAACGGTGTTTTTTTAAAAATTCATAACTTTTTTTGAGTTGGATGGAAAATTTCGAAAAAATTCTGAAAAACGTTTTTCGTAAGCTAGAAAAAGAAGAAAAATTGTCAGCCAATTCTAAAGGGGTCGGGTACAAAATTGGTCGAAATGGGATGGAATACCCCATATATAAAATTCAAATTATGTATATATGTAGGTATAGATCGGTTTGCGTCCTAAACGGATCGACCGATCACAACCAAATTTGCACAACCCACTAGAAACCTTCCAGGAATGGTCATAGGCTAATAATAATTTCGATATATAAAAGGGGCGTGGCACCTCTCATGCAAAATGAATATTTGGTACTACATAACTCTGAAGGTATTCATGCTAGAACGGTGAAATTCAGTGAGGAGTTATATGAGGTCAATCCCCAACACCACCAAGAAAATGTGGGGTGAGGGAGCAGGCTCCCATACAAATGGAATATATCATAATGCATATCTGTGAAAGTAGTAATGGTAGGATAATGTAAATTGGTAAGGAGCTATATGACGTTAGGTCCTAACACCTTCAGTAAAATGTGGAATTGGGGAAAAGGGGGCATGGCACCTTCCCTACAAATGGAATTTTTCAAAACTATGGCTGCCGTACTAGCTTATGTTATTTTAACAGCTAAAGTTTTTTGTTAATTTCAATCTGTCTACATCTTCTATATCTATATAAAATTCAAACAAACTATACAACTTATCAATCCATTGACACAGTCGTGGAAGAATCGTAAGCTGTGTATTGTCCGGTTGAGTTTCTTAACTCCTTGGAGCCATCAAGAATTCCTCCTCATAGAATGATCCTTAAAGAAGGGTCCATAATAATTATGCTTCGTAATTTGGATCCTCCGCGCTTATGCAATGGGACAAGGCTTATCATCACAAAGCTCCAATGTCTTTGAAGCAATGATTTTATCGGGAAATTTCGAAAACAACAAAGCTTTCCCTTTAAAGTTTGCCATTTAATTTCAAACGCTTCCAATTTCCTATTTGGTTGGCCTTCGCAATGTCTATCAATAAAGCTCAAGGACATTCATTAGCTGTAGTAGCAGTAAATCTTACCACCTCATGTTACACCCATGGCCAATTATAGGTAGCCTGCTCCAGAGTTGGCTCATCGAAAAATCTTTTTATTTATACTCCAAATAATTTTCAAAAAATATTGTATATCCTATGGTTTCAGCAGTACCTAAATTCGCAAATACACATCCTTAAAATAAGTTTGAAAATTTTGTTACTTATTTTGCATATTTTTATAGAAACGTGGGGTGGAACCATCGGGTATAAGCTAGTTTGATATAAGTTTCATTTAACTTAAAAAATATTCATTTGACCTGAAATGCTAAATATGTATCTAGATCTTCTAGAATAGATTTTTATAAGAGAAATATTGAAACTTAATTGAAATCATACTATAAATAGTTAAATCAAATGATACTTTTCATATATACATATGAACTACACTGTAAGCATCTACAATGTATGTAGATTCTAGATACATCACAGCACATATATTCTGTTTTTATCTAACGACGTGATTGAGTAATTCAGCGACTTCACTGTCTATAACAATTAACTTCATTTAAGAAAACAACAAAATGACTTGTACTCTATTTTTTCAGTTTCACACGCTACTTAAACCAAATTTATTCTGATTTTATTATGCACTTGAATTTGTTGTGAATAATCGTATTTAAAATTTCCTAGAACAACAGGGCGTATACTTAACTAGCATCGATAATGGGATGACATATGTAGACATAAATTAAATTCATTTTAAATAAACATATTAAATTTGAACACTAAATTACTAAAACAATCCCTTTTTTACTTTACTTATATGTAAGTACCTAGATAAAAACATAAAAAAAATCATAACAAATATGTTAATTTTCCATAAAATTGTGAGTTGTTTAGCGTCAAATAGTCGAACATATGAAGTGAAATGACTTCCATGTCATATGATTAATGGATTGTCTTTTTATAAACGAGGCCCAGCTAAATATGCTATGTTCTTACTTAGAACGTCAAATAACTGCATCATTCGCTAAAAGTGTTGGAAAATTAAAAAAATTCTAAAAAGTTGTTAATGACAATTACGAGAAAATTGACGGTCAATACAAAATAGTGTGAGCCTTCTAAACTGTTAACTAGATATAATATTGTATTTTAAATTAGTTTTTGTGTTTGTGAGAAAATTTAAAAAATGTCTACTAATGAAACATGTAAATACTTTGCATTGAATTTGTTAAACTAAGTGGAATAATAACAACACTCAGCTTGTTCGAAACTATTTCTGAATGCAAATTGGCAAGCTTATGGATGGCTATGAATGTTACGCTAAGATTTAACTATTGATAAACACTATCTGCCTTGTATAATAAAGGTTTCAAGTCCTGTTAAACTAACTAACTTAACAAAATCATCCAGTTTAAACAGTACACATATTATATGTATGTATGTATATTATAGAACGGAAAAGTGTGATGGGACTATATACCGATCTTATATCACCTTACAATCGCTGACCACACAAAACATGTAATATGAGACCTCAATGCTTTGCACACTGCTTGGTTGTCATATTAAATGCTTCCTTCTTGTCGCCGAATTGAATTTTCTAAGAGGATGCCGCCAACCTGCTTGATTCAAATTACTTCTGCATGAAATCCACATATTTGGAAGGAGGATGGAAATTTCAAACTTTTCACTGTATGTCTGCTCTTAGATCTCAGTAAATTCATTACAAGTCGGTTTCGAGTGAGAACCCTGCTAAAGCACCAGTTTCTGCGCAAGGGGAAATTCAACACAAAGTTGCTTTCAAAGTTCATTGAAAGCAAAAGGTAGTCCTGTTTCAGACCTGTTTCAGCTACACGTATCTGAATTTTGGCCCAGCATTATATTAACCGCTTTTGTTCGACGCGACCATAGTCCTTATATTTTTGATGTGTAAATATCTTTGATCACGGAATGGGAGAAGAGGTGAGTGTAAGCGAAGATGCGCCAGAATGATGCGTGTCTGCTTTGGAAGTTTGCTTTCCACACCTGCCAGTTCCGGGTATTTGTCCTTAAAAACGGGGTTCACCGGTCAATCTTTGGCGTAGTGGTCCGATAACTTTATGTCACTCCTTTTCTTTATAAAGTTGAAGTGCCGTGTTTCTTCATAGTGTTTACCGATATAACTTCTTAAGTTTCTGGGAGGGGGCCTTTTCCACCAGATGTACATATGTTGGTATGCGCATTTTTCTGAGTATTCAGTAGAAGCTGTTTGTTCAGCTCTTCATTTCTCTCCTTTATGGAGAGTTTTCTCGCCTCAGCAAGTACATGATGATGCAGAGACATAAGAAGATATGCCGTGGCCTTGCTGAGCGCGGTGTTTAAACAGGCCTGTAGTTTCTTGTAGTGCAACCAGACGGTCCAAATGCTAATGACTTCTTCAATATAACTAAGGTTATTGACGATTTATCAGCTGGTTATCGACGGATTATGGGTGAGATATCTGACTTTTTTCGATGATATCGGTTTGTTATAGATTTGTTATCAATTTGTTGTATAGATGTTTCTTATGGACGAGTTATCGAAGTGTTATACACAAATTTCTTATGGATAACAAACCTTGAGTTATTGGTTTTTATCGATAGGTTATCTATTAATAATAAGTTATCGGTTTATTAGCGAAAACTTATGGATTTGTTATCGTAGAGTTATAGAACTATTATCGATGTTATCGAAAAGTTATCGATTTTTTAAGAGAGCGCTACTTATTTGTAATCGGCTAGTTATCGATGATTTGTTAAAAATAAGTAATTGGTTTGTTATCGAGGTGGTATCGGTGTGTTCTCAACCAACCATCGGTTTGTTTTTGAAGTGTTATCGGCTTGCAATCGATAACAACGTTACCGACGGCTTATAAAAACGGCTAATAAAGCAAATTAATCAAAAATTTGGAATGTAAACAAAGCTGCTATGTAAGCAAAAATCACATGGTTGGAAAATTGATAACCAAAAACCATAAGAATCGAACTTTTGCAAAATACCGCCAGCATGAACATTTCCTCGAATAACGTATTACGCAAGAGTGAGCGCAACTTTGGAAAACCCATGAGTCTGACTTTGCTGATATAGCAAACAATTTGAAAGAAAAAAATTAGAAGAATATTTATTTCTTTATTTGTCCATATTTAAATCGAAGCAAATGCTTATAAACACAAGTTTAGTAGTTTGCAGAAAAATGTATATTAAATACAAATGTAATAAATTCTCGTCACCTTACAGCGCCTACGTTTCAAACTCACATAGAGCACCTATTGTGGGAATAATAAACTTAATTACAAAATTTTCCCACAATTGTCTCAAGTTGAGATTTGTGTGTCGTAGCGTACAGCAAATATATATAAAGGCGTCTGTTAATTATAAAATTTATTTTTTTTATGAGACGCCTTCTAGAATTTTAGTTTACGACGTAATACGAAATATCAACGCAAGAAAGATATATTTATACTCAGCGTGTTTTGCACACAGAGTATATTAACTTTGATTGGATAACGGTTGGTTGTACCGGTATAAAGGAATCGAGATAGATATAGAATTTCATATATCAAAATCATCAGTATCGAAAAAAAATTTGATTGAGCCGTGTCCGTCCATCCGTCTGTCCTTTGGCACGATAACTTGAGTAAATATTGAGATATCTTCACCAAATTTGGTACACTTGCTTCTCTGGACCCATAATAGATTGGTATTGAAAATGAGCGAAATCGGATGATAACCACGCCCACTTTTTATATATATAAAATTTTGGAAAACACAAAAACCTGATAATTTAGTAAATAATACACCTAGAATGTTGAAATTTGACATGTGGACTGATATTGAGACTCTTGATAAAAATTTAGAAAAATTTTTCAATTTTACAAATATTATTAATCATAAATCAAAAATCGTTAAACCTACCTTAACAAAATTCGGCAGAGAGGTGGCCTTTACTATATGGAATGATTTGAAGAAAAATTAACGAAATCGGTTAAGGACCACGTCTACTTTTATATAGAAGATTTTAAAAAGGGTCGAGGACGAATAAAATAAGCTATATCTTTGCCAAAAAGAGCTTTATATTAATGGTATTTCATTTCCCAAGTGGATTTATAACAATAAATAGGAAAAACTTCAAATTTAAAAAATGGGCGTGGCATCGCCCCTTTTATGACTAAGAAATTTTCTATGTTTCGGGAGCCATAACTCGAAGAAAAATTAACGGATCGTAATAAAATTGGGTACACAAATTTTCCCTATAGCAGCAAATATTTCTAGGAAAAATGGACGAGATCGGTTAAAGACCACGGCAACTTAGATATAAAACAAGTTTAAAAGGGTCGTAGATTAGAAGAATAAGCTATAACTTAGCAAAAAATTGATTTGAACCATTGATATTTCACGTATCAAGTTTTATTGTAAGAGGAAATGGGGAGACATGTTTTTTTAAGCAGGCGGTGCCACGTGTTATGTAGAAAAGTAATTTATCTGAAATGAAATGTACAATTGAAGCTCACGCTGAGTATATAATGTTCGGTTACACCGAAACTTAGACACCTTTACTTGTTTGAATATAAAATCATACTGGATTTAGAAATGGTTAACTTAGCCATTCTGCCTTTCTGAAATGGCCATAAAGTCAACTTATATTTTTCTAGGGGTTAAAATTTCATTTTTTTTTTTATTTTTTTATAGCGCGATTTTTTACTCCAACTTTTTGTATTTGGTGCTGCTTTTCCTTTACACTGGTTTCACTCTAGTGGGAAATAGAAAATAAAAAAAAAACCTTTCCAACTTAATATCTAATGCATCCTGTGGAGCTTTTTTGTTGTTGCGCCGAAATAATCTCAGTGTCAAACGAAAATTTCCTAAATCTTAATTATTTATGTCAAATTTAAAAAGTAGAGTCAATTGACCTTATGGCCCTTAGAAGTGGTAACAAAGCAAATTGATCTTATGGCCGTTGATCATAAAGTGAGTTGACTTTATGACCGTTGACCTTAAGTCACACCACCAATATAATTTTATTTCGGTGAGCGCTGACCAAAAAACGCAGATGAAAATCGATCAAATCGTGCACAAACAACGTGCTCGAGTATTGCTTGTTAGAACTATTTGATAAAAAGTAGGCCTTTAGCACATCTTATTTGAGTAAAAGTTCTGGTTATCCTGTAACCTCGAAACCGTAGAACCTACAACTCAAGAAGGATCATACGAAACTAATACGTTGTTGTGTAAAAAACAAGGTACGTATTTATATCAAAGGGAATCGGTACCTGGTCAGTAGGTGGTTTAGTAATATAAGTGATTAGGGATGTCAACAAATAATCCTTTGATTAAATTAATCGATTAGTTTGCATCACTTAACGACTTAACTGCATCGTTAACTTGTATTTCCTTAACATATTATTAATCTTTGCGATCTTGGTATTAGTCACCAAGCCTGGCACTACCCGCTCCATGAGTGTAAGTGTGTACATCACCTCAGCATGGAAAATTTGTGTCAAGAAGTGCGTCGATGGTCACTTCACTACTACGCGTCACTTTGCGTTCTTTTCTTTATTAGTCCGTGGACTGATTTCCCCCGGCAAATACATTTCTCGACCGCGCTGTTTTACTGAGGCGCTCAATGTTTGCATGGACATTTTTCCACGAGACTCTCTTTACGCTTATAGAATCTCAAGAAATTCCTATACTCGCCCCTGTACGCTTCGGTTACGGCGACCCAGCTTAAACATTTATTTTTCCTGTCTGCTCAGAAAACTCAGCTACTTGCTCCACTACCATGTTGATTTGATTTTCATCTGAATATTCTAAGAGGACAATATCTGTTACAGGCAGTCGCAAGCGTAATTCATAGAAAGTTATTGGATTCCTCCAGTTGCACTATGGAGGCAATCTTTTTGGGCTATCCGAGTTTTGTTTCTAAATACTTCTGGAACTTGGTGGAGTTCGTTGGCATAGGGTTTCTAAAGGTTCCTCCTTCTCGAACCCTCTTCAGGGGAATGCAGAAGCTGATATACGCTTGGTCAGATAAGGATGTTCTATCAAAGACCGTCCTAGGAAGCTTCTAGTATTTTCCAAGAGGACGGAGTTATTTTATAACATAGGTCCTGGTTTTTGATAGAGTTTTTCAGTTTGGTCATTAAAACAAACTTCTGGTAACACTACGGACTCAATCAGTCTATGTGAGGTCTTCATGGACCGGCCAGTTCAACTTAACCTAAAGACCGTGCAGTTATACCTTGATATATCACGTTCACAATTCAATGTGGTATCAAGAACAATGATGGGTGTTGGACCGACAAAGGACTATTAACATCGATAAGACTCCCCTTCGGGGAGTGTCTATATCGCTAAATCAGTTACAACAATGTGTTGGACCAACATACATATGTAGGGACACTACCCCTGTTATCTATCTGTAAATTACTTTTTAGCATGTAACAATATAGGCACTCGCCTCCATCATTTGTATCACTTCTACCCCACGCATTGTGGTGCGCATTTGCATCCGCGCCTATGACCACGTTCTTGCAATCCCCTGGTGGCGCCTTCGCATTATGAGCAATATAACACCACTGCGAGTTCCTTAGTAATAAGGCAGAATACGTTAGTGTGACTATTTCCTTACTATAATTACAGCTCCAACTCTGCCTTCCCATTGTGCGCAGTAAACGACGAATCCTCGCGCGCTGAGCCCGGAAACCCTTCCTTCTGATGAGAGCCGTAGCTCCTGGATCAGCACCACTGAATGTTACCCTCCAACACCCTAGTCCGAACCTTTTGTATAAGAAGGTCTTACGAAACCACTTACATACTAAGCTTTTGGTAACGTTTATACACTTTCAGACGGTTGGTTGATGTCACTAAAGCGAGTAAACTAAATTTCCCAACAGTAGTTCGCATACAAAATCATCGCAATGAGGGTCGTTTCGCTTTGCATTGATGATGATTAATGAATAAAAAATGTTGCTATGTAATGACTTAACACGTGGCTACCGTTTCACATTCCACTCATCAAGTACATATGTTCGTACATATAAATGAGCCAAAATAAGAAACGATTGCTTGATGGTGAGATAAATGGAAAAAATGTTAGCTTTGATTTTTTTTCAATATTTTTCTATCGCAAATGATTTCATTAAGCGTTTTTTTATGAGTGGCGTGTATCGAAGTGGGAATTTACATACATGTATACGGGGCATTCCACAACAACTCATCCTATTGATAAATTTTGCTTAGCAGATTTTGCTGAGGTTTTGCGATCTTGTCTTAACTTTTGACAAAGGTGATCCAACTTCGACAATTCTTTACATATTCTTACCAAAAGAAAGTCCGTAATTTTTAAAATTCATGTCTTTAGACAAATTAAAAAAAAAATGTTTAAATAAGTATTTAAGACCACGTGCTTCTCTAAAAATTGTTCATAATTACCGTTTATCGAAGAACAAAACTAATTAATTAAAAAATTAAGGAGTTAAGTACGAAAATGAAGATAGTTTCGTTATATGTAAACTAGATCTAACCCCTTTTTCTATGGGTTCAAGAAGGTTTTAAAATTTCAGCGAAATCGGTTATTGCAAAAGGCTAGGGGCTTAAGGGGTAATTTCCGTAAGCATTACGAGGAATTACGGCACCCGCGAACACAGCCGTATGAAGCAAAAAAATACAAGCAAGTCCTTTGTGATATTTACAAATAGGGGTCGGACCTCTATGTCAGGAACTCGCAGCAGAAGAACGCACTCTCCCTAAGGAAACGCGCGTCACTCTAGCTCAACTTCGATCTGGATACTGTAACTTACGTATCCAGAATCAACCCCTACATACGAAAGTATGTCCTGCTTCAAATGAGTCCCCACATGACATCAACCATCTCTTCACTTGTAATGTGGAACCAACGCCTCTGTTGAAACAGCAAGTTTCCTTCGACTCCTGTTAGAGGACATTGATAACAATTTGTGATCGGTCGCACCTATTGGATGTTGCGAAGCACTACTACAACAACAACAACATTACATAAAATTAAAGAAAAAAAAACTTTTTTAAAAATAAGCTTTTATTATTTTGGTTAATAAAATTAACTAAAAAGTAAACAATAAATTGACTCTAAAGAAATATAACACTTTATAAGTTCATTGTAAGCTTAAACGATAATTAGGCTTTTTCGTCTGCGACAAAAAAATTCTATATTGTACATAATTATATATTTTTAACATTAAAACTTTACACCTAAATTATTAAATCTTACAGTTTATATCACAGTTCTAATTGTTCTAATTAAAAACGTGTTAAATTTTGATGGTATAATTAAGAACATTTAGGATCTCCTTTTCTTGCTATCGCAATGTAACACGCTTTTATTAGAACAATTAGGACTGCGATATAAACTGTAAGATTTAATAATTTAGGTGTAAAGTTTTAATGTTAAAAATATATAATTATGTACAATATAGAATTTTTTTGTCGCAGACGAAAAAGCCTAATTATCGTTTAAGCTTACAATGAACTTATAAAGTGTTATATTTCTTTAGAGTCAATTTATTGTTTACTTTTTGTTAATTTTATTAACCAAAATAATAAAAGCTTATTTTTAAAAAAGTTTTTTTTTCTTTAATTTTATTTTTTACTTTTTAGTTCATTTTATTAACAAGTAATAGAAGCTTGTTCTTATAAAAGCTTTAAATATAAGTATAGGGGGTGAAACAAAAACACATATATCAGTTACATCTGCGTATAATGCGT
The DNA here is from genome assembly GCF_040869045.1 of Eurosta solidaginis. NCBI lineage: Eukaryota > Metazoa > Arthropoda > Insecta > Diptera > Tephritidae > Eurosta > Eurosta solidaginis. The sequence goes on from NC_090323.1 coordinate 46,263,029, forward strand.
ATTGGAATTTATTAGTACACATTTTATGCGCAGCAACTTCAGAGGTGTATTTAAAGTTTAAAGCATTGTAAATATAAGTATTGAAGTCATGAGCCTGGGCATTCGTGCAATTTTAGTGATGTAAATTGCATGGCGCCAGCGCCAATGCGGTGCCAGCTCAATGGTAGCTCATTGACGAAATTACTCCAAGCGAATTTTTGACGCTTCTTAGTAGTGAGTGCGTAGTATATTTTACTTGCGCTATTGAGTGAAACGACTTTTGTGTGTCAGGCACGAGTTTGGTGTTATTGGCGCTACTGGCAGTGATGACACTGAGCTGTTGACGGTAGCGCTGGTAGTTCAGATTTTGAATCAGAGAAAGAATTGATGACCCGTGTGAATTATTATGGCTTTGGCCGTGTAAATTATTATGGTGTATTTGTATATTTTAGATTTAATGCACAATTAATATTTGTGTGTTTGAGCGGCCAAATAATAACAGTAGTATTGCTAAAGTGCTGCTTAGTTGATGGAATGTCGCTAATTTCTTAGCGATGATCAGCAGATTGTCAATATTTCGTTCAACGGACGCGCGAAATTGCCACATCTGCTCAAATTTTCCAAAGATTTTCCATTCTTGATTTAACTTAAGCTGTTATGCCAATATTTTTCAGCCAGCTTTTTTCAAATAGGTAATTTTTCCAAAAGCAAAATAAATTACAGAAAAGATTACAGGGTTAAACAGCCTTAAAAATTCAGCTATGTTGGTTATACACAGAAATACAACAGAGGGTTGTGTCTCCGCTTTTCGCAAGCGATGAGATTCACCACGCGTGACACGTGATTCACCACGTCCAAATATCACAATCCACGGATAGGTACCGGCGTGTTTGTATGGGACTTAGGCTGTTATGCCAAAGTAAATACAAATCTTTACCGATAACTGTGTTATCGATTAATTTATCGAATTCTAACAAAGTAATATTGCATTGTCATCGGAGTTATACATGTGTGCAAAATTTCAGCTCAATCGGACACCGGGAAGTGTATCAAATTTAACTTGCAAGATTCCATTACAGACAACAAAAGTGAAAGTAAATAAAAGCTTATAATAAAAAAGCCATTGTCTCAACTTGAGTTATCAAGGAATGGCCCATATACATCAAATTCTATGATTTCATTACCCGAAACTGTTAATAATCACTGCAAATATTATTACACACAGTGGCAGAAAAAAGATTTTTTTTAATTATCTTCTTTAGAATTTTTACATATCTTCTTCACTAATCATGTTGATTAGCCCGATGGCAGATCTGTATGGCTCTTAATAAGCCTTAGAGCACTTAAAGCTACAACCTTAACCTTGAATCGAAAAATCACGTACAATGACCATAGTAAATTTGCAAGAGCGGTTTTAATGCAGCAATTTTTCCCTCCACGCACGTACAATTTTATGATTAGGTAGATAATGATAGGTAATTACTGCTTAAGTAGACATAATGACGCGCAATAAAGAATAATTGTTTTTTTTTATACTCAGAGTGCTTTGCACACAGAGTATATTAACTTTGATTGGGTAACGGTTGGTTGTACAGGTATAAAGGAATCGAGATAGATATAGACTTTCATACATCAAAATCATCAATATCGAAAAAAAATTTGATTGAGCCATGTCCGTCCGTCCGTCTGTCCGTTAACACGATAACTTGAGTAAATATTGAGATATCTTCACCAAATTTGGTACACCAGCTTATCTGTACCCAGAATAGATTGGTATTGAAAATGAGCGAAATCGGATGATAACCACGCCCACTTTTTATATATAAAACATTTTGGAAAACACAAAAAACCTGATTATTTAATAAATAATACACCTATAATGTTGAAATTGGACGTGTGAGCTGATATTGAGACTCTTGTTCAAAATTTTAGAATTTTTTTAAATGGGCGTGGCACCGCCCACTTGTGATAAAATAAATTTTACAAATATTATTAATCATAAATCAAAAATCGTTAAACCTATCGTAACAAAATTCGGCAGAGATGTTGCTTTACTATAAGGAATGCTTTGACGAAAAATTAACAAAATCGGTTAAGGACCACGCCCACTTTTATATAAAAGATTTTTAAAAGGGTCGTGGACAAATAAAATAAGATATATCTTAGCGAAAAAGAGCTTTGTGTCAATAGAATTTTTCTTTCTAAATTGAGTTATAACATTAAATTGGAAAACACTAAAAATTTTGAAAATGGGTGTGGCACCGCCCCTTTTATGACTAAGCAATTTTCAATGTTTCGGGAGCCATAACTCGAAGAAAAATTAACGGATCGTAATAAAATTTGGTACACATATTTTATTTAGCAGGAAATATTTCTGGAAAAAATGGACGAGATCGGTTAAAGACCACGCTCACTTTTATATAAAACAAATTTAAAAGAGTCGTAGACTAGAATAATAAGCTATGACTTAGCAAAAAATAGTTTTGAATCAATGATATTTTACTTATCAAGTTTTATTGTAAGAGGAAATGGGGAGACATTTTTTAAACGGGCGGTGCCACGTGTTATGTAGAAAAGTAATTTATCTGAATTGAAATGTACAATTGAAGCTCACGCTGAGTATATAATGTTCAGTTACACCCGAACTTAAGACACCTTTACTTGTTTATTTTGACTTCTGATTTTTAACTCTTCTTTGTATTGAAGTTGTTGTAACAAATACAAAATTAAAGTGTTGAGTGTTGTGCCTACCTATTTGGTATACAAACATTTTCTATCAATATCACTAATTTCATTCAACTAACGCTAAAATTCGTCAATTATTAATCAAAACATGTACTTAATTAGATAAATAAAATCAAATTTGGACATTTGAACGAGATGCGTTTTTATTGCATTTGCTATTAGTTGTTTTTTTTTTTTTTCTAGTCTCTGCTATAGCCGCATTGAACTTAAGATAGCAAATTAAGCCCTGTATAGGTCGGACTAGATTGAAACCTTCGACTTAATCGTCAGCTATTACTCTTTGCGGGTTGTCTAATAGAGCTGACAATTATCCGCTTACCAGTAATTTAGTCACAGAGACTCAGACATCACATATCCAGCGATAGCTCCGCTGGAATAGCCGTGTGACACAATTGTCATTACTATACATAAAATTAAAGACCCTAACTTGCCTAGAACAAAACAGCCGATCCATTAGATGATTAGATTAGATTGATATTTATTATTAATATGTTTACATATTTTTTGATTTCACAATAAATTTTAAATATCACAAATTTATTTTCATTTCACAGGCGTGTATGATATATATATATTAAGTAATAAAAAGTAATAAAAAAGTAGTTTAGTCTCGAATAACATCTATGCATAGCCGTTTAAAATTCAGAATATTATTCTCTCCTTTGATATAATCAGGTAACGAGTTAAATATGTTAAGGCCCATATATAATAATGTGTTTTGGGCTGCAGTAGTCCGCTGTAATCCTAGTCGAAAGTCATTCGCATTCCGCACAGCATATTTGTGTGTATCTCTAACATACTGAATGCAACATGTTAAATACTTCGGCGCCATGTTGTGTTTAATTTTAAAAATCATTACTAGTGTATTAAGCATCAGTTTTTGCTCAATATTTAGCCATTTCAATGTTTCAAGCATGTGATTTATTGGGGTGTGTTTGTGGCATTTTATAATGGATCTCATACATTTGTTTTATAATTTCTGTATTCTTCCTATTTGTGATTGGTTACAAGATGTGTACAGAATTGTGGAACAGTACTCAAAATGTGGCTTTATGATTGTATTGTATATTTTTATTGCTGTTAAAGTGTCTAATTTATTTCGTATTCTTCTAAAGAAATACATTTTTTTGCAGCTTTTTTACACAAATAGTCCACGTGATTGTTAAATTTGAGCTCATTGTCTATTATTACACCTAAGTATTTCATATTAGTTACTTGCTCAATACTAGTATTATTTATCACTAAATTTATTTCGCTATTTGTATTCATCACCATTACTTTTGTTTTCTGTTCATCCAATTTGAGCCTATTCATTTTAAGCCATTTCATAATTTCATCTATATCATATTCTAACTTTCGTTTACATTCTTCCACTGTTTCTGCTTCTGTATATACCAATGTATCGTCGGCATACATTACCACTTTGTATTTTGAAATCACTTTTTCTATATCATTTATGTAAATTATAAACAGAATTGCTCCCAGAATCAATCCTTGGGGCACCCCTGTATTCACATATGAAAAACTTGATTTTGTGGATTTTATTTTTGTTTGCTATCTACGATTTGTAAGGTAGTCCTTAAACCAAAGTAGCTCTTTTCCTCTTATTCCATACATATACAGCTTTTTATAAGAACACCTCCGTCTCTCTAATGCTCTTTTAAAATCAAGAAATAGCGCTGCTAATATTGTTTTTCGTGGACGCTTCTTCCACTCACTTACGACGAAGTTTATTGCACTTTCACATGAATGATTCTTACGAAATCCGGACTGGTTTAGAGACAGTATATTATTAGTTTCTAGGTACGTTTGTAGTTGATTTTTCACAACACTTTCCATTATTTTTTCAAATATCTTAAGAATATTTATTGGACGAAACTTTCCAGATTTTTTTGTTTTAGCGCTTTTTTCAACTGGCACTACCAATGAGTCCTTCCATTCATTTGGGAATACTCCGTTCATTAATGAATGATTTATTAACTTTGTTAAGAAAGGCCCAAGCACATTCCAGTTCTCCAAAATTATCTTTGGGCTCACATTATTCCAATCTTTTTTGTTCTTAAGTTGTTTACAAATTGCCTTTAGTTCGCAAATTTGTATTTCTTTAAAATACAAGGTTTCAGGACAATGATCAATATTGTTAAAATATATTTCTTTATCAATTGAATGATCTATTAATGCTATGCTCTCAATGAAATATTTATTGAGCTTATCAGCTATTTCATTGTCATCCCTTATTTCTTCGTTTTTATAAATAATAGAGCCTATTTCGTTTACATCTTTGCTAAGTATTAAATTTTTAAGTATTCTCCACATTTCTTTTTGATTTGTTGCGCTATTGATTTTTAGCTTAAAGTATTTATTTTTTGCCTTTATTATCTCTTGTTTATATGTTTTACATGCACTTTTATAAATTAGCCATGAATTGGTATCGTCCATTACTCTTGCAGCTTGGTATGCTCTAATTTTATTTATTTTTAGCTTCTTTAACGTTGAGTTAAACCATTTGTTGCGACTTGAGCTATTTCTAATCGTTCTACTTCTCGTATTAGCTACCACCAATTCTTGTATGCACTTTTCTAGAATAACAGTGTTTTCATTTACATCATATGCGTTACTATGTTTTAGGTGGCCCTTTTTTCTTGGTTCAAGTCTTAAAATGGCATATGTCTGCCCCAGATTTACATAGTGGCATTATTTAATCAATCATTTAAATAAAAGCTGTTTATCAGCTCAGTACGAGTTTAAACTCGAGGTTAAGTTGACTGCCAATTTGTTCAATAACATAAAATTTTGGTGCTCATTGCGGTTGAAGACCCACTTGCAGAACTGTAAATTAACTTTTTAACTCAGAGTTAACCTGACATGGAGGGGTTAAACTCATACATTTTACGCATATTATTTAAATTAACTCTGAGCTAAAAAAAATAACTTGCCATCCTGCAAGTGACACTTAAACTCTAGTCAACTTTAACTCGAGTTTAAACTCGCACTGAAAAACTGGATCTTAAAACAAAAGTGGAAATAAGAGAAAGGAGCAGGTAAGGGGAGAGTAGGAGCGGGTATGTTGGTATTCAAGTAAACAAAGAAATTAAATAAAAAAAATAAATATAAGGCGCGATAACCTCCGAAGAGATCTAAGGCCGAGCTTCTCTTCCAATTTGCGTCGTGCTTCTCTTGATTTTCCCTACAAATTGGCCGGACGGGATCTACATGTTTTATGCCGACTCCGAACGGCATCTGCAATGCAGATGAGTTTTCACTGAGAGCTTTTCATGGCAGAAATACACCCGGAGCGCTTGCCAAACACTGCCGAAGGGCGACCACTCTTAGAAAACTTTTCTTCTAATTGAAAAACCTTATTTCTAAAATTTTGATGTTGTTTTGCCCGGGGTGTGAACTCAGGGCATACGGTGTGGTAGGCGGAGCACGCTACCATCACACCACGGTGGCCGCAAAAAAATTGCTTTCAAAAAATAAAAATATCTGATAATAGATTTCTGCGACAGCAACGCGCCGAGTAATAGCTAGTATAATATTATTCAAGAGAATGCAACACAGAAGGAATCACTTTTTGAAGTGCCTACAATATCGATTTGATGGCAAGAAGATTAATCGTCGAAAACGTTGTTATCAATATCAAATCGATAATTTTTCAATAACACAGCGAGCACGTTTGGACAAAAATCGTTGAAAAACGACTACAAACCAAAAACAGACTGAGCGAATTCCGATAAAAACCGATGAAAAAATGACAACAAGTCGGTAACAAATCAATAATACGCCAATTATGAATCGGTAACACTTCAAATATAAATCCATCAAAATCCACATGTTTTCGATAACAAATCATTCTTGAAAATAAAGCGAAGAATTTTCAATAAGTCATCGATAAAGTTTGTTTTCAATAACAAATTTTCAAAAATTCGATAACAAATCGATAATTTCTCATCGATAATACGTCGATAACATGCCGATAACCTATGATAGAGGAATAAAAAACTGGAAACTTTGTCGAAACACAAGCCGTTAACACCTCCATAACAAATCGATAAAGAGCTGATCAGTTTCGGTTTAGGCTTTAGTTTCTCATCCTTCCTTTCATTTACACTTACAGCCTAATAAATCTGTCTTGGCCTTACTCTCTCTCCCCACAAGAGTTCTCGATATCTCCCGATCAACGTTTCTAAAATTGTAAATACACTTTTTTGAATAGGTCTCAGGTCCACTCGTCAAAAAAAAGTATCATATAAGTTTATCTTAGCAAAAGTCGGAACACTGTCGGGTTATATAAAGGTACACCTTCTATTGTCTTTTTCCTCTCCTAATCCAGACAGTAAATTACCCATGTAATCATAAATAAGATATTTTCAAATACATCGATCCCTGGTCCACTTCTCTGGGTAAACATCTCAGGAGCACTACGGACTTTTATGATGTTACCTCTTTGGCTTTCTTTCCTTATGGTAGCAAAATAAACTTCCGACTTCCCAAGTTTTTACTAGAAAACCTAAACTTTATATCAAAAACTGAAAAAATTCAGCAAAGTAAATAGACTTACATGTCACGTTATCCCGCATCAACTAAAAAAAAGTAGTTGAGTGCTATATAGCATGAACACAATCAGCTGTTGCCACCATGTTTTCTCCTTCTCTAATATCCCTTTCTACATATATTACAAAAGTATTTCAATAACTCCTGTTCCATTCATATTAAAACATGTCATATTCGTTCTAACGAATGATTTTATCTTTACCCTGAATTTATAATTGGATTTCGCCTCCCCTATGCGGTTTCAGAACTAAGTGAGCTGCTGATCTGTTATAACGGACTTGAATCACTAAACCTTTCAAAACATTGCCTAAAGTCGTCCACTTTATTACACGTTTTTTTTACCTTTTCGGCGGCCCTCTCATTTTGGAATGACCCACGATGCGCTTCCATCTATAGCACACTTGGTGTGCTGTTATCACATATCTCTTGATGCAACCCTGAGCACCAGAACGCTAGCGTTCCCATAAATTTTAATAAAAATTATTCACTTTTCCCTCGCACGAATCAAAGCCACAAATAAATGTTTGCTTTAGTTTATTGAAATTGGAATATTCTACACAAAATAAAACACTATTGTGTTTTCTGAAAAAATATTTGAATCTGAAATATATTTCGCTTTTTCTGAAAAACTTTTCCCATCTTCTCGAATACATTTATACATTTGCGGCTTTTTGAAATATATTTGAGGTTTTCTGGAATAGGTTTGGCATAGTTGGCATTTTTTAAATACCTTTCACCTTTTCTGAAATAATATTAAGATTTTCTGAAAAACAATTGAAACATCTGAAATACTGGGTTTTTCTGAAATACATTTGCACTTATCTGATATCCATTTGAGCTTGTCTGAAATACAGTTGGAAAAGGAATAGAATTAAATCGAGCCTTTTATCGATTTCAGAAAATCTTATTAGGTGTTAATGAATTTTTGGTTCTCTTTTCATTCAAATGTAATTCGATAGCTAAATTAATCAAATTAGTTATTTAATAAAGAAAATGGCTTAACTTTTTAATTGCTTATTTGACCTTTTCTGTATATTTTCAAATTTTTTTCGTTTTTTGTAAACAAACATAGTATGTTATTTCAATCAATCACTTAGCATGAAATTTTACTGCATTTGTTTTCTGTCAATCATTACTTGTGCTACGCTAATTTTGTTTAACCGTAGAACGCATAACCAAAAAATACCACGCAAATGCATAACGGGGATACCCGTGTGTCCACTTACAAGTCTGTACCGTTACAAATGCACAGTAACAAAATTCATAAGTAAAAATTATTACAGATTGCGTGCTGATCAGGGAGTTACTTGCACTGAAAGCAAAAGACTGGTAAAATCAACCGAAATATGGGTAAATTCAACCAAAATTTCTGTTAATTTTAATCTATCGCAACAAGATGTTGAATCATCTGCGCACAATAACGTTGATTCGTAATTGACCATTTGAGTAGTAAAATGAACAAAAAAAGTTTTTGCGACAGCTTTGTACGAAAGTACCTACGTTGCCGCATTTGCAAGGCAGATGAGTTTTCACTGAGATCTTTTCATGGTAGAAATACACTCGGAGTGCTTGCCGAACAGTGCCGAGGGGCGACACCACTTACAAAATTTTCTTCGAATTGAAAAACCTTATTTTTTAAATTTTTATGTTGCTTTGCCCGGGGTGTGAACCCAGGGTCTTCGGTGTGGTAGGCGGAGCACGCTACCATCACACAACGGCGGCCGCCATATACATAGGTAAATATGTGCATACATATAGTACCCAGTAGAGATATACGCCGCCGCCGATTTTCGTCGTTTTTTAAACGCCGCCGCCGAATGTCAAAAATATCGGCGCGGCGGCGGCGTCCGGCGCGGTATTATATTTTCTACTCATTTAATACCTTCTATGCCATTTATTGTTCATGTCGAAAATTGCACGGATATGGTCGAAAGGGGTATCAACGGATGCGCTTCACTGCCAGTTATAAGAATCCAATGGCGTAATGTAACTCTTTCTACCCGTTCAAAAGTAATTAAAAAAAAACAGGCACTTTCAATGCCAGCTTAACACGTATTTTGCATCACCAAGTTCACCAAGTTATTAAAACAAAAATCTGAAAGCAAAATTATATAAAAAATTTAAATGCTCACTTTGCATAATTTTTAAAAAAAATTAAGGAACAATGAATTCAAATAAAATGACCCAAGTCGAACATGTTTTCAAATTGTCCTTATGTTGTTAAAAAAGCAAGTTACCCGAAAAAATGCTGATTTTTTCAAAAATTCTATAATCCGATTGGCATAAATAATAAGCGAAATTAGTTATGAAAAATCCTCTAGTAAGTATGTCCCAGGGGTTTAAACTCTCCTTAGAAATGATTCTCACGTCATACTTAAGTTGAAGATGTAGGATTATGCTATTTTCACCCATGAGTTACGCAATAATATCTACTTGGACTGTTTCTGATTTCGAGGGCGGCATCCTTGGCCCAATAGTTACTCCCTAACGTTTCAAGGTGTTTCTCTGGTACTTCGCGGCAGTATAGCGCGACAAAAAAAAAATCCGTTAGAAAGTCTTCGGAGCTATACATAGAGCTTCTAGTGACGGTCACCAAGTTCGAAAAGTCGCAGTCCTATAACTTCTGTGCTGGCATGTTGTATGAGGGTCAGGAGGTGTGGTAGCGACTGGTGGTGGACAGGATTGCTACTGTTCGCACTTCGGGAATTATAGCTCTTAAAACAGTCGAAAAAACTAAATACCCCCTTTAACAATAGGCCAGCGTTGTGTATTAAAACACCATTAATAGCAACCGTAAGTCGCCTTTGTGCGTGATCAGCAAGGGGTCACAAATAATTTAAAGAAATCGTGTCGATAACGAGTATTAGAAGTTAGACCAGAACATCTCCTTCGGTGAAACTACGCTATGTACGAGACATACAGACAAAAGTGTGACAATTTTAAGTACTTCAGTTTTCTTCGGCAGAGGAAGTAGTACCTGCCCCTTAGACCGGGGCTAGGTTCGAGCCTTCCTGGAGTAAGTAAATGAAGGACTGTCCCTCCGCAAGGAGCTGCTCCTTAAATTTTTTGAACGATCCGCGAGGCTGTGAGGCAAAAACCCCGGATCTTTCCGAAATCGCCAATACGTTGATTCCCTTAAATACATACAAACAAAACCTTTCCTAAATATTATTTTTTTGAATATAAACAAGTAAGAACGGGACTGTCTTCGGCTGTGCCGAAGACTTCACACCTTTCATGAATGGGGCTGAACAATAATCTTATCCCGCTCGTAATCTCCGAATAATCGGATATAAGATAAGAAATATATAGTGAACAGATCTACATACCTTAACGATTTTTAAGATAAATATAAAATAAAAAATAGGTAGGTACTTTGCGTGAGGATCCAAAGTTTCAGGTTTTTTGTGGTCTGCGTGTAAAAACTATGACTACGAATCACGTATTTCAAAAATATATGACGTAAGCGTAACTATTTGATGAAATTTGATGAATTTTGAAGCTTCTAGCCGTAAAAAGGGGGCAAAAATTAGAGTTTATATGGGGTATATAATATATATACCACCGATCTCTATGATTTTTTCAGACAACAATATATGCTATATACGTAAGCATTTTGCTTTGAAGCTTGCAGCTGCTATAACGGGGCAGAAATTGAGCAAAGTTTCTTATCTGAACAATCGGTTGTATGAGATATATACTATATATACCACCGATCTCAATGATTTTTTCAGACAAAAATATATGCTATACACGTAAGCATTTGGTGAAATTTGAACATATCTAAACGATTTTTAAGATAAATATAAAATAAAAAATAGGTAGGTAATCTGTGTGAGGATGCAAAGCTTCACGTTTTTTGTGGTCTGCATGTAAAAACTATGAGTACGAATCACGTCTTTCAAAAATATATGACGTAAACGTAACTATTTGATGAAATTTGATGAATTTTGAAGCTTCTAGCCGTAAAAAGGGGGCAAAAATTAGAGTTTATATTGGGTATATAATATATATACCACCGATCTCTATGATTTTTTCAGACAACAATATATGCTATATACGTAAGCATTCGTTGAAATTTGAAGCCTCTAGCTCTTAGAATAGGGCAGTAATTACGAAAAGTTCCTTATCTGAACAATCGGTTGTGGGGGATATATACTATATATACGACCGATCTCATCAATTTGTTCAGGCAACAATACGTGCAATATACGAAAGTATATGGTGAAGTTTGAAGCTTCAATCTGTTAAATTGGGTAAGATATTACAAAAATCCTCTTTTTATGAAAAATCGGTTGTATGGAGGATATATGCTATAGTGGTCCGATCCGGTCGGTTCCGACAAATGTCTAATCGGACACCCAAATACACCCGCTCACCAAATTTTATCAAGATATCTCAAAAATGAGGGACTAGTTTGCATACAAACAGACAGACGGACAGACGGACATGGCTAAATCAACTCAGCTCTTCAACCTGATTATTTCGGTATACTTAATGGTGGGTCTATCTATTTTCCTTTAAGGACTTACAATTTTCGGTTTCGTGACGAAATTAATATACCATTTCATTTTCATGGAAGGTATAAAAAGCTTTTTAAAGCAAGAACACCGGCGTACACCGGCGCGCCGCCCACGCCGCCGCCGCCGATATAGTAATGGGCGTAAACCTCTAGTACCCAGCATACATAATTACAAAGTAGAGAGCGAAGTGAATGTAAAATTCTCTTTTAAATTTGCTCATGTATTGACTGTTAATCGCTGTTGAAATGACCAGTGAGATCAGTTGTGTTAACAAAAAAATCAATTAGATTGATTAGGAATCTGTCAATTTTACAGAATTTTGTTAACTTAAGAGCGACAATTTCTCTTCTGTTGAAATGACTAAACTAATTTGTTCGCTTGACAAAGAGCTCGGTGGAATTAACCATAATTCGATCAATTTCACCGAATCTCCGTTAAGTCAAGAACAGCAGAACCGATTTGTTGATTTTACTAGCATCATTTCTTTCAGTGTATTTACTGCGACAAGCTCGAGAAAACCGGTAACTGGATACTGCTACCTATGTTATACTGAAACCCTCAAACGAAGAAGAAAAACGCGAAAAGCATGCAGCATCTGCAAAAAACCAATGTGCCTGGTACACTCGGTCACAAATTGCATCTGCACCGTTTGCGAGCAGAAAAATTAGTATATGTCTACAACATACAATATTTTTGTTTAAAGATTCATGTTGTCTAATAATTTTTCCAATCCGCAATAAAAATTTCCTATTAAAACAAATAAATTGTTAAATATTTGAAATGTACACCGGTACCCGGTTATGCGTTCGCGTAGGTGTCGACTTTAGGAACTTATATCTGGGGAAATCATCAACTGAAACCTGCAAGCATTAACTTAAGCGGGAGTCATTGGTGCCGTATGTCGTATCGCTGTATCCGTATCCCTAACGTAATCAGCTGTTTATCGTTACGACGGTAAACCAAAACCCAATTGGTTGGCTACGATACGGTTACGACCTTAGCGGCACCAATAATCGATTGCATTGATTCTCATAAGGTTGATCGAATCAGCTGTTAAAAGGTTACCGATACGGTTACCGATAAAGCACCAATGTCTCCAGCTTTAAACGCTACAGAAATACTATAGTTTCCTAGATTAGAAGTTTCAACACTCTAGTGGCAGTGGGAGACTAAATTAGTTTAAAGTCGCAACTGGACACACGGGTACCAGGTTATGCGTTCTAGGGTTAACGCATTAAAGTTCGAGTTCAATGACATTAGGCGATGTAGGCGTCATTAGCATTTGATTTCGAACTAACTCCAAGTATGGATTAGCTGACGCGTGGTTACGTTAGATGTTTTGAAGTTTGTAAAATACATGAAGTTTTACTATTAATGGTTATATTTTGAAATCCGAAATTCTTAAAAAAAAATTTTAAGTAGAGTCAACTAGCTTCTCTAGTGAAGTTTCTCAGTCAATCTAGTGACAAGAACATGCAAACTAATCTGTGAATTTTTATGATGTATAGCTAAATGATATGGGCACTAAGGCGGATCACGAAAAAAACTTTCTCATAATGTATGAAGGTTTTTTCAAACACACATCGAGCAATAGCCGGCTTTTTGTCGGTTCCTTCGTGAAACTTTCATTGAAATTTTTGCGGTTTGCAGTTTTGTACTAACTCTCTGCGGCATTTTTCATGACTCTTCCTGAGAGTTTCGCTTTAGAAGAATTTCACTCTAAGAGTATGGGTATGATACCCAAATCGGGAGTTGGTCCATAAGACTGTTGTATGGAAGATCAGCAACAAAGTAAAGTTAATATCACGAAAAAAGACGGATATTTCCTTATTTTAACTGAAAACAAAGCAACACATCAACAGAGAACGAAAAATTACCCTGAAGTGGGAACATTGCTGATACCAGGTTATTTGCAAACAAAATTTGACTAGGGATAACACAAGATCGTTACAAAATGCATCAATTATCCAAATAAAAAATAAATGTAAGGCGCGATAACAAAGAGATTTAATGCCGATCTACTCTTCCAATTTGCGTCTCGCTCGTCTCTTATTTTTCCCACAATTTGGCAGGATGGGACCTACTTGTTTTATGATGCTGCTTTGCCCGGGGCGTGAACACACGATCTTCGGTGTGGTAGGCGGAGCACGCTAAAATCACACCACGGCGGCCGCCACCCCAACGAAAAATCAACAAAACAAAATGAATGACACATCTCCATATAATAAGGTCTGTTCAAAAAGCTCAAGATATCTTCCAAAGTATGTTTAGGAGATACTACGAAGCAGGAATCTCGTTAAAAAGAAGAAATAGAAACAAAACCGGACTACATTTGTCCCAGACCAGTTTTCTATATAAATTTTAAAATCCTCCTTCTAAGATAAAGATTAAAATTCTGAGAAACTCACTGAGAGGTTCAGTTTTTACGGACGTATCTAAAGCAGCTTGTATAGTGAGAGCGGTAGTATATGCAACACTCTCCACCACGTCCATAGCAAAGCTTCATCTAGACTCAGTTAGTATGTTTCAATCTCATATTATCCGCATTAGATAGACATGTAAAGCACTGCTAGATACAAAGAGGGCAGATAATGGCTTAGACATCTTCTTAGATAGCCATGCAGGTTTTTTGGTTGCCGGGTCTGCGACAAAGCATGAAGTTTTGCTGGCCAGTGTAGGGAGTAGACTATGAATCTGCCAATTCGATAGAGCATTTCTATAATTCGTGTGCAGGGACACTGTAACATGCAGCGATAAGAGAAGGTAGAAAAACTAGCATGGCGTTGGTTGGCTCTTAACGCAGGAGTGAAGGAGTTGTTGCTCCCCTGGGATTTATCAAGAGTCTCTTTTCTTAACACTGGATTAACGAAGCTTACGCAATATAGACGCATTTGCAGTTCTGAAGATTTTAGGGGCATGTGGCCATCATAGACAAAAATACGATCTTCAATAATTCTTAATATGAAAGGAAGGATCTTGTGGGAGCGAAGGAAACAGTGCAGTACATACCTTGCAGTGTACTGTCGAAGTGGAATGAAGTTTCGAGGAAAACCCTTTTTGGAGAGACTTCCAGAACGCAGGGTGGTATGCCTGGTGAGATTTCTTTGTATCTAAGCCGCCATGAATGGGACGAGAGCTTTAAACATGTTTCAATATATTATTGGTTAATCACGACTTATTTCATCAAAGTGTCGAAATAACGTTAATTGGATTTGGAAGGCAAAGAACACTATTGCCAATAAATGTTACTTTGGACAAGGTAGGCCACTGAAAAGTAAAGTCCTCTCTCGGCAAACGAAAATCATACTCTACAAGTCACTTATCGTACCCGTCCTGCTATATGGTGCAGAAACTTGGACCATGACAACATCAGATGAAGCGGCTCTGCGAGTGTTCGAGAGAAAGTTCTGCGAAAGATTTATGGACCTCTACGCATTGGCGAATACCGAAGATGATTTAACAATAAGCTGTTAGAGCTCTACGCAGACATCAACATAGTCCAGCGAATTAAAACGCAGCGTCTGCGCTGGCTAGGCCATGTTATGCGAATGAAAGATGACGCTCCGGCCAAGAAAGTGTTTCTATCGAAACCTGCCCATGGGAGCAGATGTAGTTGGCGGCCCCCACTCCGCTGGAAGGACCAGGTGGAAAACGATTTAAACTCCCTTGGTGTGACCAATTGGCAGCGGTTGGAAGAGATAAGAAGCGACTGGCGCTCCTTGTTGGACGGCCATAACCGTTTAAACGGTTAAGCGCCAATTAAGTAAGTAAGTAAGTATTTGGAAGGCACTCTTCACACCACAGCATTGTTCTTCAAGCTGTGTAGCTATAAAAGATGTTAAATCCCCCCAGATTAACGTGTGAGAGAATTATTACACATACACACAGAATGATATCAATCGCGACTAAAACAGTTGGTCTTGCAATGAACGAGTACAAGA
This sequence comes from Eurosta solidaginis, assembly GCF_040869045.1. NCBI lineage: Eukaryota > Metazoa > Arthropoda > Insecta > Diptera > Tephritidae > Eurosta > Eurosta solidaginis. Next base: position 46,278,771 of record NC_090323.1, read on the forward strand.
CAAAGTATCTAATGCTAGGCAGGAAGATCATTACTTTTTGCCAATAAGTACTCTTGGGACTAAGTAGGAAACTTACACGTAAAGTCATCTCTCGAACCTGGCTGAAATTACTTGACACAGGTTTGATCACGGGTCCTAATTGAATGCGTATACAATACATTATACCACGACGGCCACAGTGATAAGAGCCGTTGAATTTTACTAGCTAAGTCATGTGATGTCAGAAGACTTCCGAACTTTTTGAACATAAGAAGGTTGAGATCAGCCTTCAGTTAGAAAAATCTAGCGACGCAGCACTTCTTTTAGCTTACTACCCCGATCAGCTCTCGCAGGGTCGAATATACTTAAGAAGGGTGTAGGAATTGAGTGCTTTGATGGATTTGTGTGGTATCCAAGCGTTAAAAAAGACGCTATACGAATACGGGAAACAGTGTATGTAGGTATGTATATTATGTTTACGTCACTTCATATCAACTCCTCTTACATTTTCCACATCTCTCCTTTCACTTTCTATGACATTTACTTCACCTACCACATAACCTCCAATATAAGACACATAACCTCAAAATAACATTAATAAAAGCAAATGCAATATAAACAAACTGATTTTAAAATGAAATTCTATAATACCAGGCCCAACAAATCAATATTAACTCAAAAAAAAAACCGCATTTCTATCTTGTTTATCGAGACTCACTTGCCTTCTCCAAAAATAAAACTAAAAAAACATATTCAAGTTCACTCACTGAATTATAATTTTCTATATGGAAAATTTTGTTATTGGCATATTACATTGCTAACAACAATACTAAATGATTAATTCAACAATTTTTTTTATAAATTACTTAAAACATTAAACACCATTAAAGACTCACCAATGGCTTTGGGCTCGTTGAATTGCAATTTTTTATTTAACAAAATAAAAAAATAATTTTAAGTGATTTTTGCGGAATTAAACATTAAAATTTAACATAACAACAAAAATAAAAAAATATGCACTTCAAATATGACGAAATGCGGCAAAGGGAATTGTTTGAATTGTTTGTTACTCACCTTGTAGTCGTTGAGCACAAATGAAGTTTTCGTTAGGCGACCAATTTTGGCGGTTTTTCTACAACAACAACGCTAATGATGGGTTAAAGCAAATGCGCTGTGAAGTATGTTGCTAAACAACAACAATTGGTGAGGGTGCTTGATGTGAATCGAGAAAAAGAGAAACAGAAAGAAAATAATTAGATAAGCAGGGTTACATTGGTGATATTTTTTGTTTTTTGTTTTTTTTTTTTTTGAATAATGATGGGATGCGCAATAGCTTGCTCTATTGGCCAAAACTTGAACCCTAACATTTAATGGGGCTTCTTGACGTCTTTTTTTTTCAAATAACAGCCTATGTCAAAAGCCTACCTAAGTGGAACAGCGACAAAACTCCCATCATGTCATTTGTAAAGGGCCCATTACTGATACTTAGCATAGACTTGACTTGACTTGGCATAAACTTGGCAACTTAGCCACGATTATACTCCACTTAGCGCATACAATCTGGCATCATAATCAATAAATGTCAATTTGTATGACAAAATGTCAAAATGAAATGGAAACAAACAAATGGCATCTCAAAATGTAAAAGTCACTTAGAACTTACATAGAAAATCAAAATTCAACAGACTTCTAAGTCAAGTTAAGTGTTGCTAAGTTTTGAGTAATCAGTAACATGCTATGTTCATTTAACAGAACTGTAAGTGACAGTTCTCAAGTCAAGTCAAGTCTCTGCTAAGTATCAGTAATGGGCCCTTAAGCCATAGCACAAAAGCAGTTGACTTAAAGCTGGAGACATTGGTGCTTTATCGGTAAACGTATCGGTAATCTTTTAACAGCTGATTCGATCAACCTTATGAGAATCAATGCAATCGATTATTGGTGCCGCTAAGGTCGTAACCGTATCGTAGCCAACCAATTGGGTTTTGGTTTACCGCGGTAAGGATAAACAGCTGATTACGTTAGGGATACGACTACAGCGATACGACATACGGCACCAATGACTCCAGCTTAAAAAAAATGTACGCTCTCGTTTGTACGGTTTAGTAAACCTAGGAAGGAAGCACATTGTTCTCAGGTACCGGCTACAATTTCCAACAGCTGCTTTAAAATTACTTTGCTTACTTGCTTGAACTCGTTCTGCGCTCTTTCAACTACAAGTAAAATAGACGGTCACAAGTTGAGTTTCATTTCTATCTTAGGCCGACTAACAAACTTGATGATTATTATTCGAAAAATCAGTAATTGTTGCGACGCTGTAAATTACAACTAAATTTACATACATCGATGATTTCGATGAGTCACTTTCAGGGAAACAGAAGGGTGACGTAAGCACCGCATGAAATTCAATATTACAAGTAGCAACAGGTATCTTGAGATTGTATTAGGTTTCGTTTTTGTATGTTGCTGACTGTCCGAAAACGTCTAGCTCATTCACTTAAGAAGGTTCTATTGGGAAAAGACAAGTTTTAATGACCTCCGTTTAGAAACATATATCCCCGGTCTGGAGATATGATGGCACGAGTTTCCTAACTTTGGCTTTCCCGACAGACAGCAGTGGTCTGCATTCCATAGCACAATTGTGCTCTCCTTGCGTTTGCGAAAGGGCAATAACTTTCAATTTTTGAAGACCCATGCTTTACAGTGTTCGAAAGGAAAAGGCTGAGTAGAAAGAAGTACTTCATCACGTTGAATGATACGGACTACTAGGTGATCTTTCAACTTGATCTGATCATGCTATTCTACCAGTTTTTTCTATATATTTTAATGTCCACTAGTTTTGTTTATTTGAAGGGTCAGTCTAATAAATTTGATCACGCTTTCATGCTACAGCTGCCGGATCAAAATGTTTACTCTTCCACGAGAATAAAACGAGTCGTAACATTTGGAATGGCCTTGTGGACCTTCGCTATGTAATGGCATAACGGGTTTCTCTTCTAACGACAACTGACTCCAATAAGAGGTCTCCCTTATCCAATCCTGCCACAATCGGGGGTCGATAAAAATAACTGCACGGCCTAGAAGGCAGTTTAGAAAAATTGCAGGTGCTGGCTGTCCTCAAGTTTGATTTCGAATCGCCGGTGGATATCCCTTCACAGCAGTAAGTGGAATATGTGTTACCAATATATTTAATTGCCATGCAATGTGCGGCCTCTTCTGCTCTGCGGCTGCAGATTCGCCTTCGTGGGACTATTGCGCTCCAACTATATTTTTCGATCATTGTCAAATCAAATTTTTATATACTCTGACAGCTAGGCTGCACTAAAGCACTTAGATCGGTCACATGTAAGTCCAGGACAGTGCTCTTAACGAGCAAACTCTGAGCAAACTTCCCTCAGTCTTCTATGGGTGATTGGACACTCGGATATACCGGGCAATGTGATGGCACATTCGTTCCACTTTCCTCGTCCTGGAAGAGATTGAAAATGCCGCTTGCTACCTGTAAGCTCACGTTGAAAGGGATTTTCTTTAGGGAAGCGGGTGTGAGACGGAGCAATCTTGAATCCTGCTACCACACTGAGCTCGTGTGGCCTGAATAGGACGCGAGACGCAAAAGAAGTCTCCTTCTTCTTGGAAGGGGTGAAATACCTCTGGTGGTAGGACTTATAACCGGCCATATAGCAATCGGGAGGCATGCACCATGACTGGATGCTCCCTATAATGACTACTGCAGGGGCTGCAAAGACGAAGAGGAGATAGAAACAGTCAATCACTTTCTGTGCAATTGTGCTGCGCTTTGGCACAAGAGGAAGAAATCTCTCGGATCTCCCTTCTTTGACGATCTTTGTGGCTAAGATGGAACCTAAGAAATTCCTGACGTTTGCTGAATCGACTAGTTTGTTTGAGTAGGAGAGAGATCCACGTGGTATCACAAAGGGACGTTTTTGGGCATAAGTGCCCAGGTGCTCGCAGTGGCCATTTTAACCTAACCTAAGTGGAATACGTCCAAGGATTTTTCTAGTAATTGCTAAGAGAGTAGTGGTATTTTATAGCACAAATTCTAGTTTTTGATTGGATTTTTCAATTTTGTTCATCAAGCAAATTTCTGGCAACTCCATGCACATAATCAGCTTATGCGAGCATTGTCTAATATTTTTTAAATCCGATTGGATTCACCATGAAAAACATTATTCCAATAAAATAAAAAATCAATAAAAAAAATTGGTATTATTTACAACTTTATTATTTCATAAAATATTGTCTGTTTACAAAAAACGGCATAGAGTGGGAGCTAGCTGCTACTTTTAGTGGCAATTAAGCTGAAATGTTTCACGCATTAGCAGTGGGTTCTATGGTAGTGATTATCACCCATAGTGATCGATTTTAGCCGTGCATGCTCTGCTAGCGCTGATGTTCCAGCTCGCTGATGATAAAATGAAGTCACCAAATTTAAACAAAATTCAATGTTTGATACTGGGATTTGACCAAAAAGTAACAACTGGCTCCCAAGTTAATAACACAAAATCAATACATTAAAATAATCATCGTCTATCGGGTTTCATATGTCTAACGGCACATCTCGCACAATGAATGGTGGCCATTATAATACATAACATAATAAAACAGAAATACAAAATATATTGTAGCATCGTCATATTGTTGTAGATTTTGTTTATAAATTTTTACAAAAAAAAAAATAAAAACAACTACAAATAAAAATCTCTGCAAATAGCAACAGCGCGTTAGACAAAAGTATCGATTCAAAAATAAATCAATATAAAATAACAAAAAAATAAACTTTGCTGCATAAATTCCTCTCCGCGCCACTTGCAATATTTCTTGTTTTATTATTGATTATGCATTTTTTATTACTTTTTTTTTTTTGTTAATATTATATTTATTGTAAAAACTTTTTTTGTGGCTTGTTTATCGTTTTGTGGATTGTCTGGCCTTTGATGCCGTTTCTTTGTGTAATTCCGTTCTTTCTTGTTCTCAATGTTTTACAATCCAGTTTTGAAAAGTTGATTTACATTTTATTTTATTTTTTTTTTTTTTTTTTTGTACTTCACTGCGCTTAATTTATACCAGTTTATTTTTGTTATTCATTTTTGTTGTTGTTTATATACCAATAAACAGCTTTGACTGCCAGGAGGCTCGTGTAACGGTTTCAATAGAAAACATGTTTTAGAAGGGGAGATATTCAACTTTTTTATTTGTGTCAAATAAATAATTTTAATTCCTGTATTTTTTTTTTGCAATTGATTTAATTTTAGCTTTTAAGTCTTATTTGCTGAAGTTTATTTCGCAATTTTTTATTATTTTATTTGTGTTTATTAATTTGATCGTAATATGTCACCACGCTTTAGGCTTTGTTATCAGTCTTGCACATTTTTTTGTTTTTTGGCTTCATTTAAGTTAATTAGGTTTTTTGTTAAGCTGGATACTTTTTTTTTGTTGGTTTTCTTGTCGTCATATAAAAATTGAACTGTATAGAAATAGGGTTGCCAAATAATTTGGGTTTTCCTTAGACAAACAAATCATATTTTAAGCCTTTTTATGTATAAGATTATTTTTCACGTGTTTTGATACACAAAATTAGCGAAAAGTTCATATTGCTTTACACAATTGTTTACAATGTTACACACGGCTGCATATTTCTGAATTTCACTTCTTTATCAGCTAGCTTTTCTGGAGCTATTGTTCATTAAAATATATATATAATACTAAACAGCGGAAGCATTGCTGATAAAGCACTGCTATAAATCCAATGTTACTAAGTTCTATTGAACGCGCCTATAAATATTCCACGCCATTTGGATTAAAAGTATACATATGTACTGAATCGTGTACACAAAGGAATAACAAAGAAAAAAAGCAATACTATGCGACCAATTTCAAAGCGTGCAGCGGGACATTGATTTGTCTGAGTGGATATAACCAATATGAAATATGAATGCCATTTAAATGGTTATGGTAGTCTAGCAAGGCGCGTCGGTCGCTTCTTCGCTGGGTTAACCGCCGCCCATTGGGCACACCAAGGGAACTTAAATCGTTTTCTATCCAGTCCTTTCAGCGGCTTTTGGACCGCCCTCTTCCTCTTCTTCTCTCCGATAAAAAATACTTTCTTAGCTGGAGCATCATCTTTCATCCGCATAACATGCCCGAGCTTGCATAGCCGCTGTGTTTTGATTCGCTGGGCTATGTTGATGTCTGCGTAAAGTTCGTTCAGGTAATTTCCTCGTTTCTCGCTGTCGCCTACGGGTAGAGCTCCTTAAATCTTTTGAAGAACTTTTATCTCGAACTCTCCCAGAGCCGCCTCATATGATGTTGTCACGGTCCATGCGCCATATAGCAGAATTGGTACGATAAGTGACTTGTAGAGCATGATTTTCGTTTGCCGAGAGGAGACTATACGTATTAGCATTTATTGGCATGAGTGATTCTAATTCGCATGATAGGGGGTTACCCTGCCTGAAACCTCATTTTGGTCCTTTCCAATTCTGATAAAGCTTACTGTGTTGCCCAACATCGTTTTGCACCGCCGTATAAGTTTTGCGGGGAAACCAAATTCAAATATAGTAGCATATAGGCAATTCTTTTTCGTACTGTAGAAGGTGGCATTAAAATCACAAAGAGATGATGTGTGTTATTTGTTTTAGCGGGTTTGTTCCAAGATTTGCCGCATTGTGAAAAGCTGGCCGATGGTTGTTTTGTGAAACTGCACTGAAAAGGTTCAATCAGCCAATTCACGGCATGTGCCCAACCAACTACATACCGCTGTATTTGAAAGCTCCCGGCCTTGTTGTTTTCTAACTGACTTGAATGGATAAAAAAACCAGATATGCATAAAGATTCCAGTTGATAACTTAGACAAATCTGGTGCAACATTAATAAAAGCAAAGCCATGTTCCCCATCCGGTCACAGAAGCTGCATGTCAGTCGGAATAAAAAAACAGTTCACAATCTGCCGAGTATACATTAGAGCGGGTCAAATTTTTTTCCCATCAGGAGTAAAAACGCAATCTATTGGTGATTCTAAGAAAAAATGTTGTAAGTCCGATTTCGAGTCCCCGACTTTTGCAAAACAGATATTTTGCCATATGAATGTTGGGTTTGGCCAAAAAATCTTCATAGCTTCTGATAGAATTATAGGAAAAAATCATACCGGGGTTACTTTAAATGTATTTCAGGTACATTTCAGAATCTATATTAACATCTACAGTGTTTTTGAATTTTAGTAGGGATATCAGGCTTAAATTATGAGAAATTAGCCTAAAATGAACTTTTAACTACTATATTATCATTTTTAACAAATTTCTTATGGAAATTGTTTTTCTTTACAGCTAAAATAAGTTCAGAACATTTCCAACAACTTTGATTCAGACAGTTTTTCTTTTTTCGAATTCGTTTTAGTAGAAAAAATTAAAAAAAAAAAACTATATTTTCAAGTAATAAGCAAAAAAACACAATTTTAATGTAATTTATTAAAAAAATTATCGGATATACAGCTATGGTGTCTTCAACAATTTTTCTTAGAATCATATGCACATTACTTTTTGCTAACTCCTGATGAAAAAAATCGATCCATTTGACCCGCTCTAGTATACATAGAGAGTATACATAAGTCATTTCTGCAGAAGATGCTGATGATAGGGCAGGGACATTGATCATAAACCAATGCTTTTTCGATTGCTCGGCAAAATTCGGAGACGCGGGGATTCATTTTCATATCCTTTGATGAATAATAAAAAATCACAGCACCTTAAGCAATATTCCAAGGCAGGCAACAAAAATGTGAGCTCTTAATAGCAGAGTCTTTATTTTGGATTGCATCGGAAGGTTCATGTCCGAATGAAGAATATTTTCATATTTACAAAACAAGAAGCCTACTCCAAGAAGCACCTGTTAGAAGGCAAACGCTGCCCAACTTCAATGAGCCCTTAAACCTAATTGTACGGATTGGTCGTCCTGAGACTTCCTCTCATGTAGTTCCTGCTGTTGTTGTTACAGTGTTTCGTCCCAACCAATCGGTGCAACTAATCACAAGTTATCATCAAAATCCTTTTGGTTGTGAAGTATAAGTGTTATTGTGAAGTATTCTCAAAGTAGTCTAATAAAGACCATTTTGCATTATTGAATATTGGAGTTATTTATTGAACAGTTTAGCGATTCGAACGTTAGCAGAAGGTTGCAAATAAGCGTAATTTCACTAAATTCGTTACAATATATAGTTTGGCAGCTTAAATCGAGGTTATTTAGAGAATTGAGTGGGAGGCAGTAAAATAAGGCAGTCGAATGGAGTGGAATGAAGAACAGCAGAAAAAAAAAGAGTTGCACTACATCAATATAACTTCAATTTTTGTGTCAATGTTACAAAAAACAAGTAAGGAAGGTTAAGTTCGGGTGTAACCGAACATTAAATACTCAGTTGAGAGCAATGGTGACAACATAAGGGAAAATAACCATGTAGGAAAATGAACCGAGGGAAACCCTGGAATGTGTTTGTATGACATGGGTATCAAATGAAAGGCATTAAAGAGTATTTTATGAGGGAGTGGGCCATAGTTCTATAGGTGGACGCCATTTAGGGATATAGCCATAAAGGTGGACCAGGGGTGACTCTAGAATTTGTTTGTACAATATGGGCATCAAATGAAAGGTGTTAATGAGTATTTTAAGAGGGAATAATCCTTAGTTCCATAGGTGAACGCCGTTTCGAGATATCGCCATAAAGGTGGACCAGGGGTGACCCTAGAATTTGTTTGTACAATGTGGGTATCAAAAGAAAAGTGTTAATGAGTATTTTAAAAGGGAGTAATCCTTAGTTCCATAGGTGAACGCCGTTTCGAGATATCGCCATAAAGGTGGACCAGGGGTGACCCTAGAATTTGTTTGTACAATATGGGCATCAAACGAAAGGTGTTAATGAGTATTTTAAAAGGGAGTGGGCCTTAGTTCTATAGGTGGACGCCGTTTAGAAATATCGCCATAAAGGTGGACCAGGGGTGACTCTAGAATGTGTTTGTACGATATGGGTATCAAATTAAAGGTATCAATGAGGGTTTTAAAAGGGAGTGGGCCTTAGTTCTATAGGTGGACGCCGTTTAGAAATATCGCCATAAAGGTGGACCAGGGGTGACCCTAGAATTTGTTTGTACAATATGGGTATCAAAAGAAAGGTGTTAATGAGTATTTTAAAAGGGAGTAATCCTTAGTTCCATAGGTGGACGCCGTTTCGAGATATCGCCATAAAGGTGGAGCAGGGGTGACCCTAGAATTTGTTTGTACAATATGGGTATCAAAAGAAAGGTGTTAATGAGTATTTTAAAAGGGAGTAATCCTTAGTTCCATAGGTGGACGCCGTTTCGAGATATCGCCATAAAGGTGGACCAGGGGTGACCCTAGAATTTGTTTGTACAATGTGGGTATCAAAAGAAAAGTGTTAATGAGTATTTTAAAAGGGAGTAATCCTTAGTTCCATAGGTGAACGCCGTTTCGAGATATCGCCATAAAGGTGGACCAGGGGTGACTCTAGAATGTGTTTGTACGATATGGGTATCAAATTAAAGGTATCAATGAGGGTTTTAAAAGGGAGTGGGCCTTAGTTCTATAGGTGGACGCCGTTTAGAAATATCGCCATAAAGGTGGACCAGGGGTGACCCTAGAATTTGTTTGTACAATATGGGTATCAAAAGAAAGGTGTTAATGAGTATTTTAAAAGGGAGTAATCCATAGTTCCATAGGTGGACGCCGTTTCGAGATATCGCCATAAAGGTGGACCAGGGGTGACCCTAGAATTTGTTTGTACAATGTGGGTATCAAAAGAAAAGTGTTAATGAGTATTTTAAAAGGGAGTAATCCTTAGTTCCATAGGTGAACGCCGTTTCGAGATATCGCCATAAAGGTGGACCAGGGGTGACCCTAGAATTTGTTTGTACAATATGGGCATCAAACGAAAGGTGTTAATGAGTATTTTAAAAGGGAGTGGGCCTTAGTTCTATAGGTGGACGCCGTTTAGAAATATCGCCATAAAGGTGGACCAGGGGTGACTCTAGAATGTGTTTGTACGATATGGGTATCAAATTAAAGGTATCAATGAGGGTTTTAAAAGGGAGTGGGCCTTAGTTCTATAGGTGGACGCCGTTTAGAAATATCGCCATAAAGGTGGACCAGGGGTGACCCTAGAATTTGTTTGTACAATATGGGTATCAAAAGAAAGGTGTTAATGAGTATTTTAAAAGGGAGTAATCCTTAGTTCCATAGGTGGACGCCGTTTCGAGATATCGCCATAAAGGTGGAGCAGGGGTGACCCTAGAATTTGTTTGTACAATATGGGTATCAAAAGAAAGGTGTTAATGAGTATTTTAAAAGGGAGTAATCCTTAGTTCCATAGGTGGACGCCATTTCGAGATATCGCCATAAAGGTGGGCCAGGGGTGACTCTAGAATTCATTTGTGCAATATGGGTATCAAACGAAAGGAGTTAATGAGTATTTTAAAAGGGAGTGGGCCTTAGTTCTATAGCTGGACGGCTTTTCGAGGTATCGCAATAAAGGTGGACCAGGGGTGACCCTAGACTTTGTACGATATGGGTATCAAATGAAAGGTGTTAATGAGTATTTTTAAAAGGGAGTGGGCCTACGTTCTATAGGTGTTCGCCTTTTCGAGATATCGCCATAAAGGTGGACCAGGGGTGACTCTAGACTTTGTTTGTACGATATGGGTATCAAATGAAAGGTGTTAATGAGTATTTTTAAAAGGGTGTGGGGCTTAGTTCTGTAGGTGGACGCCTTTTCGAGATATCGCCATAAAGGTGGACCAGGGGTGACTCTAGAATGAGTTTGTATGATATGGGTATCAAATTAAAGGTATTAATGAGAGTTTTAAAAGGGAGTGGTGGTAGTTGTATATGTGAAGGCGTTTTCCAGATATCGACCAAAATGTGGACCAGGGTGACCCAGAACATCATCTGTTGGATACCGCTAATTTATTTATATATGTAATACCTGCCAAGATTTTAAGGGTTTTTATTTCGCCCTGCAAAACTTTTTCATTTTCTTCTACTTAATATGGTAGATGTCACAACCATTTTATAAAGTTTTTTCTAAAGTTATATTTCGCGTCAATAAAACAATCCAATTACCTTACCATGTTTCATCCATTTTTTCGTATTTGGTATAGAATTATGGCATTTTTTTCATTTTTCGTAATTTTCGATATCGAAAAAGTGGGCGTGGTCATAGTCGGATTTCGTTCATTTTTCATACCAAGATAAAGTGAGTTCAAGTAAGCACGTAAACTAAGTTCATTAAAGATATGTCGATTTTTGCTCAAGTTATCGTGTTAACGGCCATGCGGAAGGACAGACGGACGACTGTGTATAAAAACTGGGCGTGGCATCAACCGATTTCGCCCATTTTCACAGAAAACAGTTAACGTCATAAAGTCTATGCCCCTACCAAATTTCAAAAGGATTGGTTAATTGTTGTTCCACTTATGGCGTTAAAAGTATCCTAGACAAATTAAATGAAAAAGGGCGGAGCCACGCCCATTTTGAAATTTTCTTTTATTTTTGTATTTTGTTGCACCATATTATTACTGGAGTTGAACGTTCACATAATTTACTTATATACTGTAACGATATTAAATTTTTTGTTAAAATTTTACTTTAACAAAAAATTTTTTTTTTAAAGTGGGCGTGGTCCTTCTCCGATTTTGCTAATTTTTATTAAGCGTACATATAGTAATAGGAGTAACGTTCCTGCCAAATTTCATCATGATATCTTCAACGACTGCCAAATTACAGCTTGCAAAAATTTTAAATTACCTTCTTTTAAAAGTGGGCGGTGCCACGCCCAATGTCAAAATTTTACCAATTTTCTATTCTGCGTTATAAGTTCAACTCATCTACCAAGTTTTGCCGCTTTATCTGTCTTTTGTAATGAATTATCGCACTTTTCCGGTTTTTCGAAATTTTCGATATCGAAAAAGTGGGCGTGATTATAGTCCGATATCGTTCATTTTAAATAGCGATCTGAGATGAGTGCTCAGAAACCTACATACCAAATTTCATCAAGATACCTCCAAATTTACTCAAGTTATCGTGTTAACGGACGGACGGATGGACATGGCTCAATCAAATTTTTTTTCGATCCTGATTATTTTGATATATGGAAGTCTATATCTATCTCGATTCCTTTATATATGTACAACCAACCGTTATCCAATCAAACTTAATATACTCTGTGAGCTCTGCTCAACTGAGTAAAAAAATATTTAAAAAAATAAATAAATAATTAAATATATCATCGGCCTAAACACCCGCGCTGTTAGTTCTGCTTACTCCAAGCTGGAAAAAGAAGCGGTAAAGATGGGTTTGATGGTGAATGAGGACAAAACGAAGTACCTGCTGTCATCGAGCAAAGAGTCAGCGCATATGCGCCTTGGCAACCACGCTACTATTGGCAGCCATAATTTCGAAATAGTAAAAGACTTCGTTTATTTGGGAACCAGCATCAACATTAGCAACAACATCAGCACTGAAATCCAGCGAAGAATCAATCTTGCCAATAAATGCTACTTTGGACTAGGTAGGCAATTGAAAAGTAAAGTCCTCTCTCGGCGAACGAAAATCATACTCTACAAGTCACTTATCGTACCCGTCCTGCTATATGGGGCAGAAGCATGGACCATGACAACAGCAGATGAAGCGGCTTTGGGAGTGTTCGAGAGAAAAGTTCTTCGAAAGATTTATGGCCCTCTACGCGTTGGCGGTGGCGAGTACCGAAGAAGATTTAATGATGAGCTATACGAGCTATATGCAGACATCAACATAGTCCAGCGAATTAAAACGCAGCGGCTGCGCTGGCTAGGCCATGTTATGCGAATGAAAGATGATGCTCCGGCCAAGAAAGTGTTTCTATCGGAACCCGCCTATGGAAGCAGAGGTAGAGGGCGGCCCCCACTCCGTTGGAAGGACCAGGTGGAAAACGATTTAAACTCCCTTGGTGTGACCAATTGGCGCCGGTTGGCGGAGCGAAGGAGCGACTGGCGCGCCTTGTTAGACGGCCATAACCGTTTAGACGGTTAAGCGCCAATTAAGTAAGTAAGTAATTAAATACAAGCAAAAATTGTATCGGGCGCCAGAGCCTCGGCTGTTAATTAAACAGGATTTGCCACGGATAGTTGAGGTTGACAATTGGGTTTGGAGAAGCTATATATTGCGCTGGCAACCTGAGAGTGTTGCGCTACACAACCCCTTGAATCTATTTGGTATTTTAGTCGCTTCTTACGACAGGCATACCTACCGCGCGTATATTCTAACCCCCAAACCAGCTGAGGTATTCTCATGTAGCCAGCTCACCGCGAGCTGATGCAAAATTCATTACGCATGAAAAGCCATCATGATACGGCACATCAACTGAACTCTACCTCCAAAACCGCCTCGCAAAAAATACGCCTATGTCAAAAACTGCATTTTTCACAACACATCAACACTTCCTAATATTGCCGTCGATCATTTCGATATTTGCATCATTTGTAAATACGAAGTGCATGAAAAAGCAGGAGCAAACAAACAACTCAACTAACAACGCTGATGCTCTAATCCCTAACTAGGAAATTGCAAGCAAAACAAAAATAATGAAAAAATACCTAAAAACCTCGCTTACATTCACTAAATATTTTCTTACATTTTCAGGCAATTTTTTTTTTTTTTGTTGTTTTGTTTTGTATATACACTTCCCACAACCAAATGCGCAAACAAGTGATGCAACTTAAAACAAAAACTCTTACGTGTGGATTTGATTGAGATGAGCTCAGCCAAGGGACATTAAAAAAATAATGTTAATGTTGTAATTAAAATATAAAATTAATTTCAAAAACAAAAATATTCAATATGTATGCCTTTTTGTTTGGATGCTTAAATAAAAGAGTGCAATTACCGGGAATATTTTGTGCAAAGACTACACCATTTCCAGTTGTAAATTCGAAAGCGTCACATCGATATGAGAATAGTCACTTGTAAATAAGAAAACATCAAGAGAAATTTCGAAAGTGTCAATTGTAATTGAGAATATTCAGTTGTAAATGAGATTAATCAATTGTAAATGCGAAGGCGTCATATGGAAAGGAGAATAGTCACTTGTAAATGAGAAAGCGTTGATTAAAAAATCGAAAGCGTCAATTGTAATTGAGAGTAATCAGTTGTAAATGAGAATAGTCAAAGGTAAATGCAAAAGCATCATATCGAAAGGAAATTAATCAATTGTAAATGAGAAGGCATCAAATAAAAATTAGAAAACGTAATTTGTAACTGAGAATATAAAAATGGTAATAAAGATAAGCTATGTATATATGTGACAACGGGCATATCCTCTAAGGATAATAACATTTGATGGGAAATTGCCTATGTTCCAACTGACATATCTTGAGAGAGCATATCCATGAAATGATCTCGCGCAGTCTCAGTTGCTGATCTCTTCGCTCCATCCATCGATTCATCTACATATATAAATATAGCAGGTGTTGCGTGGTAATGTGTCCCTGCACCTATGTTTTTTACTTTTCCCCAGACAGTCTCGATTGGGAAGAGCATAAGCGCGCTCAGTGCTAAATGCAGCACACCTGTGTGGCCGCTTTAAGTATAAATTAACGTTGACTCGATTCTCGAATGATCGGTCCACCAAAACTAGGTCGTTTAAATCGGTCGCCAACTCCTCCGATCGTTGACAAACGTTTTACCTTACTGAAGCGGCGCATGCACTCATGCTAAACGTCGGTCGATGGACGACACTCCAGACATTGATATCGCGCCGAAAAAAATTATGTACGAGCAATTACAAGTGACGCTTTCGCATATTCTATTTATGCTTTCTCATTTACACCTGGTTTTTCTCATTTCCATATAACGCTTTCGCATTTACGTCTGACGCTTTCTGATTTACAATTGAATATTCTCATTTCCATATGACGCTTTGGCATTTTATTTTACGCTTAACCGACTATTCTCAAACACAAATTATGCTTTCACATTTTCATTTGACGCTCTCCTATTTACAAATGACTATTCTCATATCGAAGTGACGCTTTCGCATTTACAATTTACTATTCTTATTTTCATATGACGTTTTCTCGTTTACAATTCACGCTTTCTAATTTACAATTGACTAATCTAATTTACAATTTACAGATCTTATTTCCAACTGACGCTTTCTCATTTACATATAACTATTCTTATTTTCATATGACGGTTTCTCATTTACAACTGGAAATGGTGTAGTCTAGCACTGTGGCATTCATCATCATCAGCATTATAATGAATTGGCAATTAATCACCTTAGCCATCGTTTTGACCATCACGTAGCAAATCATGCCCATCATCCCTTCATAACGATAACTGACGGCAATAGGAAATAGCAAGGTCCTAACCCAGTAAGGACCTCCCGCTTACTCTCTAAAACCCAAAGACCCATATCATCTCTAGAGAAGCACTTTTTAGCAAAATTGAGTACTCGTTCGATTTGTGGGGTAATATCATGTTTGTTGTTGTCGCTTGTGGCAAAACAAATGAAGTCCTTCACTGTTATCTTGTTTGTATCCATCAAAAGTTACGTGACTGCCAAGACAAAAGCACGTTTCGCTCTATTAAAGCAAGTACTTTGTTCAACGTTCTCCGAATCCATTTGGGAGAAATCAAAAGGCGACAGGAATTGCATATGATCCATCAAGCAGGAATGGCGTGCACAAAAGCGCGGGGCTTCAAAATTTCTAAGATCATAAGCAAATCCTGCGATATTAGTTCACAAACTGGCTCATTAGGGTGGTCCAAAAAACCAAAGTTTATTTTAGAGACCAAGGGACCCTCCAATTTTGTTACATCTAACGAAAGATTAATCTATGCAAAATTTTAGCTCTGTAGAGCATATAGAAAGCAGTGCTCAACAAGGTTTAGTTTTCATAAATTCTGTAAATTTTTATTTGTTTGTTTTTACGGATTAAGAAGTTAAAAAATGTGTGTTCTTCAATAACTTTGATATTAAACATGTTGTCAACCCCTTTTTTAATTTCAAGTTTAAACTATACTTCAATCAAAATGAGTGCGCTTAAGACGCGTCAGGCACACAGTGTTTACTTAATCGGTGTTAAGGACATAGAACCTTTAACAAAGAAGAACCAACTTCCTACAACAAAAGAAAATTTTATTTTTTCTTAAGTGGAATAAAATCTGCCAGGAACGGCAGTCATAGTACAATTGAAGAATTGAATGAAATTTGGAGCAAAGACCTTATCCCGACCAAATATACCAAGGATTCGATTGAAAACCTTGAAAGTGTGCATTCACAGTGAGGAAAATAAAGGCAGAAGAACGAAAAAAAAAAAGAACAAACGAACAATCATGTGTAGACAAAATCAAAAAGCTTTTTGACATTGCCCATTCAGATACCCTAATTCTCATAAAAATAGGACAAGATAAACATTTTTTAATTGACCAAAGAACTGACAGAAAAATTATCATTTCATCTCAAGACAAAGAGTATATTACAAAGCAAGAAAGATCACTAGAAAAATTTGAAAAAGAAGAGAGAAGCGAAGAGAAAAGTTGGGGTCTGCTGCAAAATCCACTACTTCTTCCATTAATATACTCGATGCTGGCTTAAATGATGGTTTAAGTGCCAAAAGCAATTCAGAGAATGGTACTGATGATGAACTATATATCCCTTCTTCCAAAAAATACTTTGAAAAAGTTTTAGGTGGCAAGAACGAAGATGTTTCTGAACCAAAGGCTAAGAAGAGCTTTTTTGACATGAATGTAGCAGGGGCTTTAGACAGGAATAAAGTGTCCGATCGTGAGGCTGTAAGGCTTATCATTCCTATCGCCGTCGCACTTGGCCATGATCCCGCAGCATTGCCGCTTTCAAGAAGTACGATAAAAAGAAAACGAGAAGCAGAAAGGCAGAATGATATCAAACATAGAAGACATAATAGAACCAATTGTTGTTCATTGGGACAGCAAAATCTTGCCTGACATTTTAGGTTCACAAAAAGTAGACAGACTACCAGAGCTAGTTTCCTATGGTGATAGAAATGAGAAACTGCTGGTGCCAAAATTGGCTAGTAAAACAGGTGCGAAAACTGGAGATGCAGTACTTAAAACTCTTAAGACATGGCATCTCAATGATAAAGTCATTGGTATGGGCTTTGACACAACAAGCGTCAACACCGGTATGAAGAATGGTGTATGCAATTTCATTGAAAAACAGCTGAACAAAGAACTTCTATGGTTGCCATCACATAATGGAAATAATTTTGAGCAAGTTATTTACATTATGTTTGGGACCTTCAAGCTCTCCTGAAATTCCCAATTTAAAAGGTTGAAGGAATCATGGAATGAAGTTGATCGATGAGACAACACACCATTAATTTTTTCTCCTGGAGAATCTGAGTTAAGAAATAGTGCCTTCGAGTCCTTGCTTCATCATATAAATAAGAAAGATCATCCTCGAAATGAATACCTCGAACTTATTGAACTGACGCTGCACTGGAGAGCACCTGGGCCAATACATCACGCTCGATGGATGGCTAAGCTTATTTATGATATAAATTGCACCTTTTCCAAAATCGAGGAGTTTATCATCTCACAAACAAGGAAAAAATTCACATTTGTGGTACCTATGCCACGAGCTGGTCGGATTATCACCGTTTTCCACAAAAGTGAGCTATGAAAACAAGTAAGCATTGCGAATAAGATGTCTCTCCCTGCACCGGAGAGGATGATTAGAGGAAATGCCAATTTACTAAGTGATGAGTGTGAATTGGCAGATTTTGATAATAGTAGAACAATGTTGTTGTTTACTAAGCTAAACATTAAGCAAAGCTTTTTGGACAAACACCCAAGTGAATGGGAAGAGAAGCCAGAGTTTAAAGAGGCAAGAATTACAATTAATAAAATCAAAGTGGTCAATGACATCGCCGAAAGAGGCGTTAAACTAAATCAAGATTTTAACAAACTCATAACAAATGATGAGGACGAAAAACAGCTGTTGCTGCAGATTTTAGAGGCTAACCGAAAACAAGTTCCGACTGAAACAACAAAGAAAGTCGTTTTAGAAAGCCTACAGAAGACGTTCACTTCCAAAGGAAAAATATAAAGACTTCATATTGATTATTTATATTCACAATAAAATGTACTTATTTTAAAGATGGTTACTAATTTAAATCATGCATATATATTAAGGTGCTTGTATTCTAACATGTCTAATCATTTTTTTCAAAATTTTTAGAAAAATTCCAGTTTTCAGATTTTAAACAGCATTGAGCACTGCCTTGCAAATGACCTATGACCCTAAAATTTTGGCTCGTCACTTCTTTTATCAAATATAAAAGAATTGGAGGGTCCCTTGGCCTTAACATTCAACTTGGGTTTTTACTATAAGATCTTGAACCACCCTATGGCTCATATCTCTGAAGAGAGAAGAATTAAGGCTCACCATATGCATACTAACTGGACACTGCCGTCTGGCGTCACATGCTTATAAGTTAGGCCTCATCAGTAACAGCAGGTGTAGGAAGTGCGAGCTGCAGGAAGAAACAGTTGAGCACGTTCTGGGTTCAACATCTGCGCTCGCCAGGTCAAGACTCCAGCTATTAGGCGCGGTAGAGTTACCAAATCTCGAGGCAGCAATTAAGCTAGGTCCTAGAAAACGCCTAGTATTTGCAAAGTGCGCGGAGTTATTCTATAACATAAGTACTGGCACCTAATTGGCACTCTTTCCTTTGGACGTCAGACAAATTCTGGTAACACTATGAACACATTCAGTCTATGTTAGGTCTTTATTGACCCACCGGTTCAACCTAAACTAACTTTGTTCAACGCAAGATCCACATTTTCGCCCATTTTATCCAAGCCGTAGAATGCGTGTTCATAAAGCCCAATGAAATAAACTACGATAACTTCTTGCCAAGAGGTCATTTCTAATTCTATCGAATTTGTGCCTGGCGATTCTCTAATCGTAAGTATTCTCCCGGATATGATAGATCGTGAGTATCTATATGATATTATTGTTTACACTTCCTGATAGCCTGGACACTAACAATACCCGATGATGTGACTCTGGGAGATTTCGAGAGAATAATGCTTTTAACGTTTAATGGGCTACTACGCTTCGGCTACAGCAAGTACCGAAAAAGAGTTTAAGATGAGCTATACGAGCTTTCTGCAGACATCAACATAGTCATATGAACTAAAACACAGCGCCTACTCTGACTAGGTCAAGTTATGCGAATGAAAGATGCTGCGTCGGCCAAGAAGGTATTCTTATCGGAGCCCGCTTACGGAATCAAGAGGACGGCCACCACTCCGCTGGAGGGATTAGCCCACAATAGTTTAGGAGGCTATGCTCGACCGAACTCCGCTACACCTATATATACAGTAGTCGGCCAACAAACTCTCCTCAATATTGCAAAGAAGGGCCTGAGCAAAGCAAAAATTATCTCATCCCGACACACGGCGGAATTAAGAGACATAATTCCAACCTCTCAACTCCCGAGAGATGATATCCTCAAGCATGTAGTCTTTCTGAAAAGATATAAAGTAGAAATGGGAGACAAGATTACATGGAACGCAGCTAAACTAGAGACCATCTAATGCCTACCCAAAATCGTATGGTACACAGATGTCTTGAAAATACCCGAGGAAATTGAAGCTGGAGTCTTTAGGCTCAGCGCCAGAATATCAGTATCCGCCATAAGTCAGTGTTCTGGCTGAACCTTCAACGCTGATAATCCAATGAAACAATATCCATATTTTGCAATAGCCAAGCCGCACTCACTGCACAACCACAGGAAATTAGGGGGTATTTATTGCTAGGAATGAGCGCAATGCGCTAGGTTTCAGAAAATCTCAGCTGCTGTTTGGAGGTAATCATAGGCCTTACAAAAAATAATCTAAGAACTCTAACAGCTATGCTTACAGAACATTGTAAACTCAACAGTCACATGCATAAATTGGACATACTACATACAATCGATTGAATTGATTCTGTGATCTGTCAGTGGAGATGGCGGAACATATGCTCTTCGAACGCGAGGCAATCTCAAGACGTAGACCAAAGTTTCTGAGCCCGTCATGGCCAGATCATTCCCATATTTAAATTTTCAAGCCAAGTTAGTTCCTTATGCTTCATTAGGAAAGTCGGTTTGGATGAGGTGCTGTGAAGAAGATGAGAGCACAACAGACCAATGATCGCAGTGCAATCCTCAACAATCTAATCATAGAAGGCATGGAAGTTGTCGTGGAAAGTTTTTGAACCAATTGCATCTTAAATACATATCTAAATATTTTTTATACCCCGCTGTACTTGTACAGGGCGTATTATAACTTTGATTGGATATCAGTTCGTTGTACATGTATAAAGGAATCGAGATAGATATAGACTGCCATAATCAAAATCGTTAGTATCAAACAAAAAATTTCATTAAACAATGCCCGTCCGTACGTCCGTTCGTCCGTCTGTCTGTCTATCCGGCCGCTAGCACGATAACTTGAGCATATACTGAGATATCTTCATGAAATTCGGTATACGGACCTAGAATAGATTGGTATTGAAAATGAGCGAAATCGTACAATAACCACGCCCACTTTTTCAAAGAGAAATACTTAACGATATGATGACATTTTGTAGGTGGATTGGTTTTATGACTCAAAATATAAATTCTAAAAAAAATTTTAATATGGGCGTGGCACCACCCACATTTAGAAGAAGAAAATTTGGAAGTTTAACAAGCCGTAACTCAAAAGCCATTAAAGATATTACATTGAAATTTGGGGGACACACTACCCTTGACAAATTGTATAGACTGTTTGAAGATAATAAAAATTGGTTAAATACCACGCCCACTTCTCCTAAAGGTCTAACATTAACAAAATTTGCAAAAACTCTGTGGTATTTAACTACATTTGACTGATCTTCAAGTACACAGCTGGGTATGTAATGTTCGGTTTCAACCGAACTTAGACTTTCTTACTTGTTATTTTCGCAGTTAGGCATGTAGCTTCACTTACTTTGTTCTAATGCTGATCACTCTTTTGGTTTCGCTGATTTATCCGCACCAGAGAATTACAAAAATACGGTTTGATCTGTTACACAATTGAAAATGTTTTTGTAATTACATTGATTGTGGTACATTTGTTCGATATGAAAATATTCAATTATTTACTTTGATTGCGATTCAGAGCCAAAACACCACGCGAAATGGATCAAGTAACGTTTATATGAGCAAAGCGAGGCAATCGACCCCAACCAAATATTGAAGCCGAAATATTTGTGTGAAAAAACGAAAAAATTTAAGACGAAAAAAAGTAACACAGTAAAAACAAAAAAAGATTTTAAGTTGCAAAATGTTTATAAAGAACTACTATTTTTAAGTTTTTTTTGCTGCTTGGTTTCGTATGATTTTTGTTTGAATAAGCAAATTTTTTTTGTTTATTTTTTGTATTCTTTTTTTTAAATTCGATACTTTTGCAACTCACATAATATACGCGAAATCTGAGTTTACAAATCACATACCGGAGCAGGAAACCAATTTAAATATTTAAACAGCGCAAAACCGATCGACCAAATAAACGAACTGTTCAGCGCAAATACTTAACCGAAACTGGTATTGGGAACACTTTTGTAACGCGGTTTTTTATGAATTACGCTTACAAAGATATTAATTGTTTGTATCAAAAATTTAACACTCAAGCTGAGTTAGCATTAAGTTTTAAGTTAAACAATTAAGGACGGGAATGTCTTCGACTGTGCCGAAGACTTCATACCTTTCATGAATGGGGGGCTGAACAATAATTTTATCCCACTCGTAATATCCAAATAATCGGCTGTGTAAGATATGTATGACAGATGTACATACCTAAGCAATTTTTAAGATAAATATAAAATAAACAAGTATGGAAGGCAAAGATCGGGTGTAACCGAACATTACATACTCAGCTGCCAAATTACAGCTTTCAAAACTTTTAAATTACCTCCTTTTAAAAGGGTGCCCCGCCCATTGTCCAAAATTTTACTAATTTCCTATTCTGCGTCATAATGTTTCATCGCTTTATCCGTCTTTGGTAATGAATTATCGCACTTTTTCGGTTTTTCGAAATTATCGATATCGCAAAAGTGGGCGTGGTTACAGTCCGACTTCGTTCATTTTAAATAGCGATCTGAGATGAGTGCCCAGGAATTTACATACCAAATTTCATTAGGATACCTAAAAATTTACTCAAGTTATCTTGTTTACGGACAGACGGACGGATGGGCGGACGGACCAATGTGCATGGCTAAATGAATTTCTGGTTTCGCCCAGATCATTTTGAAGTCTATATCGATTAGTTATGGGATACCGTTATGCGAACAAAATTAATATACTCTATAAGCACTGCTCAGCTGAGTATAAAAATAGGTGGGTAGTTTGTGTGAGGATGGAAAGTTTCACGTTTTTGTGGTCTGCATGAAATAGCTATGACCATGAATCACTTATCTCAACAATATATAACGTAAACGTAAGTATTTGATGAAATTTGAAGCTTCTAGCTGTTAAAATGGGGCAGAAATTACGAAAAGTTTCTTATCTGACCAATCGGTTGTAAGGGGCATGTGCTGTATATACGACCGACCTGATCCCTTTTTCCAGACAAAAACATGTACAATATACAAAAGCAAATGTTGAAGTTTGAAGCTCCAGTCTGATAAATTGGGGACGATATAACAAAAATCATCTTTTATGAAAAATCGTTTGTATGGGGGATATATGCTATAGTGGTCCGATCCGGCCGGTTCCGCCAAATACCTAATCGGATACCTTAATATACCCGCTCATCAAATTTTATCAAGATATCTCAAAAATTGAGCGACTATTTTGCTTTCAAACAGACAGATGGACAGACACAAGGACGGACAAACGGACATGGCTAAATCAACTCAGCTCTTCATCCTGATCATTTCGGTATTCTTATTGGTGGCTCTATCTCTTCTCCTTCAAAGACTTACAATTTTGAGATTCGTGACAAACTTAATATACCATTTCATTTTCATGAAAGGTATACAAATAACAAAAACAACAGCAAAAATATAACAACAACTTATTCTCGCATATCTTACACTACAAAGTAAATATGCGGCTTTCGAGTTATTCGAGAGCTTTTGCGGTTGCGCAGTTGTTGCCGTCTGGGTCGCCTTAACTGGTCGTATGAAGTATTGTATTGGGGTTTAGAGCGGTAAAAGCAAAAATCTCTAAACTCACAGCCAATAAGTAAATTGTTTGTTAAAGAGCCGAGCTTATACTTGCTTTTAAAAGTTTATTTGTTTTATTTTACAAGTTGTGGTTGTTGCTGTTCGAAGCAGGTGTATCAAGAAAGCTTTTGCATCATCTTCATGTAGTTTTTCTCATATCTCATTTTAGATTGCTCATTAAAATCTTCATAGAATGTTTAGTGAGAATTTGAATTACTAAATCGTATATGATATGCTATGGTTGTTGTTGTAAATTTAACAGTGAGCTTTACTTTTGGCTAACATGCAGGTAATAGTTAAAAGCTTTTAATACAATATTTTTTTAATGATTATTATAAAGATTTGCTAAGGCTCAACTTGTACTTATTTAAAAAGAAGAGCACGTACAATTTTAAGGAACATATGTACATATAAGTTTTCGAGTTTTTATAAAATATTTCTCTTTATGCCACCCTTGTGTGGGAGTGGCAACAACGAAGCAACATTAAGATTGTTTCGAAACAGCTTTTACCAGCTCTTCACCACCTTGGTTGAGCAGCTCGGCGGGTAGTTCGTCGTTACACGGCGCCTTGATATTCTTTAGTCGGGATATTGCTATTTTAACAACGTCACAGTAGGGTGGTGGAACGCATGTCCCGTCATCGAGTCCTGGGTATAGAGTTTTCGCTCTATCTAGCAATGAGGTCACGTGCAGGAATCTGTCCCCTTCATGAAACTTTTCGTCGTTTACCGTCCTGTCACCCAGCATCTGAAACTCCACGCGTTCACGCTGTACTGCCTCACTTTTTTATTTCTAATTAGGCGTCTCTTGTACGAGCTGCTTTTTTTGGGGCTCACTGAAAACCTATGGTGTCAACAGCGGCGACTTCAAGTGAGGGAGAAATAGGAGCACATCGTTAGGTCAAAGTCTGCATTCAGTGAGCAGGTGAGAGAGCCGACTGGAGTAATCATCGGCTGTCTGTTTCATGACAACGCTATCGGTTTAGTCTCGCGTTCTTCGATTAAGAGAAAGCCACGTAGCTGGGTGTATCTTTTTTTGCTGGAACCTGTTACTGCAGATGATCATATATCGCGACGCAGCGAAATCAATTACTTTGTTGAGCCTAAATTTTTCAACTGTAGGACAAAATACCCTTTCCTTAACCATCCTGTAGTTAGAGTTGCAAAGCATGATTTTCATGACATGGCGGATACAGTCATCGTTTGTGTCTTCTAGTTTTTTATAGAAGGGCTCGTCCACAACGTCTATTAGTGCATAAGTGCATAATATGCACGTAATATTGAACAACCACGTCTTGCTGCGAAACGCGGTGAGCCGCTTATACACAGCAATCGATGACTGTACTTATCAGCACAGTCTCTTTGCCATCACAAAACCAACACTTCAGGTCCTATTCATATGACCACTGTAGTAGCCCTGCAGCGAAAATATGAGACAGTCACGCAAAGCACCAGTTCCGCACTACAGGCTTAATAACTACCGCCGAACCGGTGCTAGTCGGCTTCGGAGCCGAACAATTGGTAGCCACACTTATACCAACCGTCCTTAAGTCTACGCTTTATAAATATAAATTAATTACTTACTGCGCTACTGCGGATTTAGAGGGATTCGCTGCGGGGAGATATCGCAAGGTCTTGCTGTCTGTCTGTTGCTCTAATAGTTCCTCTATGTCGGTGATGTCGGTATTTGACTTGACGAGAACATCTACCGGCTGAAAAAGCTGATACATGCTCGAAGATTGTGACACTTTAAGCCGTAGTCCGTTAATCATTTGGCACGGTTGTGATTAGAAAAAATAAATCTCATCCAACGCATGAGGCATTTTTTCATTTAAGGACGTTTTTACATATCAGATCTTAAGCCTAGAGCTCAACCGAGGAAAGAGATACGGGTTTTAGGTTTCTTACATACGACAGGCATACCTACCGCGGGTATTTTCGAAGCCAACTCACGGGCAGGGTACCAGGTACATACTTCAAATGACAAAAGATTTGCTGTGGCTGAGCCTACGGGTTTTGTATGTATGTCAGAGGTCACTGCTGTTTCGCACACTGCTCTTCAAAACTTAATGAGATTGTTATATTACCTGAAACAACACGCCACCCTCCTCATTTGCTTACTACTTTTCGTAAATCTTATTAATTAATTCGAGAATATCGGTGATGTGATACTCCTAAGAAGGTGGGACAGTATTTAAGAATCTTGGTTTGGTTGATAAATGCCCGAAGTCAGTCAAAATTAGTTGCTTTGACTTCGTTGTCGCTTTGAGTATTGAAATTATCGCGTGACACAGTATTTGCTAAATGTGACTATTTATGATAGATACTTACATTACTTACATATTTATGCATAGATACTTAAGTGTTTATTAATTTGTTGCAAGTCAAGCAAATTACATAGACGATTGAAACGTTTTTAGGCAAACCATTTCCTATATATTAAATAACAATCTTAGTAAACACATTTTAATAAGTTCGGCCTTACTTTAGTAAATTAGATTAGAGTTTATGCATATGTGACTTAAATATCTATATCATATGATTAAGTACTTATGTATGTATGTAAGTTTGAACAGTCGTCATGCACAGAGAAACGTGCTATTAAATTTTCTAACAACCCATAATCTTTTGGTGCCCCCACTCCCCCTAGAAAAGAGGGACACAATTATGTAGAATCTTACCACCCACTTAAAAGACCATCGTCAAACGTATTCAAATGTATCCATACACATATACTATTTATACAAATGTTAATATCGAAAACAAAAACAACCCAAACTAGTAACGGTGTCTAAGTTCGGGTGTAACCGTAAATTATATACTCAGGGTGAGATTCAATTGTACAATTAATTTCAGCAAAATTACTTTTTCAAATTTTGTTACAAGGGATTTACTTTTCTGAGGCTCTAGAAATGTTGATTAATGTTTGATCGGCATAACGGCGTGACCGCACTCATTAAAAAAAATTTTTCCCAATTTCCTGTTACAATAAAACTTGGTAAGTGATATATCATTAATACAAAACTATTTTCCATTAAGATATAGCTTATTATTCCAGTCTACGACCTTGTAAAATATCCTTCATATATAAAAGTGGGCGTGTTACCACGCCCACTTTTAAGAATTTGAGTTTTTTGCTTTTTCTTGCTATAATTCCTTTTGGAAAATGAAACACCATTGATATAAAGCTGTTTTTTTTGCAAAAATAAAGCTTAATTTATTCATCCACGCCCCTTTTAAAAATCTATTATATAAAAGTGGGCGTGGTTTTTAACATACATATTGTAACGAATTTTGGGAAATTCCGCTTATTTGAAAGCTTCCGCTAACGTTCGAATCGCTAAACTGTTGAATTACTCCAATATTCTGTATTGCACAATGGTCTTTATTATACTATTTTGGGAGCAGTACAATTAAAACAAAAAAAATGAAAGGCGCGATTAACTCCGAAGAGATTTTAAGGCTGAGACTCTCTTCCAATATGCGTCGTGCTCCTTTTAATTTTTCCTACTTCACAATTACTTCATACTTCACTTCGCAACTGATAGCGTGTTTATATCAAAACTGATTAGTCATTCCTAAGCTTGCGATGCTTTTAGTTGCCTCGCCAGCATATTTCTCCAAAGGTCTAGACGTTGCACCTTCTAGAATCTCCTGCTTGGTTACCAGCGATATACATGTATATTTGTAGTTTATAGCCATATGCGTGTTTATGTGTGAGTAACTACTTCGGCTGATGACTGAATCTGTGTGTGTGAGATAGCTCTTCGTCGCCTTCTACATAAGTGTTGCTAGCTTTAATGTGTACACGTACATAAGAGTGGCTGCGTCATGTTTTTGTTGTTGCGTGATTATTTACTAACAAATTAGTGATGCTAATATTCGTCACAATATATAATTTGGCGAGAATAGTGTATCTGCCAAATTTCAATGTAATATCTTCAATGGGTTTTGATTTACGGCTTGTTATACTTCCAAATTTTGTTCTTCTAAACGCCCATATTCCAAACTTTTTTTGGAATTTATATTTTGCGTCATAAAACGAATCCACCTACCAAATTCCTGTAGCATAACGGTATTCGTTTTTGAATTATTTAATTTTTTGCATTTTTCTAAATTTTCGATATCGAAAAAGTGGGGGTGGTTATTTTCCGATGTCGCTCATATTCAATGCGAATCTATTTTGGGTACACATAAGCCCGTATAGTGAATTTGGTGAAGATATCTCAACATTTGCTCAAGTTATCGTGTTAACGGCGGACAGACAGGACGGACGGACGGACATAGCTTAATCTATTTTTTTCCCGATACTGATGATTTTGATATATGTAAGTATATATCTATCTCGATTCCTTTATACCTATACATTGTATAGTATACAACCAATCGTTATTCAATCAAAGTTATAATACCCTGTGTACAAGTACAGCTGGGTATAACAATTTTTTTAAAACAACAAGTTGAATCATTTAGCCAAATTGCCGCCTACTGTTTAAGTTGTCACGCCAATTACAAGCAAAGCAATCTGAATTATTTTGTTTTGCATTAAAAGCAATTATATACCATTTAACATTTTTTGTTTTTGTGTTTAGTGCGTAATACAAACGCTTTTGCCATATACATCACACGCTGGGTTTTGGCCAATTGTGCGTGTAGTTGAGTTTGCGTGAAATAGTTAACTAACCAGAGGGTTTAAGTGCGTGTTGGGGAAAAGTTTTTGACTTTTGACATTCAAACAATTTTTTGATTTAACAAATATTTAAATATACTTACATATATACCGTGAGGAAATTTGAAGACCAATGCCAGTGATTGTTAAGCATCAGGACGAGATTGGAATAGGATGGCAATTTTATTCGAGATCTGTGTTCAGTCTATATGGCATTGTGGAGATGGGCCATGAAATTCTCTAGCCCAAATGTCGTTTCTTTAGCTTGCTTACTCGGCACGGAATTGCTTTAGATGTCGCAAGGGCGGAGGTGACTCCTGAAGACGTTTCCTTCAGCACTGACAGCGGTCGCAGTCATAGAAGATTAGAAGTAGCAGTTGTTGTTGTATCAGTGATTAACCCCATTCAATAGGTGCAACCACCAACACATTGTCATCATATCCTCCAACGAGAGTCCACGGAAACTTGTAATTTCAACAAGGGTTGACCAGAATGAGAGGGGTCTTAGAGGCGTTGGTTTCACATTGTAATTAAAGAGATGGTTGGGGACGCATTGCAAACAGGACATTCATTTTGTATGTCGGGGTTGATTATCGCTTTAAAATTTGTGAAATTCGTTGGGTTGTTATGAATTTGGTTTAAAGTACTGGAAAAGTTTCTAGACAACCGGAAAGAGAAAGCTTATGTGTTAATGACAAGAACGTTATAGATTGAAGCACATGTGAAAAATGTTTAAAATTAAAAGAGTGCTATTAGGTGACCATCTCTGTATAAGTGTAGAAAATCAAAAGTTAAGCGTAAGCATTTTTGCATTATGGGATCATTTTCCCTTCCAAACTTGTAAGCATATAGACCGGGTATGAAAAGGTGGCTTATGACTCAAAAAAAAAAACAGCTGTTAACAGCTGTTTCTCGTAATTTCTTTTTTGAGTCATAAGCCACCTTTTCATAGACCGGGGCACATATATGCAAATTTTAATATTTACCACTAGGAAATTGGCAATGGGAATATCAAGCGAGTAAAGCTGGTAATTTAGTGCCAGTTAGTGAATAAAAATACAGTTAAACGTTTTCTCCTCCACCTAACATTTCTCTCACGCCCATTCCCATTACCACTCCTACTTCCACCTCCACTCACACTCGCATTCCACTTCTACAAATCACAATCTCACTTCAACTCAAACTATCACTTCCAATTCCATTCCACTCCCACTCTAACTCGCACTAACACCGTCTTTCCCACTGTCACTTCCACTGCCACCCGCACGTCCACTGCCACCCACATGCTTACTCCAACTCCCAATTTTATTCCTACTTGTGCTCCCACTATCACTCCCAAGACTACTTCCATTCGAGCTCCTACTTCCCCTCATACTAACACTACCACTCTTACTTCCACTCTCTTTACCACTATCGCTTCGACTCTCCTATCTACTACCACTAGTACTTCCAATCCCACTTCGCTTCCACTCTCAATCATACTGCCACTCACACGCCACTGGCTTAGCAAACTCTGAAAGTGTTTTTCTTCTATGAAAAGCTTCTCAGCGAAATTTAATCTGCCTTGAAAATGCCGTTCCTAGTCGACATAAATATGTAAGTCCCATTCCGCCTATTTGCATGTTGAGAATTTATAAGTAGCACGATGCAAATTGCAAGAGAAGCTCGGCATTAATCTCCTTGGAGGTATGCATATGAAGCAAAGTATATATACAATATTTTTAAAAACTATAGAGGAGTTTCGTTCACAACTCCGTATCAAAACGAGATTCTTCTACAGTCATTTTGTGAGAAACTAGAAAAGACGTATGATCACTGCTCCTGTCATGATTTCAAAACATTTATCGGCGAATTTAACGTCAGGGTGAGCAATAAAGATGTATTTTCTCTTACAGAAGAAAAATTCAACCTCCACGATGTAACCTCCCCAACGGATTAAGGGAAATCGCCTTCGCCGTGGTTCGAGATATAGGCATCGGTTGTACCAGTTGCTTTTGAGCGTCATTATTGTAACCCAAGGTAGCACATTGTACCAAATCGGAATCCGACTGGCGAATGATGGTTCTCTCGCTGAAATAATCGACGGCCGCCTTGGTGTAATGGTAGCGTGCTCCGCCTACCACACCGAATATTCTGGGTTCACGCCTCAGGCAAAGCAACATCAAAATTTTAGAAACAAGTTTTTTCAGTTAGAAACAAATTTTTCTAAGCGAGGTCGCCCCTCGGCAGTCTTTGGCAAGCACTGCGAGTGTATTTCTGCCAGGAAAGACTTCTCAGTGAAAACTCATCTGCCTCGCAGATGCCGTTCAGAGTCAGCATAAAACAAGTTGGTCCCGTCCCGCCAATTTGTAGGATAAACACGACGCAATTTGGAAGAGAAGCTTTGCCTAAAATCCCTTTGGACGTTATCGCGCCTTACATCCGTAACTTGAATAAAGATTGCGGTATACCAAACACAAGAAATTCTTAGAAAAACTGCAGTTTTGACAGTGTTGGAAAACAGTTATGTTGATGTTTACTTCAGTGAAGTCAAAAAGATGATTTGCATCGTTCAGGAACACTCCGCATGCGCCACATATGTACATTCACGCCAAGGGTTACCGCGAATCGATTTTCAATGGCACCGCCTTTCAGGAGGTTTTCGTAAATGGTTTAACTTATATTGTTTGCTACATAGTTACGCCGCATAAACTTCGGTAATTTCCCATATTTCTACGTGACTGAGTTCATCCCTTGATATCATTTCCCCATATAACACCTTTCGTGGCCGCTCCCAAGATCACATGCAGTTCGTTTAATTGGGATAGTGCTTTACTTATTGGATAATTATAGCTCAAATATTTACTAAAACAAAACGCAAACTCTAGACATAAGTGACAGTAAAATTAACAAGTTTATTTTTACAATTGTCATATATCTACATTAGAGTGGGTTCCGTTTTTTATGTGTAAACATAATTGCTCACGGTATGGGGAATCCTGAAAATACTCGTAATATGTAAAGTGTAAGAGTAAGTTGTAAAAAGTAAACGTAATATGTAAAGTGTAGGGGTGAGCGTATTCCTTGTTATCTTTTGGTTTTTGTACGCTACACTGTCATCATATCTGCGTAAAGTTTATGCAGCTTATCATTATACTTCCTTCGATACTCGCCGTCTTTTTATTACGGACAGGACCATGAATCTTCTGGAGAACATTTCTCAGGAACACTCCAAGAGCCATCTCATCTTCTCTCAAAACCGTCCATGTATCCGAACCCTACATGAGCTGAAATTGCTTATGCTACTAATGTTATCGCTCATTAGAGTAAGCACCTTGTTGTTGGTGTGAAGCCTTACCCGAACTCCACAGCGCCCGACTAAGAGAGCGAGCTGTTTAGGACTGGCATATACGCCGTTTCGCCTCATAGTAGGGCGGCGGGATGTCAAACGATTCTTTTCCCGTATATAATACTTGATTATCTGAACATATTGGCGGCCACCGTGGTGTGATGGTAGCGTGCTCCGCCTACCACACCGGATGCCCTGGGTTCAAACCCCGGGCAAAGCAACATCAAAAATTTTAGAAATAAGGTTTTTCAATTAGAAGAAAATTTTTCTAAGCGGGGTCGCCCCTCGGCAGTTTTTGGCAAGCGCTCCGGGTGTATTTCTGCCATGAAAAGCTCTCAGTGAAAACTCATCTGCCTTGCAGATGCCGTTCGGAGTCGGCATAAAATCATGTAGGTCCCGTCCGGCCAATTTGTAGGGAAAATCAAGAGGAGCACGACGCAAATTGGAAGAGAAGCTCGGCCTTAGATCTCTTCGGAGGTTATCGCGCCTTACATTTATTTATCTGAACATATGATAATTTTTATATGTGCCAGTGCACGTAGAGATGTATACACTGCTGTTTTGTTGGAAATAAAGAGCCAGAAATACATAAATACCAAATATTAGCAAATGCGTCATTGATACGCAAAGTGTTTACAAAAACAAACCACGTGGTTGCGTATTCAGCTTGAAGCTGAATTTTTTGTAGCACCAGTGAAAGCCTGAAAGTCAGTGTGGAACTTTAACCCGAAGTAAATGTGCTATCATCTTAGTACCATTCCTCGAGGCATGGATTTTCCGTTGGTTGAGTTGTCCTTGGGATGAACTATCGGTCATTTTTTTACGAGAAGGAAGCATGGAAAGCCATAAAGTCAGTGTGGGACTTTAACCCAAACCAATCCTCCTATGGTCTCAGTAACACTTTCCCCGAGATGAGTTTTCCGTGGAATGAATTGTCCTTGGGATGCTTTGTTTCGAGACGGATTGTCCTTGACATATGTTTTCGGTGTTCTTTTTTTACGAGGAAGAAGCATTGAAAGCCTCAAAGTTAGTGTGGGACTTTAGCGCAAGCTAAACCACCTATAGTCTCAGTACCATTTCCCCTGGAATGAATTGCCCGAAAAATTAGTTTTCATTGAATGAATTGTCCGGGAGATGAATTGTTCGTGGTAAGAACTGTTAGTGAGATAAATCGTCCTTGGAATGAATTGTTGGTAGGATGAGCTCTAGTTAAATTAAAAACATTAGTTTTCTAGACGTACACCTTTATGTCTACACATCCGAACTTGTTTAGAACGATATCGACCGTAGTTAATCCATAAATACTTCCTTTTTATTAGACGTTGGGGTAACGCACTACCCCCAAGTTGCCCAACGAAACCAGGCTAACCCTGTTCATGTGCACGCACCCCGAGGTTCCGCCGTTAGGCATAACGTCACGGCATAAATGTCGTCATAACTATAAAGGCCATATCAGTAGTCCAACAATCTATTTTTCCGCACATTCGAGGAACTCAATTCCTAATCGAAGGCTCCTCTCCAAAAACCCTCTGTACAGAGAGTCTTTCGCCGTGAACACGAGGGCAGTGTAGAGTAGATCTGCTGGGATTTTCCTGGGTAAAACATGGATCGCATCTTTGGACAGCGTCCGATAAGCACGTGCTATTCGCATAGCAGTAATACGGTAGGCTGCTAGTATGGTTTTTTGGTGGACTATTTTAGATCCATACTCCATACTCTCACTTCCTCAGTTACTTTTGAGTAACGGAGTAAAGGAAGGCTTTGAATTTATTTGATAATCTCCTATGGTTAGGATTAACTCATCCACAGGCCGCTTTGAGCTCACCAAAACCACTTCTGTCTTATGTGGCACACCCTAATATACAAATGTTTCTATATAATGCAACGCCGCAATGAATAAAGTAATTGTTTTCAAATTACCGCAGCCTTAGACTTAGCGAGTTCAGCTCGAGGCTACAAGTAAATACGAGTCACATACGTACAACCGAACGAAATAAGTTTACAAAATTTCTATACAAAATAAAAAAGATACTACAAAAACATAACAACATAGTAAATAAGTAACAACAACTAAAATAAGTTATTTTCAGCATGTGTGAAAAATGTGAACAAATTTACAAACCGAAAAATTCTGTGGTGGTTTTTTGAAGGCAACTTATGGAGGCTTCGAACTGCTATGACAAAATAATAGCGTTGGTAGATTTATTGGGATAACAATAACAATTGTGTGAGAAAATTATTTGGTGTAAAACAACAAATGCGCTAAAATATTAAAAGCTAGCAATGCTTACTTACCTTGAAACGGGCGCATGAACATGAAGCCTTACTAAGCCCCAAAAACGTACATTCAGCATATTAAAAGGAGATCAAATGGTACTCAATTGTTCTAACAGATTTGAGAACAATGTCAAATATATCGCAGTTAGGCCAATATTGCTATACGGGGTGGCGGTATGGTGACCAGCCCTGAATAAATCCTCGACGGTTCTTGTGGACAAAACTCTTTCGGAATTCCCTGTTTCTACTAACCCTGACTTAGAGGTATGGTTCACGGATGGATAAAAGTTTGATGACGGAAAAACGAGAGCTAGTATCTATGGGCCGAATTTAAAGTTATCGATACCAATGTTTTCCGTCATTAACCCATGTAATAGAAGTTTACGGTAGAGAATGTCTACGAAGAGGCTTATTCTCGAGGAGGATTCTCATTATGTCAGACAACCAAGCAGCCTTGCGAAACTTGCAGTCTTACACAACTACTTCAAAGCTAGTGAATGAATGCATTGCAGTCGCAAATGATCTAAAAGCCGAAAATAAGAGTTTGTTAGGATGGATTCCCCGGGTATGAACATGAAAGTAATCAACTACCTAGCTAAGCAGCATTTTTTGGTCCAGAGCCCGTCTGTGGACTCACAATGAAACATTCTAGGGAAACCATATGTCACCGAACAACAAAACAGTTCACACACACTGCATTGAATGCCCATGGAATGACAGGATAAATTGTTTATACTCCCTGCAATGTGAGTATCAGCCAAACTCATTAATTTAAGCAGAACAAGTAAGGAAGGCTAAGTTCGGGTGTAACCGAACATTACATACTCAGCTGAGAGCTTTGGAGACAAAATAAGGGAAAATAACCATTTAGCAAAATGAATCTAGGGTAACCCTGGAATGTGTTTGTATGACATGGGTATCAAATAGAAGGTATTAAAGAGTATTTTAAAGGGAGTGCGCCATAGTTCTATAGGTGGACGCAATTTTAGGATATCGCCATAAAGGTGGACCAGGGGTGACTCTAGAATGTTTTTGTATGATATGGGTACCAAATTAAAGGTATTAATGAGGATTTTAAAAGGGAGTGGCCCTTAGTTGTATATGTGAAGGCGTTTTCGAGATATCGACCAAAATGTGGACCAGGGTGACCCAGAACATCATCTGTTGGATACCGCTAATTTATTTATATATGTAATACCTGCCAAGATTCCAAGGGCTTTTGATTTCGCCCTGCAGAACTTTTTCATTTTCTTCTACTTAATATGGTAGGTGTGACACCCATTTTACAAAGTTTTTTCTAAAGTTACATTTTGCGTCAATAAACCAATCCAATTACCATGTTTCATCTCTTTTATCATATTTGGTACAGAATTATGGAATTTTTTTCATTTTTCGTAATTTTCGATATCCCAAAAGTGGGCGTGGTCATAGTCGGATTTCGACCATATTTTATACCAAGATAAAGTGAGTTCAGATAAGTACGTGAGCTAAGTTTAGTTAAGATATATCGATTTTTGCTCAAGTTATCGTGTTAACGGCCGAGTGGAAGGACAGACGGTCGACTGTGTATAAAAACTGGGAGTGGCTTAAACCGATTTCGCCCATTTTCACAGAAAACTGTTATCGTCATAGAATCTATGCACACACCAAATTTCACAAGGATTTGTAAATTTTAGTTCGACTTATGGCCTTGAAAGTATTCTAGACGAATTAAATGAAAAAGGGCGGAGCCACGCCCATTTTGAAATTTTGTTTTATTTTTGTATTTGGTTGCACCATATCATTACTGGAGTTGAATGTTGGCATTGTTTACTTATATACTGTAAAGATTTAAAATTTTTTGTTAAAATTTGACTTTAAAATTTTTTTTTTAAAGTGGGCGTGTTCGTCATCCGATTTTGCTAATTTTTATTTAGCGCATATATAGTAATAGGAGCAACGTTCCTGCCAAATTTCATCATGATATCTTCAACGACTGCGAAATTATAGCTTGCAAACTTCTAAATTACCTTCTTTTAAAAGTGGGCGGTGCCACGCCCATTGTCCAAAAATTTACTAATTTTCTGTTTTGCGTCATAAGGTCAACACACCTACCAAGTTTCATCCCTTTACCCGTCTTTGGTAATGAATTATCGCACTTGTTCCGTTTTTCGAAATTTTCGATATCGAAAAAGTGGGCGTGGTTTTAGTCCGATTTCGTTCATTTTAAATAGCGATCTGAGATAAGCGCCCAGGAACCTACATACCAAATTTCATCAAGATACCTCAAAATGTACTCAAGTTATCTTGTTTACAGACGGACGCACATGGCTAAATGAATTTCTTTTTTCACCCAGATCATTTTGATATATAGAAAAGTCTATATCTATCTCGATTAGTTTATGCCGTTACGGACTACCGTTATGCGAACAAAGTTAATATACTCTGTGAGCTCTGCTCAGCTGAGTATAAAAACCCAAGAGTCTACAAAATCACCCAAGTAAGTTAAATATATCAGATACACAAATCTGTCACTTTTATGAGCTGGAGAATGGAACGCCCGCTCACATTCTCTCCGAAAGCGTCGCTCTAATAAGACAGATACTCCCCCATCTAGGTGGCGTTACTCTTAATCCCCTCGTTATGTGGAGTAAGAAACCTGAATAGGTCCTTAAATACAATAAAAGCCACATACAGTGAAAGGTCAAGCAAAATAGATCTAAATAAATGTCACAGCACATCGGGCGCACAAAAAATAATAATATTTCGGAGTCGGGCACCGTGGTTTGGAGGTAGCGTGCCTGCCCATTACACTGAGGCTCCGCAAATCAGTAAGAAAATTTAGCAGTACAACGGCGCGAAGTGAAGGAAGGCTTGGCCTAAATATCCCAATATTAATATTGGTTTTTATGTTTTGAGTATCTGCCAGGATAATCACGCTGGAGCCTGAATTTCCTTCCTATGGGACCAATGATGGTATTGTGCTCGCAAACTCTACAGGAGGTCATTGGTTAACGGCACACTACAGGTAACAAAACATGATTTAAGCCAAATACTGAATAGAGCGACACACGGGCAATAGTTTAGCAAAATCTCTGAGTATATTTCTGCCATGAATCATCTCAGCCAAAACGTCACGGCCTTACCAGATGCTGTTCGGAGTCGGCATAGAACATATAAGTCTCTCCAATTTGTAGAAGAAAATTTTAAGCAGTACCTCACATATTGGAAGGAAAGCTCCGGTTAAATCCCTGAGAGACATGTCGCGCGAAATTCTTGTTATAAAAAAGACCAATGATTGTCTTATTTCCAGCCTACGTTGCGGAGAACGATTTTAATCTCATGGCGGAGTTGGGATCTTTATATATATTTTCTAGCTGAGCGAATAAGAATTCCTTAACCGCGTCGACCTGCTTATCACTCGAGGCTTAAGCGTAGATGAAACATATGCTCATAGTAAGAATATCGTCCACGGACGGGAGGAACAGTATTTTTCGGTGTATTCTCTTTACCAACACAAATTCAACATCTCGACCGCACTTTTTATATCCCTCCACTATTGCAGACCTCATTAATTTCCGCGTACATGTTGTTGTTGGTTTTGTAACGATAATGATTCGCTCCGAAGGTTTTGGGTAGTGTTATCGATGTTGATGGTCCTTTGCCGGATATAAATCCGGTAGATTCCGGTCACAAACACCATCAACACTATTCCGACCATCTTGGAAACGATTTAGTATGACCACGTGGAACCTGCTGGGCCATCCCGCCCTCCCACACCTATATCCATGAAGAACTTGGAGTAGTCAGGGACTCGGCTGCTAAAGAAACAGGATTCACCACGGATAGGTGAGGTTGACAATTTGGTTGGAGAAGCTGTAAATTACGCTGGCTACCCCTTGTAAGTGTTGCGCTACACAACTCCATGAATCAGTCGCCTCTTACGAAAGGAGGCGTTTGCAGGGATTTAATATCAGCTTTTACACTCATAAAATAGAAACTAACTTAGCAGCGGTGCCTTCTTCATAAGTCCTTAAAACTTGGCCGTAGCCGCTCACAAAAAGGCAATTATTCCACTGCAGCCACAAGTGTTTGTATATGCAGACCAAAAAAGCTCAGTGATCCCTCACCAAGTATACCTCTCATTCTACCATGACCAAAGATGACTCACGTAACCCTGAATCAAATTAGATCTGGAAACTGTAACAAGTTAGCTAAATGTATACTGTAATGTAAGCAATACCAATCGAGAGATATGACTCCCCTCTAGAATTTAAATAAAGTGCAGGTCATGTCATCCCATATGACATTTGCTCCGCTGTTTCGATGCTCACGTGCACAAAAGCATACTCTGCCGGTAGGCAGTGGAGCTCCGAATTATGCCACGTACAGTTCCTGCAGACCAGGTTTTCTCTGTGACATTTGAATGGTATGATGATTTGCCCCAGAGCAAGATGATACTAATCTTAAATAATTCAAGGTAACCGTAAACAAGGTCAAACATACCTAGACTACACTGGATCGCATCACTGTTTAGGCCTGGATCTTAATTGCCGCTGGATATTTGAAAAAAGGTTGAAACTCCCTAACCCGAGTGGGACTTGATAGCATTATATTCTCCACAGTCTTAGTTGTGGTGACTTCCATTCGGAAGACTTTCGAATTATTAAGCAGTTCTAACTAGGACTATATGGGGCAGAAGCATGGACCATGACAACAGCAGACAACAGCAGATGAAGCGGCTTTGGGAGTGTTCGAGAGAAAAGTTCTTCGAAAGATTTATGGACCTCTACGCGTTGGCGATGGCGAGTACCGAAGAAGATTTAATGATGAGCTGTACGAGCTATACGCAGACATCAACATAGTCCAGCGAATTAAAACGCAGCGGCTGCGCTGGCTAGGCCATGTTATGCGAATGAAAGATGATGCTCCCGCCAAGAAAGTGTTTCTATCGGAACCCGCCTATGGAAGCAGAGGTAGAGGGCGGCCCCCACTCCGTTGGAAGGACCAGGTGGAAAACGATTTAAACTCCCTTGGTGTTACCAATTGGCGCCGGTTGGCGGAGCGAAGGAGCGACTGGCGCGCCTTGTTGGACGGCCATAACCGTTTAGACGGTTAAGCGCCAATTAAGTAAGTAAGTAACTAGGACTTACCTCGACCTCTTCACAGAAAATACATACGCTCCTACTTCCTTCCGTCCTCGAACAACTTCAACTTGAATAGGTTCCTCAACCCATTGCTCTCTCGAGGGAATGAAGATTATGCAATTAGTGCAATTGGCCTCTACCGACACACAGTAATCTTCTCTGCACGGAATGAAGTCGAAATTCCCAACATCCGATGTAATGAAGCCTGATGTTGCGTTTCCAACCACCGGGTAACTATTAACCTCGACATTCAGTGCTAAGGTAGGTGTTGTTCTAAGAACGCCGCTGATACTAAGCATCCGCTGATAACCCTCCAATAAAACCACTGTACGCCTCGTCGCTTTGTTCTCTCATTTTAGTTTCCAAGTTAGCTGTCTATCTAATATTATCTACAGATACTGATTCATGTCAAAGAGTGACAGCTATCCTCACCTAAGCGATGGAGACCTCAAAGCGAACTCTGACAAGGATTGCTAGGGCATATGCATAGCCTACATCTATCAGCCCTGAATCTGGATTGGTGGTCCACAAAAAGCTCGTTTACTACCATAATCCAGAATATAGAAAACAAAACCGCCCCTTTTACCGTACCAAAGTGTACTTTTCTCTGGACTGTGTTCCTATTCCCACTACACAGCTACACTTCTGCAGCGCAGGAGTATCTCTTTAAATTTGACCAAACAATTCGACTCCTAGGCCAACAGGTTAAGGTGCTTAGAATATTAGGAATGCCTATAGTAAGAGGGAACTTGAAGGTTCGAGGATTTAAAGAAAATCGTTCCCGAGACGGTCGAGCTAGTACCAGAATCTGCAAGTACCGGAGCGTACTGGGTTCATATACGGCAAAGGACTATCTGGGTAGTTTTCATTCGGTTACAACTACCACAAATCCTAAACCATTCAGAGAGTTTAAAGAAAATCATTCCCGAGACGGTAAGCACCAAGTACGGGAGCGTACTGGATCCATATCCGGGTAGTGTTTTTCCGGTTACAACTACAATAACTCCTAAACCATTCAGAAATCATGTCATAGCCCCACTCTTTACATTGGTAAACACACCTTCGTTGTTTAGAAACGGAAACTCGCATGGCCTCTTGCAACTCAGTGTGCCAATCCGTAAGTCCACCAATACTCTTCAGTGTAGTTCAGCCCTTTAGTACTTGGGATACTAATACTTCCTTTGACAAGGGTGGCTTGTTTCAAAAACATTCTGCCTTAGAATACCTCCCTTTGCTGGATCCCTGGGCACAGCGGTATTGAAGGAAATGAACTCGCAGATCAGATGGCTAAGACAAAAGTAAGGTGGACAGCTCCGTCCGACCACCGCTGGGGAGAGTCGTGGAATATGAGAACAGGGCAACGGATTTGCTATAGACCAAAAGGG
Organism: Eurosta solidaginis; assembly: GCF_040869045.1. Classification (NCBI taxonomy): domain Eukaryota; kingdom Metazoa; phylum Arthropoda; class Insecta; order Diptera; family Tephritidae; genus Eurosta; species Eurosta solidaginis. The sequence goes on from NC_090323.1 coordinate 46,318,810, forward strand.
TTGACTGCAAAGTCTCAAGATCCTTATGCCCACGCTTTGATAGGAAAGGCACCAGCTTCCTTCTCAAACTTAACAAATCTACGGTGAGGGTACTTACGGGTATCATCACAAGTCATTGTGCTATCGCACCAATGCTACGACGGTGGCGAATACCAACAAGCTCCCTCAGCAGAAGCTGTCAGGATGAGGAGGAAGACGAGTTGATCTACCACTTTCTCTACCGATGTCCGGGGCTTCAAAAAAGAAGGCTCAGATTTCTGGGTTCACGGTTCTTCGACAGCCTGACAGAGGTTGGGAAGGTGTACGTCTCGCTTTTTCTTGGGTTCATCAGGAAAAGCAAGTGGTTCGTTGAGCACCACTAGGAGGTAATGGGGTTAAACGAATGTGCCGCCACTCTGAACTTACTCAGGATACTCAGAATGGATAAAAATGTCTCCGAGTGAAAGTGTCGGTAATACCAACGCACGCCCTCTTAACTTAACCTAACCAACGTAGAAAATAACTGAGAGCTAATCACTTAGATTTTTACTTCAACTGAGCAGGCAGATGAGTTCCTTCAAATCAGCAATAAACACTTTGCATTTCAACGCATTTAACCCAGCTAACCTCAGTATGCAAGTATGATAGGTTTTAGATGGCTAACAATAAAGTAACTGTCATACTTCGTTTTGCACATATTTAATCTGTCAACGATGCTTCATTGACTAAAGTTAATACAAAATTGTATGTTCTCAACTGTCCAATACCCGCTACGCGTCTAGGAACCTACAAACAAGGAAATTAACATATCGCATTCCACAATGAGTTTTGACAAACTCAAATTGTTTTTGTTTTTCTATTATTGTTTATATTTGTTGTTTCAGTTCACATGTGTGTAAGGCGTTTGTTGATTGATTGTATCAGCGAGTTTATCTGAACCGATGGTGTCGTCATCTGAAACACTTTTGTCGTCGTTTTTTGATACAAGGTCATATGTAATACTTTGGATGAGGACACACGAAGATAAGCGTGAAGTCGATAAGGAAACTCACTCAATAAGCATGTAAATATTTTTGTTAGAAATAAGTAGGTTAAATATGTAATGCGGATGCGGAATATTACAAGATAGTAAAGTAGATAAAAAAAAAGGCGTTTGTACTAAGTACTCGTGAAGTTCGATGTGTAAACATGCAGGGTTTACGTCTGCAAAACTAACATACTTAATTAAATGGCACTTAAAGGCTAACAGGTCGCGACAGGCGCTTCTTCGGGGAGTAACAAGGCGCCGATTGAAAATACCAAAGAAATTATAAGGGTTCTCCACTTTACCAAAAACAAACAATTTAGAGCTGTTTGAGAAAAGCTTCGTTGGGTTCCTATGGTAAACAATCGACAAGCTAAGTAGATTTATATGTAGTATCGGCTTATTATTGAGAGTAAAGCTATCGTCGAGTTATCGGAAGCCGGAAAGGCTTGTTGTTGCCAAGTCATCAGCTTCTTATTGGCATATTATCGGCTTATTATCGACGGGTGACAGATGTGTCATCGATTCTATATTGCAAATTAATATAGAGACAAAATGTCTCAATTGTGTTGTTAGTGTAGAAATGAGAAAAACTGAACTAAGCATGAAAACAAATACCAGCAGGATAGCCTAGTGGTTAAAGGCAACTGCAGTTTCACCATGTGATTCACGGTTCGAATCCCGGTGAAACCTTTGATAACATTACAAAATTGCCTGATGATGATTACGTTGGCGGCTTTCGAAATGGTTCCATCGCAATATGCCAGTAAATGTTTCTTTCTTTTCAGTTTCTCTTATAAAACATAATAATTGAAATTCAATTATTATAAGCCGGTGTTAAGCTCATGAATGATATCACAAGAACTGCACCTAACAGAATAAGATTTAAGTCGGTGGTCGAGGCCCTATGATCCAATAGGAGTTGAGGAAGATGATGATGATGATGATGAAGCTCATGAATTCTTAAATATAAGTATAAACTGAACACACCATTAAACAAACATACATAAATATATTGCAGTGTTATAGGTATATGTTCTATAACATTCTCGATGCCCCTTTTGAGCTCCGTGAGCTGCAGCCTGTACTCAAAGGTTTGAAAGACAACAAAGCTCCTGGCCAAGACCGTATCAGCTATGAGTTTTACAAATATGCGCCACAATCCCTCTTAATCGAACTACTTGCCTTGTTTAACGTAATTTTTCTAAAAAAAAACAAGTACCTCATTCGTTTCGCAGCGCTATTATATTCGCCCTTTCAAAAAAGGTGACCCTGATCTTCCATCCAACTACAGGGGCCTATCACGGCTTGATTCAATTTATAAAATGTTCGCTAGTTTGCTGCTGAGCCGCATCAACGCGTGGCTTGATTGGAACAATATAATTACGGAATACCAGGCGGGTTTCCGCAAAAACTATTAAACAATGGACAATCTGTTCAATTTAACTAGTATAGTACACTTAAACTTCAGTGCGAAGAAGAAAACTTTCGCTTTCTTTGTTGAGTTTTCATGTGCTTTTGACACAGTTCCTCGGAATATGCTTTTTTACAAGTTGGCTCATATCGGTCTCTCCAGCCACATTATAGAGGTCCTGTGAGTCATTTATGAAGATACATCAAGTCAGGTGCTTTCTGAGCCGTTTACTGTCAATCAAGGTGTTCGACAAGGTTGCTTGCTGAGTCCAACTCTTTTCTCGATATATATAAATGACCTAAGTTACAAACTCACCGGCAGTGTACAGATTGCGGAAACAACAGTAAAAGCTCTTATGTACGCCGACGATATCGTGCTTTTAGCCGACTCGGCACAAGTTTTACAGAAAATGATAAATGAGCTTTCCGAGTACAGTATGCAGTGGGGCTTGAGAGTTAACCTCGCCAAATCTAATATAATAGTTTTCTGGGAAAGTAACAGGTCTCCTACTTTTCAATGGAAGTATGGGAGCAAGATCATTGAAATTGTTAATGAGTACAACTACTTGGTTGTTCTATTGAACTACAAATTATCGTACATAAAGCACCTTGAGGCGAAACTGGCAGAGGTTAAGACAGCTATAAATGCTACATGGTTAAAATACATACATAAATAACCCTCGCATTTCTATCTCAAAAAAGGTGAAAACTTTTGAGGCCGCATGTAGGTACATCATGTTTTACGGTGCCCCAATATGGGGCGTTGATAAGTTTGAATGCGTAGAGAAACTTCTGCCTTTCTTTGTAAAAAGGTTAATCTTTCTGCCATCTAACACACCAAATTATATGATACACCTACAATCAGATTTATGCTCCCTAATACATACTTTGCGTACACACATGCTTTATATTTCACGCTGTTTAAGTTTGACTCCAAACAGACTCCCCCGCGTTGTAGCAGAGGAAGCAGTAAGGCAAGGTTCCTACTGGGTCAAAAAGTGGAAAAACATTTACGAAAGTGTTAACATGGTTCCCCAGTCGGACTTCTCCCACGCATGGCTCAAGCTTAGTATTCCAATAGTACTAGAAAAATTTATTCAAAAAGAGTTTGATAACTACATCGAAAGTGCACGCCAGTCTAGGTCACATGACCTCTACCCCGGCTTGATTCCTACGGCCTCCACCTATTTTAATGATACGTATTCTGCGTATGCCATAAATCTGATCTTCCGGGCAAGGGGTGGCTTGCTAAATCTTAATGCTAGAACTTTCGAAAACGTTGCTTCCGAAAACTGCTCTATTTGCAACCTAAATGCTATTGAAGACACATACCATTTCATTGGCATATGTTCTATATATAAAGATATTCGGTATAATTGTTTTGGTGAGAAAGTTTTAGATCTGCAGATGGTGATATATATCCTTAAAGGTTGTAACTATCATTCGCTTTACGTTTATATAAGTAACTGTCTTAAATATAGAAGTCTTATTATGAACGAATTTTCCTAAATGTTTGTTTAGATATAAGTGATATTAAGACACACAACATTTATTGTTATTGTCTAAAAATTTTTTATTTATTTTATATCTAGTTCAGGTTAATTTTGTTTTTACTTTTGTATTTCCATTTTTAAAAGAAAATAAATAAACTACGACTACTACTATAACAAGCAGATAAGTCGTCGATAAAAAATCGATAACTTTTCTATGACAAATCGATATTCTTTTTGTTAACAAATTGGTAGTGAATTGGAAACTTTTAAATACCAAAACGATCACTTATCAATAACAAATTGGTTACACTCCGCTAACAAATCAAAAAATAAATAATTGATACATTTCTTAAGTTAAATCGATAGATTTTCCACAAATCGTTATTTTTTGTTAACCAATCGATAGTAAATCGAAAGCTAAACCGAAAGAAAAACCATAACTTTTTGAAAACAAAGTGGTTACACTCCGCTAACAAATCGATAAATTTTCGATGGCAATAAATAGTCGAAAATTGTTTGATGTTGTATCGATAACTTTTTAACAGCAAACCGATAACTCATAATTAACCATTATTATTGATAGCAAGTTTATAACAATTCGAAAACAAATTGATAACTCGTGTATACCTCGTCGAAACCACACCGATAATAAACCGATAGCTTGTCGATAAGGAATTGATATTGCGCCCATATCCCGTCGATAAGAAACTAACAAATCATTGATAACAAAATGTTAACACTCAGTCCGTCTTCAGTTCCCGTTGTGGTTTGACTTCTAATCTTTCCTTTTCTCTCCACTCATAACCATGAGATCGTTATTATCATCCACATCATTATCGACTTTGTTATTATACTGTACATTTTCCTCCTCCTCTTCTTTTCGTTCATCTTCTTTACAATACCCCTTTTTCTTTGTCGTTTCTTTTTCTCCTTTATATATCATCGATTCGTTAGTTTATTTTTAATTTACGACGCTTCACTGCTGCTACCAACCAAGTGTTGATTTCTCACAATAAACCGCTGTTTGATGTGGTGGTACCACCTTGGAGAAGATTTTTCTTCAACTCCACCTCAACCAATAGGCTATTAACTGAAGAAATGAGCTGGATGTTCATTTGAGTACTATACATTTCTAAAAATCTTTCAAAGGTTGGAGAACAATTTGAAAATGATGTCAACTCGAGAGCTATGTATAAATTTAACAAACTGTATCAAAGGTTGTATAGTGATTGGAGAATGATGTCGGTTGTCAACTTGAGAACTATCGGGTTTAAGAATAATTAGAGCCTGATGTTGGATATCAGCTCCGAAACTAGATATATACTAGCAGACCCGGCAGACGTTGTTCTGCCCTAAATTTGGCCTATCTGGATACATTTTAATAAGATTTTTCCGTCTAACTCACCCCTACCCCTCTACACTTTTTCCTAATCTTTTTATTCACTCCTCCCTCCGTCTTTTTCTCCATCTTCGTATCATTCTATCTCTTTCTCAATCTCCTTCTCTCTTTTCTCTTCTCTCAAGTTTTTCTCCTTCTTCCTCATCTCTTATTGCCAGTCCCAGGTGGTATGTATTTTGTTCCAGTCCCATTCCGAGCCTCAATCCCGGTCCCAATCCGAGTCTCAGTCTCAGTCCCATTCCTAGTCCTAATCCCAGTCCCAGTACGTCTCTGGTATACTTCCCGGAAAAAAAGCATCGTAAATACTAATATAGACAAATTTATATACGAAATTTCAGGCAAATCGAATAGGACGTATGGAAATAGGTATGTGGGTATTATTAATTTTAGTCTTTATTTCGGCTTCGCATGCATATTTATCAGTTTTGCCAGGTTGATGCGACTAAATCGAATATCACCATGCACTTTAGAGCTTTCAGCAACAGCTTTCATTTAATATCCATATTGTATATAACACATGCTAGGGGTACCCGGGTCCACGTTTTGGGCTATATCTCGAGACCCTAGGCTCCCAGTTGTATGAAAATTATCCTGTATTATAGCACTCATCAACAGCTTTCATTTGATATCCACATTGTATAAACACATTCTAGGGGTACCCGGCTTCACGTTTTGGGCTATATGTCGAGACCCTAGCCTCCCAGTTGTATGAAAATTATCCTGCACTATAGCACTCATCAACAGCTTTCATTTGATATCCATATCGTATAAACACATTCTAGGGGTACCCGGGTCCACGTTTTGTCCTATATATCGAGACCCTAGCCTCCCAGTTGTATGAAAATTATCCTGCACTATAGCACTCATCAACAGCTTTCATTTGATATGCATAGAAAAAAAAGGTAGACGTTGGCCGATTGTCAGAGCTACCCAATATGCTCACAAAATTTCATGAGAATCGGTTCAGCCGTTTCGGAGGAGTTACTTACTTACTTACTTACTTACTTAAAAAACCGACGTTGTTGTATAAAAAAGCCTACCCCAAAGGCGGTTTTAAAATGTGACTGAAAAACTGCTCTGAAGTTTAATTGGACTATTTGACTCGAGTTTAAGGAAACTTAGTTCAAGCTTAACTACTGAGAAAATGGGTCTCAATCACATTTCTATGAATCATAATCTCTTTGTTTGCAATTTTCACATAATTTAACATTCAAAACCCAGAGAATCAGAGAATTTGTTGTGCGATATGCACTAAATATTTGATAATCGTATTAATCATTTTATTTGATTAACCGCACAATCGAATTGTAATTTATTTTAACGGAGTAATCACTTATCCCTGAAATTAATAAACCAAGCTTTAGCCACTACATATATGAAGCGAATATTAGCAGTTCTATACTTCACTATGCTGCTACTAAATAAATGCACAACAACAATAAAGCAAGCAGCCACACTTATGTACATGTAAACATTAAAGTAAGCAGCCGCAATTATGTGCATGTACACATCAAAGCAAGCAGCCACATATACGCATAACCAGCAACTTGAAGAAAGAGAAACAATCACACATCACATTATCATCAGATAAGAGCAGAAGTTGTTACTCGCACATACTCACGCATATAGCTAAATAACCGAGTATGAGATACAACTGTTCCAGAAGTCATATTCGTGAAAAGTCTAGACCTTAGGACAAATATGCGAACGAGGCGATAGAGAGTATAAAAGCAGCGCAAGTTGATGAATAGCGAAACAGTTTTGATTTTAACGCGCTTTATTGTAGTACGCGAGTACTGTATGTGTACTACTCCCAAAGTAGTCTTAATAAAGGAAATATTGCTATACTGAATATTTGAGTTACATATTTATTCGACAGCGCAACGATTCGAACGATGGCAGAAGATGCAAAATAAGCAGAATTTCCCAAAATTCGTTACAATACATTTAGTGGTGAGCTATGCGACAATCTGGATAGGCCACTCTGACATACTCGGTTTAAGAGCTAGCTGTAGGATTTTCATTGTCAGCGTTTGTCCACCACAAGGTGCGGCTGCAAGTAGGCATCTGTCTTGAATCAAGCGGCTCGTTATATAATCGTTCAAATAATATTTTCGTCCCCACTGAGCTTGTGCGCTGGGCTTGGGACCCACCACGTCAAACCACACTCCAATGACAAACTCAACAAAAGCCTCGGATAGAAGGCAACCTTTAACTGATGACGACCATGGCAGGCCATAACCGTTAAAATTAATTAACTTTTACTAATATTTGCATAGTAAAATATTTTTACAAATTAATCGGACTATTTTCACCATCTCTAGTTAATATTGTAATTACTAATGTATAATTACCGGGTAGTCCCCAAACCGTTTATACAAAGTTGATTTTTTATTGAAAAGTTTTAGATAAAGTCAAAAACTTTTTCAAACACAGCAATGTGCGTAGTCCAGCTTTTGGAACTCATCGATCTTTTCGGGAACTGGGATTGCATTTACGCCTTTAACCACGAGGATATTATGTCTGTGTTCATGCTTGTGTAGGTATATATGCCAGCAGTAGGTATACCGGCCGCAAAAGGCGACTATAATACCATGGGTATACAAACTGGAGAGGTGTATTACTCGAAAGGGAGCAATGTCGGCACGTGTATGAATTGCGCGACCCTATCACGATCGTTAAAAATTGTACCGCGGAGAGCAACAAATGTCAAGCGTGATCTGTATATATTGCATATTTAATACTTGTATAAAGATCTTGCCTCATCGGAGGTTATCCTGCCTTACATTAAAATTGTTTTTATTTTTATATATTTAAGTCTTGCCTCCTGTCTTGAGGATTCGGATGAGAGATCTACCTTGCATGTGAGGGAGTTCACTTTTGTGGAAGTTGACAATAAAGCATGCTCTTCGAAGTAATGCGGTCTCTTCAGTTATCGAAGTTGACAATAAAGCATTCATCGAGGTGTAAAAAAAACGGTCACGCAGTCGGGTACCGGATCCATATACGACAAAGGACCGGACCGATGGTCTGCACGATAAACGGGGACGCCCCCACACGTATGATAGGAAGCTGTCATAGTTCGCCAGACATTTCCATCGTGAGCGCAGGACTTGTTAACTGGCATCCGACCACCTACCCATACTCCTTTCGCTCCAGCGATCTTCCCAATTCATTACTACTAAAAAACGCACATTCAGCAACTTCAAAAAAGGAAAATGAGAAGATTACAAATATTATACAAATAATCGCTTTGCTGACCTCCCAATCCCGACTGATGCACGTGAAGCGGAGGGTGCTTTCCGCAAGGTCATCGAATGCTCGTTTTATTTCCGCCGGAAAAATTTCGGAAATACGGCCACATTTTCCAGCGGAGGCCGCAACTCTTGCAACGTGACCATATAAGACAGCTCGAACACGGCGACCCCCAAACAAGGGACATTAACCAACACATCAGATTGCTTCTGAACGAGCACAAGCGGGTGAAATAGGAGGAGCACTTAAAGAATTTTAACCTCTCTGCCGGTGTGGGTAAGCTATGGTCTACCATAAACTCCATATCGAACCCGATTAAGCAAACGTCAAAATATTCATATCCGAAGGCGTAAGATTTGAAAAAATGCGCGAGTGCTTTCTGAAGACAATGTGTAATGCATTCTACGGTCTACAAACGGCGGGCCAACAGACGCTCACATAAGCATAAATACAGCGCGTCCCCAATTACCATCAACGCCAAAGAGGTTGAAGATGCCATCGTTCATGCTAAACCATCTAAAGAAAGGGTTATCTAGCGCACGTCTTCAACCTCTCCCTGTCCACCTTCGTCATCCCGGAAAAATGGAAAATGTTCAGGGTGGTTCCGCTATTAAAGCCTGGAAAACCAGCTCACGTTGGAGAATCTTATGGTCCGATATCTCTCCTATCGCCAGTAGCCAAACCATTGAAGCAATTCTGCTTCCCTACTTCACGGCAAACTTACGTCTTGTCAATCATCAGCATGGCTTTCGAATACTACAAAACACTTCCACCGCGCTAAACTCCATTAACAGGCAGATAAATTGCGGATTGAATCAAAAACCCCACCATAGAACAATACTCGTAGCGTTAGCTACGCAAAGCTTTTGATACAGTCAACCACGACACGTTACTGCAAGACTTGGAAGGGTCCTCTCTTTCTCGAAGTCTCCAAAGGTGGACCGCAAATTATCTGACTGGTGGGCAAGCATCGGTGCAATTCAGGAACGCAACATCTAAACCCAGAAGAACTAAACAAAGGGTACCACACGGTGGTGTCCTATCACCGCTTTTGTATAACTTCTATATATCGAAGGTACCTTCGCCAGCAGAAGGAGTTACCATTGTTTCCTACGCCGATTAGTGCACAATAATGGCCACTGGTCCAGGCCCACACATCGATGAGCTTTGTAATAAAATAAACAGCTATCAACCTGATCCTTCCAGTTTTTCACTTCGCGAAACTTAACATTGTCACCGACCATATCACCGGCGACCTTATTCACAATATGGACACGGCAAATAGCAACCATATTGGACATCCACGTCGAATACCCAGAAGCCTGGATATCCCAACAAACATCTGATTAAAGAAGCCACACCTCCCAGGGTCTTAAGAAGTCATATCCGTAAGCATTATGATGAAATACGGTACCTGAGAACACAGCCGTATGAAGTAAAAGAACACAAAGAGGTCCTCAGTGATATCTACAAACAGAATCAAACCCGACATAAATAATGTATGCTCTGCTTGCAATGTGTTCCCACATGATACCAACCATCTCTTTAATTGCAACGTGGAACAGGGCCCCATCCAATAGATGCGAAGATTTCTGAACACTTTCGGCTGCATGCTCACCAAAATGTATGTCCAGATCGAACGTCACACCCAGTATGTTTGTGTGTATGACAGTCGGTAGTAGAGCTTACGACTTCTTCTCGAACACAAGAGATTTTCGAGAACACAAGTTCGAGAAATCGTACGCTCTAGTCGGTAGCGTAATTCCATCGACGTGGATGTTCAATATTACCGACATTTAACACGTCCACATTGTAAATAAGGTAATCGAGGATTTGCTCGCTGATGTGCCAAGTTTCGAGAGATGAAAGTTTAGGGATATAATCGTTTAATTTTACAGCAAAGCTCATCACCAGTCCCAAATACCCACCATCGCTAAAAATATCTGAAACAGTATTAAATGTGCAGAAAAGTATGTAACATTTAGTACCATATGTTCTCAGGTATCATATATTACATCGGACTTGGACGGTTATGCCTTAGAATCACATGATACTAAATGTTGCATGCTTTTCTGCGCACTTGATACTGTTTTATGCCCCTATTACCGTTTACAACTCAACTCTGGTTGGGTTGAAATTTCGCAATTTGGTATTACAGATTACAACTCAACCTGTAAAAAAAAAATGTCGGTTGATTTGTCTAGTCTAACAACTTTTTGTGGCATTACCGTTTACAACGTTGTGTTAGTGTAGTTGTCAAAGACGTCAAAATATGGTCAAAATCTTACAACTGATTACTAGCAGTTGTCTCATACAATTTTGCAGTTGTTTTGAAAAAATTTATCGTTTTAGAAGACGGTTCACCACCTAATTTTTAAGAAAAATTTTCGAAGTTGGTATCAAAAGACGGGTTTCGACCTCCGATTTAAGAATCCGAAAACAAAAATTTAATTTCTATCATATCATTTCGGTACAAATTTTCATGTGGTTATATTTTGCCAGATTTTTTGTACACATTAATGCAGAAAGTCGTTGGACCTACCCAGGGTTATTGTTACAAATCGCGGCCAAAGGCCGCCAACACAGAAAGATCTTCTGTGCAAAAAAAAAACAGTGGATCGGGCCTCATATTTCGGACCCTCGGGCATTTTGTGGGTTTTTGTAAATATTTTGCGACAGAAATACAATTTTTAATTTCCGCTTTCGAATCCTAAAAACGGAGATCGATACGCGTCTTTTGATACCACCTTTGTAAGAGTTAGATGGTGCACGGGCTCATAAAAAGTTACAAAAATAAAAAATTTTAAGCCGGTAGTTGAACATTTTTTAATCAAACAATAATCAGCAAGGAATCTGAATGTGGCGCATAATTTTTAAACAGGGGTACAGCCTTCCCTCGAAACGGTTTGCGGAAATGGTCCTTAATTTTGTTTAGTAATGAGTAAAATGCTTCCTTTGAAATCTGCAAAATAACTTCATTTGAAGCTCATCATTTGTCACTTAAACATTTTCTTACTTGGTGCTTGGTAGTTCTAATGGATTGGAATGACCACGAGAATGTTTTCCGTATTCGCGACATGTTAATCACCAACATTTTCGCCATTCTAAAATAGATTTCATATCATATATTATCTTGTAATAACAAAATCACTTTGGCAAATGCTTAAGTTTTCGCCACAAATTGATCAGCTGTTCACTTATCTGTCAAATTATCACTTTCTGAAGTTGGCAGCACCAATTCAACTTCAACTGAAATAAGTTGTAATTCGTAATACCAAACAGGAGTTGAGTTGTCTGAAAGTTGAGTTGTTTTAATTACAACCCAACTAAGTTGAGTTGTATACCGTAATAGGGGCAATCATTTCGGTTCAAATTGTCATGTGGTTGTTTTATTTTGCCAGATTTTTTGTACACACTAATGCAGAAAGGCGTTGGACCCACCCAGGGTTATTTTTACAAATCGCGGCCAAAGGCCGCCAACACAGAAAGATCGTCTGTGCAAAAAAACTGCGGATCGGGCCTCCTATTTCAGAGCCTCTCGGGCCATTTTGTGGTTTTTTTTTAATATTTTGCGACAGAAATAAAATTTTTAATTTCCGCTTTCGAACCCTAAAAACGGAGATCGAAACGCATCTTTTGATACCACCTTTGATAAAAATAAACAAAAACAATTTAAAACCGGTAGTTGCACATTTTTTAATCAAACAATAATCAACAATTTTGTACACATTTATAGAAAAAACAACGTTTAAACGAAGGATTACATTGAATAATTTTTTTACATTATGGAGCGACATTCCGAAGTTGGACGAGGCTGGCCGCAGTTCCATTCGTCAGTCCCATTGATACTTATCACTACTCCTGGGAATCCTGTTTTAGAGTAAAATACAATTTTGCTGTTTGGGTTTTAATCCACTTCGCACAAATATGCTCCTCAATAATATCTAAAACCAGTCCAACACCAAAATCATTTCCACAGCACTTTTGATAGCTGCCATCAGCAAGGAATCTAAATGTGGCGCATAACTTTAAAATAGGGGTACAGCCTTCCCTCGAAAGCGTTTGCGGGAATTAAGGACCATTTTGTTTAGTAATGAGTAAAACGCTTCCTTTCAAATCTGCAAAATAACCTCATTTTAAGCTCATCATTTGTTACTTCAACATTTTGTTACTTGGTGCTTGGTAGTTCCAAGGGATTGGAATGATCACGCGAATGTTTTCCGTATTCGCGACATGTTAATCACCAACATTTTCGCCATTATAAAATAGATTTCATATCATATAATATCTGTAATAAAAAAATCACTTTTGCAAATGCTTAAATTTTCGCCACAAATTGATCAGCTGTTCATTCATCACTTTCTTAGGTTGGCAGCACCAATTCAACTTCAACTGAAATAAGTTGTAATTCGTAATACCAAACAGGAGTTGAGTTGTCTGAAAGTTGAGTTGTTTTAAATCCAACCCAACTAAGTTGAGTTGTATACCGTAATAGGGGCATTAGATATTTTTGGTAATGGAGCTTTTGCTTTACCGAAGCTTTGAATTCAGGCGCTGCCTAGCCTTAGTACACGTGTTCTTTTTTTTGCATAGTTTTAGGCGCAAATGCTCTAAGTACATTCCAGTAACAATTCACTTACATTTAAAGATTCTCATCCATTGTCAATTTATTAAGTTATGTCTTTTTCAATCAATTTGATTTTTTACCAATAATATTTAACAAATTCACACTTTGCCACAATTTACCACTTACATACATATGCACGTAGAGACAAATTAAATTTTAGCTCTGGTTTTTGCTACGCAGCTTACACTTCTTAGATATTAATTTTCATTACAATATTTCGTACTAAGTACTTTTATATTAAATAATAAACTATAAATATATATATATATATGCGTATATGCGATCTTATGTACATAAATATAAAATTTAGTCATGGGTATATATTTACCCCCTTTGCGTATGCTTTAAATATACATCATAAGTACATTATTTATACTAGGTTCAAACACACACCAAATTGGCAATTTATACTATTTGGGCAATTTATTACGCAATTTGTCATATAATAAATTGTAATAATAAATTTCCAATTTAAAAAAAATTGCGTAATAAATTGTTTCAAACTGCAAATGCAACATTGTAAAGTGTGTTTATTGAGTATATTTTAACGTCAGTTACGCATGGCTGAACTATGTGGTTGGCTCATCTCATCAGCTGATTTTATGTCTTTCATTTCACTGGAGCAGGGATTGTCAAAAGAAGATGGCAAACTCAAAATGAAACCAAAACATTGAACACATTTTCTTACAACACACAAAAATGTCAAAGTTTTATGTTTTCATTCCATTTCATTCGCCTAATAATGTGCGTGTTCATTTTGACAGTCTGAACAAAGGTATGTTCTTGCTGTAGAGATGAGCCAACCAGCTATCAAATTATTATTGTGTAAGCTAAATCGAGTTGGCGGCCACCGTGGTGTGATGGTAGCGTGCTCCGCCTATCACACCGTATGCCCTGGGTTCAACTCCCGGGCAGAGCAACATCAAAATTTTAGAAATAAGATTTTTCAATTAGAAGAAAATTTTTCTAAGCGGGGTCGCCCCTCGGCAGTGTTTGGCAAGCACTCCGGGTGTATTTCTGCCATGAAAAGCTCTCAGTGAAAACTCATCTGCTTTGCAGATGCCGTTCGGAGTCGGCATAAAACATGTAGGTCCCGTCCGGCCAATTTGTAGGGAAAATCAAGAGGAGCACGACGCAAATTGGAAGAGAAGCTCGGCCTTAGATCTCTTCGGAGGTTATCGCGCCTTTCATTTATTTTTTTATTTTTTAAATCGAGTTGTATGAACAGCACTCAATTCAAATCGAAATTTCCTCAATTTATTTTTCTGTTTGAACATAGTATTACTTTTGTTCACTTTCATTTGCATTTTATTATGTAAAAATACGAATACAAAAATGTTTGCAAATTTTCTTCTTTTTTTTAATTATTATCGTTGTACATTTTAGGTGGTACAAATTCCAGTTAAGTTTAAAAAATAAGTATATTTTAGGAGCAAATTATGTATAACGCAGCGAGTCATTTTTTTTAGTGATTTTAAGAGCATTCATTCATTTCAGTGAGTGAGAGTAAACCTGAGCGCCAATGTGAATTTTTGGCATTATACATTGGTGAATGTGAATGTGAGTGACTTCGTCACAAAGTGTCACGGCGTCATACATAATATGGCCATAAAATAAGAATAACATTTTAACAAATTTGCTTTAGCACTTCTTTTTTCTCTTTGTTCGTACACTCAACGCCATTTCTAACACTCTTATATTAGCTTCACTTGTATGTATGCTTGTTTGTAACTCTCTAGGCTCTAGGCTAGGCGCGCAAATTAGAATTAGATCCATCTAGCGGAAATCATTGAAGACTCGCAGCAGTGGTTAAATAACTCGCTACAAAAGGAGTTGTGCTTAGTAGCGGAGACACGAACCTCTGTACTACGGTGCTACCAACATCAAATATTTAATTTGATTGTAGATGCTAAAACCGCAGCATATTTGCGTGTTTTTTAGTTGTCTTTAAACTATATTTATTATTCTAATACAAATTTTCTATATTTTCTTATACAAAACTAATTTAAAGCACTATAACAGCACCGCCAAATATACTTCACAGCTTACTTTCCATACATCGGTTGCTTACCAAACGTCATAGCTCAAAGCTTCCTATCAACGGATTTTAACACCTAAGGATTTTTTGTTTCAATCTCCACTTTTCCACCTTTTCTCTTTCCCCTCCCCTCCTCTCTTATCACCCAATCCGACAAGCATTCGCATATTCTACTGCATCATGTAATGTTGGGAAAATTTCAAATGGTCCCTCACCTAATGCCATACTATGCACCAAGGTATCATAGACCCGATCCGCGGGTGCCGAAATGAATAAACGTACACCCAGCAAATTTAGCTCCTTCATTATATCGGTAATAGCTTTACAACCGGCCACATCAACATGTCCCAGCATTGAGAAATCTAATACCAAAAACCGGAACTCATTCAATTGTCCCACTTCGCCATTCAATGTTGTGTTGCCATTAGCATTAGCCGCTGCAGTTTTATTGCGTTGCAACTTTTTCACATCCATATCGATAATATTGTAGAGTGAATGTCGGAAATACATATTACTGGCAAAATTTAGTGATCCAACATATCGGAAGATTTTGGTTTCAGGCACTTCGACGGCATTGCGATGATGATTAAGATCTACATAAATAGCAGCTGCTTCGGGTATGGTGCCGAGCAGACAACAATAGGGTTTCAGTCCTTTTATGTAGAGCGCCAACAATGAAATGGCAACGCCGATAAGGAGCCTGCGGAGAAGGGAGAAAGTTGCATTAATGTTAGTTTAATGAGAATTGTATCTTATTTCTTGTTGGCCCAAATTTATATTTAGGTTTTCCTTTGATGGAGATTTACGGCCGAGAAATGTGGAAGTCTTGAAAGCGTTGCGACGCGTAGGAGAGAGAAATGAAAATTTAACTTTGCCTTCTCATTTCTCAGTCGTAATGCTCTATCTAAGCAAACAATAATTTGGTATATTTCGGGTGTCTACGGAAGTGAAAGGCAATCACACAAATTAACAATAACAAAAAATTTTTCAATGCTACAAGGCGCGATAGCCTCCAAGGAGATTTAGACCAAGCTCCTCTTTCCATTTGTGTTGTGCTCTTTTTGATTTTTGCTACAAATTGGCGGACCGGGACCTAAATGTTGTACGCCGACTCCAAATGGCACGTGGAAGGCAGATAAGTTTTCACTATGAAGCTTTTCATGGCAGAAATACACACGGCGAATTTGCCAAATCACTGGGAGAGCCGACCCAGCTTGGAGAAACTTTTTTGTTATTGTTTATAAATTTTTGATGTTGCCTTACCCAGACATCGAACCAAGGATATTCGCAAAGGCAGGCGACCCTACGGCGGCCGTCATGACAGAAAATGAGAAATAGAGAAGCCTGAAGGCGGCTGGACGCCATCTAGCGACGCAATATTAGACATTTTAATAGACAAGCACATTTCAGACTGCGCCAAATAACCACCAACTCTAACTCTATGCGCATCTTGACACCCCCGCAGATTGAATCGGGTACCAAATATATTAAACACTTTAAATCTTTGGGGCCAATAGCATCTATCCTGCAGAACTATAAATCGCAAGCGGAATTCTTTATTCCAAGCTGTCGGAAATCTATTAAGCCTCCACAAGAATCTGCCACAATCCGCAGAGATAGAACGAAGCAATTATAGTAACCATAACCAAAGCAAGAAAATCGTCATACATAAAATGAAACATTTGTAATTTGCACGCACGTACAGCTTTTAGTCCTCAGTTCGCGTTCCTAAGCCAAAGTCAAGTACGTGGAGATAGTTGTCCACGCTATCCCCACAATGATATAGAAAGGGATTGGCTTCAAGAACTAGAGTTTAGTGTTTACCAACTTAGCAAATACTTAACTACTACATATGTAGCCGGATCGACCAACTACATATAGATTCCGTCAAGCAACTTCTACCGAGAAAAACTATCAAACCAAATCTAGGAGAATTCGCTGGTATCCCCAATGAAGTGTGTTAGCGCTTCGATTTGGGAACCTAGCGATGAGCACCGCACTTCTGAGAGCGGCAAGGAATGGTTATCAAGTTGTCGCTGCTGACATAGCCCTAAGAAAACATTTCCAATTCCTAGAGAAAGTACTGTACATCTCATTGAACCTCATAAGGAACTGGTCACGCGAAAGCGCCCGGTTGTTGTTGTTGTAGCAGTGCTTCGCGCCCTGAAACTGTATCATGCAAAGGCTATCTATTCCATTCAACGGAGCTACAAAATACCTTTCATACTGTCAGCGGAAAACCATAAAGACAGTCATTTCGGAAATAACTATTATTAAGATACTAGCCCGATCATAAAGTAAAAAGTTTGATATGCCCACGTGGAGCCTTCCTGGTCTTGTGCCTTTGAGTGTATGACCACGTTGAACCTTCTAGATGATCCCACCACCCACACACAATGGTTTACGTGGGAACTAGGTCGCACTAACAAGAAAGATCATTGAACAGAGCGACAACCCACATGTGAGGCTTCCAGACAAGCCTGGCCACGTCCTAGACTTTAGGTTAATGTTGTTGTTGTTGTTGTAACAGTGATTCGCCCCACCTAATAGCTGCGACCGATCACAAATTGTCATCAATATCCTCTAACGGGGGTCCAAGGAAACTTGCTGTTTCAACAGGGGTGGACCATAATGAAAGGGGTGTTAGAGGCGTTGGTTCCACATTACAATTAAAGAGATGTTTGGTGTCATGTGGGGACACATTGCAAGCGTGGCATACATTTGGTATGTCGGGGTTGATTCTGGATATGTATTTAAGAGTTTAACCTGTTACAGTATCCAGAACGAAGTTGAGCCAGAGTGACTCGCGTTTCCCTGGGGAGTATGCGTTCCTCTTCCGCAAGTTTTGGGTACTGTTCTGTGAGTACTGGATTCACCGGGCAATTCCTGGCATAAAGGACCCACGCCTGCTTGTGGAGTGCACCAAGGACCTGCTTGTGTTTTTTTGCTTCATACGGCTAAGTTCTCAGGTGCCGTATTTCCTCAAAATGCTTACGGAGATGACTCCTTAAGTCCCTAGACGGTGTTGGCTCATCAATCAGATGTCTGTTGGGATGTCCAGGTTTCTGGGTATTCAACAGGAACTGTTTGGTTAGTATCTCATTTCTCTCCTTGATGGGGAGTATTCTCGCCTCATTATGTAGATGGTGTTCTGGGGACATAAGAAAACAGCCCGTGGCGGTTCTGAGAGCAGCATTTTTGCAGGCCTGTAGCTTCTTCCAGTGGGTAATTTTTAGGCTTGGCGACCATATAGGGGACGCGTAGCACGCAATTGGCTGGCCAATTGCTTTGTATGTGGTAATGAGCTTTGTCTTTTCCCTAAGTACTGCCCGCAAGGGATTTGAGGATTTTATTACGGCTCTGGATTTTCGGTATAATTGCGGCTGCGTGCTCCCCAAAATGTAGAGCCTGATCAAACGCCACACCTAAGATTTTAGGGTGTAGGACAGTCGGTAGCGTAGTGCCATCGACGTGGATGTTCAAAATGGTCGACATTTGGGACGTCCATGTTGTAAATAAGGTCGCGGAGGATTTAGTCGGTGATAATGCCAGGTTTCGCGAGGCGAGAAAACTGGAGAGATCAGGGAGGTAGCCGTTTATTCTGTTGCAAAGCTCATCGATCTTTGGGCCTGGGCCTGTGGCTATTATTCTGCAGTTATCGGCGTAGGTAACGACAGTAACTCCTTCTGGTGGCGAAGGTAGCTTAGATATGTAGAAATTAAACAAAAGTGGGGATAGGACACCACCCTGTAGCACCCCCTGTTTAATTCTTCTTGGTTTTGATGCTTCATTTCTAAATTGCACCGATGGCTGCCGACCACCCAGATAATTTGCGGTCCACCTTTTAAGACATGGGGGAAGGGTAGACCCTTCCAGGTCTTGCAGTAACGTGCCATGGTTGACCGTATCAAAAGCTTTTGATAGGTCTAGCGCAACGAGTACTGTTCTATGGTGGGGGTTTTGATTTAAACCGCAATTTATCTGGGTGCTGATGGCATTTAGCGCGGTGGTGGTGCTATGGAGTTTTCTGAATCCATGCTGATGACAGGCTTTGCTTTGAAGTAGGGGAGAAAAATGGCTTCAAGCGTCTTGGCTACTGGTGATAGGAGAGATATCGGGCGATATGACTCTCCTATGTTAGCTGGTTTCCCAGGCTTTAGTAGAGGGACCACCTTTGCCGTTTTCCATTTTTCGGGTATGACAAAGGTGGAAATGATTGGTTGAAGACATGTGCTAAATATTTGAAACCCTCTTTCCCTAGGTTTTTAAGCATCGGCATGGCTATGCCGTCTGGGCCCACTGCTTTGGATGGTTTAGCATGACCGATGGCATCCTCAACCTCTTTGGCGGTGATGGTAATTGGTGACGCGCTGAATTTATGTTTATGTGCGTGTCTGTCGGCCCTCCGTCTATCTTTGTAAACCGTAGAATGCATTACATATTGTCGGCAGAAAGCGCTCGCGCATTTTTGTCGCATCCAACAGCACTTTATCGCCAAAGGCGATGGAAACTTTGTCGTTGTGCCCAGCTCAGTTTAGCAAAGCTAGGCTTTGCTGGGATTGAGGATAGTCTGCGCTATATTAAACAGACAAATCCAATCAGCTCCTTACATACATTCATATGTAAAGGTAGATGGGTGTCAAAATAGGCGTGTCAGCGTAAGTGCTCCCCTGTGCAATGCTCTGGCGCAGCTACGTTAAAGAAACTCGCCGTCGGACCCAGTAAGCAAATGAAAAGTAAAATCTTCTCTCGACAAACAAAAATTTTATTTTTCAAGTCCCTTATTGTCCCCGTCCTGATATATGATGCAGAGGAATGTGTACTTACAACATAAGATGAGTCTGGTCTGGGATTGTACGGGAGAAAAGTTCGATGAAAAACTCATGAACCCTTACGCGTTAGCGGCGGTAAGTACCGAAGGAGATTTAATGAGGAGCTGTACGAGCTTTATACACACGTCAACATAATCCTGGGAATGGAAAAATATTTTCCACCCCAGAGGGTATTCTTATCGGGACCCTCCTCCGCTGGAAGGCGGAGGCGAATAGCTCAGCTAAGAAGCTACCGGCGCAAGCTTTTGGACGGACAAAACTGTTTAAACGATTAAGCGCCAATTAAAAAGAACATGCAAATGCAGATCCTGGAACACCTTCGTAAACGCTATGATGGGATATGTCAACACATAATACAGTCGCTTTGTATGTGGTCGCACCGCCAGGCCATTAAGGATACCCAAAAAGACAGTATGTATACTGCAAGTTTCTTGGCACTTTCGTTAGAAGTTATTGATGACAATCTTTTGAATTGACGTGCTGATTTAGCAGAGCGAAGTAGTGTTACAACATTTTAGCTGATCTATTTGTAGACGTTTTTCACCTCTAACGATCGAATTCTTGCCTTTTTTTAATTTAGGGACTTCGGGGGCATCGTCAGGCATATACTGGTAATATGCAGCGTGGTCAAAATAAATCATTCGAACGGCAATCTGCGTAGTGCGCACTGTCACTTCGGTAACAACAACCAAAAGATGTATGTCCCTTGAAGTTGTGTGCCTTGGGTCATGTGAAAGTCCTTGAGTGAAAAAATATCTTCGGGATTTAAATGGGTTCGATGATTTGGCAATACGCCTCAATGTCTTTCACTCACCCAATATCAATGTCGATCAGCACCACGCATATGAAGGTTGCAATCCATGTAAGAAGTTCCAATTTACCCTGCTTTGAGTAATTTTTCAACTGTTTCGCCTGCATAAACAACGGTTTCAAGGCAACAATAATCACACCTGCCAGCACACACTGAAATGTGGAAGAAGAAGAATAGTATAAAATGTAATCCACACGTCCTAAAACTTACCCTAGGCAGCGTACTAAAGAACGGACCCAACCATAACAATGTCATTATAATGAGTATTGCGGACACAAGTGACGCCAACTGTGTCACGCCACCCGTTTGTTCTTGTATCACCGAACGCGACAGCGAACACGCCAATGGATAGCAAGAGAAGCAACTCGATACACAATTAGCCACGCCCAAAGCGAATAGTTCCTGATTGGCACGCACCTCATATGAATGTTTCTTAGCAAAAGTTAAACCCATAGACATAACAATCGAAAAGCTAACAATAGAAATGGCTATTGAGTCCAACGCTACAACTGGTATCAAATCCATGCGTGGCAATTTAGGCATTGGTAAACCTTTTGGAATATCACCAACAAGAGTTACGCCGTAATTACCGTGCACATCGAGTAGACGTGATACAAAAGTGCCGCCTATAACTGAGATCAATTCGCCGGGAAAGGGGAAGCGACAACGTTTGCGCAGGCAAGGTTTCAGGAACTCATTACAAAGGGTCATGAAGATCATAATGCAAACGCAAATGACGAAGGCTACAATATTTGTGTTTGGTATGCCCTTGAAGAGATCGATGATAGTGTAAATGATCTTGAAAGCTCCTTTATAGCGAGGTACATACACTCCGAGGACATCTTTAAGTTGGCTAACAATGACGTGTACAGCCGCACCAGTAGTGAAGCCATTGACAAGTGGATCGCTTAAGAGGGCAGCTAATGTGCCAAGGCGGAAGAAACCCATAGCGAGCTGTGGAGAGACAAAAAATGAATGTTAGAAGAACGGTTAAGGTAAGCAAGAAAAGTATATTAGTATCTTAAAATTATTATTACGATGTTCTTAAAAACATACATACATATTGTGACGAATATTAGCATCACTAAGCTGATACTAAATAAATAATCACGCAACAATAAAAAAACCTGAAGCAGCCAGTATATACATGAACACATCAATCATCATTTACACACATATATAAAAGGCAACGAAGATATAACTCACACACGGATGTAGTCATCAGCCGAAGTTGTTACTCACACATACACACGCATATATGTAGCTCAGTTACCAAGCAGGGGATACAGCAGTTCTAGAAGGCGAAACGTCTAGACTTTAGTAGAAATATGCGATTGAAGCAACGGAGAGTATAAAAGCAGCGCAAGCTGAGTAGTCAATAATCCGTTTGATTTAAACACGCAATTAGTTGTGAAGTAACAGTTATTGTGAAGTACTCCCAAAGTAGTATAATAAAGACCATTTTGCATTACTGAATATTGGAGTTATTTATTCAACAATTTGGCGATTCGGCCGTTAGTAGATGGTTTCAAATAAGCGGAATTTCCCAAGAATTCGTTACCATATGTATATGTAGAACCAATGTAAATTATACATTTGTATAACGTAGTAGTAATTGTATTTGATCAGGTTAGGTTAGGTTGTACTGGCCAATCTGTGAGGACCTCACATAAAATAAATAAGTCCACAGCTACTTGCTGCTTCTAGATCTGATAGCTGTATCACTCCTAACAGCTGGAGTCGCGTGAGCGCAGGGCATGAGTGCAAAACGTGCTCGATCGTTTCCTTGTCCATCCCTCACTTTCTACCTCTGCTATCAATAATAAGGCCTAATATGAAAGCATGATACGCCAGAAGGCAATGTTCAGTTAGCATAGCCGTCATGAGCCTGCAGTGTCCTCTCTTCAATGACAAGAGTAACTTCGTTAGTCTAAGGTTTTAAGATCTGTACATAATATTCGACACTTTACAGCCCTGCACTTGGGTCCACGCCTTTCCTGCTTGGCCAATCTTGTGCAGCTTACGCCTCCTCTTCATCTCGTCCAATATTATTGGGACGTCTACGGTAGAAGCGGTATGCCCCCTTTTTGGTTCTATCTGATCCGCTTTTTCATTCCCATATTTTTCCATATGTCCCGGGACCTAATATACATGCATGCTTCGCCCTATCTCGATTCTTGTTGTGCTATACCGATTATTGCCTTAACTTCCGATTGGCTGTCAATAAAAAAATTTCCCCAGTGTTTCGTGCTTTGGTTACGGTTACTACTTGCGGCTGAAGCACGCTTCAGTGATCTGGCAGCTTGCAGGATCTGTTTATTTCTGGATCAGCACAGCATACTGCAGACCGTACTCCTTCCATTACTTTGGAGCCATCGGTATTCACGTGTATCGCCTTGTTTGCCATTTGAGCACCCATCCCCAATCATCCACCGCAGGTAGAGTACTAGGTAGCCTGGTCGGCCTATATTTGATGACGCCATACTGCTATGGCAGCACGGTCTGCGCTCAAGCTGCCACGAGGCATTGAGTCTAGTTGCAGCTGTTAACACTTTGCTCTCCGCCACCAGGTCTACAGGTGGAATATGCAGAATGGCATATAGTGCAGCCTCCGGGGTTTTTAAGTTTTGATAGCTTGCACACCCACTCTAATTTTTTGAGGAAGGTACTTTTTTGTGTGGTCGTCCACCAAAGAAGGACTCCGTAATATAGGATAGGCTTTAGAGTCGCTGTGAGTATACAATGTGGGATAGACGTCGTAGGGCTCTCCCCTCTACGCTGAGTTTCCGCGACAACTTACTGTCTAGAATTATTTCTAGATATTGTGTATAAAGACTATATCTGCATTGGCCTTCAGCCCTACATAAGATTCCCAGGTATGTATCTGTCGAAGCGCCCGATCCATTAAAGAGCTAATCGCCTGGAGGCACTGTCCACTTATGACAACTGAAACTTCATTGCCTCTATCCACTGATTTTGTAGCGTCATCAGCCCATCCATCTGGTTAAGGCTGGATGTACTAAGACCCTCCGTGATCGCCTGTTTGAAAGAAAACACAAAATACGTGACATAATCTAACATATTCTGGCATGAAATAAATAAAACAGCGGAACCTTAGGTAACATGGCATACAGGAGGCACAAAATAGAATATGAAATAACATGGCATAGAATTACTTAACAAATAATAGTTGAGCACCTTAGCATGACATGGGACAACGTACCATAACTTTACATAACATGGCATAACTTATCATAACGTACCAAACTTTACATAACATGGCATAACTTAAAATAACTTAAGTTAAGTTAAACTATCCGAATTTAAGTTGGGTTAAGATAAGTTAGGCTGATCTAATTCAGCGATCAAATGCACATTTGAGTAACGAGTAACAGTTGATCGTCAACCGAAGCTCACACTAGAGTTTTTTTTTTGTGTTTCCTTACAACAACAAAATCACAACCGCCCATTCACTTACATGTATTAGTCCCGTACAAAACGCCAATGCTGTCGCTACCTCTATCGGTGTTATTATATCTACTATATCTACAGAATCCGTCGCACCATGTGCCTTCGTAGCATTTAATCCCGCTGCTGCTGGAACAGAGCTCATATGCTCGTCCGTCGCATATGTTTGTACAACTTTTAAAGTCATCATAGATATCACAGCAAAAGTTCCAATTGAAATGTGCTTTGAGGTACCCAATATCATGTAAACTAATACCGGAAATATAGCAAGCGCCAAACCACAACCAGGAGTCACACCAGCCAATATACCGTACGCCATACCATGCGGTATATTCATAATAGCAACTGTTACGCCGGCAATAATATCACCCATTGCATCGCGTCGCAACGAGTAGCGTGGTAGCCATTGTACGATCGGTATAATGCCGGTGAAAAGCGATAAGAAAGACCATTGTTGCCATGAACGGCGCATGCCTGATGGTATGCTTTTGTCGCGTGCGCCATAACCAGTCTGTTTGATGACCAAATCTTGCGAAAGCACATCACGATGTACATCATATTTGGGTTTTATCCTAGGTTTTTCTGTGAGGTAGGCATGTGTTAAAGGTTTAGTTCTAAATGGAAGAGAACGAGAGTGAGAGAGAGAGAGAGATAGAGAGCGAAAGAAAGGGTAAGTAATTAGCATGGCGCAACGATACAAGGTGGCAGCATGGAACAGCTGATTATAAACATTTTTATTTAATTTGATACATCAACTTCCGGCGAAGTACGATTTTGACATTTGTCCATCGAATTTACAAAAACAAAGTACATGGACCTTTTATTTATGTTTGTAGGTATGTTACCATGCTGCCACCTTGTATCATTCCGCTATGGTAATTAGTGTAAGCGTAAAAACTTGCTGAGGATGGAACCATACGAGGTGGCATCACGGTAACATACATACAAATATAAATAAAAATTCCGTGTTCTTTGTTTTTGTGATTCGACGGACTAATGTCACAATCGTATTGGCCGGAAGCTGAAATGTCATATCATATTAAAAAAATACCAATCAGCTGATTTCCTGCTGTCACCTGTATGTTTCCGCCATGCACATGTTCAGCACAGAAACTTCATTATTTTTCACTTACTCATTATCACCATTCTGTTGTGCCATCTTATTCAACTCACTCGAATGCACAACCACATCGGTGTATTGATGATATTGTAAACGTTGTTTATATTGATTATGACGTAACCTCGTGCGTGGTGTGATCGATGATGTTCGTAGACGTTTTGAACGTTTGGGCTTTGAGGCTATTAACAAAGTTGGTAATTCGAGTGTTGTAACCGATGGTGATCGTGCACTTAATGACGTTGTCGGCGAAGTACTTGCTCCGCCACCATAACCGTTATTTCCTGAAACGTCTTTGCCACATATGTAAGAGCTAGAAGACCGTGGTGTTGCATTGACTTGTAGATCACGTCTGCGTTTGAAACGCTCAAGCGTGAATTTGCGTATGCTTTTAAAGTTGATCGGTTTCTAGTGGTGGTTGTTGATAAGAAGAAATGAACCGAAAATAAACAAAATAATTAAAAGATTAGAATTAAGCTGAGTGATAATCAGATTCGTATACTGCATGTACTCGTATGTAGATGAGAACTAATATAAATTTTTATAAATTGGCAGGTATCGTGATTACAAAAAATATGTCTATTCGTTATCTTAGTAGACTTCTACAGCTATATAAGCTATTTTTTATGTGAGTTACGTGCAGCACAAGATATATACATCTTTTACAAATGAATATAAATAATATGTACGCATGTATCTTTATGAGAGCCCCACAAAACAACAAAATTATATGAGAGGTATTTTATTGAAATCGAAATGCGCATAAATTCCACACATGGGCTATGCAAAAATGTTGTTTTAACATCAGAAACTACAGAATTCCACACGAAATCGGTAGTTTATGTGGTTAAACAGCATTTAATCAATAATAAAGCCCTCTGACTCTTAAAAAAGCAATAAATAATAAGATCCACATGGCATCCACATACGTTCCACATAAGGTTCACACTTTTTTAACGCCCGGTTGTCGATGTAAGAGGTCTCACATGGGTTCTGCATGAAATTAATAAGTTCTAGCTTCATTGTTAAAGAATGATTCTTTTTCATCAAAAATCTTGCTAGCTTCTGACGCTACACCAATAAATGCAAGTATAGTCTCTGTATTTCCGTTGCTTAAGTTAAGATAGTAGTTAAAAAACAAAATCTAGCCATAACTTATATACAATCCACATACGATCCACTCGCGAAATGACAATGGTGCAATTCCAAAGTATAAAATAATACAAATTTTTAGATTACAATAATTCTGCAAGTAGAACTCTACTTGTTTTTAGCTTCATTAACAATTTAAAACTTTTTTTTCAATAGCATCGTCCACTATTAGCGTTCCACTCGTTTTTCTTAAAAGGAAACAAGCCAGTCTACGTTTTAGTTAACAACTTAAGGTGAATGCACTGGAATTTCGTTTACTTTCAAGCATTCAAAATTAGGAAGAGATAATATTTTAAAGAATGAACCAAAGTTCCAGATAAATACAAAATAATTATTAACCGGTATTAAACGGACTATAATTTCTTGGCTTCTATAATGTTTTCTTTCAACGCGAAAATACGTTCCACAGCTTCTCATTTATAAAATGGTTGTAAACCTCCTCACAAACCTGCAAAAAATAAACCTTTATATAATCGTAAACTCAAACTTTTGTAAATACAATCCACATATGTTCCACACCCAACTATGTCAGCTCCAGCCACATTCGGTATATCCTACCCTACTCTCTTTCGATGGATTTCAGTTGTTGTCAAATTTTAAATGTTAGTAATACTTTCTTTGAAATTTATCAATGGCTCTAAAGTACACACTACCAAATCAAATGTTAAACTGCCATTTATTTCACATGAACATGGCCTTTTAAGGTACCCCAATAAGAATAGATAGTAATGGAAGAGGAGCTTCATTATACATAGCCCCTCACCCCCCCCCCCCCCCCTAACCACCACTTAAAAAGAACTAAAGGTTTGTTGTTGTTCTGCCTGCGTTTGCCAATTTCTAATCAATTAACACTTCATCCTAAATATTTATGGTCAATATTTGTGTACGTGTATTTCGTACCTTTTCATGTTATCACAAAATCTAAAAATATTAATCATACGCCATGGCATGTAACGAATCAAAGGTTAGCACCGCAACAGCTGACGGACAGTGAATGCTCAATTTGATGGGACAACACCATGGTTTTATGTAGGACATTCGGCACGAAATTGTCGCTAATCAATTGCAAGAGTCAAAAAATTTGCAAATATTAGTTGGCGTAGCCAATAAAAATTGTGCGCACCATATTAGCAGTACGGAAATTGTATAAAAAAATGTTCTACACAAAAGATTTATTTTTGGGTGGTTCCATAAAAAGTGGATACAGCATTGATTTACATAAGGTTGGTTGCATCAGCTGTTTTATACGGACGATAGTTCTCCCAGTGGTTTAAATTCAACCACTAAACGCGTCACCATACCTTTGCTTTCGTTTGCGTTTCTTTCCCGTCCCTTCTTTCCTCGTTTTTTTTTTTCTTTATCGTTCCTTCCCTTCTCCTTTTCTCTTGTCCTTTCCTTCCTTTTCTTTCGTTTCCTTTTCCTTTTTTCTTTCTTTTTTCTTATTTAACTTTATTTTATTTTATTCTATTTCTTTATTTAAATATAGTTTATTTTATTTTGTTTTTTATTTAATTTTTTTTATATAATTTATTATTATTCTTTTTTATTTTATTTTATTTTATTTGGTTTGATTTCATTTTATTTTATATTATCGTATTTTCGTTGTTATTTTATTTTATTTTATTTATTTTATTTTATTCTATGTTATTTTATTTTGTTTTATTTTATTTCATTTCATTTCATTTCATTTCATTTCATTTCATTCCATTTCATTTCATTTTATTTTATTTTATTTTATCGTATTTTCTTTTTTTCATTTATTTTATTTATTTTATTTTATGTTATTTTTTATTTTACTTTATTTTATTTTATTTTAATTTATTTCATTTTACCTTATTTTATTTTATTTTATTTTATTTTATTTTATTTTATTTTATTTTAATTTATTTTATTTTATTTTATTTGATTTTATTTTATTTCATTTCATTCCATTTCATTTATTTTCATTTTATTTTATTTTGTTTTATTTTAATTTATTTTATCGTATTTCCTTTTATTTTATTTATTTTATTTTATTTTATTTTATTTTATTTGTTTTATTTTATTTTATGTTATTTTATTTTATTTTATTTTATTTTACTTTATTTTATTTTATCGTATTTTATTTTATTTTATTTGATTTTATCTTATTTTTTTTTATTTTGTTTTGTTCTATTTTATATTACTTTATTTTAATTCATTCAATTTGATTTGTTGTTCGTTTGATATTATTTAATATTATTTATTTAATCTATATTTTATTTTTTGTTTTTATTTAATTTAATTTTATTTCATTATATTTTGTTTAATTCTATAGTAGTTTATGTCACCTTTTTGCTTTATTATTTTTTTCTTATATTTAATTGTTTTCTTTTTTATTTTATTTAGTTTTACTTTATTTTACTTTATTTTATTAAAATTTGCTTGGTTTTATTTTACTTTATTTTGTTTGGTTTTATTCTATTTTATTTAAAATTTCTTTATATTATTTTATTTTTTGTTTGTTTCTTTTATTTTAATTTAATTACTTTTTTCTTTTTTTTTTTATTTTTTTCTCTTTTATTTTTTTTTTCTTTCATTTTATTCGTTTTTATTTTATCCTTTTTTAATTTCATTTAATTTGATTTTTTTATTATCTTTTTTATTTTATTTTCTTTTTCTATTAAGTTATTACTTTTTCTTGTTTCTTTTATTAACAAAGTAGTATGCAAAATTGTTAGAACCCATAACAATAAATTCGCGCAACTCCAACTTGAATATACTTATTTTTTTGTGCACTTTTAATATCAGCAAAGAAAATTACACATTTACGTATGTTGCTAACTCTTGCACTATCCTTTCAACTATGTATACACACTTCGTTCATTTGCTCACGAGATCAACTGTGAGTTTGTTTGCATGAGGGCTGCTTATTTTTTTAAAACACCAACAACATCAAACATACACAGTGACAGTAGTGTGTGTTAACATTGTCATAGTTTAAATTCGTATTTGGCATTTGTATTGGTGTCATTTTAAATCAATATTTTAACTTAAACTTTTTTTTTCAAATTCTTTTTAATGGCCTGCACTGCTTCTTGAGAATATGCCTATACCCTAGAACTATAGTTTGGCAGTAAAAGGGGCGCAAATATTTCAACTTGCCCATTTATGTATAGATATCACTTGACTATTGGATAGCGACTATGTATTGCCCCAACCGTGACAATTTTTTTACAAAAGAATTGCACTTGAATGCTAAATCTGTCTACCTTTATTTTAGTGCTAAAAGATCTCGCTTGATTTTATCAATGTACTTTGAAGAAAGTTGAAATATTTTGTACAACTGTCTCACCCGTGACGATGGAAGACTTATTTTGCTAATTGTGTTTTTTTTTTCAGACATGTCGAGTGCGAGATTTTAGATAAGGATGCTGATTTATGACTTATTTTCCTTATCGCAGTTAAATACCTGTCGAAGAACTAGCGATAATAATTAAGAACCAACGTCCGTTGTAACTAAAATAAAATCAGCAATACATTGGCCGCTTTCAGTATACACAACTGTGGATCAATCGTTGTGTGATAACTTTCTGAACCCATCGTTGAGTATTTTTGATAAACTCAATGGTTTGGATTTTAAGTCAAATTTCTGAACAAAAATTGTTTCCGCTACATTCACTCAACGCGTTTATACGGCTGCCTGGCAGGTTCTTTGCATTTTAGACTGCTGGTTATGTACGTATTGTGACGAGTATTAGCATCACTAACTGATACTCACATCACTAATCTCATACTAAGCAAATAAAGTCACAACAACAATAAAGTAAGATACCACTAGTATGTGCGTAAGCAAATCAATTATCATCTACACACATACATACAAGGCAACGGAGAGATACTCCTAAACACATGTAATCATCAGCCGAAGTAGTACCCACACATACGCACGCATATGGCTATGCGAGAGGCTATAAACTACAAATACACATGCATATAGCTGGTAACCAAATAATACATTCTAGAAGGAGAAACGTCTAGACATTTAGAGAAATATGCGGACAAGGCAACAGAGAGTATATAAGCAGCACAAGCGGAGTAGTCAGCAAGCAGTTTGATTTATACACGCAATTAGTACTCTCAAAGTAGTCTAATAAAGACCATTTTGCATTATTGATAATTGGGGTTATTTATTCAACTGTTTAGTGATTCGAACATTAGCAGAAGATTTGGAAAAAGCGGAATTTGCCACAATTCGTAACAATATATAATTTTTCCTCTTATTATAGTGAACTATGAAAAATAATTTAAGAAGCACTTTTTCTTAGAATTTAAGAATAGTTTATTCATTTGGCAATTGGCTCAACTCACCGCTCACTAAACAGAATTTCTATTAATCAACAGATGGAAATATGTTTGCAACGTATCACTAAAAGTTGTGTTCGCTGAAGGCGCCATTGGCACAAAATAATTACAGGTAGTTCGAAATGAATTTTCACTTAAGTTGTTATCATGTACTAGCATTAGTTATGGAATTACCGTACACTAAAATGATAAATTTTTCATACCCAAAACCTGTGATCCGCTTTGTTTTCCATAGTTTAAGATAAAATGGGGTTTGATTGTCTAGTCTTTAGTAATAAATTTTTTTTTAATAAAAAGATATCGAATAAATATCAGTTTTATAGATATGAAATATGAACAATGTGAATTTTTGACATTTTCAGCCCACCAGGTTGCTAACACACAATCTGGCATACCTACGAACGGCCTTAATAGTAAAATATGATTGATACCGTTAAATTGAAATATTTATGTGATTGCTACAATCTTTATTGAAACTAGAACAGTTATGATTAATGTAGTACTATTAAAAGAACTAAAACGTCGATTAGGACCATCCGTGGTTATAGAAGTGTTGTGCTGGCCTACCATAGACAAGGTTCCAGGCTCAAGTAATAAACTAACGCTAACATCAAAGATATTAGATATATATAGAAGAATGGATTTTGTTGGGTTAGGTGACGACACCACGTGGTAACCCAACTTATAAAAGGAAAAGCAGGAATTAGGTAGAACAATAGGGATAGGGACAAACGAGGAAGTGTGAAATGAAAGGGAGAGGAATTTGGAGAGGGCTAAGAGAAAACAATAAATGTTGGTCGCGATGAAGGAGCTTAAACAGCAGTATATGGCATCTTTACAACGTGGGAACCAGCAACTGCGGTGAATATGGGTGGTAATATTCAAAAACAGCGGTTTTTGATCTGATAATTATAGAATCGCCGCATCAACACTACCCCAATCCAAGATGTCGATTCCGGACCGTCCCCTCCGATGTTCGCGTAAGATTGGTTGTGTGTCTTCTCAACACTTGTCGGCTATGTGTACGAGTTACAAACCTTTGCGGGCATACTGTAGGAACTTGAAAACTACTTTTAACAACGAAAGTGAAAACCCAAGAAGAAATCACTCACACAACATGGACACAACGGACATCAAAACAATGTTGACACACACGACTAGCAAACCGACAGCATAACTAATGGTGTTTTCTTTTCTACACGAAAATGTCGCCTTCACGCCAAGCCTTCAAAAAGTTGTGTTCTGTTGTAAAATCAGCTTAGCCTCAATAGAGGGCATCATTATCTTTTCTCAACAACCTACCCCTAAAAATGGCCAAAAATGCTACATTACTTGCCCTCGCTGCCATTGACGGTGCAGAAAACAGCCCCGACAATTAGCTGATGAATCACACGAAGCTGAAGCGAATGCTATATATGTACGTCGGTGTCGCATCATGCCTCACTCAAAAGCAATTTGCGATCACAGTTGACAGCGAACAACCACACGAACTGCATTTTTTTGTAAAAATGGTTACAATTTTTGTTCGTGGTGGCAACATTTTCGTGTAGAAAAGAAATCACCATAAGACTACCGAAACGATACCTATGAACAGGGCCGCATTAATCCTCAACGGGGCCCTAGGCAACCATCAATTTTGGGGCCCTGTTTTTCACGTCCGTTGCCTCCTTTTTTCGATTAAAAAATACAAACTTATATCTTTCATAAGAATTTCATTGTCACAATGTAATAATCAAATTACTATCTGTCGTTTTCTAAATGTCGTTTTCTACATTTGTTTTCGGCAAAATCATCAATTATATCATCAATATCGATTTTGTTCAATAAATCTGACTCAGTGAAAAGTATACCTAACATCTCGAGTCGCTCTGGTCGCGTTGTAGCTTTTCAGCTTTGATTATTTTTAATTGCAAGAAGGATCGTTCGGCAGAACAATTTGTGATCATTAATGTTAAAAAATTCCAAGAGCTATTTCTGTGTTAGGAGATACATCGGCTAATTGATCTTCCATTAGAATCTTATACAAATGACTATACGTTTTTTGTGTATCAGTGTATCTGGAGTTCACGTAACTTTAGAATCGTTTCATTTCAATGAAAAATTCTTCCAAATCTCTAGAATAAAAACGAACTAAGTTATTTATAGCTTCGTGGAGGTCTCCTCCACTTAGAGAAAAGTTGATGAGAAATGCAAATATCTCTGAAACTTCCATATACTTTCACTGTGAAGATTGTCGATGATTTCGAGGAAACCTTTTGTTTTAAAATCATCGCGAGGCGAAAATTCTACTTCTGGAGCATTTCCGTCATTAGGTTGTTTTTTCTACGACGAGTACGTTTTACGATTTCTGTATAACCTACACCAGGTAATAATTGTTTTGTTTTTTCCTCGAAATCATTGAAATTTTCAGGGAGTGTAACTAAACTCTCGTCTGACGATCCACATAAAAAAGCACACTTTTGCAAATCTGCTTTTTCAATTTGCAATGACATACTCACTGAACGCATAGCAGCCAAAATAGAGTTGAAGGCTTCTACACCCTCGTCGGTCGTCGCCTTTTGAATGCGGTCAATTGAGTTTTATTTATTTGAGTAAAATTTATTTTCAGTTCTGATTATATTTTTCTTTCACTCTCTAGAATTTTATGTTTGTAAGAAAATTTTAGAAGTGTTTTTCATTTTTCGGTGGCCCCCTTAAATTCGGGGGCCCCAGGCAACTGCCTATTCTGCCTACTTATTAATGCGGCCCTGCCTATGAACTACAGAACTCCGACACTAGGAATCACGGAGTCTGACTTGAACAATCAGCTCCTCCAGCGAGGATTGTTTAGGCAGTAACGTCCATAGTATGCCTAGAGCACAAGCAGTCAATCAAGTCTCAAGTGGTAGCGCCGGCCATTGCGCACTGGACTTTAAAACCTTCAACGGAGACCATCGCGCTAACAATAGCAACTCGAAAACCGACGCAAACTCTGTTGGAGATATTTCTCAAAATAGTCACCGAGCCAAAAATGACAATAGCCCTAAACCGTGACCGAGGAAACCCAAACTGGCAAATTCGGGAGCTGCAAATCAGATAAACTTTTAAGACGTAATATTTGTATGCTCATCTTAGCTTAATCGGCCGAAATGACAGGGTTAAACTCAAGTGAACTTTAGCTGGGGTTTAGACTCGCGCTGAAAAACCGGACCTTAGATATTCCAGAGGCAATTACATTGAGCTGATGATTACGATCAAGAATATATTCCATGAAAACTGTATGGAAAATATCAAAGCGAAACGATGATGACCCAAGACTTCAACAACATCAGGAGAAGATGTAGGCCAAGCACTAAATGTTATTCTTAACCTCTACATACGCCTGATAGCTAATAGCTCAACAGACTTAGCGAGTCTAGAAGCTGTACCTAAAAGCTGTATGGTCACTGCGGCATCCTAAGAATTCTGCCCAACGCGGATGCGACAACATATTACCTATCACCTATAATGAACGTTGACATTGAATGAATTGAATTTCAAGATGAGGTGTCCCCCAAGAACGGGTTGGTCGGCCGACAAAGTTTACAAAGAGGGCGTAACCTTACGCTACACTGACGGGTCAAAAACGGCCTGTGGTTGCTGCTGCGGTTTTCTCCAAACAGCTAAAAGCCGCAATATCCATACCTACGTCTTACAAACTCAGGTAGTATCTTCCAAGCAGTATTTTATTGTTAGATAATCAGGTATCGACGGTGAGATACGCATATACACCGACAGCCAAGCAGCGCTTAAAGCGCTAGATGTACCGTAAACGTTTTCCAAGACCGTTGAAAACTATGAGAAGGCGTTACGCGAAGCAGGAAATCTTGCATCCATCACGCTCACTTGGTTACCCAGTCACAGGAACATTGACGGCAAGGAAAAATCGGATGAACTACCAAAGGTCAATTCGTTGTTAGAGACCTCTGATGCAGTCACATTGCACCATCCACTTTCATCAATAGAGAAAGAATAAAGAAACCCCCAGCGGGTTCGGGGGTTAGAACATACCCGCGGTAGGTATGCCTGTCGTAAGAGGTGACTAAAATACCACATGCAAGGGGTTGTGTAGCGCAACCTTTTCAGGTAGCAAGCGCAATATATAGCTTCTCCAAACTAGGGGTGGGAGGGTGGTATGGCCTAGATGATCGCATGCGGCCACAACAAATCGTTCCCGAGATGGTCGGGCTTAGTACCGGAACTCATAGGATCTGCATCCGGCAAAGGACCATCAACTCGATAACACTCCCCAAGGACTTTGGGGAGTGTCCTTATCGCTACAACAACAACAACATCAATAAAGAATGACGTTCTTATCAATATCAAGAAACCCGCAATCCCCAATTGGTACTCTACGGCAGGCATGCTTAACCAACGAACCGATATCATTTCGTTACGATAATTAACGTTAATAAACGAAACAAAGTCATTTCGTTTCGTTTATTAACGTTAAGAACGTCAAATTAACGAAATGATTTTGTTTCGTTTTCTGCCATATCAAAACGAAATCAAATCGTTTATGTTGATTATTAATTTCAAACTATGCTGGCAAAGCTGATTGCTGGCGGAGTCATTAAAGGTGAAAGCATTAGCCAAGCTGATTGCATTTTTTCTCATGAATTTTGACAGTACGAACATTTCTCAGAGTATTTTTGACATTACCACCAACGAATTACACAAACAAATTACATGGAGTTTGTGTGTGTATGTCCGCTCGCTGTTACCACCTTACGGCTTCACCATGGCTATAGTATTGCCAGCACAATTCAAACATAAAGTATCACGTTTTTGTTAACGTTTTTAACGTTAACGAAAGCTTTTCGTTTCGGTTAAAAACGAGACACAATTTATCTTCATAATTTCTTTATCGATAATATTTGGAAGTGTTTTAGCGGAAACGGTGGAAATTTTTTGATAAACGATTAGTTTAACGTTAAGGTGCATCCCTGCTCTACGGAAACCTGCAAAGTCATCACACAAACATGGACTGACTAAAACCAGAGAATATGAAAAAGATATTCGGCATCACATCCATCATTACAGGACACTGGTTGTTTGATACATATGCGGAAAGAATAGAAATCACCTTCAACGAAACGTGCCGGAGCTGTAGTGTGGACGATTTAAGGAGACAGTCACCCATTTCCTCTGCCAGTGCACAGCCCTAGAGAACATGAGGTTCCGAACTTTAGGTAGTTTTCTCCTGCCCGATCTAGGAGTGGTGTCAAATTGCTCCATATAAAGGACATTAGAAACCAAATTCTTCGAGTAAATGAACAATTACAAGAGCTGCAAAGACACCCAGAGAGTGAACTTGTAAAGTTTTTTTCTGGAACAAGGCCGGAGAGCTATCATATATATTATTTCTAATTGCTGTTTTTATGTACGGGTCCCTTTTTCGCTCTTATTTGGAATCCAAATCTATAAATAAAGTTTTGATTGTAAAGATGGAAATTCAGGCTATTAGCGAGCTTTGGGAAATTTTTGTCGTAGTACTTTTCTTTAGCTATATTTTATTAAAACAATTTGTTAAAAATAAACGATTGTGAGCACACAAAGAAATCTATTTGTACTATGGCACCATTGTGAATATTTGCACTGCATTACCGGCAGTTGCTACCATACGTCAGATGACAGCGTAAATTTCTGTTTTTATCTTATTTGATAAGAGACTTTTAGATTGGTTGCGCAAGATGCGCACGGGTCTGGCTCGTTAGTACCATATATGTATATAATACTTCTATATCAATACCTTCCTATCTTCCTAATGTGCAAATTTTCTGTCAATCATTATTTGCTGAAACTATGCAAATGTATGTTCTGCGCATGCGCGGGCTTTGTTAGTGTTAGTGAATTGTAGTAGCGTGTGTAAAAAAGTATTAAAGGGGTTTCAATGGGTCACTATCCCATTTACCCAACTTTTGCATACTAATTGTTATAAAATCTCAGTTTAGTCGATTAAACAATGAAAACGCCAACAAATACAATACAAGGCTTGATGTCTTTATTATTTAAGCATGGGCTGTAGCCATACAAAGTACATTATTTACATAAATAGTACAAAAAAAACAAAACAAGGCGAAGAATTCATATTTTTGAAATGAAAAAAATTCAAATATACATGTATGAAAATACACATATACATACATCCCAACAAGCATTTCTTTAAACGTTTTAAAAAATAATTTAAAATGAATTTGCTTGAACATACGATATATAAACGTTTTACAAATTTTACTTATTTTGAGTTTTTTAATGAAATAAATTTTTGATGAAGTAAACAAAATATGAGTACTGGGCTGGCTGCTATTGGTGTTGAAATATTATCAATTTTGTAAATTTTACTTATACCAGCTGAAAATCTTACGACCGCTAACTAGATTTGTTTTCAATTTATGCCATTTGTTGCGCCTACGCATATTTTGTAATTGTTAATTCTGTGCATGAGAAATTCGTAGTAGTCAGTTGGCATTATTTGCTTTTTTTCGCTTTTTGGTCACTAAGGGCTCATTTACATACGTATATCTGCGCACTCAGCACAAATCGGTAATGCTAATCTGCGGAGTTCTTAAAACAATCAAAAATTTTATAATACTAATGGAAAACAAAAGCTTACTTTTTCATTTGGAGAACGAAATAGCCTAATGTACAATATTGATAGAAGCAAGACGGCTTGTTGAAATATACATATATTTAAGCCCCCTTTTTAAAAAAATTTAACGACAGCCTTGAGATTTTGTCTCCATCTCTCGTTGTATATCTGTACTGTAATGTTTGACAGGCTGCACAGTTCAGTAGTAGTGATATAGAAGTATTACATATATGGTTAGTACTTAAAATTTATTTAGGATGCGACTGTACACATTGATATGAGGTACTTAGTACTTTATTTTTCTGGGTAGCGGACAAGGGACCGATCTATGCGAAAACCTTTAATTTATGATGCGCTTTTTGGTAGTTCTCTTACATTAATATTTCGCATACTTCTTTTCGGAAGCGGATTGCTTAAAATTTGGATATAGAAAGGAGAGAAAGAAAAAGCTGGGGAAGGAGAAAAAGATTACTAGCACACTAAAAATCAACTCAATCATAAGAAATTTTAAACCCAAACATTTCAACATTTTGCTATTTGTTTTATTTTATGACAACACTTAAAGCGAAACTTCAGCTTTTTATTTCCCCCACTCTCCGACTTTTTTAATCATCATCAATCATTGGCGTACAATTTTAAGATTTCTAACAAAACAGAAAATTTAACCCAACCGCAAATCATTTAGGCAAATACGAATTCATGAAGTATGCAAACAGGTTTCAGCAAAACGTGCAATCGTCATCGGACAGTAACCGTGTTAATGAATGTTATTATATAGTAATTTTCCACTTTTTTGCAATATATGTATATTTATGAATGCACTTGTAATTTAGGGACATTCCATGCCAACTATCAATAAGAACACGCAAAAAACAGCAATAACAAAACTAGAACGCC
Source organism: Eurosta solidaginis (assembly GCF_040869045.1). NCBI lineage: Eukaryota > Metazoa > Arthropoda > Insecta > Diptera > Tephritidae > Eurosta > Eurosta solidaginis. Next base: position 46,357,248 of record NC_090323.1, read on the forward strand.
CCCTGCTGATGCACTTAGTGCTTTAGTGGGATTACCCCCTTTCGTGTTCTAATAGAGAGGAGAGAGGCAATACTCGCTGCATTAAGACTTCAAAATATATCTGAGCTAAAGAACGGTAATGGCGTAGCATATGAAAGGAATAGGAAAATTCATAGGAGATCCCGTGATGCAATGGCCCCTACGCTCAGAATCTCACGAAATATTGAGGTGTCCATTACTCTTTGGGAAACAGGGCATCCATATACAGACCCTGCCTCAGAAATCTGGTGCACGGATGAATCAAAATTTAATGACGAAAAAACGTTATGGGCCGAACTTCAAGAAATCGATACGAATCTGATACTACCTCACTACTTTTTATGTAGAAAACCATGCAATAGAAGTTTGCGGTATAGAATGTCTACGAAGAGGCTTATTCTCGAGAAGTATTCTCATTATATTAGGCAGACGTTATTTTTGGTTTCCCGGGTATAGGGGACATAAAGATAATGAACTGGTAGGATACTTAGCCACGCAGGGTACTATAGCAGCTTTCTATGGTCCAGAGCCCTACTGTGGACATACAAAGGCGCACACTAGAGAAATCATAAGTAACTTGGAAAATAAGTAGTTCCGACGACGTTGGATTGAATACCCAGGGCAAATGTAGGCCAAATTATTTATACACCTAGCAATGAGAGTATTAGCTAAATTCATTAATATAAGCAGAGAGCGCCTACGAACTCTCAACGGATGATATACGCGACACTGTCGTCTACGATATCACCTAAGTAGGTTTAATCTATCTGTTACACAAATCTGTTGCTTTCGTGAGCTGAAAAATGAAACGCAGATTCACATTATTTGCGAAATCCTCGCTTTTGCAAGACAGAGACTCTCCCATCTAGATGGCGTGACTCTTAAGCCCTTTGTGATATGTAGTTACAAGCAGAGCTGGTGATTTTACTTGGGTAATGAAGTACCAGGGTAATTACGGTAACGCCGGGAGACCCAAGTACTTTTCGTAACTACTTACAATATATAGCATACGAGCAAATACTTGTATACGTGCACATACATTCAAAAAAGTGTTCGGTTTCAAGATAGTATGAAGTTTATCAAAAATACCCGGTTCTGAAAACGTACCCGGTTCCAAAGAATTTCCCGATTCCAAAAAAGGACCCGGTTCTGAAAGAGTACCTGGTTCCAAAAATGCTCCCGGGTACTTCACTAGTATCTAGTATGTGAAATGCAAGGCGCGATATGCACACCTCCGAAGGGAATTTGGGCCGAGCTTCTCTTCTAATTCGCTTCGTGCTCATTTTTAATGTTTGCCCGCAAACTAGCAGGGCGGGACCTACATGTTTTACATCGACTCCGAACGGCCTTTGCAAGGCAGATGTGTTATCACTGAGAAACTTTTCATGGCAGAAATACTCTCAGAGCGTTTGCCAAACCTTACAATAACCTTCTTCTAATTGAAAAAACTTGTTTCTAAACTTTTGATGTTTCTTTTGCGGGCTTGCACTTAGGATCTTCGCTGCATCTTACCACGGCGGCCGCTCCATTTTGCATGTGCATGTATACAAGTGTTTGCTACTAAGCTATCTATGGTAAGTAAAAAAAGTACAAGAAAAGCCTTAAATTACCCGGGTTTCCGTGTATCGTCAGCTCTAGTAAAAAGTCTGTGGAGGTGCTTAAGTACATTTGAAGCCTCCACATACAGTAATAGGCTGAAAGGTCAAGCACCGTCGATCTAAATAAAAGTTGCCGTGCATCGAGGCCTAATAATAATAAGGGTGGTCCTTAAACATGAAATAATCGGGTTTTCCTAGTATCGTAATACCAACGTCATATCGCATATATGGTCCCGATTGAAAATAGTTTTAATTTAAGATTAATTATGGATTAAATCAGCAAAAACCCCATCATAGAGCAGTGCTCGTGGCAATTGACCTGTCAAAAGCTTTTGACACAGTCAATCACGGCACGCTACTCCAAGGCATAGAAGGCTCACACCTTCCCCGCTTGTCTAAAAAGATGGACCGCTAATGATCTGAGTGGTCGGCAGGCGTCGGTTGAATGTAGGAACGAAATTTCTAAAACTAGAAAAATTAAACAGGGGGTTCCACAAGGTGACGTCCTATCCCCGCTTCTGTTTAATTTTTACATTTCAAAACGCCCTTCCCCACTAGAAGGAGTCACAATCATTTCCTATGCTGACGTCTGCACCATTATGGCTACAGGACCTGGCCCTTCAGTTGATGAATAAGTTTCTAAAATAAATAGCTATCTCTCCGATCTTTCCGGTTTCTTCCCCTCACGCAACCTGGCATTATCACCGACAAATCAACGGCCACCCTGTTTACGACGTGGAAGGAACAGATGTCGCAAATATTGGACGTACGCGTCGATGGTGTCACACTACCGACTGTCAGTCACCCAAAGATCTTAGGGGTATCGTTCGATAATACTCTAACCTTCAAAGCGCATACCACGGAGATTGTTTCTAAAGTACAAAGTCGCACCAAATCCTCAAGTCGCTTGCCGGCAGCACATGGGGAAGGGATAAAGAAATGTTGCTAACCACGTACAAAGCAATTGGCCTGCCGCTCATGAGCTACGCGTCACCAATCTGGTCTACTGGTCTTAAAAATACACACTGGAAGAGGCTACAGGCCTGTCAAAATGCTGCAATCAGAACTGCCACCAAATGTCTCCTTATGACTCCCGAACACCTACATAATGAGGCCAACAAAGAGCTCCATATTAAAGAGCACAACGAAATGCTGAACAAGCAGTCTCAGCAGTAGCACCGCCTCCATAGGCATTAAGGAACATCTCCTAAAGTACTATGACGAGATCCGGCAAATGCCAACACAGCCGTTTGATCCAGGCAAGTATAAGCAGGCCCTTAGCCAAATCCACACAGAGTCGGTAAGCGCCTTTGAGAGGACGCGCCCGGTGAACCCCGTTATTAATAGGCAATATCCCACCCTTGCAGAAGAAGAAAGCTCACTACCAAGGGAAACACGAGTCACCCTGTCCCAACTTCGTTCTGGATACTGCAACAGGTTAAACTCTTACTTGTCCGGAATCAACCCCGACATACGTAATGTATGACCTGCTTGCAATGTGTTCCCACATGACACCAACCATCCTTTCAGTTACACCCCTTTCACTATGGTTTGCCCCTGTTGAAACAGCCAGTTTCCTAGGACTCCCGTTAGAGGATTTTGATGATAATTTGTGAGTGGTCGTGATCATTGAATGGGGCGAAGCTCTGTTAATACAACAACAACAACATTGAAAACAGTTAAAGGGTGTCGTAAAGGGCATAAAGTAAAGATTTTAATGTATTGAGACTTCATAGTGTAATCTGAGCCTAGACCCCCATAAACTAAGTCTCAACCGTTTCCTTTAGGGACCAATAATTATAATAACGCCAACTAGCAACCAAAGAGCAACCATAACTTTGACCTCCGTGCGACACCCCTTAACCATCTCCAATCGGGACCAATGTGATATTTTTCACCTGGGTATTACTGTCACTGAAAACAAATCGTTTGATAACGGACCAGCCTAATGTACATATATAAATATATGCCTGTGTATACATTTCAAATAAATCACGCACATTGAGACGCTAATTAATCTTTTTTTGGAATTTTAGACGAAGCTTATTATGTATTTCAAATGAAGCTTTAATAAAAACAGACTGTTTATTAGCGTACTTAACATTGTTAGCCAAAATAAGTAGACCCTGTTATTGATGCTGACTTTTTGTGGTGAAGTTCATAACATTTGGATTATTTTTAGACTTAGTGACACAAATGTGAATTTTGTAGATAACACGCGCGTAAAACAAGCATACACTGCAGAGAAAATGGAAGGCAATCACGCAAAGCGACAGTGTCGCACTAAGGGTTTAATGACTGCTACCGAACTAGTGCTAATCGAATGCACAGCCGGACAGTTGTACCAACAGCGTTGAAGTAGATGAATTTAAATCAAGTACTAAAGGGCAGCGAGTAATTATTTCAAACCCACCAACGGCTGAACGCCTACAAAAGGTATACACAGGGGGGTAAATACCGTTTCGTAAGTCATGACAGTGCTACAAGTCTCATTTAAAAGCCACGTGTTTATGCGATAGTTGTGCTCTAGTTCGGAACTAGTATAATAATAACACGGAGAAGACGTATATAGTCTCGTTTATTAAGATCCCAAACTGGAATAGGCGTCAGCTGGATGGATTACCACGCAGGAGAAACATTCTACAAATATCTAGGAATAATTCTAAACAGTAAGTTGTCGTGAAGTTCAACGTGAAGGAGTGAGTGAAGTAAGAGTCGACGGCACTTTATTAATTTAAAAGAATGCTGGGGTGTACGTTGGGTTTATCGCCCTTTCCCTCATTATTTATTTACAGCGATCATATAGCCTATCCCTTATTATATACTCTGTTTGGTGGACGGCCATACAAAAAAGAGTACACCTCAAAATATTGTGACTCCGCTTATTTTACACCTTCTGCTAACGTTCGAATCGCTAAACTGTTGAGTAAATAACTCCAATTTTCAATAATACAAAATGGTCTTTATTAGACTACTACTACAGTACTTCACAATAACTCTTACTTCACAACTAATTGCGTGTTTAAATCAAACTGCTTAGTCAATCATCATTTACACACATACATACAAGGCAACGAAGATAACGAACCTCACAAACACACGTAGTCATCAGCCGAAGTAATCACTCACACATACACACGCATATGCCTATGAGAAACGCATAAACTACAAATATGCATGTATATAGCTGGTGACGAAGCAGGAGATTCTAGAAGGTGAAACGTCTAGACCTTTGGAGAAATATGCTGACGAGGCAACACAGACCATAAAAGCAGCGCAAGCTGAGGAATGACTAATCAGTTTGATTTAAACACGCAATTAGTTGGAGTATAGTGTTATTGTGAAGTACTCTCAAAGTAGCCTAATAAAGACCATTTTGCATTACTGAATATTGGAGTTATTTATTCGACAATTTAGCGATTCGGACGTTTGCAGAAGGTGTAGAATAACAAGGATTTCCCAAAATTCGTTACAATATGTAGCAAATCCGGGTAGGAGAAGGAAATGATCGTGCAAGTTTTGTGCTCATGCCCTGCGCACGCCAGGCTAATACTCCCACGTTATTAGGACCGCACAGCTATCAGATCTAGAAGCGTCAAGTAGCATATATTCTATAGGAATCTTCTAGTATTTGCAAACAGTACGGAGTTGTTGCATACGGTTTTTAATATGGTTCTTCAGTTCGACCGTTGAGCAAACTTCTGGACTCATCAGTATATGTGAGGTCCCTACGGATCGGTTCTACCTAAGCCTGTCATTTTTTGTTCCCGAATAGAGCGCGTAGATCCCGAAAAAAGTAACGCATTTTAAAGTGATATTTTTATTAGTGGAATACGAGTAGATAAAATTCACAGACACGAAAAGCCAATTAGCCGGCAACAATCATATTTTTTTTTTTCGTTTCACCTTTTTTTAATATGTCATATAATTTTATAATTAGCTCTTGGCAAATTTGAATTCACTTTTTTGTTGTCTCTCTTTCGGAAATTCACCAAGCGCATCTACATACAGCAGCGAGCACGAAAAAACAATTCACAATTTTTATCAAATTTCTTTAATTAAGTTCTTGTTTTCTTATTTTCGAAAATTAAGGGAAAATTTTCCATGCATTTTGTAACTGCACCTATGCAAACCAATCTCAAAACGTTTTCGAAAAAATTCGAAAATACGAAAAACTTTTACGAAAATTTCGAATTTCATGTTTATAGTTTTCTGAATTTTGTTGAGTATGCAGTTTTGTAGCCGAATAAATGTTACAAGTTATAAGTCTCACAAAATTTGTATAGGTTTTTGAAAAAATTGTGTTCGAAGATTATTTTATATATTTCTTTCATAAGAAGAGCGCAAAGGTTAGATTGAACTGGCCGTTCAATAAAGACACAGACTGAATATGTCCAAATTGTTACAAAAATTTGTGTGACGACCTAACGCAGAGCCTCAATCAGGTGCCAAAACTTACATATTGTAGCGAATATTAGCATCACTATGCTGTTAGTAAATAATCACAGCAACAAAAACAGCAAGCAGCCACACTTATGTACATGTACGCATTAAAGCAAGCTGCCACACTTGTGTACAAGTTAACGAAGAATATTCCATACACATAACCAGCAGCTTGAAGCAGAGGGACTATTTCGCATACATATATGTAGCCGGCAAGTAAGAGCAGAAGTTGTTACTCACACATACACACGCATATGGCTGTAAGAAAAACATAAACTACAGATATACATGTACATATATAGCTAAATAACTAAGCATGAGATACAACTGTTCTAGAAGGCATGTTCGTGAAACGTCTAGACCTTAATAGAAATGGACGAACGAGGTAACCGCGACTATAAAAGCAGCGCAAGCTGAGGAATCAGATTAGTTTGATTTAAACATGCTATTAGTGAAGTATAATTGTGATTGTGAAGTACTACTCCCAAAGTAGTCTCAATAAAGACCATTTTGCAATACTGAGTTGTTTATTCGACAGTTCAGCGATTCAAACGTTAGTAGAAGGTGTATAAATAGCAGGAATTCCACAAAATGTGTTACAATATCGTATAGAATAACTCCGTCCTTTTGGCAAATACAAGAAATTTTCTAGGCCATAGCTGAATTGTTGCCAGAAGAACGCATAGCTTGCTTTAATTTTTATATGGAAAATAATCTGAAACACCTTTCAATAACAAATTTTTAAAAATCAATGCAAACTTGAACTTTATTAGATTAAAATTGATTGGGCTACAAAACTGCATACTCAAAACAAATTTAGTAAACTCTATAGAAAAAAAGTACGAAATTTTTGCTAAATTTTCTCGAATTACGGAATTTTTTTCGAAAACGGTTTTTGTTTTGAATAGTTTCGGCAACCACATTCTTAGAAATTTTTTTTAAATTTTCGTAAAAGAAGAATTTATTTCACGGAATTCGATAAAAAATGCCACTGCTATTTTCGTGTTCGCTGCTGCACTTTTAGAGAGAAATAAAAACTAATTTAAAACTGAATCTATTTTTATACACATTTTTCACTCGCATAGCCACCTTGCAAGTGAACAATGAACTTGACATTGTATTGTGAATTATGGGCATTTGGGTGAATAAAAAAAATCTCAAGAATAGGTGGAGGAGAAAGTATAGTATACAATTAATATGTGCATAGCAAAATCCCAGCTAATACCTACACAATTTATTTTTTTGCCAATTTTTCACATGAGTCACAATCGCTATTCGTTGATAAATTAAATGTGACCCTTTGACTCAGATATGTAACTGAATGTTTAATTGAAAAGAGTTTATATTTAAATTAGAAAAGTAAAGCAATATTAATGCCAATATCACAAATTTGAAGGTTTGTGTGTAGATGTAGATGTCCAGATGTCTGGCTTTGTGACTCAGTCACGACAGAGCACCTGAATGGATTTGTATATACAAAAAGAATTTGCTTTCAAAACCCCACTTTGTGGTGTTGTTCTATATAAATACCAAAATAGTGTGAATTTCATCCACGCTACTGTGAATTTTCTTCACGCGTAAAGCTCGCCAACGAGTACCGTAAATTTTTCGAAGAACTGTTCTCTCGAACACTCCCAGAGCCGCCTCATCTGATGTTTTCATGGTCCATGCTTCTGTAGGAAGAGTCCGATAAGTGATTTGAAAGAGCATGATTTTCGTGTGCCGAGAAGGGATTTTACTTTTCGATTACGTTTGTTGGGAAGAGTGATTATTCGCTGGATTTCTAGACTGACGTTGTTGTTTGTTTCAATGACCTCCGCGTCGTGCTCCTTTTAAATTTTGTCTACAAATTGTACGTCCCATGTTTTATGCCGACTACGAACGGCATCTGCAAGGCAGACGAGTTTTCACTGAGAAGCTTTTCATAGCATAAATAGCCAAATCACTACCGAGGGGCGACTTCGCTTAGAAAAACTGGTTTCTGAAGCAATTTACTAGTTCGAAATTATGGCTGCCTACAGTAAGCAGAACATACTGTGACGAATATTAGTATCACTAAGTGATACTCACATCACTAAGCGATTATTAAATAAAGGCACAACAACAATAAAGCAAGCTGCTACTCTTGGTACGTAAACAAATCAATCATCATTTACACACATATGTACATACAAGCCAACGAAGAGATACTCGCAAACACATGTAATCATCAGCCGAAGTAGTACTCACATATACACACGCATATGGTTATGCGAGAGGCTATAAACTACAAATAAACATGCATATAGCTGGTAACCAAGTAGTAGATTCTAGAAGGAGAAACGTCTAGACATTTGGAGAAATATGCGGGCAAGCAAACAGAGAGTATAAAGGCAGCACAAGCTGAGTAATCAGTAATCAGTTTTGATTTAAGCACGTCTTGGTTGTGAAGTATAAGTGTTATTGTGAAGTACTTTCAAAGTAGTCTAATAAAGACCATTTTGCAGTATTGAATATTGAAGTTATTTATTCAACAGTTTAGCGATTCGAACGTTAGCAGAAGGTTTGGAATAAGCGGAATTTCCCGAAATTCGTTACAATACGACGCGAGTGTTCAGCCCGATGATGTCAATGTCGTTAGCATACGCCAGTAACTGCACGCTCTTATAGAAAAGGGCTGTTCAGTTCTGCAGCTAGTATAATTTTCTCCAGCATAAAATTAATGAAATCGCACGATAGGTCAACCTGTCTGGGCGGCGTAGAGGTCCTTCGAAATTTTGACTGACGTTATTTTGCACAGTCGTATACCTTTAGCGGGGAAACTAATTTCAGCGAAGGCGGTGTCTACTGGAACGATTTTCCCTCATCCGTTGTCAAATTTGGTTTCGAGACAAACCGGTTTTGGCGTCGTGACATCATCAGTCTCAATTTTCATTCTGATCTGTTGCTGTCGTTTGTTTTGTATTTATAGTTCGTCGATACATCAGCAGGTGTTGTCAAAATTGATGTTTGTGTATGTGTGTTGTTGTTATTGTAGCGATAACGACACTCCCCGAAGTCCTTGGGGCCCCCAACGCGCTGGGGTTTTGCGTATGTGTGTGCTGTGTGATCATTCAGATCCGAGTGTAATTTTTACTGACCGATTTGTGTGGCTAATTAGGCAGGTAGAAATCAGTAATTCTAGTCCTTTGACCTTCTTTGTGTGTTTTTTGCTTTGTTGCGTTTATTGTTTTGTGTTTATTTGTTGTTGTGTGTTTGTCTTAAAGGTGCAAATATTGTGTCAGAAATTGTGTTTGTTTGTTCATTTATTATTCACACTGAGGAATGTTTTCTGTAGATTCCCATGTTTTCGAGTACATTCCGACGTCGGCCTTTTTCTTGCATGTAAAGGACATTGGCTGTTTTATTGATGTTTGCTGGGGAACAGTTATGTTCTACCATGTGATTCGCGAAGTTGGACTCTGGTTTAATGTTTGGATTCCGTGATGTTTTTTTTATACTCAGTTGAGCAGAGCTCACAGAGTATATTAACTTTGATTGGATAACGGTTGGTTGTACAGGTATAAAGGAATCGAGATAGATATAGACTTCCATATATCAAAATCATCAGTATCGAAAAAAGATTTGATTAAGCCATGTCCGTCCGTCCGCCCGTCCGTCTGTCCGTTAACACGATAACTTGAGTAAATTTTGAGGTATCTTGACGAAATTTGGTATGTAGGTTCCTGGGCGCTCATCTCAGATCGCTATTTAAAATGAACGATATCGGACTATAACCACGCCCACTTTTTCGATATCGAAAATTTCGAAAAATTAAAAAATTGCGATAATTTATTACCAAAGAGGGATAAAGCGATGAAACTTGGTAGGTAAGTTGAACTTATGACGCAGAATAGAAAATAGAACGACCACTCCCAGTTTTAAAATTTTTTTTTTTTAAGTGAAATTTTTACAAAAAATTTAGTATCTTTACAGTATATAAGTAAATTATGTCAACATTCAACTCCAGTAATGATATGGTGCAACAAAATACAAAAATAAAAAAAAATTTCAAAATGGGCGTGGCTCCGCCCTTTTTCATTTGATTTGTCTAGGATGCATTTAATGCCATAAGTCGAACAAAAATTTACCAATCCTTGTGAAATTTGGTAGCGGCTTAGATTCTAGGACGATAACTGTTTTCTGTGAAAAAGGGCGAAATCGGTTGAAGCCACGCCCAGTTTTTATACACAGTCGACCGTCTGTCCTTCCGCTCCGCCATTAACACGATAACTTGAGCAAAAATCGATATATCTTTACTAAACTCAGTTCACATAATTATCTGAACTCACTTTCTATTGGTATAAAAAATGGCCGGAATCTGACTATGACCACCCCCACTTTTTCGATATCGAAAATTACAAAAAATGAAAAAAGTGCCATAATTCTATACCAAATACGAAAAAAGGGTTGAAACATGGTAATTGGATTGGTTTATTGACGCAAAATATAACTTTAGAAAAAAACTTTGTAAAATAGGTGTGACACCTACCATATTAAGTAGAAGAAAATGAAAAAGTTCTGCAGGGCGAAATTAAAAGCCCCAGGAATCATGGCAGGAATACTGTTCGTGGTATTACATATATAAATAAATTAGCGGTACCCCACAGATGATGTTCTGCGTCACCCTGGTCCACATTTTGGTCGATATCTCGAAAACGCCTTCACATATACAACTACCACCACTCCCTTTTAAAACTCTTATTAATACCTTTAATTTGACACCCATATTGTACAAACACATTATAGAGTTACCCCTAGTCCACCTTTATGGCGATATATCGAAAAGGCGTCCACCTATAGAACTAAGGCCCACTCCCTTTTAAAATACTCATTATCACCTTTCGTTTGATACCCATAATGTACAAACGCATTCTAGAGTCAACCCTGGTCCACCTTTATAACGATATCCCGAAAAGGCGTCCACCTATATAACTAAGGCCCACTCCCTTTTAAAATACTCATTAACACCTTTCATTTGATACCCATATCGTACAAACAAATTCTAGAGTCACCCCTGGTCCACCTTTATGGCAATATCTCGAAAAGGCGTCAACCCCTAGAACTAAGGCCCACTCCCTTTTAAAACACTCATTAAGACCTTTCGTTTGATACCCTTATTGTACAAACGCATTCTAGAGTCACCCCTGGTCCACCTTTATAACGATATCCCGAAAAGGCGTCCACCTATAGAACTAAGGCCCACTCCCTTTTAAAGTACTCATTAACACCTTTCATTTGATACCCATATCGTACAAACAAATTCTAGAGTCACCCATGGTCCACCTTTATGGCGATATCTCGAAAAGCCGTCCACCTATAGAACTAAGGCCCACTCCCTTTTAAAATACTCATTAACACCTTTCATTTGTTACCCATATCGTACAAACAAATTCTAGAGTCAGCCCTGGTCCACCTTTATGGCGATATCTCGAAAAGGTGTCCACCTATAGAACTATGGCCCACTCCCTCTTAAAATACTCTTTAATACCTGCCATTTGATACACATGTCATACAAAAACATTCCAGGGTTACCCTACGTTCATTTTCCTACATGGTGATTTTCCCTTATTTTGTCTCCAAAGCTCTCAGCTTAGTATGTAATGTTCGGTTACACCCGAACTTAGCCTTCCTTACTTGTTTTTGTAATCTCTTTTCTTTCCAGTGTATGTTATAGTCGTTCAAGTGTTTGTATTTTCCTTTTCATTATTTCTTTTTGGTTCTCTATGACTCCTTTTGTGTGTAGGAGGCTTCATAATCGAAAAACAGGTAAGGTGTGCCAATTCTTTTTTGGAAATGGGAATATGAGTGGGAGGCGTTAGAGGGAGTAGGAATAGGCCTGGGTGCGGGAGTGGGAACGAGAAACTGTTCTGGCGTGGTAGGAAGATAAGTTAAATAACAGATGAAGAAGAATAAGAAGAAAAATGGAAGATAAAGTAAAAATAAATGCGAAAGGAAGTGAAGTGAGGAAGAGGAAACTAGTAGAGAATGAGAAAGAGTGAATATGGAAGAGCGCGAACACACTTTTTAAAATTAGACAAAACAATTTTCAGGCAATACAAAGTCTGCCGGGTACTATACTTACTTACTTAATTGGCGCTTAACCGTTTAAACGGTTATGACCGTCCAACAAGGCGCGCCAGTCGCTTCTTCTCTCTGCCAACCGGCGCCAATTGGTCACACCAAGGGAGTTAAATCGTTTTCCACCTGGCCTTCCAACGGAGTGGGGGCCACCCTCTACATCTGTTTCCATAGGCAGGTTCCAATAGAAACATTTCTTGGCCGGAGCGTCATATTTCATTCGCATAACATGGCCTAGCCAGCGCAGCCGCTGCGTTTTAATTCGCTGGACTATGTTGATGTCTGCGTATAGCTCGTACAGCTCATCGTTAAATCTTCTTCGGTATTCTCCATCGCCAACGCGTAGAGGTCCATAAATCTTTCGAAGAACTTTGCCCTCGAACACTCCCAGAGCCGCTTCATCTGCTGTTGTCATGTACTTTAGTACTATATATTTCAAATATGTTCCACTCACAATCCACACACATGCCACACTTTATTAAAGCCGTGCATATCCGATTCATGAACATACTTTAATTATGTATTGTATAAAATTATGGCCTTAAAATATTAAAAGCAATATCAAAACTTCATATCAAACTTATAAACTTGCATATTAAACAATAAAGCACGAAGCTCTCGTACTAGTTTATGATTTTTTCGCACTCATGTGAATAGAAAGTATATATTTACATGTGTACATATGGGTATATGTCTATTAACATTAAAAGCTGTGTTCTAATGAACACTGATATATGTAGATCCCGATAAAAATTTAACATGCAAAATGTGACAAAATTGTGATCTTCATATCTATCTGGATACAATTCAGATCCACAGCGTGGCTCTGTTGCGTTAGTTTTCTCCTTTCTACTTGGTAGCTCTAGTGCATATGTTGTGTTCGATATTTATTAACTGTTTTTCAATCTATACCGAATATATATTTACTTTCAGTCTGACAAGAAATTATTAAAGTCAGAATATAAATACATTAAATGTATTAATTTTAAAAAATTCTAGAAAAACGATACATTTTTCACCCCTAAAAAAATGGAGTTATCAAGTATTCCCTAGAAAATTTCTATTTAAAGCAGTAAGCTGTACAATTTTATCAGAAACTAAACACTCAACAAAAAAAAGTATTCAATAAAATTCTATTAACACACTCGGTTAAATGTTTTGAAGTTAGTGCTGAAGCGTTTGATTGCGGTATCAGTAATCCATAGGAATAGGTAAAAATTTTGCTTCTGTCAAAAAACCAGAAAAGAATTCCGCGCCGGTCCGATCTATAGTTTTCTGCACAGAACACTTTTCTTCGTAAGTCTGAGTACATATGTATGTATGTGCGGAAAAAGATCAAAGCACAACAAAATTTATGTTTGTTTGTTTAATGGTGTATTCAATTTATACTTATTATTTAAGAATTCATGAGCGATTGAGGCTTATGTAGAGAAAGTACTATCTCCGTTTTTCTAAGTTAGCCTATAAAAAATAGATATCGGCTTTCTACATTTCTACATTTCGAATTTTTTTTGTTTTTTGTTAACGCGTTCAACAAATTAAAAAAGTAAAAATGTGGTCGTGGGCCATCTGTTTCTTTTATTTGAATGGCTGAATTCTTTTTTTGAAAAATTACAGTACGAGCAATTCCAGTGCAGAGTATGTGCAGACATGAAAGTAGTAGCCACTATCATGGACTATCTGACTTTACACCTCGTATAACAGCTGTTATACTAAATTTCTCAAAAAAAGAATTCAACCTTCAAATAAGGGAAAATAGCGGACCACGACCACATTTTTACCTTAATTTGCTGAACGCGTTAACAAAAAAATAAAATTTCAAAATGTAGAATTTCGAACTTCGAAAGCCGATATCTATTTCTTGGAGACTACCTTCGAAAAACGGAGATAGTACTTTTTATACTTAAGGCTCAATCTCCTCAAAAAAGTTGGTTTGGTCCAATACCCAAAAAAAAGTTGATTTTGTCGCATATTGTTATTATAAGACGGTCATAAGCTCATGAATTCTTAAATAAAAGCACAACAAAATGTGCACTTTTGTTTGCACAGAGTTCCTGACATAAGTCAAACTTTTTGGTATCAGCCTTCGGATGTTTGCTATTGGGTTCAAAACGCGTCTTTTGATATACATACCTTCCGACATTTTTGGCTGTGTTTGTCCTGCCGACAACAGTTGTTAAGTAATAGCATTGTGGCGAATATTAGCATCACTATGCTGTTAGTAAATAATCACAACAACAAAAACAGCAAGCAGCCAAACTTATGTGCATGTACACAATAAAGCAAGCAGCCACACTTATATATAAAGCAACGAAGAATATTACACACACATAACCAGCACCTTGAAGCGAAGGGATTATTTCACATACACATATGTAATCAGCAGATGAGAGCAGAAGTTGTTACTCACACATATACACGCATATAGCTAGAAGAAAAACTTAAACTACAGATATACATTTATATAGCTAAATAACCAAGCATGAGATACAACTGTTCTAGAAGGCATGTTCGTGAAACGTCTAGACCTTAGGAGAAATGGGCGAACGAGGTAACCGAGAGTATAAAAGCAGCGCAAGCTGAGTAATCAGTCATCAGTTTGATTTAAATACGCTATTAGTAAATTATAATTGTTATTGTGAAGTACTACTCCCAAAGTAGTCTAAGTAAATACCACTTTGCAATACTAAATATTGGAGTTATTTATTCGACAGTTAAGTTTATACAAAAAATATATCGCATTTATGGCATAATTTAAAGAACTAATAATACTAGTTATAAATTTCATAATTTGTTTTGAATTTTAAACAAAAATTTAGGAGGCGATTCGGGAAAAAAAAAATCGTAAACAACTGTGTAAACACATCAGTTGATTGCTGCCAACTCTCATAGAACTTATTCGAATCGTTCCAGTGAGCTATGGTTGTGATGCAGAGCTATATAGCTCATTGGAACTCAACTAAAGTTACTTAAAAAAATCTAGACAAATAAACAAACAAACGTCGACAGTCAGTTGACATGCAATGTTGACAAGATTAGCTTGAAACTGAGAATTATAGAAAAAACAAAAAACCTTAAAAATTCGCTATCGACCTTTTTTATACGGCACGCTCACATGAACACAGGTGCAGGTGTTAATATGAATCTCGCAGGGGATTATACTCTATTTTTGCGAACATGTCGCTATGGGCAGATTTGCACACACAGTGCACACAGTGTGCACATTTCTAATCAACTTCGATTTTGACTGACAAGCGCACCTTGTTTACAAAATGTGTCAACTTTTTGCTCTACTCAAAGTTTTGTAAACTTTCCTTCCACCTTAGCCATACATTTTACTCATCTGTGCAAGTGAAGCACTTGGAAAAGTGTTCTGTATTAATCCAGCTAAAGGCAGTAAGTTAATCACTTCTGTCTCCGAAACTTTCCTTTTAGTCAAATCTTTAAGGATAAGGCAAGTGTGATATCTTCGGCATAGACGTCAAAATTACAAATACATAGAACCGATCACCTGATTTTAAAAGTGACTATCGCGGCCTCATCCTGTATCTCTTTCTATCAGCCGCTGAATATAGCCGGCCATATGCGCCGCCATATTGAACATTCTGTGAAATCTCAGAAACGCATAAAAGTAGCCATCTTGAACAGCAGGCAGTTGACGAATAATATCACACTTTTTTGTCCAAAATGAGTCAAATGTAAAAAGTTAATTATTAGAAATAAAACGTTAAGTGGAAATATGTGGCCAGCAGAATAATTCCAAACCCGAAATCGATTGGTTCTACTCACAAATTATTGCCAACTGTTCCCTATAAATACTGTGACGAATATTAGCATCACTAAGCTGTTACTAAATAAATGCACAACAACAATAAAGCGGCCACTCTTATGTAGAAGACGACGAAGAGATATCTCAGCTCACACACACACATGTAGTCATCAGGCGAAGTAGTTACTCGCATATACACACGCATATGGCAATAGAAAACATAAACTACAAATATAAATGTATATAGATGGTAAACAAGCAGGAGATACAAAGGTTCAAGAAGTTGAAACGTCTAGAGTTTAGGAGGAATGTGCGAACGATTCAACAGAGAGTATAAAAGCAGCGCAAGCTGGGCAATTATTAATCAGTCTGATTTAAACACGCTATTAGATGCGAAGTGACGTATAATTGTGAAGTATAATTGTGCTACTCCCAAAGTAGTCTAATAAAGACCATTTTGCAATACAGAATATTGGAGTTTCGACAGTTTAGCGATTCGAACGTTAGCAAAAGGTTTCAAATAAGCGGAATTTCCCAAAATTCGTTACAATACGTTAAAGCACTACTCTCTTCTTTAGTTAGTTGCACAATTTGTTGCAGGGATATTTCACTACTACCCACATCTCTTATCACACAGAGTGTGGTCCTGATAACCACTGTGCACACGCGATAGACAGATAAATGTACTTATGTATGTAATCACATTAGGGTGGTATTTTGAATATATGCAATATTTTAAAATCTGGATTTTAAAGGTGCTCATAAGAAAAAACTTAAGGTTCGGATTAATATGAACTTATTTTTTTATCCGTTTTCATAGTTTGATGCTGCAGACAACGAATTTAAGGCATTTTTTCATCTTCAGTGTAATTTTCTATAAAGAAAAAGAAAACTACAGATGGCACAAACCCAAAATTGGTTTTTATCCAAATTAAAATGATACAAAATAAAATGATTCATTTTAAGTTAATTTCTGTTAAAAGAACTGATTTCATTGCTCTTCTCAACAGCGAGAAGTCGTCAATGTTATCAATATGCATCAGCTTATTTTAAGGAGGATCTTACGCTCACGGCGCTCACTATGTTGTTCTCGTTCCGCATCTCTGTCATATCAACAGCCACTGTTATTCTAATATTGACGGAAATCTACTATTTTAACAGTTTTTATTGGTATTCTTAAGGCCGTTTTCATTTTTATCAAATAAACCAGTTAGCGTTAACCGGAGATGGTGAAAACGTCCCTTAGGGTGACATTAATCATTGCTAGTTAACTGAGCAGAGCTAGGCGACCACGGAGGTGTCATGATAGCATGCTCGTCTGCCACGACGTAGGCCCTGGATTCAAGTAGCAGAAAAAGCAATACCAAAATACTTTATAAACGTTTTTTTTTAACGCAGTCGTCCCTCGGCAGTGGTCAGACAAACACTCTTTGTGTATTTCAGCCATGAAAAGCTTCTCTGTGAAAATCCATGGGAGTCGGCATAAAACATGAAGGTCCCGTCCCGCTAATTTGTAAGAATAATTGAAAAGTAGCACGACACACCGGGGGTTCATTTATTTTTGTTTTAAGGTGTTATCAAAAATGAGAATCTTTCAGGCACTTTTTTTGTGTTGCAAAAATTCGAAGTGGACATAAAATTGGAGATCCCTCTAATGTAGAAAAAAATTATCAGTAGCACACGACAAATTGGAGGAGAAGCTTGGTCTAAAACTCTTAAAAATTATTATTCTTGAAATGAATAGGACAATAAAATCAAAGTCAGACATAATATTAAAACTAAAGCTCTATTGAATCGATTGCACAGCTGTTTGCTCACGCGATAATAAACAACGGCACGGAAGTGTATGCACAATAGGGTGTATCATTTTCAGCTGACATTATTTTCTTTGTTCAACTTGTAAATCAGATTATTAGTTTATTGGTGTCGTATATCTTATGTCACTTATCCAGCTACCCAGCGTAACCAACCAATGGAGTTTCATCCTAGGCACAACTCCACTTCCACAGATTATGTCTTCTAACAAATTTTAAAATATACGGCGAAATCTTCATTTCAATGACAATAGCAAATGTCTTCCAAGGAGCCACCTTAAGGCTGACAGAATCTTTAAAATACGTCCTAATCGCTCATAACTTTTCTGATAATTTTCGATCCACTGTTGCTCATTGTTGCCTGTCGGCTACACTCCCCTTTTTATGATAATATCCATACAAAATAAATAATTTGGAAATTAAAAAAGATCCCGACTTTTTATTTAAGAATCTATCCCATTTCATTGAAGACAAATTATTTGGATGTGATGACTTATAGATAGTTAAATTCCCTTTATCACATTTTAAATCATTTTCTGCTAGATTATGCCATGTTCTACATACGTTCCACATACAATCCACTAACGTTACACATAATATTAGCGCTTTTTGGTACAATTAAGATGAGGTTATATCACAAAAAGCATCAAAACTATTACGCAGAGGCACCTTAAAGCGTAAAATCAAACATGTTTATGCATGCAATAACGTAAAATACATTATAATTGGTATTTTTATGGCTTCTTACGACCACATAATAGCTACGAAAATAATCTAATAAATTTGTTAATACTTTACGCACATCCAACATATTGTTTGCTTTGATTACGCTCAAACACTTTAATGGTACGCGTTCTATTTGTTAAACAATCCAATTACGTTGAATTGATTAATATTTATGTACACTTCGTGTTGCACTCAAATCAGACCGCTTAGTGATGCAAATTTGCCGTGTATCCTTTTCTTTTACTAACAAATATTACTTTTTAATGGACTTCGTGGCTATTTTGGATATTTTGCGAGCTGAACTTAAAAGTTTTTATTCTATCCGCTGGTGCATATCCACTTAAACTAAATCCATTTAGAGGTCTATTATAAATTCACAGTCTCTTAAAATAACAGCGATTTTCAGTGTGTAATACTTAAGCAAATACTCATGTCTGTAGTTTTGAAAATTTGTTCTCATAATTTTCTGTTTCGTCGCAAAAAAATTTGGATTATAACTATGATTTGTGACCCTAAATACCTACTCGTATTTATCATGTACAAATCTTTTTTATCTACTTCTAGTGACTACTTCAAGAATATACTCCTGCGGCAAATATAAGCAGTGTGCTAAAAGTTATCAATCTACTTAAGTGCATACTTAAACCCTGCTGGTGCCTCATCTAATTTCATCCATGTCACAAGAAGAAAAATAGGCACAAGTTTCAAGTGCTCATAACAGGTCATGAGTAATCATCATCATAATTAAGTGACCCTCAACCGCACAGGCGAGGAGAGGGTTCCCCTTCTTTTGCTACCTAATATACGTAGGCGTCGGGAGAAATAGTTTCTTGCACAGAGGCTTAATTCATTCGCATACATATATTCCTTCATAACTGCGTCAAGTTCATACAACTCAACATTAAACCTCCTTTGATACATGTAGTTGGGATAACGGGTATGACCGTGAATTTTTCGGAAAATTGTTCTCCACGAACACCTAAATGGCGTTCCAATCTTATCTCGTTACCGTTAATGATTTCGAGCCATAAACATATCAGGAAAGGCGTGATTAGTGACTTGTATATCGTGATTTTTGCTTTTCCTGAGAGGGCTTTATTTTTCAATTGCAGGAATGTACGTATCGGGTCGGTGGTGGAGTTAACAGATTCGCACCGCGTTGTCACGGTCCTTTAAGTTTGTCGTCGTTGGGTTCACGTATTACGACAAATAAGCTGACAAGTACCTTTCCTACAACAAATTTAATACCATGACTACATCAGTCGATGACAAGGTTCGATTTTTCCGCCCACCGAGCTCAACCCATCGCTATTGCTGTGTTGTCAGACTTTTCTTTCGGGAAAACATCGGAACACTTACCTTACTTATCGGAAGCCTTATACCTTTAAAATATTGTATTGGTCGTTATCGGAAAAGAGGGTTCGCATGCAAGGTATTACTCTAATTTTTATTGGAAGTGGTTTTTACGTGGCCAGTTTCAAACCCAGCGCACAACTCGTTCACGAATCTAATATACAGCTACACATTTTTAAAGCTAGCAGCTGGCTTAAGGTAGGACTCACGCTTGCAGTCACACCTTACAGTAAACAGACGCTGGAGGGCCCTTAGGCCGACTGTGCCAAAGTTTAACTTCTGAGGCATAGCTCTTTCTGCAGCGATTCACGTTTACACTTTGGTTGATTACCACAAGTGACATCTAGATTACTCACGTTGCTTAGAGAGCATCACATAAGAGTCTGGATTGAGCTGGGCACCCACCTGGTTAAGTTTCATAGATTATCTCTGCAATAGATATGCCTGTAGTAAGGGGGAACTAAAATCTCGAACATTAGGAGTAAAAAATTCTAGTACAGGAACGTAGCAGACTCATTCCCGCAATGGATGACTGCTCATATCCATAACACTACCCTTAGTCTTCGGGGAGTGTTTTTGCGGATAAAGGTGTTTTTGCCGATAAAACAACAAACAGGGACTGGATCGGAGTATCACTTCACAAATCTTTGATCAGTCTTCTTTGTGATTAATTGTATAGAATAGATGGCAAGGGTTTGTTTACCCTCAAAAGCCCAGAATTGCCATAGCTTAAGTGACTCTTCAAAAAACACGCTTGCATGGATCCAACCGCGTTTGTTTATGAAGAGTAGGGGGACTCATGTAACCGTATAAATGCCTTATAAAGTGTGTAAACGTATAAATTTATCTAGTTTACGCACGAGCTGTCAAATTTTGTATGAAAAATCATTTACACAATTTGTATAAATTTACGCGCACATTTCATTGTGTAAACGCGGTAAACTCAAAGGAATGCAACCTTGCAGACATTACAGCCGGCATTTTCATCAGAAATCTCCAACATCAGCAAGTAAAGGCGTTTTAGTTTTGATTTTTCACTTAATCTTGGTATTTTTTAATTTGTATAACAATCAAAAAATTTTTTATGGCAATAATACAGCTGAAAAACAATCAAGTTTATCAAGAGTATTACTAGGTGCGTTCATATAACCGCGTGTGTAAATGGATATAATTTTACACCTTATAAGTTTATATGCTATCATGAGTCCCCCTAGTATTTAAATGGAAAAGTCCACATGCATTTATATGAAATTTTTTTAAAAACAAGTAAGGAAGGCTAAGTTCGGGTGTAACCGAAAATTACATTCTCAGCTGAGACCTTTGGAGACAAAATAAGGGAAAATTACCATGTAGGAAAAAGAACCTAGGGTAACCCTGCAATGTGTTTGTATGACATGGGTATCAAATGGAAGGTATTAAAGAGTATTTTAAAAGGGAGTGGGTCATAGTTCTATAGGTGGACGCCATTTCGGGATGTCGCCATAAAGGTGGACCAGGGGTTACTCTAGAATGTGTTTGTACGATATGGGTATCAAATGAAAGGTGTAAATGAGTATTTTAAAAGGGAGTGGGCCTTAGTTCTATAGGTGGACGCCATTTCGAGATATCGCCATAAAGGTGGACCAGGAGTGACTCTAGAATGTGTTTGTACGATATGGGTATCAAATGAAAGGTGCTAATGAGTATTTTAAAAGGGAGTGGGCCTTAGTTCTATAGGTGGACGCCTTTTCGATATATCGCTATAAAGGTGGACCAGGGGTGACTCTAGAATGTGTTTGTACGATATGGGAATCATATGAAAGGTGCTAATGAGTATTTTAAAAGGGAGTGGGCCTTAGTTCTATAGGTGGCCGCCTTTTCGAGATATCACCATAAAGGTAGACGAGGGGTGACTCTAGAATTTGTTTGCACGATATGGGTATCAAATGAAAGGTGTTAATGAGTATTTTAGAAGGGAGTGGGCCTTAGTTCTATAGGTGAACGCCTTTTCGAGATGTCGCCATAAAGGTGTACCAGGGGTGACTCTAGAATGTGTTTGTACGATATGGGTATCAAATTAAAAGTATTAATGAAGGTTTTAAAAGGGAGTAGTAGTTGTATATGTGAAGGCGTTTTCGAGATATCAACCAAAATGTGGACCAGGGTGACCCAGAACATCATCTGTCGGGTACCGGTAATTTATTTATATATGTAATACCACGATACTGTTCCTGCCAAGGTTCCAAGGGCTTTTGATTTCGCCCTGCAGAACTTTTTCGATTTCTTCTACTTAATATGGTAGGTGTGACACCCATTTTACAAAGTTTTTTCTAAAGTTATGTTTTGCGTTAATAAACCAATCCAATTACCATGTTTCATCCTTTTTTTCATATTTGGTATAGAATTATGGTATTGTAACGAATTTACTTGCAACTCCTCTTATTTGCAATCCTCTGCTAAGTTCGAATCACTTAACTGTTGAATAAATAACTCCAATTTGTAATAATGCAAAATGGCCTTTATTAAGGTACTTCACAATACACTCAACTGTGCAACGAATAGCTTGCTTAATAACCACACTGATTGATAGCTCAATGAAACTCTACTATTCAAAATAATACTGCTATTGCTCGCTAGATATCGTCTTAATCGCAACTGCTTGACAACTCAAATCAAACTGAATTACTTCTTACTCGCCTGCATCGCTTTTATAGTTTACGCTGCATACTTCTAGGCTCTTCGATTTCCAGAAGTTACTAGTTGTTTCGGCTACAAAATCGCCAGCCACAACTACGTGCACAAATTATTGCTCTCTCTTGTGACAACTCAGATAAGGTATATGCATGTGTTTGTAGTTTACAGTCTCCCGCACACACATAAGCGTATAAGTAAATTCATCGGTGTGTGACATCTCATCTCTCGCTGCCTTGTATGTAAATGTTGCTCGTCGGAATGTGTACATATGTGTAGACGCAATTATTGATTCGTTTATGTAGATACATAATGATTGAATTATTGATGTGCATTCACGTCACTGCTTAGATCGGCTTAGAGCTGGCAGCACTCCTTAGTTTTGCTAATATTCGTAACACTGCCCTCCACCTAAGTCTGATCGTCCCGATCAGACAAATCTCTCGATCTAAACGCTGCTAATCTCTCCAAATGAACCACTTTCATTTTGGTTCGTGGTTTGGTAGTGGTTTGTATGCGGTACACTACATCGTTGATCCGTTTTACAACTTTGTATGGGCCTTCCCAGTTACACTGCAATTTCGGGGACAAACCTTTTTTTCGTTGTGGGTTGTATAGCAGCACCAAATCTCCTTCCTGAAACCCTTCCGAATTAATTGCTTTATCGTACCTCGCTTTCATCTTGTCACTCATAATCTTTGCTCGTTGCCTTACCAGATCGTGTATCTCTCTCAGCTCTTCTTCTAAGACATCAGTGGATTTCTTGACATTCCTCTCCGCATCGGCATCTATCCCATACTTCAAATCAGCTGGCAGTCGAAGGTCAT
Organism: Eurosta solidaginis; assembly: GCF_040869045.1. NCBI lineage: Eukaryota > Metazoa > Arthropoda > Insecta > Diptera > Tephritidae > Eurosta > Eurosta solidaginis. Next base: position 46,380,565 of record NC_090323.1, read on the forward strand.
TGCCAAAAATTACCTTTGCGGGAGTTTGGCCCGTTGTGTCATGTACTGCCGATCGGTAGGCCATCAAGAATAATGATATGTGTGTATCCCAGTCCTTATGGTACTTGTCGACTACTTTCCTTAAATGCTCCTCCAATGTTCTATTGAAACGTTCCACCATACCATCGGACTGAGGATGCAATGCAGTTGTCCGTGTTTTTCGAATGCCCAACTTCTTGCACAGTTCTTGGAACACAGCTGATTCAAAATTCCTGCCTTGGTCAGAATGTAACTCCATTGGTACACCATACCTTGCAACCCATTCGTTTTTAACCACTTCTGCTACTGTTTCTGCTTCTTGGTTTGGGATTGGGTATACCTCTGGCCATTTACTGAAATAATCCATAACCACCAGTACGTATTTGTTTCCGCGGTTGCTAGTAGGAAATGGACCTGCGACATCCATGGCGATCCTTTCAAATGGTGCACCTGAAATATACTGCTTCATCTGGCCACGACTTCGGGTTTTGGGCCCTTTCGCTCTGTTGCATACCTCGCAATTGGCAATCCACTCGGTGACCGACTGACGGCAACCAACCCAATAGAATCTCTGCTTAATTTTCTCGAGTGTCTTCGTGATTCCAAGATGGCCTCCACTTGGACCATTGTGCAACTCGCTGAGCACGTCAGGAATCCTTTTTCTGGGAACAACTATAAGTTTCTTCTTGCACTGACCATCCTCACTCTCCCATACTCGATGCAAGCAACCGGATATCAATTCCAAACTGTTCCACTGTGCCCAATATGACTTCGCAATGGGACTCTCTGCTGACATATCCTCTCTGCTTGGTCTTTCGTTTCGTTCGAGCCCTTGCATAACATGTGACAGATCTGTATCTTCTAGCTGACACTTTCTTAGTTGTTCCTTGTCCCATTCATCCGTACACGTTATAGTCATTAGCCGGACATCTATAATGTCTTCTTTAGCCTCGGCCTTTGAACAGTGCTTGCATTCCAAACTACATGGCCTTCGTGACATTGCATCGGCATTTCCATGGGTACTACCTTTTCGATGCTCAATGGAAAAGTCATAGCTTTGAAGTCGCTCGATCCACCGTGCCAATTGTCCTTCCGGATTACGGAACTGCAGAAGTCATTTCAATGCTGCGTGATCTGTCCTGACATGGAATCGCTGGCCGTAGAGGTATTTGTGAAAATGTTTAATGCACTCTACCAATGCCAACAGCTCTCTCCGCGTAACACAGTAGTTCCTCTCTGGTTTTCCAATCGAACCGCTGTAATATGCAACTACCTTCTCCTGTCCATCGACCAGTTGTGATAAAACGCCTCCTATAGCATATCCACTTGCATCTGTATCTAGAATAAATGTTGCTCCTGGAATCGGATATGCTAACATTGGGGCAGTGCACAAACGCTCCTTCAATGTTTGGAAAGCCACTTCTTGCTCCTTCTTCCATTCAAAAGCTTTGTTTTTTCTTGTAAGCTCATGGAGGCTATGGGCTACGCTGGAAAAATTTGGTACAAATCGGCGGTAATATGTGCACAGCCCAAGAAAACTTCTCAATTCATGTAGATTCTGTGGTCTTGGCCAATCCTGTACAGCCTCTATTTTTTCGTTCGCAGTGCAGATGCCCTCTGTCGTTACCTTGTGACCCAAATAATTGACTTCCTTTTTAAACAGCGCACACTTTTTGGGACTTAACTTCAGACCAGCGCCAGCTATTCTCTGGAAAACTTCCTCCAAGTTCTTAAGATGTTCATCAAAGTTCTTGCCCAATACGATGATGTCGTCCAGGTACACCAAGCATGTTTTCCAATGTAGTCCTTTCAGTACCTGGTCCATGAGTCTCTCAAAAGTAGCTGGTGCCTTACAAAGTCCTAAAGGCATCACTGTAAATTGCCAAAGACCATCACCGACACTGAAGGCTGTTTTCTCTTTATCTTCCTCCTTCACCTCCACTTGCCAGTAGCCGCTTTTCAAGTCCAGCGTGGAAAACCATTTCGTACCAGATAGCGAGTCCAGAGTGTCGTCAATTCTTGGAAATGGGTAGCTATCCTTTTTCGTTACGTCATTCAACTTCCGGTAGTCCACGCAAAACCTCATTTTTCCATCCTTCTTTTTTACAAGTACTACCGGTGAGCTCCATGGACTAGCTGATGGTTCGATGACGCCGCTGTCGTTAATTTCTTGAATGATTTGACTCACAACTTCCCGCTTCGCCAGTGGAACACTACGTGGAGCTTGACGGATCGGTCTCGCATCTCCAGTGTCAATTTGATGTTTCACAACATTGGTGCGGCCTGGTTTGGACCATCCTGGTCAAATATGTTCGCGTATTTTATGAGCAGTTGTTTTGCCTTACTCTGATAGGCTTCCTCTAGCCCATGCGTCCATGCCGTGATATCATTTGAAAGATCAGTATTACTAGATGAAACGTGTTCCTGGAGCTGTTCACAGTTAATAACTACTTCGGCCTCTTGGCATCTTCCCAAAATAGCTCCTTTGGTCAAATTGAATGGTGATTTGAACTCATTTAGTACTCTTACCGGAATACGTCCATCTTGTTTTGTCATAGCCAGGGTTTTTCCTACAAGTATGTTCAGTGCTGATTTATTTGCTGCTTCGACAACCCACAATTTGTTTGTCCCACAATCTCCATCAACCTTTGCCCAGATGACTGCTTCTGATTTTGGTGGTATTTGCTGACTCTCTTCCACCAGCACTCGTTTACTACTGTAGCCTCTCTCGTAGCCGAAATTAAGTGGCACATCCATGTTCTTATATCGCATCGTCTTGCTTTGCATATCGATTTTGATGCCTTGGTTGATTAAGAAGTCCACTCCAATTATGATTTCATCAACAATATCTGCCACTATAAAATTGTGTAGTACCGTGACGTTCCCGATTGCTACTTCACATTCTACTTCTCCATTTACCTGGGTGTCTTCTCCAGTGGCTGTACGCAATATTGCTCCATGCAATGGTCTTATCTTCTTGTTGACTAAATCCGCTCGAATGATGGAATGAGATGCACCCGTATCTACAGTCAGTAAACGTTCCTTTCCATCCACATTTCCTCCGACAGTAAGATTGCTCGACCTTCTTCCAATTTGTGAGATAGAGATTATGGGGCATTCAATTGAGGGAGTCAGCTGTCGCCCCTTGCTGCTGACTCGCTTTAGTTTAACGATTGATTTGTCTTGGAGATTTGCTCATCTCCTTCTGCTCTGCGTTTACGACCACCCACATTGTTGGAACTGTTAGGGTTGGTGTTGCAATAACGCGCAATATGCCCTGGCTTTCCACACTTAAAGCATTTGACTGCATCATTATTCTTCTGCTGCGTACCCTTCAATGCTTCCAAAATTGCGTCTACCCAGTCTGGCTTTTCCACTTCCACGCGATGAGCTTTGTACGCTGGCTTACTCAAAAGTGAGGCTGTTTCCTGAGTCAGTGCATGCGATACCGTTTCAGCAAACGTTAGTTTTGGATTCGCATATGTAGCCCGCTTCGTTTCCACATCTCGTATGCCATTTATGAAACTCTGGATTTTTACCCTTTCAGTGTATTCCACGGGTGCGTCTGCATTTGCAAGATGAGCCAATCTTTCAATATCTGAAGCAAACTCCTGCAATATCTCATTTGCTTTTTGGTAGCGGTTTTGCAACTCAATTTGGAATATCTGTTTCCTATGCTCGCTTCCGTAACGTCTCTCTAAAGCGCTCATCAATGTTTCGTAGTGGTTCCGCTCGTACTCTGGGATGGTCTGTAAGATTTCCGCGGCAGGCCCTTTCAGTGCCACGAACAGAGCTGCAACTTTATCTTCAGCATTCCATTGGTTCACTGCTGCGGTCTTCTCAAACTGTAGCTTAAAGACCTGAAAAGGAACAGAACCGTCAAAGGATGGTGTCTTTACCTTTGGATTACTCGCTGAAACAGCTGGGCGGTTTAGTTGTAACTGCTCCATACGACCTTTTAACGCTTCTATTTCGGCATCAATTTTGTCCTCGAGTTGTAAAATTTTTGCATCCTGTTCTTCCAGTTTCACAAAGAGCTGCGATGATACCTGTTCCGAAATTTGTGCCGACATTGCAGATATACGTGCCTCTTGCGCTTCCAGTTGAGATGCCAAATGTGTCTTCTGTTCTTCCAATTGTGATGTTATACGGGTTTCCTGCGATTCCAGTTGGGATACCATATACGTCTTCTGTTCGTCAAGTTGTGAAGAAATTTGTGTTTCCTGTGCTTCAATCTTCGATGTTATTCGTGTCTCTTGGGATTCCATCTGTGATGACATATACGTTTTCTGTTCTTCTAGTTGAGATGACATATACGTTTTCTGTTCTTCCATCTTGGATGTTAAACGTGTCTCCTGCGATTCCAGCTGAGATGCCACTGTCGATGTTTGAGCAGTTATTGCAGCCAATATCATGTTCAAGTCTGTGCTCGTAACTGTCTGCGATGTTTCGTTTTTCTCTTCAATTTTTGTTGTTGTTTCGTCCCCATCAGGATAAAAGACAAACTCGTCCACATCAATTCCTTGCGATTCCATTACCTCTCGTAGCCGTGCTTGAAGTTCGATCTTATTCCCAGTTGTATTTAATCCCCGGTTTTCCAACTCCTTTTTCAGTTGCTGGATCTTCAATTCACTGAACTTTGCCATGTCCAAGTTGTATTCCCAATCTTCGGAATTTATTCAACAATTCCTCTTCTGACACCAATTGTAACGAATTTACTTGCAACTCCTCTTATTTGCAATCCTCTGCTAAGTTCGAATCACTTAACTGTTGAATAAATAACTCCAATTTGTAATAATGCAAAATGGCCTTTATTAAGGTACTTCACAATACACTCAACTGTGCAACGAATAGCTTGCTTAATAACCACACTGATTGATAGCTCAATGAAACTCTACTATTCAAAATAATACTGCTATTGCTCGCTAGATATCGTCTTAATCGCAACTGCTTGACAACTCAAATCAAACTGAATTACTTCTTACTCGCCTGCATCGCTTTTATAGTTTACGCTGCATACTTCTAGGCTCTTCGATTTCCAGAAGTTACTAGTTGTTTCGGCTACAAAATCGCCAGCCACAACTACGTGCACAAATTATTGCTCTCTCTTGTGACAACTCAGATAAGGTATATGCATGTGTTTGTAGTTTACAGTCTCCCGCACACACATAAGCGTATAAGTAAATTCATCGGTGTGTGACATCTCATCTCTCGCTGCCTTGTATGTAAATGTTGCTCGTCGGAATGTGTACATATGTGTAGACGCAATTATTGATTCGTTTATGTAGATACATAATGATTGAATTATTGATGTGCATTCACGTCACTGCTTAGATCGGCTTAGAGCTGGCAGCACTCTTTAGTTTTGCTAATAATCGTAACAGTATTGTTACGAATATTAGCAAAACTAAGGAGTGCTGCCAGCTCTAAGCCGATCTAAGCAGTGACGTGAATGCACATCAATAATTCAATCATTATGTATCTACATAAACGAATCAATAATTGCGTCTACACATATGTACACATTCCGACGAGCAACATTTACATACAAGGCAGCGAGAGATGAGATGTCACACACCGATGAATTTACTTATACGCTTATGTGTGTGCGGGAGACTGTAAACTACAAACACATGCATATACCTTATCTGAGTTGTCACAAGAGAGAGCAATAATTTGTGCACGTAGTTGTGGCTGGCGATTTTGTAGCCGAAACAACTAGTAACTTCTGGAAATCGAGAGCCTAGAAGTATGCAGCGTAAACTATAAAAGCGATGCAGGCGAGTAAGAAGTAATTCAGTTTGATTTGAATTGTCAAGCAGTTACGAGTAAGACGATATCTAGCGAGTAATAGCACTATTATTTTGAAAATCAGTTTCCTTTAAGATATCAGTTTGGTTATTAAGCTATTCGTTGCACAGTTTGAGTGTTATTGTGAAGTATTTTAATTAAGGCCATTTTTCCATTATTCAATATTGGAGTTATTTATTCAACAGTTTAGCGATACGAACTCAGCAGAGGATTGCAAATAAGAGGATTTGCAGCAAATTCGTTACAATTGGTGTCAGAAGAGGAATTGTTGAATAAATTCCAGAGGACAACAACGACATGGCAAAGTTCAGTGAATTGAAGATCCAGCAACTAAAGAAGGAGTTGGAGAGCCGTGGATTGAATACAAGCGGCGTTAAACTTGAACTTCAGGCACGGCTACGAGAGGCAATGGAAGTGGAAGGAATTGATGTGGAAAAGTATGACTTTCATCTTGATGGCGAGGAAGTAACAAAAGTTGAAGAGAAAAACGAAACATCGCAGACAGTTACGAGCACAGACTTGAACATGATTTTGGCTGCAATATCTGCTCAAACATCGACAATGTCATCACAACTAGAATCGCAGGAGACACGCATAACATCCAAGATTGAAGCACAAGAAACGCGTATGTCAGAAATGTCGACACAGATTACATCGAAGATTGAAGCACAAGAAACGCGTATGGCAGAAATGTCGACACAGATTACATCAAAGATGGAGACACAATTGGAAGAACAGAAGACATATTTGGCATCTCAACTGGAAGCGCAAGAGGCACGTATATCTGAAATGTCGGCACAAATTTCGGAACAGGTATCAGCGCAGCTCTTTGTGAAACTGGAAGAGCAGGATGCAAAAATTTTACAACTCGAGGACAAAATTGATGCCGAAATAGAAGCGTTAAAAGGTCGTATGGAGCAGTTACAACTAAACCGCCCAGCTGTTTCAGCGAGTAATCCAAAGGTAAAGACACCATCCTTTGACGGTTCTGTTCCTTTTCAGGTCTTTAAGCTACAGTTTGAGAAGACCGCAGCAGTGAACCAATGGAATGCTGAAGATAAAGTTGCAGCTCTGTTCGTGGCACTGAAAGGGCCTGCCGCGGAAATCTTACAGACCATCCCAGAGTACGAGCGGAACCACTACGAAACATTGATGAGCGCTTTAGAGAGACGTTACGGAAGCGAGCATAGGAAACAGATATTCCAAATTGAGTTGCAAAACCGCTACCAAAAAGCAAATGAGACATTGCAGGAGTTTGCTTCAGATATTGAAAGATTGGCTCATCTTGCAAATGCAGACGCACCCGTGGAATACACTGAAAGGGTAAAAATCCAGAGTTTCATAAATGGCATACGGGACGTGGAAACGAAGCGAGCTACATACGCAAACCCAAAGCTGACATTTTCTGAAACGGTATCACATGCATTGACTCAGGAAACGGCCTCACTATTGAGTAAACCAGCATACAAAGCTCATCGTGTAGAAGTGGAAAGACCAGATTGGGTAGACACTATTTTGGAAGCACTGAAGGGATCACAACAGAAAAATGCCGGAGTTATTAAATGTTTCAAGTGCGGCAACCCAGGTCATATTGCACGACATTGCAGCAGCGGTCCCAATAGCTCCAACAATGTGGGTGGTCGTAAACGCAGAGCAGAAGGTGATGAGCAAATATCCAAGACCACTCAATCGTTAAACTAAATCGAGTCAGCCGCAAGGGGCGACAGCTGGCTCCCGCAATTGAATGCCCCATAATCTCTATCTCGCAGATTGGAAGAAGATCGAGCAACCTTACTGTTGGAGGACATGTGGACGGAAAGGAACGGTTATTGACTGTAGATACGGGTGCATCTCATTCCATCATTCGAGCGGATTTAGTCAACAAAAAGATAAGACCATTGCTTGGAGCAAGATTACGTACAGCCACGGGAGAGGACACCCAGGTAATTGGAGAAGTAGAATGTGAAGTCGCAATTGGGAACGTCATGGTAGTACACAATTTTATAGTGGCAGAAATTGTTGATGAAATCATAATTGGAGTGGACTTCTTAATCGACCAGGGCATCAAGATCGACATGCAAAGCAAGACGATGCGATATAAAAACATGGATGTACCACTTAATTTCGGCTACGAGAGAGGCTACAGCAGTAAACGAGTGCTGGTGGAAGAGAGTCAGCAAATACCACCAAAATCCGAAGCAGTCATCTGGGCAAAGGTTGATGGAGATTGTGGGACAAACAAATTGTGGGTTGTCGAAGCAGCAAACAAATCAGCACTAAACATACTTGTAGGAAAAACCCTGGCTATGACAAAACAAGATGGACGTATTCCGGTAAGAGTACTCAATGAGTTCAAGTCACCACTCAAACTGACTAAAGGAACTATTTTGGGAAGATGCCAAGAGGCTGAAGTGGTTATTAACTGTGAACAGCTCCAGGAACACGTTTCAGCTAGTAATACTGATCTTTCAAATGACATCATGGCATGGATGCAGGGACTAGAGGAAGCATATCAGAGTAAGGCAAAACAACTGCTCCTAAAGTACGCGAACATATTTGACCAGGATGATTCTAAACCAGGCCGCACCAACGTTGTGAAACATCAAATTGACACTGGAGATGCGAGACCGATCCGTCAAGCTCCACGTAGTGTTCCACTGGCGAAGCGGGAAGTTGTGAGTCAAATCATTCAAGAAATGAACGACAGCGGCGTCATCGAACCATCAGCTAGTCCATGGAGCTCACCGGTAGTACTTGTAAAAAAAAAGGATGGAAAAATGAGGTTTTGCGTGGACTACCGGAAGTTGAATGACGTAACGAAAAAGGATAGCTACCCATTGCCAAGAATTGACGACACTCTGGACTCGCTATCTGGTACGAAATGGTTTTCCACGCTGGACTTGAAAAGCGGCTACTGGCAAGTGGAGGTGAAGGAGGAAGATAAAGAGAAAACAGCCTTCAGTGTCGGTGATGGTCTTTGGCAATTTACAGTGATGCCTTTTGGACTTTGTAATGCACCAGCTACTTTTGAGAGACTCATGGACCAGGTACTGAAAGGACTACATTGGAAAACATGCTTGGTGTACCTGGACGACATCATCGTATTGGGCAAGAACTTTGATGAACATCTTAAGAACTTGGAGGAAGTTTTCCAAAGAATAGCTGGCGCTGGTCTGAAGTTAAGTCTCAAAAAGTGTGCGCTGTTTAAAAAGGAAGTCAATTATTTGGGTCACAAGGTAACGACAGAGGGCATCTGCACTGCGAACGAAAAAATAGAGGCTGTACAGGATTGGCCAAGACCACAGAATCTACATGAATTGAGAAGTTTTCTTGGGCTGTGCACATATTACCGCCGATTTGTACCAAATTTTTCCAGCGTAGCCCATAGCCTCCATGAGCTTACAAGAAAAAACAAAGCTTTTGAATGGAAGAAGGAGCAAGAAGTGGCTTTCCAAACATTGAAGGAGCGTTTGTGCACTGCCCCAATGTTAGCATATCCGATTCCAGGAGCAACATTTATTCTAGATACAGATGCAAGTGGATATGCTATAGGAGGCGTTTTATCACAACTGGTCGATGGGCGGGAGAAGGTAGTTGCATATTACAGCCGTTCGATTGGAAAACCAGAGAGGAACTACTGTGTTACGCGGAGAGAGCTGTTGGCATTGGTAGAGTGCATTAAACATTTTCACAAATACCTCTACGGCCAGCGATTCCATGTCAGGACAGATCACGCAGCATTGAAATGGCTTCTGCAGTTCCGTAATCCGGAAGGACAATTGGCACGGTGGATCGAGCGACTTCAAAGCTATGACTTTTCCATTGAGCATCGAAAAGGTAGTACCCATGGAAATGCCGATGCAATGTCACGAAGGCCATGTAGTTTGGAATGCAAGCACTGTTCAAAGGCCGAGGCTAAAGAAGACATTATAGATGTCCGGCTAATGACTATAACGTGTACAGATGAATGGGACAAGGAACAACTAAGAAAGTGTCAGCTAGAAGATACAGATCTGTCACATGTTATGCAAGGGCTCGAACGAAACGAAAGACCAAGCAGAGAGGATATGTCAGCAGAGAGTCCCATTGCGAAGTCATATTGGGCACAGTGGAACAGTTTGGAATTGATATCCGGTTGCTTGCATCGAGTATGGGAGAGTGAGGATGGTCAGTGCAAGAAGAAACTTATAGTTGTTCCCAGAAAGAGGATTCCTGACGTGCTCAGCGAGTTGCACAATGGTCCAAGTGGAGGCCATCTTGGAATCACGAAGACACTCGAGAAAATTAAGCAGAGATTCTATTGGGTTGGTTGCCGTCAGTCGGTCACCGAGTGGATTGCCAATTGCGAGGTATGCAACAGAGCGAAAGGGCCCAAAACCCGAAGTCGTGGCCAGATGAAGCAGTATATTTCAGGTGCACCATTTGAAAGGATCGCCATGGATGTCGCAGGTCCATTTCCTACTAGCAACCGCGGAAACAAATACGTACTGGTGGTTATGGATTATTTCAGTAAATGGCCAGAGGTATACCCAATCCCAAACCAAGAAGCAGAAACAGTAGCAGAAGTGGTTAAAAACGAATGGGTTGCAAGGTATGGTGTACCAATGGAGTTACATTCTGACCAAGGCAGGAATTTTGAATCAGCTGTGTTCCAAGAACTGTGCAAGAAGTTGGGCATTCGAAAAACACGGACAACTGCATTGCATCCTCAGTCCGATGGTATGGTGGAACGTTTCAATAGAACATTGGAGGAGCATTTAAGGAAAGTAGTCGACAAGTACCATAAGGACTGGGATACACACATATCATTATTCTTGATGGCCTACCGATCGGCAGTACATGACACAACGGGCCAAACTCCCGCAAAGGTAATTTTTGGCAATGACCTTCGACTGCCAGCTGATTTGAAGTATGGGATAGATGCCGATGCGGAGAGGAATGTCAAGAAATCCACTGATGTCTTAGAAGAAGAGCTGAGAGAGATACACGATCTGGTAAGGCAACGAGCAAAGATTATGAGTGACAAGATGAAAGCGAGGTACGATAAAGCAATTAATTCGGAAGGGTTTCAGGAAGGAGATTTGGTGCTGCTATACAACCCACAACGAAAAAAAGGTTTGTCCCCGAAATTGCAGTGTAACTGGGAAGGCCCATACAAAGTTGTAAAACGGATCAACGATGTAGTGTACCGCATACAAACCACTACCAAACCACGAACCAAAATGAAAGTGGTTCATTTGGAGAGATTAGCAGCGTTTAGATCGAGAGATTTGTCTGATCGGGACGATCAGACTTAGGTGGAGGGCAGTGTTACGAATATTAGCAAAACTAAGGAGTGCTGCCAGCTCTAAGCCGATCTAAGCAGTGACGTGAATGCACATCAATAATTCAATCATTATGTATCTACATAAACGAATCAATAATTGCGTCTACACATATGTACACATTCCGACGAGCAACATTTACATACAAGGCAGCGAGAGATGAGATGTCACACACCGATGAATTTACTTATACGCTTATGTGTGTGCGGGAGACTGTAAACTACAAACACATGCATATACCTTATCTGAGTTGTCACAAGAGAGAGCAATAATTTGTGCACGTAGTTGTGGCTGGCGATTTTGTAGCCGAAACAACTAGTAACTTCTGGAAATCGAGAGCCTAGAAGTATGCAGCGTAAACTATAAAAGCGATGCAGGCGAGTAAGAAGTAATTCAGTTTGATTTGAATTGTCAAGCAGTTACGAGTAAGACGATATCTAGCGAGTAATAGCACTATTATTTTGAAAATCAGTTTCCTTTAAGATATCAGTTTGGTTATTAAGCTATTCGTTGCACAGTTTGAGTGTTATTGTGAAGTATTTTAATAAAGGCCATTTTTCCATTATTCAATATTGGAGTTATTTATTCAACAGTTTAGCGATACGAACTCAGCAGAGGATTGCAAATAAGAGGATTTGCAGCAAATTCGTTACAGTATTTTTTTAATTTTTCGTAATTTTCGATATCGAGAAAGTGGGCGTGGTCATAGTCGGATTTCGGCCATTTTTTGTACCAAGATAAGGTGAGTTCAGATAAGTACGTGAACTGAGTTTAGTAAAGATATATCGATTTTTGCTCAAGTTATCGTATTAACGGCTGAGCGGAAGGACAGACGGACGACTGTGTATAAAAACTCGGCGTGGCTTCAACCGATTTCGCCCATTTTCACAGAAAACAGTTATCGTAATAGAATCTATGCCCCTACCAAATTTCACAAGGATTGTTTTTGTTCGACTTATGGCATTAAAAGTATTCTAGACAAATTAAATGAAAAAGGTCGGCACCCCGCCCATTTTGAAAATTTCTTTTATTTTAGTAGTTTGTTACACCATACCATTGCTGGAGTTGAATGTTGACATAATTTACTTATATACTGTAAAGATATTCAATTTTATGTTAAAATTTTAATTTAAAAATTTTTTTTTTAAAAAGTGGGCGTGTTCGTAATCCGATTTTGCAAATTTTTATTTAGCGCACATATAGTAATAGGAGTAACGTTCCTGCCAAATTTCATCATGATATCTTCAACGACTGCCAAATTACAGCTTGCAAAACTTTCAAATTACCTTCTTTTAAAAGTAGGCGGTGCCACGCCCATTGTCCAGAAATTTACTAATTTTCTATTCTGCGTCATAAGATGAACCCACCTACCAAGTTTCATCGCTTTAGCCGTCTTTGGTAATGAATTATCGTACTTTTTCGGTTTTTCGAAATTTACGATATCGAAAAAGTGGGCGTGGTTATGGTCCGATTTCGTTCTTTTTAAATAGCGATCTGAGATGAGTGCCCAGGAACCTACATACCAAATTTCATCAAGATACCTCAAAATTTACTCAAGTTATCGTGTTTACGGACGGACGGACGGACGGAAGGACATGGCTAAATGAATTTATTTTTCGCCCAGATCATTTTGATATATAAAGTCTATATCTATCTCGATTAGTTTATGCCGTTACGGATTACCGTTATGCGAACAAAATTAATATACTCTGTGAGCTCTGCTCAGCTGAGTATAATAATAATGGAATGCCGCATTTAAATTGGAACAAATAAAATTTAATGGAATTGCAAATTTCCTTCAAGAATTACCTACTGATAAAATGCCATTAACACCTTCATTGTAAGTTATTGGCGGATATAGCTCGGCTCATTCGTCAGAAGCCAAAGTTCCTTTTCACTATCAAAATAAAGTGGTAATTTGATGGTTTCATATATGACAGTTTCAATTCTCTACAGCTTGAAACGACGATGGGACCAATATATGTTCTCGCTGACTTGGAATATATAATTTCAACTTTATTTATTGGTTTTTAATTTGTATTTGCAACGAGTCATGATCACGCATTCAATTAAATAAACCATATATGTACTTAAAGCCCCGTCACATAATCAGGTTTTCATATCTGTAGATGCGTTTAGCTCAATCTTATGCATGATGAGTAGATTGCACGTATTTTTATGGAGAATGACAGATCAAGCGACACTGGCGCCAAATTGACATGAAAAAGTAGAGAACTTCCAACTTTTATTGCAAGCAAAGCATAAGAAGAACAATTCGACATTTGCTTTGAATAAGGGTGCTTTCACACTTTGCAAGTGAAATTATTTTTCCCACTCGTTGGTACTTTTCTAACATTTTTCACAATTAAAAACTGCAAATGAATACGAAACAAAATATGTTAGCAAGTACTTTTCTTGTATAGTGAGATTGTTCATAACAGTGCTTGAATGGGCAAACCGAAATAAACTTCAATTGCTTGATTTGAAGTTCCTTTATATTTACAAACGCCGCATCTTGCGTGATTGTGGCGATGTTACTGGCATGCATAAGATTGCGCAGAACGCATCTGTATGAAAAAGTTGATTGTGGGTCGGCCTTTACTATGCATATGAACCAATGTGCATTAAAATAAAAAAAGTAAAAGCCAGCATTTATTAACGATAACAAATTTATAACACTTCGATAGTAAGTCGATAACTCGTCTATACCTCTTCGATTACACTGTGGGTGCGGCATGGCCTAAAAGGTTCAATGTAGTCATATTAAATTGTTCCCGAGATAGCCGGGCTTGTTCCTTAATGGTGATTATTGCCGGAACATACTGGATCTATATCCGGCAAAGGACCATCAAAATCGATAGCACTACCCAAAACCTTCCCAAACCTTCCTACAACAACGAATGAATCACAATTTGATATCAAAACAACGGGAGCTGGCATTTATGGGCCGAACTTCAAGAAATCGACATCATTTTGCGATAGAGAATGTCTACGAAGATGCTCATCCTCGAGGAGTATCATCATCATGTCAGACAACCAGACAGCCTTACTTGCCTTTGCATTCTTGCACAATTACTTTTAAGCTATTGGATGAATGCATTCGAAACCTGAATGATCTGGCAGACAGTAGAAATGGGGTCCCGGGTATCTGTTACATGAAAGTAATGAACAGCAGATTAGCTGGCCAAGAAGGGTACTATAGCAGCATTCTATGACCCAGAGCCCTTATATGGGCTAACGAAGGCTCACACTAGGGAAATCAAAAGTAACTGAGAAACAAATCAGTTCAAACAACATTGCATTCAATGCCCAGGACAAAGATAGGCCAAATTGTTAATACTCCCAGCAACAAGAGTATCAGCCAAACACATTATTCTAAGCAGAGAGGACCTTCGAACCCTCACTGGGTACTATGTGGGATGCTGTGATGTACGTTGTCACCGAAGTAAGTTATATCTATCCGGTACACAAATCTGTCGCTTTTGTGAGCTGGAGGATTAAACGCCGATTCACATTCTCTTCGAATGCACCGCTATGGCAATGCAGAGACTCTCCCATCTAGAAGGCGTGACCCTTAATCCTTTCGTGATATTTAGTAAAAGCCCTGAACAGGTACTTTAATACTGTCACGGATATTAGCATCACTAAGCTATAATATCACTAAGGCGATGCTAAGGCCATGCCAAGCAGTATTTACGTCAATAATCAAATCATGTATACACATATATAAGGCAGCCGAAAGAGATGTCACACACAGATGCATTTACTTATACGCCTATGTGTACTCGAGAGACTGTAAACTACAAACATTCACATCAATAATTCAATCATTATGTATCTACATAAACGAATAAATAATTGCGTATACACATATGTACCATGTACGAATACGAGCAGCGGAGAGTCAATGCACTAACACATGCATATATCTGAGAAGTTTGAGAGCTACTGGACTAGTAGATTCTGGAAGCGCCTAAAAGATGTATAAAATTGTGCAATTTTAGTTATAGCTGAGAAGTTTGAGAGCTCATGGACAATGCTAGTAAATTCTGGAAAAATGCGAACGAGGAAACCAAAGGGTATAAAAGGCAACAGATGTAGAGGCGCTGAAATTCAGTTTGAGTTGAGCTATCAATCAGTTTGATTAAGCACGCGATCTGGCGGCTAATAGTAGAGTTTCATTTGAGTTATCAGTTTGGTTATTAAGCCAGCGACTAGCAAATTATAAGTGTTATTGTGAAGTACTTTAATAAAGGCCATTTTTCCATTATTCAATATTGGAGTTATTTATTCAACAGTTTAGTGATTCGAACTTAGCAGAGGATTGCAAATAAGAGGATTTGCAGCAAATTCGTTACAACTGGTGTCAGAAGAGGAATTGTTGAATAAATTCCGAAGACTTCGAATAAACTTGGACATGGCAAAGTTCAGTGAATTGAAGATCCAGCAACTAAAGAAGGAGTTGGAGAGCCGTGGATTGAATACAAGCGGCGTTAAACTTGAACTTCAGGCACGGCTACGAGAGGCAATGGAAGCGGAAGGAATTGATGTGGAAAAGTATGACTTTCATCTTGATGGCGAGGAAGTAACAAAAATTGAAGAGAAAAACGAAACATCGCAGACAGTTACGAGCAGAGACTTGAACATGATTTTGGCTGCAATATCTGCTCAAACATCGACAATGTCATCACAGATGGAATCCCAAGAGACACGAATAACATCGAAAATTGAAGCACAAGAAACGCATATGTCAGAAATGTCGACACAGATAACATCCAAGATTAAAGCACAAGAAACGCGAATGTCAGAAATGTCGACACAGATTACATCCAAGATGGAAACGCAATTGGAAGAACAGAAGACATATATGGCATCCCAACTGGAATCGCAGGAGACACGCATAACATCACAGATGGAAGAACAAGAGGAGCGCTTATCATTGCAGGTGGCACAAATGTCTTCACAGTTAGAAGCACAGGAAGCAAGGGTAACATCAAAGCTGGAAGCGCAGGATGCAAAAATCGCTCAATTTCAGGCAGAAGTCGATGATTTGAAGGGTCGTATGGAGCAGTTACAATTAAATCGTCCAGCAGTTTCAGCGAGTAATCCAAAGGTAAAAACACCATCCTTTGACGGTTCTGTTCCTTTCCAGGTCTTTAAGCTACAGTTTGAGAAGACCGCAGCAGTGAACAACTGGAATGTGGAAGATAAAGTTGCCGCACTCTTCGTAGCATTGAAAGGACCAGCTGCCGAAATCTTACAGACTATTCCAGAGTACGAACGGAACAGTTATGACGCATTGATGGCTGCTGTAGAACGGCGATACGGAAGCGAACACAGGAAACAGATATTTCAAATAGAATTGCAAAACCGCTACCAAAAAGCTAACGAGACTTTGCAGGAGTTTGCTTCTGACATTGAAAGATTAGCTCATCTTGCAAATGCGGATGCACCCGTGGAATACACGGAAAGAGTGAAGATTCAGAGCTTTATAAATGGCATACGGGACGTCGAAACGAAGCGAGCCACATACGCGAACCCAAAGCAAACATTTTCTGAAACGGTATCCCATGCATTGACTCAGGAAACGGCGTCATTATTGAGTAAACCAGCATACAAAGCTCATCGTGTGGAAGTAGAAAGGCCAGAGTGGGTAGATACAATTTTGGAAGCCCTGAAGGGATCACAACAGAAAAATGCCGGAGTTATGAAATGTTTCAAGTGCGGTAACCCAGGTCACATTGCACGTCATTGCAGTAGCAATTCCAATAGTTCCAACAATGTGTGTGGTCGTAAACGCAGAGCAGAAGGAGATGAGCAAATCTCCAGGACAAATCAATCGTTAAACTAAAGCGAGTCAGCCGCAAGGGGCGACAGCTGGCTCCCTCAATTGAGTGCCCCATAATCTCTATCTGGCAGATTGGAAGAAGATCGAGCAATCTTACTGTTGGAGGACATGTGGATGGAAAGGAACGCTTACTGACTGTAGATACTGGTGCATCTCATTCCATCATTCGAGCGGATTTAGTCAACAATAAGATAAGACCATTGCATGGAGCAAGATTGCGTACAGCCACTGGAGAAGACAGCACGGTTCTAGGAGAAGTATCATGTGAAGTCGCTATTGGGAACGTCACGGTAGTACACAATTTTATAGTGGCAGAGATTGTTGATGAAATCATAATTGGAGTGTACTTCTTAATCGACCAGGGCATCAAGATCGGCATGCAAAGAAAGACGATGCGATATAAGAACATGGATGTACCACTTAATTTCGGCTACGAGAGAGGCTACAGCAGTAAACGAGTGCTGGTGGAAGAGAGTCAGCGAATACCACCAAAATCCGAAGCAATCATCTGGGCAAAGGTTGATGGAGATTGTGGGACAAACAAATTGTGGGTTGTCGAAGCAGCAAACAAATCAGCACTGAACATACTTGTAGGAAAAACCCTGGCTATGACAAAACAAGATGGACGTATTCCGGTAAGAGTACTCAATGAGTTCAAGTCACCACTCAAACTGACTAAAGGAGCTATTTTGGGAAGATGCCAAGAGGCTGAAGTAGTTATTAACTGTGAACAGCTCCAGGAACACGTTTCATCTAGTAATACTGATCTTTCAAATGACATCACGGCATGGACACAGGGGCTAGAGGAAGCATATCAGAGTAAGGCAAAACAACTGCTCCTAAAGTACGCGAACATATTTGACCAGGATGGTTCGAAACCAGGCCGCACCAATGTTGTGAAACATCAAATTGACACTGGAGATGCGAGGCCGATCCGTCAACCTCCACGTAGTGTTCCACTGGCGAAGCGGGAAGTTGTGAGTCAAATCATACAAGAAATGAACGATAGCGGCGTCATCGAACCATCAGCTAGTCTATGGAGCTCACCGGTAGTACTTGTAAAGAAGAAGGATGAAAAAATGAGGTTTTGCGTGGACTACCGGAAGTTCAATGACGTAACGAAAAAGGATAGCTACCCATTGCCAAGAATTGACGATACTCTGGACTCGCTATCTGGTACGAAATGGTTTTCCACACTGGACTTGAAAAGCGGCTACTGGCAAGTGGAAGTGAAGGAGGAAGACAAAGAGAAAACAGCCTTCAGCGTCGGAGATGGTCTTTGGCAATTTACAGTAATGCCCTTTGGACTATGTAATGCACCAGCTACTTTCGAGAGACTCATGGATCAGGTATTGAAAGGACTACATTGGAAAACATGCTTGGTGTACCTGGACGACATCATCGTATTGGGCAAGAACTTTGATGAACATCTTAAGAACTTGGAGGAAGTTTTCCAGAGAATAGCTGGCGCTGTTCTGAAGTTAAGTCCCAAAAAGTGTGCGCTGTTTAAAAAGGAAGTCAATTATTTGGGTCACAAGGTAACGACAGAGGGCATCTGCACTGCGAACGGAAAAATAGAGGCTGTAAAGGATTGGCCAAGACCACAGAACCTACATGAATTGAGAAGTTTCCTTGGGCTGTGCACATATTACCGCCGAATTTTTCCAGCGTAGCCCATAGCCGCCTCCATGAGCTTACAAGAAAAAACGAAGCTTTTGAATGGAAGAAGGAGCAAGAGGTGACTTTCCAAACATTGAAGGAGCGTTTGTGTACTGCCCCAATGTTAGCATATGCGATTCCAGGAGCAACATTTATTCTAGATACAGATGCGAGTAGATATGCTATAGGAGGCGTTTTATCACAACTGGTCGATGGACAGGAGAAGGTAGTTGCATATTACAGCCGTTCGATTGGAAAACCAGAGAGGAACTACTGTGTTACGCGGAGAGAGCTGTTGGCATTGGTAGAGTGCATTAAACATTTTCACAAATACCTCTACGGCCAGCGATTCCGTGTCAGGACAGATCACGCAGCATTGAAATGGCTTCTGCAGTTCCGTAATCCGGAAGGACAGTTGGCACGGTTGATCGAGCGACTTCAAAGCTATGACTTTTCCATTGAGCATCGAAAAGGTAGTACCCATGGGAATGCCGATGCAATGTCACGAAGGCCATGTAGTTTGGAATGCAAGCACTGTTCAAAGGCCGAGGCTAAAGAAGACATTATAGATGTCCGGCTAATGACTATAACGTGTACGGATGAATGGGACAAGGAACAACTAAGAAAGTGTCAGCTAGGAGATGCAGATCTGTCACATGTTATGCAAGGGCTCGAACGAAATGAAAGACCAAGCAGAGAGGAGATGCCAGCAGAGTCCCATTGCGAAGTCATATTGGGCACAGTGGCACAGTTTATAATTGATATACGGTTGCTTGCATCGAGTATGGGAGAGTGAGGATGGTCAATGCAAGAAGAAACTGATAGTTGTTCCCAGAAAGAGGATTCCTGACGTGCTCAGCGAACTGCACAATGGTCCAAGTGGAGGTCATCTTGGAATCACCAAGACACTCGAGAAAATTAAGCAGAGATTATATTGGGTTGGTTGCCGTCAGTCGGTCACCGAGTGGATTGCCAATTGCGACGTATGCAACAGAGCGAAAGGGCCCAAAACCCGAAGTCATGGCCAGATGAAGCAGTATATTTCAGGTACACCATTTGAAAGGATCGCCATGGATGTCGCAGGCCCATTTCCTACTAGCAACCGCGGAAACAAATACGTACTGGTGGTTATGGATTATTTCAGTAAATGGCCAGAGGTATACCCAATCCCAAACCAAGAAGCAGAAACAGTAGCAGAAGTGGTTAAAAACGAATGGGTTGCAAGGTACGGTGTACCAATGGGGTTACATTCTGACCAAGGCAGGAATTTTGAATCAGCTGTGTTCCAAGAAATGTGCAAGAAGTTGGGCATTCGAAAAACACGGACAACTGCATTGCATCCTCAGTCCGATGGTGTGGTGGAACGTTTCAATAGAACATTGGAGGAGCATTTAAGGAAAGTAGTAGACAAGTACCATAAGGACTGGGATACACACATATCATTATTCTTGATGGCCTACCGATCGGCAGTACATGACACAACGGGCCAAACTCCCGCAAAGGTAATTTTTGGCAATGACCGTCGACTGCCAGCTGATTTGAAGTATGGGATAGATGCCAATGCGGAGAGGAATGTCAAGAAATCCACTGATGTCTTAGAAGAAGAGCTGAGAGAGATACACGATCTGGTAAGACAACGCGCAAAGATTATGAGTGACAAGATGAAAGCGAGGTACGATAAAGCAATTAATTCGGAAGGGTTTCAGGAAGGAGATCTGGTGCTGCTATACAACCCACAACGAATAAAAGGTTTGTCCCCGAAATTGCAGTGTAACTGGGAAGGCCCATACAAAGTTGTAAAACGGATCAACGATGTAGTGTACCGCATACAAACCACTACCAAACCACGAACCAAAATGAAAGTGGTTCATTTGGAGAGATTAGCAGCGTTTAGATAGAGAGATTTGTCTGATCGGGACGATCAGACTTAGGTGGAGGGCAGTGTCACGGATATTAGCATCACTAAGCTATACCATCACTAAGGCGATGCTAAGGACATGCCAAGCAGTATTTACGTCAATAATCAAATCATGTATACTCATATATAAGGCAGCCGAAAGAGATGTCACACACAGATGCATTTACTTATACGCCTATGTGTACTCGAGAGACTGTAAACTACAAACATTCACATCAATAATTCAATCATTATGTATCTACATAAACGAATAAATAATTGCGTCTACACATATGTACCATGTACGAATACGAGCAGCGGAGAGTCAATGCACTAACAGATGCATATATCTGAGAAGTTTGAGAGCTACTGGACTAGTAGATTCTGGAAGCGCCTAAAAGATGTATAAAATTGTGCAATTTTAGTTATAGCTGAGAAGTTTGAGAGCTCATGGACAATGCTAGTAGATTCTGGAAAAATGCGAACGAGGAAACCAAAGGGTATAAAAGGCAACAGATGTAGAGGCGCTGAAATTCAGTTTGAGTTGAGCTATCAATCAGTTTGATTAAGCACGCGATCTGGCGGCTAATAGTAGAGTTTCATTTGAGTTATCAATCAGTTTGGTTATTAAGCCAGCGAGTAGCAAAGTATAAGTGTTATTGTGAAGTACTTTAATAAAGGCCATTTTTCCATTATTCAATATTGGAGTTATTTATTCAACAGTTTAGTGATTCGAACTTAGCAGAGGATTGCAAATAAGAGGATTTGCGGCAAATTCGTTACAATACATTAAAAGTCTTCACATACAGTAATAGCCTGAAAGTTCAAGCACAATGGATCTAAATAAAGATCGGAGTGCATCGTGGCCTAATAATAATATTTAAAAGAAAACCCGTCGTTAACACGCCGATACAAAATGGCTAACAAACTGATAACTCCTCGATCGAACAGCCTTAATCGATTGCAAATCGCTCACGCTTCGATAACAATTCGATAACATGTCGTCCGGTTTCCATTCCGGTCCGGTTTTGGTTTTCTTTCCTCTCCCTTCTTTTCATTTACTTTCCTTTTCTTTCCTCCCACCACACCCACACATTGCGTCTACACTTACGCCACACTCCTCCAAGGAACAAACCACTTCTAAAAATACATAACGCTTACACTTACTTTACGCTTACATTCTGACGAAATTGGATGTGTAAACGTATACACGTTTGAAATTTTACTATAATAATTGTCAGTCACATGAATTCAATCTTAAATACAAAATACAATTACTTATTTTTATGAACTTGCGAATTGTGTAAGTTTCTGTGTGAAATTGGTATGAGAATAATTTTCAAATGCTTCTAAAATTGTGATTGAACAAAATTGTTTATAGGTATTTTTCTTTGTGTGCAATATGAATTTTTGATAAGCTCTTTTATTTATGAGGCTTAGTATTGCAGATATTAAATTTGCACATAGTTAGGCACAGTGCACTAAACTTTTAATGCACTGAGCACTTAGTTTTCTCGCCGACGGCGAAAGTTGTTATTGTTGTTTTTGGATAGGGCGAAGACCTGCGACCAATCCCAAATTGTCATCAATGTCCTCGAAGGGGGTCCAAGGAAACTTGCTGTTTCAACAGGGGTGGACCATAATGAAAGGAGTGTTGGTTGGTGTCATGTGGGGATACATTGCAAGCAGGACTTACTTTTTGTATGTCTGGGTTGATTCTCTATAGGTAAGAGTTTAACCTGTTACAGTATCCAGATCGAAGTTGAGCTAGAGTGGCGCGCGTTCCCCTATGGAGAGTGCGTTCCTCCTCCGTTAGTTCTGGGTATTTTTCTTTGAGTACCGGATTTGCTGGGCAATTCCTGGCATAGAGGTCCGACGCCTGTTTGTGGATATCACTGAGGACCTGCTTGTGCTTTTTTGCTTCATACGGCTGTGTTCTCTGGTATCTTATTTCCTATCGATGATCCCTTAAGCCCCTGGGCGGTGTAGCCTCATCAATCAGATGTCTCTTAGGATGCCCAGGTTTCTGGGTATTCAACAGGAACTGTTTGGTTAGCATCTCATTTCTCTCCCTGATGGGGAGTATTCTCATTATGTAGATGGTTTTATGGGGACATAAGAAGACAATCCGTGGCGGTTCTGAGAGCAGTATTTTGGCAGGCCTGTAGCTTCTTCCAGTGAGTAGTTTTTAGGCTTGACGACCATATAGGGGACGACTAGTATGCAAACGGCTGGCCAATTGCTTTGTAAGTGGTAATGAGCGGAAAAAAGTATATAATTCAAAAACGAATACCGCTAAGCTAATGAAATTTGGCAGGTGGATTGGTTTTATGACGCAAAACATAAATTCCAGAAAATGTTGGAATATGACTGTGGCACCACCCACATCTAAAAGAAGAAAATTTGGACGTTTAACAAGCCGGTAAAGATTTTACATCGAAATTTGGCAGAGACACAAGCCTTGCCAAATTATATAGACTGAGTGAAGATAATCCAAATCGGTTAAGGACCACACCCACTTTTCCCAAAGGTCTAACCTTAACAAAGTCTGCAATAACTCTATGGTTTTTAATTACATTTGACAGACATTCTACCTCAGTAGTGGTATGGTTGAGCTAAGAACAAAACTTAAACAAATTTTGAAAATGGGCGTGACCCCCCAGTGATCTTCCAAATATACTGCCGATTATCCCAAGCCAAACATCGAAAAAACTACCTTAAAATCATCGGTCTCACTGTGAGATTTCGAGCTTTGGAATGTTCAGGAAACTATCTGGGCCGCTAACAGAGTATTTGCTATTATTTTTTTGTTTTTTTCTTTGTTCTTTGGCTAGTGCTTATTGAAGAAGCAGATGATTTACTATCCCAGAAACTTAAAGGCCGCGGCACAATGAAATTTTTTATATCGATGCGTTTAACACAAGCTTATGCATTCCAATAATATCGCCACCATCAACCAAGATGTTGCGTTTGGAAATATGAAGAAACTTCAGACTTGTCAATTGAAGTTTATTTCGCCTTGACCATTCACATACAAAATTTCGCGAAGCACTCTTATAAACATTCTCCCTATACAACAAAAATACTTGCAAACATATTTTGTGTCTTAATCATTTTTTATATTGCAGTTTTTAATAGCAAAAAATTTTAGAAAAGTTACCAAAGAGTGGGAAAAATTATTTCACTAGCAAAGTCTGCCAGCACCCTTAGCCAAAGCAAATGTCATATTCTTCTTCTTATGCTTTGCTTGCAACAAAAGTTTCAAAGTTGGCTACTTTTCCATGTCAAATGGCGCCAGTGTCGCTCAATCTACCGTTCCCCATAAAAATACGTGCAATCTACTGATAATGCATAAGATTGGGTAAAACGCATCTATATGAAAACCTGCTTATGTAACGGGGTTTTAAATTTTATATTACCCACTACTATGCATATTAGACTGAGTAGATTTAATAACCGATATCGCGCCATCGATTTTTGGATATGATTTTGGGCTTTTTTTTACTTTTTTCGACTTTGATTTTTAAGGCTTTTTTCATGACCTATTAAAAAAATGTCGTTAATTCTATACGACAACATGACACTGCGTCTAAAAATATCGAGATGTGTCAAAAGACGCGTATTGACCTCGACAACAATAATCCGAAGACAGAAAAGAAAAATTATATCGCTGTCCGGAGATATTTGCAGTTGAAGTAAGAGATTTTCATGTGGTTGTTGTAATGTCGTTGTACCCGCAAAAAAAATTGTGAACATAAGTGTTTTTCACTGATATAGTTTTGGTCTCCAAACTGGTGTTGGACCCACCCAGGGTAATTTTTTATAAGCGCGGCCGAAGGTCGCCAATGCAGAAAGGTGCTCTGCGCAAAAATACTATGGACCCGGTTCGGAGGGACCCGCGGGTATGTTTTCGGTTTTTAGGACTTAAAAATTTTCTTTTCCATCTTCGAATTATTGTTGTCGAGGTCAATACGCGTCTTTTGACACCTCTCTCGATATTTTTGGACGCGTATTAGCAGTGCCATGCTGTCGTATAGAATTACCAAATTTTCATTTGATTGTAAAATTTTCATTTGATTGTAAAATTTTCATGTATACCCTGTCCGACCCAAAAATATCCGCTAAAAATGTGTATGAAAATTTTTCTAGTAGGTCATGAAAAAAACCTTAAAAATCAAAGTCAAAAAAAAGTCAAAAAAATTAAATTTCGCAGGCTCGAAAATTATTTTATCGGGTATGCGTAGTGGAACTTTTTTCTGAGCTCAAATCCTATCGAAAAATCAATGGCGCGATACCGGTTAACTTTCGTCCATACAAATCGACCCACCCTAATGCATATACATACTTTATACTGAAGCGCTCTCAATTGTCAAAGGGCTCATTCATTACTGATACTTAGCATAGACTTGACTTGACTTGGCGTAAACTTGGCAACTTAGCCACGATTATACTCCACTAAGCGCATACAATCTGGCAAAATAATCACCTGTCATTTTATTGTGAAATACTTGCTACAAAAAGTGGTGGTATTTAAAAAAAGTTAATTTTGAGTACTACAATTTATGACTGTAAAAATTTATAAATAAAATAAAAATAAATGTCAATTTGTATGACAAAATGTCTAAATGAAATGGAAGCAAACAAATGGCATTTCAAAATGTAAACGTCATTAAGAACTTACATAGAAAATCAAAATTCAACAGACTTCTAAGTCAAGAAGTCAAGTTAAGTGTTGCTAAGTTTTGAGTAATCAGGAACAGGCAATGTTCAATTAACAGAACTCTAAGTGACAGTTCTCAAGTCAACTCAAGTCTATGCGTAATGCGTATGAGTAATGGGCCCTTAAGTGTGTAGCGTTAAGTGCAAATTAGACTTCCTTAACCCTAACGCCATAGTCGTAACCATACCCATATCCATAACCATCTCCAATGTCATCGATTAATGATGCCTTAACCTAAAAATCGTCAAAATTTCATAAAAATGAAGAAAACGCCAAAAATTATAAACATATTCCACAAAAAATAAGTCTCTTAGTCATAACGTATCCAAAACAAAGAAAAAAATATACAAAAAGTTATTAAGTTCACAAACTCGAATAGTTTTAGCTTGTGGATATGGCGAGAAACCAAAAACCGATTGGTTGGCTATGGGATGGTTATGGCGTTAGCGTTATGGTATGGCACCATTAATCGATTACATTGATTTCCAGAAGGTAGGTGTGATCAGCTGTTTTATCTGGTTATGGCTTTATGGTTATAAGTCACCATTAATTCGCCCTTTAAGTTCAATCTGCTGCCCCTTAAATTACTTGGTTTTTGCTTACCTTTTAAAGCGTGTTATTGTTTTTACGCCAATTACATGCATCTGCTGCTTAGTGCGGTAATGTTATTGTACTAAATGTTGCGTCAGCTGAGTTATGTTAAATAAGAGGTGAATAACATATAGGGAAAACTTATTTGCTGAAATTGCAGTACTAGTGGAAATTTCTTTTCAACAACAAAATATTAACAGATATTTACTTTAATTTATATAAGTTCACTTTAGCAGGCCATTATACAATTTTTTGTTTTTTTTTTTTACTTCTTAATAAACTTGCACTCTGTGTTTTATGTATTTTTCATTATTTTGTTTCTTTTAGTTTTTTATTGTTTAAATTTTTTATTGTTGAATTTTTTTTTTCGTTTAATTTTGCTGCGCTGGTTGACAATCCAAAGTGAGCTTGCATTTTTATTGCCGACTGGCCTTTTTTTTTTGCAAATACTTTGCAGTATATTGGCGGTGCTAGTTTCCGCTTCTCCTAGGCCTTAATCTGCACTTCTTTCCAACTTCCTGCTTGCGTTTCGGATATATTTTTTGATTATTGAATTACCACTTCTGTTGGAAAATTATCAACATCCCAATAGGGTTTCCACTTTTATTGAAGTACTTAATGATAATTAATCCTCTACACACATTAAATATTTTTTATAGTTTCGTGTAGCCATGATTAAACATCGTTTGCTTTCCGCGTGATAATTCAACCAACTCACAAAAACTCAGCCGTTTTACTGCCTTAATTGTTGAAAATCAACGTAACATATTGAAATCAAGCATTGCGTTGTCTGCTGTCGATTTCATTCACTGTAATTTCTACGTCGTGGCTATTTGTTTTTTATCAGCTTACTATTTTATTTTTTTATTTCTTTCCGGTTTTCATACAACTGAGCACTAGCCGTTGCGAAGACCTTTTTGACTGTTCACAAAAATAAATATTCCAAAGGCAGAAAAACTTGCCTATTAAATTTATTTATGACATCAATAATGCAAACATTTTATGAATTCATTACGCTTGTAAAATCATATAAATATGTATCGGTATCGCTCTTTACTGCTTCCGTTCTCTTACAACTTCCTCTCTTAATTAATTAGAACTTGACGTTTGTCGTATTAAACTGTCACTAATGACTTTTTCTATGCCTGTTCACAAATCAACTTCCCAGATTGCGCATTCACGAGATAAAAATTGATTCGTTCTGCGCATCTACGTCACAGTTGACTGCTTTGGCGAATGAAAGAAAGAGAGAAAAAAAGAGCTAAAGGAAAGTGACGTAAGAATTGCCCATAAAAACAGCTTGGTAGTAGTGCAGTTTACGGTACCCACCCTAAAGTTGGGCTAAGATTTTCGAGTGAGGTATCAAAAGACGCGTATTAATCTCGAGAACAATAATCCGAAGGCGGAAAAGAAAAATGTTATCTCTGTTGCAGTTGAAGTTGGCGATTTTCATGTGGTTGTTGTTGTGTTGTACCCACAAAAAAAATTGTCCATCGCCGTGGCGGGAGCCACGGTTATACCACACACCCGGACTTGGCATGGCGTAGCCCAGGGTTATTTTTTATAAGCGCGGCCGAAGGCCGCCAACGCAGAAAGCTGTTCTGCGCAAAAATACTATGGATCCCACCTCCGATTTCGGAGGGACCACGGGTCTTTTTTCGGTTTTTCGTTAATATCTTTTGAACGGGTAAAAAAAGTTAACTTCGGCTTTCGGATTCTTGATCTAGACGTGAATACGCGTCTTTTGATACCTCACTCGGAAATTTTGGCCCAAATTTCGGTGGGTACCGTAAACTGCACTATTACCAACAGCTGATCTTTTGTTTACATGCGCAATCTTCTGTGTGATTTCTGTGCCTGTTCATGGCGGAACCATGAACAGGGACCACCGGAAATCAGCTAATTGGTACTATTTTAACATTGTGGATAAAACAAGTGTGCAAGGCGAATCTATACCAGGTGGTGGCAAAGCGAATTCAATTAATTCGCCGTGCAGAAGAATGTCAAGTCAAAAGACAATTTTCATAGATTTCGATTAACTGACATTTTGTTGTACAAGGCTTTGTATGGAAAATTATCAAGAAGAAGCAATCAGCTATTCGGATAATAACACCTGCTACTGAATTCGCCTTGCAAGTGTGATAACTTCTGCATCAAGGCGAATCTATACCAGGTGGTGGCAAAACGAATTTAATCCATTCGCCGTGCAGATGAATGTCAGAAAATTTTCATAGATTTCGATTAACTGACATTTTGTTGTGCAAGGCTTTGTATGGAAAATTATCAAGAAGAAGCAATCAGCTGTTGGGATAACACCACCTCTACTGAATTCGCCTTGCTTCTGCATAGACGTCAAAATTACAAATAGAATGGGTCACCTGATTTTTATTTGACTATCGCTTTCTCAACGATTTTTAGGTTAAGGCACCATTAATCGATCACATTGGAGATGGTTATGGATATGTATATGGTTACGACTATGGCGTTAGGGTTAAAGGGGTTAATTAAACTTCCTTAACCCTAACGCCATAGTCGTAACCATACCCATATCCATAACCATCACCAAAGTGATCGATTAATGGTGCCTTAACCTAAAAATCGTGAAAATTTCATATAAATGAAGAAAACGCAAAAAATTACAAACAAATTCCACAAAAGATAAGTCTCTTAGTCAAAACGTATCCAAAACAATAAATAAAATATAAAAAAAGTTAATAAATTCACCCACTCAAATATTTTTTAGGTTAAGGATATGGCGAAAAACCAAAAACCAATTGGTTGGCTATGGTATGGTTATGGCGTTTGCGTTGTGGTATGGCACCATTAATCGATTACATAAGGTAGGTCCGATCAGCTGTTTTATCTGGTTATGGTTTTATGGTTCTAAGTCACCATTAATTGGCCCTTAAGGAAGTGTAATTAGCCTTTAAAATTCTGTATCTCTTTTTATCAGCCGGCGAAGATAGCTGGCACTATGCGCCGCCATATTGAACATGCTGTCAAAATGCTGCCAAAAGGCGAAAAAGTTGCCATCATGGCAGAACGATACAAGGTGGCAGCATGGGACAGCTGATTATAAACTTTTTTATTTGATATGATACGTCAACTTTCGGCGCAGTACGATTTTGACATTTGTCCATCGAATTTACAAAAACAAAGTATATAGAATTTTTATTTATGTTTGTAGGTATGTCACCATGCTGCCACCTTGTATCGTTCCATGGTTGCCATATTGAACATCCTGTCAGGCAGTTGACGGAGATAGAAGATATCACACTTGTTTTATCCACAATGCTGTTTTAATATGATTTGACAATTCAACTTCCGGCGCAGTACGATTTTGACCCTAGTCCATCTGTTTACAAAAACAAAACACATGAAAATTTAGTTATGTTTGTATATATTTTAGCGTGATGCCACCTTGTATGGTTCCGCCATGTGCGTGTCTAGAAGCTGTGTTCCCTTTATATCTGGAACATATATGCGCAAACCGTTCAACAAATTTCGCGAAGCAAATTAAAAAATAGCAAAAAATAAAAGCCGAACACCACGTTTACACATGCACTAATCTACAAAAAAATTAACAATAATTATGTATTAGCTTTCAAATTTGCGCATTTCTCTTTATTTTGTGCATCCGTTTAGAGATGCTACCCTAGAGATGGTTCTTGATCTAGGAATTCAAATCGGCACCTCAAAATTTTTTTTTTATATTGAAAATCTAGTTATTTAATCGTTAATTAAATAACTGGATTTGCCATAAAAATTGTTCCATTCGATAACCGGTAATTATCAGCAAATGTTAGAGAAGCAAATTTTTTTCATATAAGGCATCACCTCTAGAGCGTAATCATTAATTGAAAGCAAGAAATAAAAGAGAAACCTGAACATTTTAAAACTAATATTAGCTGTGGTTTTTTTACATCTATAGACGCTTACGCTTAAACTTTATATGGACTGCTACCCTGCAAAAATTGTTGGATTACGTGTTCCATTTTCTTCATGCTGGAGTACTCTAACAATACTCTTTTGCAATGCGTTTGCGGACCACCATCAGCCGATCATTGCTCGTTTTTAACGACCGTAATCACGACCCTTCAAAAACGCGAGTACTCCATAAATAATGTAAGGAATACTCCTTTGGGAGTATAGGAGTATTCCAAAACTAATCTGTATTCATACAAAAAAAGTGCTCCAACATTGCAATGTCCTAGGAGAGGAGTAGGTGATACCACTCTCGCTTTGTTTGTGAGTATTCCATAGAGTACATACGTGAGAGTACTTTCCAAAGTATTTTCACTGTAGTACTCCATGGAGCACCCACAGAGGATCATATGCCAAAGTACTAAAGAGGAATTGTGTCGGAAAGAATTATCGGAGTGAATTTAATTTAAAATGAAGGTAAATGAAGAGGGGGGAATACAACTTTTATATTTTTTACTACGAATATTCTTATGTTATTTAGCATTTGCGTGAATAAAGAAACTAATATTTCCCTATACTATAGTATGTATACATAAAACCAGTGCGCGGTTGCATTTTATCAGAGTTGCCATAGTAAAATTTTATTATCAGTTATTTGTATGCAATATTTTACTTTTGGCAACTCTGTTCGATCGTCATTGTGTCGTGATCACGGTCGTTAAAAAACGAGCAATGATCGGCTGATGGTGGTCCGCAAACGCATTGCAAAGGAGTATTGTTAGAGTACTCCAACATGAAGAAAATGGAACACGTAATCCAACAATTTTTGCAGGGGACACGATGACGATCGAACAGAGTTGCCAAAAGTAAAATATTGCATACAAATAACTGATAATAAAATTTTACTATGGCAACTCTGATAAAATACAACC
This sequence comes from Eurosta solidaginis, assembly GCF_040869045.1. Taxonomy (NCBI): domain Eukaryota; kingdom Metazoa; phylum Arthropoda; class Insecta; order Diptera; family Tephritidae; genus Eurosta; species Eurosta solidaginis. The sequence goes on from NC_090323.1 coordinate 46,411,289, forward strand.
GCGCACTGGTTTTATGTATACATACTATAGTATAGAGAAATATTAGTTTATTTATTCACACAAATGCTAAATAACATAAGAATATTCGTAGTATAAAATATAAATGTTGTATTGCCCCTCTTCATTTACTTTCATTTTAACTTAAATTCACTCCGATAACACTGCACCACGAATTTCAACTTTTTCTCTTTACCAGAAACGCCGTTATGAAATTCGAATGTAAAATCACCCCCTGATTTCGAAAATGGAGTTCACTTTTGATTCTATGGTATCGTTTTTGAGATATTTGCAATTTACCGTTATTCGAAAAAACCAAAAAGATGGCTCCTTTTAATTGCGTATATCTCACGAACGGGTCAAGCAATTGCAAAACAGTTTACAGAATCGGAAAGACGATAAAATTTGCTGTAAATGCGTCATACATTCTTTTTTGCTCGACAAGATAGTTTTCGAGATATTAGCTTATCATTTCAGATTTTTGTTTTTTTTATGAAAAAATTATAAAAAAATTACTCTTTGCGAGGGCAGCATTCCAAAACCACAACTTTGTTTCCAGATATTTTTTCTTTACGTAAAGCTCTGTTTAGTTAGAAAAAAGATAAGCTACCATCGAAGAAAATCGATGCAAAACTACGTAAGTTATAAGCGATCAAATAAAAATACCCAGGTTGCGCAACTTCAATGTATGTATACATACATATATTAAAGGTATAAAGGCAAATGGGATATTATCCGGATAAACGAATAACACCATAACAATGATAATTCTTTTTCCTTAAATAAATCAAATAGTACTTTTAATACTCATAGTAGGTAGAGTGGTTGCATCGAAAGAAAGAGTGGTTGGGTTCGAAGCCTGCGGTAGGCATGTAGTTATAAACATGTATTTCCGTCACTTATGGGTAAGTATGCAGGTAGATTTTCAAAATTATAAGACACAGAAAATTTTTAAAGCCTACATCTAAAGCAGGTAGTATTTTCTTTTCACGGCTTCGTATAAAAAGGAACCTTTCTGTCTAGGTAAGATTTGATTTTTTCAATTTTATTCTTGTTCCGAGTATAAATATGAGTTAATGCGCCTTGAAACTTCATAACATCTGCAAGGCTTGCCGGAGATAGTTCAGTTCATAAGTCAAATTTCAAAACCGTGATTTATTGAAAAAAAAAATAAAATGAGTAAAAGGACGCGAGAATTTGAGTGTAATAACGATCCAGATATGTTCTGTTTCATGTGTGGCCAATATACTATCATAAGGCCACGACGAGTGTTTTCAGATCATATGAAAACTTTATACTCCAAGTATTTTGGCATTGAGCCTAAAAATGCTGAAAACAATAGACACCGAACACTTTGTGTACATCGTGTCGAGTAGAATTGATTCAGTCGGAATCAGGACAACAAATAAAATTTGATACACCAATATTATGGAGAACCTGCTTGCCATTCAATAGAGTGTTATATTTGTCAAACAAAAGTAATTGGCGTTGGAAGATCAAGAAGAGTAACCTATGCCAGCGTACCTACAGTGACATTACCAGTACTACATTCAACGGCAGTTGCGGATCCATTTCCATTGTCAACAGTAATATCTGAGTACGAGGAATCAAGTTGTACTGAATTTCGCATGGGAACCGGGAGAAACGTTCTGTCACAAGCATTGATTGGATAAGAGATTTGGTACTATCCAAGGAAAAGGCCGGGATCCACACTTCTCGTATGCAACAATTTAAATTTGTGTCATCCGATGTTAAGGTGATATATTGTAGAACTCGTCCCAAACCATTTTCCAAACACTATACCAAGAAAGACAGTATATGCTACTGCAACGACATTCCTGGTTTATTCAAAGAGTTTGGTCAAACATATGATTCAAAAATGTGGCGATTGTTCATAGACAGCAATAAACTGAATTTGAAGGCTGTATTATTGCATATTTGTAACAAACAGCCTTCTATCCCGATCGCACATGCAGTAAATACAAAGGAAACCTACGAGGAAATGCAAAAACTACTCAAATTTATCAAATATGAAGAGCACGATTGGAAAATATGTTCTGATCTCAAAGTCGTTGCAATGCTATGCGGTCTACAAAGTGGCTACACCAAGCACTGCTGCTTCCTCTGCAAGTGGGATAGCCGAGGACCACTACGTCAGAAAGGATTGGCCGGAAAGAGTCGAGTTTACCATTGATGTGGATAACATCAAATACACCCCTCTTGTCAAGAAAGAGAAAATCATACTTCCACCCTTACACATCAAGCCCGGTCTCATTAAAAACTTTGTTAAGGCTTTGGACAAAAAAGGCGAAGCATTCGACTATTTGAAAACAATTTTTCCAGATATTTCTCAAGCCAAGATAAAGGAAGGTATTTTTGTTGGACCACAAATAAAAAAGTTGATCAACAATAATCAATTCAAAGGACTACTCTCATCAGTTTAGGCAGCAGCGTGGGAATCCTTTGAAAAGATCGTTGCTTCTTTTCTCGGTAGACACAAAAGCTCTAACTACGAGCAGGTAGTGAACGACTTAATCAATAATTATGCGAAAATGGGTAAATGTTAAAGGCTTATTAAAATTAATTTCGAGAAATTCTATAGCTTGTTTACCAAACTAATATTTTATTTCCAGGCGTAAATATGTCTTTAAAAATGCACTTTCTGCACTCACATTGAGCTTTTTTCCGGCAAATCTTGGCGACGAAAGTGACGAACATGGCGAAAGGTTTCATCAGCAAATGAAACTAATTGAGAATCGATATCAAGGTTTCTGGGACGTCGCAATGATTGGTGATTACTGCTGGTTTCTAATAAGACAAACCGATCCTAAACTGAACAAACGTCAAAGTAGAACACATAATTATTTCGACTATATAGTAAAATCAAATTAAGATAAAGATTGTTAGAATATAGTATAAACATAAATATATTTAAAAAAAGTTAAAAATATGGGTAATCTAATCTAATATATATTATTTATTTATTTATTTATTTATTTATCAGTCTACAAATTAAACAATTATACAGACCAAATATACCGACACTTAAATCTCAGATGTAATACACGATATAAACAACATAAGCAGTCATCAATTTTAAAGTAATATTTAAACAGTATTGAATTAAACGCTTGACAATTTCAATTAAAAACTTAGAAGTAAGCAAAAGATAAAATGTTGAAAATGTGTTAAAATGTACTCATGAAGGAGCTAGTAAATAATAATTTATGAAATTGACAATAAAGCAAATTAATAGTAGATAAAATATATACAGAATAGAATTTATACAGAGTAAATTTGATTGCATACATAAAAAAAAATAATGATCACAACGCAATTTTGCAAACAAGTTTCAAGTAACTGGTACTTCAAATTTGAAACAGAGGGTTGAGCAGTATATCACGGTTTAGCGCTCGTTGCTTCATTTCGAATTACAAATTTAATGTAGTTAAAAGGTATTTTTTAATACCAAGAAACGAGTCGCAGGCGTCTAAATTTTTACAGTGTCTATTAAAATCACGACATAAGCAGTGAAGTGGTTTGTGCATTTCATAATTCGACCTGCATGTAGCTACAAAAATTGATTGAAAATGTCTAGATGGCCTAATAGGAACGTTAAACTTAATTTCACCGGCTCTGCAATGTAGGTAGCTGTATTAGTTTTAACCGGCTGCAATAGGGGGGAAGATTTTTAGAAGGATCCCATGGTAAGTGTTTTAAAGCGAAAAGCAAAAATTGTTTCTGGACCGATTCCAGCTTGTCATCGGTCCGGGATCACGCCGGGGTAATTTCGGGACTTTTTCGGGACTATTACGGGATCATTTTAGGACCCTTCCGGGATCATTTCTGTATAGTTTTCGGGATCCGTCCGGGATCCCGTCGGGGTTATTTTGGGACATTTTCGGGACTATTCCGGAATCAATTAGGGACTATTTCGCGATCATTTGGGGACCCTTTCGGCATCATTTCTGGATGGTTTTCGGGATCCCGTCGGGGTACTTTCGGCATCATTTGCGTACCTTCGAGAGATAAATTCTTGATGGTTTCCGGGATCATTACGGGACTTTTTCGGGGTTATTTTGGGACCCTTTAGGCATCATTTCTGGATGGTCTTCGGAATTCGTCCGGCATCCCGTCGGGGTCATTTCGGGACTTTTTAGCTACTAATACGGGATCATTTCGGGACCCTTTCGGCATCATTTCTGGATGGTTTTCGGGATCCGTCCGGGATCTCGTCGGGGTAATTTGGGGACTTTTTCGGGATCATTTGGGTGCTCTTCCGTCATCATTTCTGGATGATTTTCGGGATCCGTCCGGGATCTCGTCGGGGTCATTTGGGGACTTTTTCGGGATCATTTGGGGGCTCTTCCGGCATCATTTCTGGATGGTTTTCGGGATCAGTCCGGGATCCCGTCGGGGTCATTTCGGGACTTTTTCGGGATCATTTAGGGGCTCTTCCGGCATCATTTCTGGATGGTTTTCGGGATCCGTCCGGGATCCCGTCCGGGATCCCGTCGGGGTCATTTGGGGACTTTTTCGCGACTAATACGAGATCATTTGTGAACCCTTTCGGCATCATTTCTGGATGGTTTTCGGGATCCGTCCGGGATCCCATCAGGGTAATTTCGGGACTATTAGGGGATCATTTGGGGGCTCTTCCGGCATCATTTCTGGATTGTTTTCGGGACCCCTCCGGGATCCCGTCGGGGTCATTTGGGGACTTTTTCGCGACTAATACGGGATCATTTGGGAACCCTTTCGGCATCATTTCTGGATGGTTTTCGGGATCCGTCCGGGATCTCGTCGGGGTCATTTGGGGGCTTTTTCGGGATCATTTGGGGACTCTTCCGGCATCATTTCTGGATGGTTTTCGGGATCCGCCTGGGATCCCGTCGGGGTAAGTTCGGGACTTTTTCGCGGCTAATACTGGATCATTTGGGAACCCTTTCGGCATCATTTTTGGACGGGATCCGTTCGGGATCCCGTCGGGGTCATTTCGGGACTTTTTCGCGACTAATACGGGATCATTTGGGAACCATTTCGGCATCATTTCTGGATGGTTTTCGTGATCCGTCCGGGATCCCATCAGGGTAATTTCGGGACTATTAGGGGATAATTTGTGGACCTTTCCGGCATCATTTCTGGATAATTTTCAGGATCCGTCCGGGATGCCGACGAGGTCATTTCGGGACTATTTCGGGATTATTTGGGATACCTACCGGCATCATTTCTGGATGGTTTTTGGGATTCGTCCGGCATCCCGTCGGGGTCATTTCTGGACTTTTCCGAGACTATTTCGGGATCATTTTGGGACCTTCCCAAGATCATTTCTGGATGCATTTCGGGATCAGTCCGGGATGCCTTCAGTGTCATTTTGGGACTATTAGATGATCATTTGAGGACCTTTCCGGCATCACTTCTGGATGGTTTTCGGTATCCGTTCAGGATCCCGTCAGAAACATTACGGGACTTTTTCGGGATCATTTGGGATACCTACCGGCATCATTTCTGGATGGTTTTTGGGATTCGTCCGGCATCCCGTCGGGGTAATTTCGGGACTTTTTCTCGACTAATACGGGATCCCTTCGGGGCCCTTTCGCTATCATTTCTGGATAGTTGTCGAGATCCGTTCGGGATCCCGTCAGGGTCTTTTCGGAACTATTAGGAGATCATTTGAGGACCTTTCCGGCATCATTTCTGGATAGTTTTCGGGGTCCTTTCGGGGTACCATCAGGGTAATTTCGGGACTTTTTCGGCATAATTTAAGCATGGTTTTCAGGATTCGTCCGGGAACCCGTCAGGGTAATTTGTGGACTTTTCCGAAACTATTTCGGGATCATTTTGGGCCAAGATCATTCCTGGGTGGACTTGGGGATCTGTCCGGGATCCCGTCGGGGTCAGTTAGGGATCCGTTTGAGATCCCGTCAGGGACATTTCGGAACTTCTTAGGGACTATTTCGGGATCATTTCTGGATGGTTTTCGGGATCCGTCCTGGATCCCGTCGGGGTCATTTCAGGACTTTTTCTCGACTAATACGGGATCATTTGGGGACCCTATCGGCATCATTTCTGGATGGTTCTCGGGGTCCGTCCGGGATCCCGCCAGGGTTATTTCGGGACTATTAGGTGATCATTTGAGGACCTTTCCGGTATCATTTCTGGGTGGATTTCGGTATCCGTTCGGGATCCCGCCGGGGCCATTTCGGGACTTTTTCGGGATCATTTGGGTTCCCTTTCGGCATCGTTTCTGGATGGTTTTCGGGATTCGTCCGGGATCCCGTCTGGGTCATTTCAGGTCTTTTTCGGGATCATTTGTGGTACCTTCCGGCATCATTTCTAGATGGTTTTCTGGATCCGTCGGGGATCCCGTCGGGATCATTTCGAGACTTTTTCGCCACTAATACGAGATCTTTTGGGGACCCTTTCGCCATCATTTCTGGATAGTTTCCTGGATCTGTCGGGGATCCCTTCAGGGTCATTTCGGGACTATTATTTCGGGGGGATCATTTGAGGACCTTTCCGGCATCATTTATGGATAGTTTTCGGGATCAGTCCGGGATCCCGTCGAGGTCATTTCGGAACTCTTTAGGTTTCATTTGGGGTGCCTTCCGCCATCATTTATGTTTGGTTTTCGAGATTCCGTCGGGGTCATTTCGGGACTTTTTCGGGATCATTTGGGGTGCCTTCTGGCATCATTTCTGGATGATTTTCGAGATCCGTACGGGATCCCGTCAGGGTCTTTTCAGGACTCTTTCGGATTATTTGGGCGCCTTCCGGCATCATTCGGGATCCCGTCGTGGTCATTTCAGGTCTTTTTCGGGATCATTTGGAGTACCTTTCGGCATCAATTCTAGATGGTTTTCTGGATCCGTCGGGGATCCCGTCGGGATCATTTCGAGACTTTTTCGCCACTAATACGAGATCTTTTGGGGACCCTTTCGCCATCATTTCTGGATAGTTTCCTGGATCTGTCGGGGATCCCTTCAGGGTCATTTCGGGACTATCATTTCGGGGGGATAATTTGAGGACCTTTCCGGCATCATTTCTGGATAGTTTTCGGGATCAGTCCGGGATCCCGTCGAGGTCATTTCGGAACTCTTTAGGTTTCATTTGGGGTGCCTTCCGCCATCATTTATGTGTGGTTTTCGAGATTCCGTCGGGGTCATTTGGGGACTTTTTCGGGATCATTTGGGGTCCCTTCTGGCATCATTTCTGGATGATTTTCGGGATCCGTAAGGGATCCCGTCAGGGTCTTTTCAGGACTCTTTCGGATTATTTGGGTCCCTTCCGGCATCATTTCTAATGGTTTTCGGGATACGTAAGGGATCCCGTCCGTGTCATTTGGGGACTATTTCGGTATCATTTGGTGTACCTTCCGACATCATTTCTAAATGGTTTCCGGGGTCCGTCCGGAATCCCGTTGGGGTCATTATGGGACTTTTTCTCAGCTGATACGGAATCATTTGGGACCCTTTCGCCATCATTTCTGGATGGTTTTCGGGATCCGTCCGGAATCCCGTCGGGGTCATTTCAGAACTTTTTCGGAATCATTTTGGGTACCTTCCTTCATCATTTCTAGGTGGTTTTGGGGATTCGTCCGAGATCCCGTCGGGGTCATTTCGGGACTTTTTCGGGATCATTTAAGCATGGTTTTCAGGATTCGTCCGGGATCCCGTCAGGGTAATTTGTGAATTTTTTCGAAACTATTTCGGGATCATTTTGGGCCAAGATAATTCCTGGATGGATTTCGGGATCTTTCCGGGATCCCGTCGGGGTAAGTTAGGAATCCGATTGAGATCCCGTCAGAGACATTTCGGGACTTCTTCGGGACAATTTCGGGATGATTTCTGGATGGTTTTCGGGATCCGTCCGGGTCATTTCGGGACTTTTTCGGGGCTAATACGGGATCGTTTAGGGGCCCTTCTGGCATCACTTCTGGATGGATTTTGGGATCTGTACGGGAACCCATCAGGGTAATTTGGGGACTTTTTCGGGACTATTTCGGGATCATTTGGGGACCGTTTAGGGGTCATTCCAAGACTTTTTCTGTATTATCTCTGGATAAGTCTGGAATCGTGTCGTTGGCATTTCGGGCTTTTTGGGACTATTCCGGGAACTTTTGGAGACCCTTCCGGGGCATTTCTGGACGGTTTTCGGTATCCGTCCGCGATAGCGTCTGGGTCACTACGTGGCTTTTTCTGTATAATTTCTGGATCATTTGAGGATCCTACCAGGTTATCGGCTCATTTAGTTCTTTTTTTACTCAATTACAAAAATAAAATGCATTAGAGAGAAAAAAATGTTTAACTTGATAAGCAGGCTAACGTGAATAAGCCATATATTTCTTGCGGACGGGGCCGCGGGTAAAGGCTAGTTTCATTCATAAATTGAACTTTTAACTAAATAGAAACAGAGCATAGCTAGATATTTCACTCTTCTTTATACCATACATACGTTTTGAGGTATACGTTGAAATTGCGCAACCTGGGTATTTTTATTTGATCGCTTATAAGTTACGCAGTTTTGCATTTAATGATAGCTTATCTTTTTTCTAATTAAACAGAGCTTTACGTAAAGAAAAAATATCTGAAAAAAAAGTTGTGGTTTTGGAATGCTGCGCTCGCAAAGAGTAATTTTTTTTATATTTTTTCATAAAAAAAAACAAAAATCTGAAATGATAAGCTAATATCTCGAAAACTGTACCGTTGAGCAAAAAATAATGTATGATGCATTTATAGCAAATTTTATCGTCTTTCCGATTCTGTAAACTTTTTTGCATTTGCTTTACCCGTTCGTGAGACATACGTAATTAAAGGGAGCCATCTTTTTGGTTTTTTCGAATAACGGTAAATTTCAAATATCTCAAAAACGGTACCATAGAATCGAAATGAACTCGATTTTCGAAATCAGGAGGTGGTTTTACATACGAATTTCATAACGGCGTCTCTGGTAAATTTTGGCCGTCGACCAGTGTAATTCTTTCCGACACAATTCTTCTTTAGTACTTTGGCATATGATCCTCTGTGTGTGCTCCATCGATTACTACAGTGAAAGTACTTTGGAAAGTGCTCTCACGTATGGAATACTCACAAACAAAGCGAGAGTGGGATCTCCTACTCCTCTCCTAGGACATCGCAATGTTAATTGGAGCACATTTTTTGTATGAATACAGATTAGTTTTGGAACACTCCTATACTCCTAAAGGAGTATTCCTTACACTATTTATGGAGTACCCGCGTTTTTTGAAGGGTAGTTATTTAACCACTGCCGCTAGCTGGGTCTGCTAAGCATTATCTGTCTCATCTCATCAGCTGATTTTTTTCATTTCACTGGTATAGGGTTTTTTCAAAAAGAGATGGAAAACGCAAAATGTAACCAATACATTGACAATTATTTACTACCGTCGTGGTCAATTTGTAATAAAAAAAATAGTTTTACATCACCTTAAGCTATTTTTTACTAAATTAACGCTTAATTTTCCCATAACACACAAGAATTGCAAAGTTTTATTTTTTCTCTACATTCAATTCGCCTACCACCAATGCGCAAATTTTGGCAATCTGAACAAAGGTTTGTTGTTGCTGTCAAGATGAGCCTATAGTTGAACCATGCCGAAAATTTAGCTCTTAGGGATGGGCCATATGTAAGCGTATACATTTTCATTCCTAGGAAAGTACGTTCATCCATTCCAGGTAAACACTTAAGATTAAATATTAGTGCATGTGTAAACATGGTCTTATACTGTTTTCACACAGAAACTTAATGATCTCATTTCACCTTCTAATGAAATCATAAATTTTTTGCTTTCACACAGAAGTAACTGCTCGATTAGTATCATTGTAAATTTTACCAAGTAGCTCAACTAACAGCTGATGGGTGAAAATTCGCACATTCACACGAACAGTTCTCGACTCTCACTCTCGACGACTTTAGATTATTTAAGGCGTTTTTGTTGTTATTAAAACAGTAGTTTTATTTTTATTAAAGCTTTTATCAATTTTTTTTTTAATTTTGAAAAAACTCCGAACACCATTCCTTCATTTTATGACATTCGACTGCCTAGTCCACTGCCCTCCACTCTATGCGCAACATAACCTCTGTTTAAATTGCCAAACTATATAGTAAACAATGATTAGTATGAAGGATGAAATGTCAAGCGAATAAAATGACAATGCTACATGACAGACAATCATGGCGGAACGATACAAGGTGGCAGCATGGTGACATACCTACAAACAAAAAAAATTCCATGTACTTGTAAATTCGATGGACAAATGTCAAAATCGTACTGCGCCGGTAGTTGATGTATCAAATCAAATAAAAAAGGTTATAATCAGCTGTTCGATGCGGCCACCTTGTATCGTTCCGCCATGCAGACAATGACATTTTTAAGCACTGAACACACCAAAAACTAAGAAGCGGAACGCGGCGAACAGAGTTGCATTGTGCTTTTGACTTCATTAGGCATTCGATTAGCTACTAATGAAATAATTATAGATTCAAATTTTGTAGGGAAGATTGAGCTCAATAAGCGTCTTAATGTAGAAAACTGCCTTTATTATTCAATAAGCCGTCTGTGTGAAAATAGTATTATAGGACTTGAAGTCCAGCGATGAATCACTATTGCCAATAAATGCTACTTTTCACTAGGCAGGCAATTGAAAAGTAAAGCCCTCTCTCGGGAAACCAAGATCATGCTCTACAAGTCACTTAGCGTACCCGTCCAGCTATAAGGAACAGGATACGATAATCAACGTTAATAAACGAAATGACTTTGTTTCGTTTATTAACGTTAATTATCGTAACGAAATGATATCGGTTCGTTGGTTAAGCATGCCTGGTGCAGATAAATGGCCAATGACAATATCAGATGAGGGAGTGTTCGAGAGAAAAATTCGGGCCTCAACAATTGGCAAGGGCGAATACCGAAGAAGATTTAATGATGAGGTATACGAGGTTTATGCAGACATCAACATAGCCTAGCAAATTAAAGCACAGCTGGCACGCTGGCACGCTGGCTAGGCCATGTTATGCCAATTGAAGGTTATGCTCCGTCTAGGAAAGTATTTTTTATCGAAACCCGCCTATTTAGGACAAGGTGGTAAACGATTTAAATCCCTTAGGGGTGACCAATTGGCATTAATTAACAAAACGAATAAGCGATTGGTGCGCTTTCTTGGACGGCCATAATCGGTTGAACGGTTAAACGTAATTAAAGGGCCAATTAAACTTCCTTAAGCCTAATGCCATAGTTGTAACCATACCCATATCCATAACCATCTCCAATGTGATCGAACCGTGAAAATTTCATAAAAATGAAGAAAACGCAAAAAATTACAAACATATTCCACAAAAAATAAGTCTCTTGGTCATAACGCATCCAAAACAATAAAATCTACAAAAAGTTATTAAATTCACCAAATCAAATATTTTTAGGTTATGGATATGGCGATAAACCAAAAACCAATTGGTTGGCTATGATATAGTTATGGCGTTAGCGTTATGGTATGGCACCATTAAAGCGGAGTCATTGGTGCCGTTTGTCGTATCGCTGCAGTCGTATCCCTAACGTAACCCTATACGATACATTGTTATCGATTATTGGTGCCTTAACCTAAAAATCGTGAAAATTTTATAAAAATGAAGAAAACGCAAAAAATACAAACATATTCCACAAAAAATAAGTCTCTTAGTCATAACGTATCCAAGACAACGAATAAAATCTACAAAAAGTTATTAAACTCACCAACTCAAATATTTTTAGGTTATGGATATGGCGAGAAACCAAAAACCAATTGGTTGGCTACGATACGGTTACGACCTTAGCGTTACGATATGGCACCAATAATCCATTAAATTGATTCCCTTAAGGTTCGTCGAATCAGCTGTTACAAGGTTACCGATACGGTTACCGATAACGCACCAATGTCTGCAGCTTTAATCGATTACATTGATTTCCATAAGGTAGGCATTGTACAGGTCTACAAGTAGGATATGTAGCAGCACGCACATACACAGCCACGCTCACCTGATAAAATGCTTGTTCTTGTTCGTTTTTTTTGTGGATGCTATTTGGCACTTTTGTACTTCTTAGGACCAAACAAAGTTTAGTAGCTGCTATCGAAAACTGCTTAAAATTTTTTTTTCTTATATTACAAAGAAATATACTTATTTACTTTCAAACGAGCACTTAATTACATCTCTCTTTAATAACCATATATTTTGGACAATTTTAATTAACAAATTGTGATACTTTTTTACGGGGACGATTGCTAAAACACGACCAAAACCGTCGGGGGAGGTATTAATAGACGCGTTTTTGCCTCGCTTCCAATAATTCGAATAATTTTTCTCTTCTGACTATTGACAACAAGACAAAACGCGTCTATTCATTTTTCTTTCCGCTTTTTTGGACGGGTTATTGCAGTCGATCTCGGTTTCAAACTGTTTTTCGCGGAGAACTTTTGAACGGGTAGAAAAACTTAACTCCCGTGTTTGTATTCTTAATACTGAAATAACTACGCGTCCTCAGATACCCCAATTGAAGACTTTTTTATAATTTTCTGAAGGACCCACATGGGTGCACTTAAAATTTCCTACTAAATTCGTTAAAAGAAATTTACCATCACAGCAACCCATATCTGATATTCCGATCCCTTTTTTGCTTCCCTGTGTCGCTTTCGACGAAGCAACCCCGGTAATTTTGACACTTCGTTCAGTGTCAAAACTCATGTTCCACGCAGGTTCCACGCTAGTTTGACACTGACCGAAGTGTCAAACTGCCGTGTGTTAGAAAGGGAAAGAAATTGTTTCCCTCTCATACATATCATACTTGTAAACCTGTACAATGAAGGTAGGTTCGATCAGCTGTTTTATCTGGTTATGGTTGTATCCATTAATTGACCCTTAAGTAAGTGCAACCTATGTCCATGCATAAAGGATCGAAGGACTCCGATAAAATTTTGAGGGTTATCGTATATTCTTGAACCATTTCCCGGACTTCTTCGGCACCGTTCCGGGAACATTTCGGGATAACTTTAGTTCTATTTCGAGGATATATCGGAACCATTTTAATTTAGATATAATTTGAAGAGTATTTCGGTACAATTTCGGCACAGTTACAGGATCACTTCAGAATCATTTCGGAACAGATTCGGAATAATTTCAGAATCAGTGCGAGACTGCTTGGGGAAATTTTTGGGGCCATTCGGATAAATTTCGGGATAAACAAATAAACAACCCCCCTGTATTTGATTTTGTGCATACGTTTCGTAAACAATGTCACCATAACCTTAAAAAAAAACTTGCACCATAGCAACAATGTCAATAAAAAGATATTACTAATTTAATTGAACAAACAAATTTTCAGCATACCACACTGAAAATCATTCATACAAATGGATAAACCGCAAATGATTGAGCATATCCAACAGAGTGTAGACTACACTATTTACGACGTCAAATGGATACCATGCTCTGCCAAGTTTGTGGTGCTCGGCTCGAAACCTAATAGCAATGGTATTCTACAAATATATGAACTCAACGAGGCAAAAGCAGAAAAGATAAAAGAGGTAGTCAAAAAGGTAGCATTCAAATGCGGTACATTTGGTGCATCTAGCCTACGTAACCGGCACATGGCCATCGGTGATTTTGAAGGACGCATGCAAGTACTGTGAGTGTTAATGTATTGGAATATATGAAATACATTTTTAATTTATTATTGCTTCTAGAGATTTGGAACGCCCTGATCTGCCAGTCTATAATGTGGAAGCACACAAAGGCATCATAAACAGCATGGATGCAATTGGCGGTAAACAAGTAGATTGTGGTGCACCGGAAATTGTTACGGGCAGCCGTGATGGTGCTGTAAAAGTATGGGATATGCGTCAGGGTGCAGCACCAGTAGTAGACATCAGTCCAGAGTCCATCAAAGGTGATGGCATCAATCGCAATGAACGACGCGACTGTTGGGCTGTTGCTTTCGGTGATAGTTATAATAATGCAGAACGTTGTGTAGCCGCAGGATATGATAATGGTGATTTGAAATTATTCGATTTGCGACAGTTAGCAGTACGTTGGGATACGACATTAAAAAATGGTATTTGTGATATAGAATTTGATCGTAGCGATATACCAATGAATAAAATGGGTGTGGCGACACTTGAGGGTGGTCTACTCATATATGATATGCGTACACAGCATCCAACAAAGGGTTTTACTTATGTAGAGGAACGTAATGCAGGCCGTAGTGTTGGCTCGAATGGTGTTATTACAGGACCAAGATCGACAGTATGGGCCATACGTCATTTACCGCAGAATCGTGATGTATTTGTGTCATGTGGTGGTACCGGTTCGATACGTTTATGGCAATATGAATATCCAGAGAAGAGGCGGAAACCCGATGCAGATAATATTGAAATGGGTCTGGCAGGCTCTTTACAAATGTTACATGCGTCTACAGTTTCCTCACAACCGGTGCACAGCTTCGATTGGCATCCAGACAAAATGGGCTTGGCTGTATGTGGATCGTTTGATCAATGCGTGCGGGTGCTGGTAACCACAAAATTAAATTTAATTTGAATGTTTATTGCTATTTGTAAGACATTTTTTAAAAAATATTTTTAATTTTGCTACAATAAATCAAACTGGATTTTTTTGGCTTAAATGCAATGAAACCCAAATACGTTTAATTAAAACCCGATTCGGCTCCATTCTGAGATGTGCATAATTTGTTTAATAACGCCCAAATACCGGATGGTCAGCTGAGTTGTGGCGATATTTTACTCAGACGTCGTTTTGTGGATGGTTGTGAATAAATTCTTGGGAACATTTTGGGATGGTTTCGGAATAATTCGGGCTTATTTGTCTGTACTTTTGGAATGAGTTGGTCACAATTATGGATTCAGCTTACGCTAGGTTTCCGAATTGGAGTTCTTTTTTTTTCAGATCTATTTTAGGTTCAATTATTGTGAGAATGATTTCGTTTCGGGAGTATTTTGTTAATTATTTAAAGCCGTTTCGTGGTGAATTTAAATTGTTTCAATAACGCTGCCGAAATTATTTTATAATTCGGAGATTCAGAAAGTATGCACGATGTCATATCAATAGCAACATGATGTTGAAATCATCCGAAAGTGGCCCTACGAATAACACCACTCTTTTCGCCAAAGGATTCTTGAAGTTCAATGAAAACAAAATTTAAAATTATTCAATATATTTCAATGCACATTCATGCGGTCTCTTACTTTTGCGGTCAGCGCCTCTAATTGTACTTTTAGCAAGTTTAAAGCTGCTTCGTTATCCGGCCATTTCTCCGTAACCTTTGCTGTCGCACGTAACACCGCTTGCGCCGCAAGACGCGCAGAATTTAGCTGTGATGTTATCATTACCTCAGTCTCTTCCGGTGCGTGCTCATTGGTCGCTTCTAATGATAGTTCACATGCTTGCTGACATAATTGTATTACCTTAAGTGCATATGACTGCTTGGTTGCCCATTCTAGCTCTTTCGTGGTGTATGCATTTACTGCTTTAACCAACTTTTGTGCTCGACTGTATGGCGTGTTAGCAAGTAGTGCAGCCAACTCCCATACTTTAGGTTCATTGCCATGTTTAATACATTGTTGAGCCATTAGTGTTACAGCTTTCTTACGCAAACGTTCAGATGTTTGACCTTTCGCATCAGCTTTACCCTGTATAATAGCGCCAACTGTTACACAAAGCACTTCAAGGTCGAGGTATCGTTCTTTTAGCTCACTGAGGCGATTGTAGGCATTCATAGCATCCTCGAGGTTACATGTATCCACTGAAACAATCATAAAGTTTTCCCATACCTGGAAAATTTATTAAAATTTAGCACAAACAATTTTATAAAATACGCAATTCTGTTGCCAGACCTTCCAATTATTGTAATTACATTTCAGTGATTCGCTCAATACTTTGTGTGCACGCTTTTTATCACCTAACTTCACCAATGCTTTCGCTAAATTATTCCATGACTCAAAACCTAAAGGCTCAATGTGTGTATAAGTTATGTACGCATGAACTGCTAACTCCCAGCGTTCTAATTGTATAGCAGCATAACCTAAACGCAACCATATTTTCTCTTGTAAAGAATTTATTTCTACAGATTTTTCTAAATGTGGTATAGCTTCCGCATATTCAGCTTTACGAAAATAATATGTGCCCCAATGCGCTTGTGCTCGACCACTAGTGTGTCGTGAAAATTCCCAAGCTGTAGCATAACAATCCGGATCATCATTAGCATCCCCGAGCAGACAGTGCAACAATACAGTGGGTTTCTTTGCCAATTCTTGGCGTATAATCTCAGCTGCTTTATGGCGTAGTTCCAATTTGGTGTAACATTGTATAACTGCAGGCCATGCTTGTATTTGGAGGTATATATCTAAAGCTGTTTTCGTCATTCCTAATGAAAGTAATAATTCGCATAGCTGTAACTGAATAAGCCATTTGGGTTGTAAAAAGCCAGCAAAAGCATATGAGAGACGCTCTTGGAGTGTGTATATTGGACTATCAAGCAATTTGACTGCTCCTTCACATTGTTTCCAACTTCGTTCGACTGTACGACGCTGATTCGACTCTTGCCCGCAATTTAACAGCAATGCAGATTGACGCACTTGTAGTGGACCACGTTCTTGATATAGTAATGTATTAATATAAGGTTCCAACTCTTCATCAGCAAGACGATCTTTAGGTTGCGAACGTTTTAGTTGTTTGCTATTAAGTAAACCAGAAAATTTACAAATCTAAAATGACCACGTGGAAAAATATTGTTAAGAAATACATACACTTTCGCCAACACCAAAGCCTGCAGAACGCTTGGAAGTGTCATCACTTCATTGTCTTTGGGTTCAATAAAACGTATACGTTCAAGTCGTGTATCATCGTCCAACAATAAAAGTTTTGGTAAATTCGTCCTGCTATTTGTCGTTTGCGCCATAGGCAAATTTCCGCTTGAGTGTTGGACTTTCAGGCAAAGTTGCGGTAGTGGCTTTTGCTGAAATTTTGTTCGTAAGCCGAGTAGCCCTAAATTAGAAAGCCATTTATTTCACAAATATAAGTTTCAAGAAGTTTCTCTAGTTACTGCTCTTGGTTGAACTCTCAATGACTAATTTAAGATGTCCTGAATTAATAAAATACTAAACAGAGTTTATGAAGTTGTTGCGACGCAACAACATTTCAAAATCAAGCAATTGGAGATGATGTGGTTACTTTTACGATACCATTATAGTGCAGACGTCTATGAAAAGATGCAGACTAATCCTCCTAGTGTGTATATCTCATACTAACTTATGCAAAATGAACACTTCAGACACGTTGCTGTTGTTGTTGTTGTAGCAGTGCTTCGCCCCATCCAATAGGTGCGACCGATCACAAATCGTCATCAAATTTAATGATGTAAAAACAAAAATCAATTGCAATAACATAAAGAGATCTCATAGTTGTAATTTTAGAAATTTAAGAAATTAAGTCTACAAGACTATAAATAAAATAAAAACAAGTAAGGAAGGCTAAGTTCGGGTGTAACCGAACATTACATACTCAGTTGAGAGCTATGGATACAAAGTAAGGGAAAATCACCATGTAGGAAAATGAACCTAGGGTAACCCTGGAATGTGTTTGCATGACATGTGTATCAAATGGATGGTTTTAAAGAGTATTTTAAGAGGGCCATGGTTCTATAGGTGGACGCCATTTAGGGATATCGCCATAAAGGTGGACCAGGGCTGACTCTAGAATTTGTTTGTACGATATGGGTATCAAATGAAAGGTGTTAATGAGTATTTTAAAAGAGAGTGGGCCTTAGTTCTATAGGTGGACGCCTTTTCGAGATATCGCCATAAAGGTGGACCAGGGATGACTCTAGAATTTTTTTGTACGATATGGGTATCAAATGAAAGGTGTTAATGAGAATTTTAAAAGGGAGTGGGCCTTTGTTCTATAGGTGGACGCCATTTCGGGATATCGTTTGTAAAGGTGGACCAGGGTTGACTCTAGAATGCGTTGGTACAATATGAGTATCAAACGAAAGGTGATAATGAGTATTTTAAAAGGGAGTGGGCCTTAGTTCTATGGGTGGACGCCTTTTGGAGATATCGCCATAAAGGTGGACCAGGGTGACTCTAGAATTTGTTTGTACGATATGGGTATCAAATGAAAGGTGTTAATGAGTATTTTAAAAGAGAGTGGGCCTTAGTTCTATAGGTGGACGCCTTTTCGAGATATCGCCATAAAGATGGACCAGGGATGACTCTAGAATTTTTTTGTACGATATGGCTATCAAATGAAAGGTGTTAATGAGAATTTTAAAAGGGAGTTGGCCTTTGTTCTATAAGTGGATACCTTTTCGGGATATCGTTATAAAGGTGGACTAGGGTTGACTCTAGAATGCGTTGGTACAATATGAGTATGAAACGAAAGGTGATAATGAGTATTTTAAAAGGGAGTGGGCCTTAGTTATATATGTGGACGCCTTTTCGAGATATCGCCATAGAGATGGACCAGGGGCGACTCTATAATGTGTTTGTACGATATGGGTATCAAATTAAGGGTATTAATGAGGGTTTTAAAAGGGAGTCGATATGTGCTTACAGGAGTCCCTGTCTTCGTAGACCTACGTCCGGTGTAAAACACAGATCAATGTCCGTTGATCTTCGGCCCAACAAGTTGGTACCAATAGGTGAGCTGGGGTGTTCAAGTCCACCAGCCTTGGTTTGGCCGAGGAGGACTATCCACCCTCCTCTTCCATTTTCGGGTAATGGCACCCGGTTGCACGGCAACTCCACCGCGAGTTCCGTGCTTGTCTCAGTGTCCCTCTTTCATTGATTTTGATATCTCGATATCTGATTAACAAGTTAATCAGATTGAGATATGGTGTTTTGTCGCAATTTAGGAATGTGACCAACCTTTCCCGTCCTGCAGTGTTACAACAATGTAAAACATTGTTGACGAAGGAGTTGGTTTCGCTTAGATATTGCTTAAGGGCCGCACTACGTTGACAAACAGAGTGAGCTTGGCTCCTATTATGCTCCGTATTAAACTCCCATCACAATTAAAATCAAGGGATGTGGCCAACCTTTTCCGCACACAGACCTGTGAGTGCCGAGTGCCCGCCTCAGCAATGTCTCTCGACATCGCTTAAGACCACACTCGTTGGCATGACATTGCGCGCCATATTGTGCTACATTTGGCTTCCATATTTGCTACTATTATTTCACTCCAATTTCCACTCAATTACGCAACAATTATGCTCCATTTTACACTCCAAATTACACTCCTACCACAATTAAAGGGATATGTCCAACCTTTTCCGATCACAGACCTGTAAGAACCTGCCCCAGCAACATATTCGCATAGCAGTCGGCCACACTGCAGTGATTTGACAGCATCAAATCTTGCCACATTTTTGGATGTGGCCATCCATTCTGCGAACGCCTCCTATTCGCTACGCAGTCTAAAGCAGGCTCAAACATCTCAAAAACAAGATGAGCACCGGCCCACTCGTACAATTATCGATTGTTTTTCGGCTGGCGATAGACATACGTTTCATCTCTCACAATCTTCATCCGAGTTTCACCATCTTTCTCCGGTATCTCCTGTTGCCACAATTATGGGATGTGACCAACCTTTCATCTGCCCCTCAGGGTAAGTTTCTCAATGAATTTGGGTACACTGTGACAAGCAAGAGACTGAATTCCCTTGGTTTTGCACGCCCAAGGGGAAACAAGTCTACTCAGAGCGTGTCATAAAGTGAACTCTTATTTGAAACCACAACCACCGTGATGCTCCCACAAAGGGGCCATCCCAGGACAGGAGGTGAGACCTGAGTACAAAGCATCATTCGATGCAGTGCATCAGATCACACTGGCTTCTACTGCTCCCGCGGTAGCAGTTTTTATAAAGACCTTGCCTAGGGTCCCACAGGGTGATAGCCGCGTCCACCCTGCTACCTTTCGAGTAAAACACCTTACTCATGGATTGGGTACCCATGGTATTATGGTCGCCTTTTACGACCAGTATACCTACCGTGGGCATATTCTAACCCCTAACCCACAGGGGGATTTAAAAGGGAGGGTGGTAGTTGTATATGTGAAGGCGTTTTCGAGATATCGACCAAAATGTGGACCAGGACCAAGATTCCAAGGGCTTTTGATCTCGCCGTGCAAAACTTTTTCATTTTGTTTTACTTAATATGGAAGGTGCCACACCCATTTTACAAAGTTGTTTTCTAAAGTTATATTTTGCGTCAATAAACCATTCCAATTACCATGTTTCATCCCTTTTTTCGTATTTGGTATAGAATTATGGCATTTTTTTCATTTTTCGTAATTTTTGATATCGAAAAAGTGGGCGCGGTCATAGGCGGATTTCGGCCATTTTTTATACCAACACAAAGTGAGTTCAGATAATTACGTGAGCTGAGTTTAGTAAATATATATCGATTTTTACTCAAGTTATCGTGGTCGACTGTTTATAAAAACTGGGCGTGGCTTCAACCGATTTCGCCTTTTTTCACAGAAAACCGTTATCGTCCTAGAATCTAATCTCCTACCAAATTTCACAAGGATTGGTAAATTTTTGTTCGACTTATGGCATTAAAAGTATCCTAGACAAATTAAATGAAAAAGGGCGGAGCCACGCCCATTTTGAAAATTTCTTTTATTTTCGTATTTTGTTACACCATATTATTACTGGAGTTGAATGTTGACATGATTTACTTTTATACTGTAAAGATATTAACTTTTTTTTTTTTAATTTGACTTAAAATTTTTTTTTAAGTGGGCGTGGTCGTTCTCCGATTTTGCTAATTTTTATTAAGTATACGTATAGAAATAGCAGTAACCTTCCTGCCAAATTTCATCATGATATCTTCAACGACTGGCAAATTACAGCTTGCAAAACTTCTAAATTACCTTCTTTTAAAAGTGGGCGGTGCCACGCCCATTGTCCAAAATTTTACAAATTTCTATTCTGCGTCATAAGTTCAACTCACCTACCAAGTTTCATCGCATTATCCGTCTTTGGTAATGAATTATCGCACTTTTTCGATTTTTCGAAATTTTCGATATCGAAAAAGCGGGCGTGGTTATAGTCCGATATCGTTCATTTTAAATAGCGATCTGAGATGAGTGCCCAGGAACCTACATACCATCATTTATCAAGATACCTCAAAATTTACTCAAGTTATCGTGTTAACGGACGGACGGACGGACATGGCTCAATCAAATTTTTTTTCGATACTGATGATTTTGATATATGGAAGTTCATATCTATCTCGATTCCTTTATACCTGTACAACCAACCGTTATCCAATCAAAGTTAATATACTCTGTGAGCTCTGCTCAACTGAGTATAAAAATAAATCAATATCTCTTAACGGGAGTCCAAGGAAACTTGCTGTTCAACAGGAGTGTACCATAATGAGAGGGGTATTAGGGGCATTGGTTCCACATTACAATTAAAGAGATGGTTGGTATCATGTGGGGAACATTGCAAGCGGGGCATACATTTTGTATGTCGGGGTTGATTCCGGATAGGTTAGAGTGTAAACTGTTACAGTATCCAGATGGAAGTTGAGCTAGAGAGACTCGCGTTTCCCTGGGGAGTATGCGTTCCTCTTCCGTAAGTTTTGGGTACTGTTCTTTGAGTACTGGATTCACCGGGCAATTCCTGGAATAAAGGTCCGACGCCTGTTTGTGGAGTTCACTGAGGACCTGCTTGTGTTTTTTTTTTTTGGTTTCATACGGCTGAGTTCTCAGGTGCCGTATTTCCTCATAATATTTACGGAGATGACAAGTCATACAGTTTGGTAAAAATATATGTATTTAACTTCAAGTCGATTTACCTTCCACATTCAACGCTATACAAAATCGCCTACATAGATCATCAAGTATAGCATTGGACTTCTGCGCGCGATGAAATAGTAAATAACTATTAGCCACCTCAAGATAGAGCAATGCTTGCAGCTCATATTCCTGCACTTTATCTACATTTCTCAACAAGTATTCCGCTACTATTTTTAATTGTTCATACAAATTGATTGCCAACTCATCAATTATGTATTGTTGTATGCATATAACACGCATATACCACCAATTAAGATACTGAAAGCAAAAAAAAAAAAATATTAATACATTAATGTATTTTAGTACAGTATCTAATAGCTCACCAAGGAATCTGGAAAACTTTGTCGTAATAAATTTATTATCTCCTTTGCCCAAACCAATAATTCGCCTAATTTAACATTCGGATTTATTTCTTCCCCATTTTCCATTAACTTTGTGTATGGGTCATAAGCTTCTAGGTGTTTTGTTTGTAAAAATTCAATAAACTCTTGTTGTTGTTTGAACGGTCCTGTGAAGTTATTTTGAACAAAAATCAATGTGAGCTCGATGGCCTGACAGAAAAATGCATCCGCTGTCTCGATATTTGGCTTTGAATTTTTGTTAGCTTGCCAATTATCTAAACTATTTTGTAAACGTTCCGTTGTCCAATTGCACGTCCATAGCTGGTGCAAAGGTTTAGTCGGTAGATCTGTTAACAAAAAATATGTTCACTACAACAAGTCCTAGCTGCAAAGTACATACCTTCTACAGCAACAACTTCATTAAAGTTGCATAAATGGTATTTATTAAATGGTTCTTCACTCATATTGACTTGTGCTCCTAATTTTTGAACTGGTATTTCTGCACATACAATAGCCCCTCACGTGTAAATGTTTCGATTTGTTATTGGGCGTTTTTAGCAAACACAACTGTTGATCAGCTGTTGAGTGACTCGAGGGCCAATTTTTGGCGTTTTCTTCATTTTTATGAAATTTTCACTCTTTTTAGGTTAAGGCACCAATAACTGATGCCAATTTGATATAGATAAGTAAAAATATGGTTACTACTATGGAGTTAGGGTCAAGGAAATTTAAGTGGCCCTTTAACCCTAACGCCATAGTCGTACCCATACCCATATCCATAACCATCTCCAATATGATCGATTAATGGTGCCTTAACCTAAAAATCGTGAAAATTTCATAAAAATGAAGAAAACGCAAAAAATTGCAAACATATTCCACAAAAAATAAGTCTCTTAGTCATAACATATCCAAAACAATGAATAAAATCTACAAAAAGTTATTAAATTTACCAACTCAAATATTTTTAAATTATGGATATGGGGAGAAACCAAAAACCAATTGGTTGGCTTTGGTATGGTTATGGCGTTAGCGTTATGGCACCATTAGTCGATTACATTGATTTCCATAAGGTAGGTTCGATCAGCTGTTTTATCTGGTTATGGTTTTATGGTTATAAGTCACCATTAATTGTTTTATCTGGTTATGGTTATAAGTCACCATGATTGATGTTTGTGTCTCCACTTTCCGGTACACTCTGTGCTGTAGCTAGTTATATAACCACTGACGCTAGATGGGTCTCCTAAGCATTATCTAAGCGAGGATAAGCGTTTGTTTACGCGCAAACGTAAACGTATACGAAACAAGGCTATTATTGCGGAACTAAGAAGTAAAGTTCTTGCATCTAATTCTGTAACTCGATTGATTGATTGGAAATGCGATTCGAAAGCTGTCAAATGACATGTTTCTTTCCAAAGAATCGGACTTAATAGATATTTCTTGTACCCTTCCCACGCATCTTTCGGTCATTGTTGCTGCACTGCTTCATTCGCCTTAACCCTTGCTTTACGAAAACCAAAGCGCGCCTGCCGCAGATCGATCCTCTATTGGTGATCAGAATCAGAATTCGTGGAAATAAATAAATACGATTTATATCTTTCCTTGGTAAAAATATCGAAAACGAAATACGAAAGGTAATAATACTCGAAATTATAGAATTATTCCGGAATTTCTGTAAAATGAATATACTACAATTTCAATTGTTTGTGAATATTTCGAAGATATTTTCAGAACGATATCGGTATTATTTATGAGTCTTCATAGCTGTTTCTTATTTCAATTTCAAAAGGATGTCTGGACACTTATGAGATCAGTTGGGTATCTTTGTGGAATGATTTCGTTTGTTTTGGGATTAGTTTGGAATCTCTTTTGAAACATTTCGGGATTATTTGGTTATTATTTCGGAACTTTTAAGGAATTATTACAATACCGTTTAGTGAATTTATTACGTGTGGATATGGAACGTGTGGGTATGCACTACTATTTTCGATAACTGAATAGTTAATATTTATTTTGAACTTCATATGTATGTTATTTACTTTTACGGTAATAAAACTTAGAAACGATAATTATTCAAAATTATACATACATATAACATTGCATTGAACTTCAAATTGCATTGAATTAAAAAATTAAAGAAGACTGTACATCTAGCATTGATGTACATATAAGCTAACTTATGCTAATTACACTGTGTTGCAAATTTGAACAATAACAAATAAAATACTTAAACCGATAAAAGATATAGAACCACTCGTACATTTGTTGTTTTTTTTTTTCAATGTACTAAAAATCGAACTTAAATTGGTCCAAACTATTTGAAAATGTTGAAATTGAGGTTAAGATAAATTCAAATTTTAATAATTCTTGCATTTGTGTAAAAGTTTAAATTGGGTAATTCATAAATGGATTCTAAACAGTATCATCACTACGTTGTTGATTTCATATTTCTATTGCCACAAAATTTTGAAAATTTTTCATAACGAATGCTGTGATATAGCACTTTTATGTAGGTGGCAAGATATACCGTAAACATTTCTAGGTTTTTCTTAATAATTTGGAGCAACTTGAGACTGACTAGCGCTCAGATGTAGTACACACTGTGAAGAGCATGTAGTTTTAAATTATCATTTCTGCTGTCGCACAGCATTATTAGCTTATGCTAAATAAATACACATTTAGTTACTCCAATCTAAAAGCGCTAACTAATTCCATAATAAGATTGCGATCTTTTGCCTTATGTATACCTATCGATTGCAAGTACAAATAGGATAAGTTTTGAAATTTTTCTAAATCAACGTTATGTCTTGTAAACAAATCCATATAACTTTCCAATTGGACACTCGCAAGAAGTGTATAAACGCTGAGAGTTTCATTTAAAAAGCTGTTAGAGAAATTCGTTTCTGATGCATCAATATTTATTTCTTGAAACGCCTTTTTGATATAATCCAATTCTGATGATTTCGGTAGCTCTTGGCTAAGCTCTTTCTGCTTTGCTTTCGGAGTGGACTGTAATATAATTGAGATATCAACTCAACATAATTGGAGTATTTTGTTTTACTTGCATGAGATGCTGAATTTAAAACGCAATTGTTCGCCATTTCTTCTAAAAACAAAATATTTGATGTAAAGCACCTTTTGCAAATTATTTTGTGTAAAATAAACGAATAAATAAATTAAAAAAAATCTGAAAGGAGGCTGCCAGACTTGGTGATTATGTTGATATAAAATGTTTGTTAGGGTGTTCCACATTTTTTCTAATCCGGTCTT
This sequence comes from Eurosta solidaginis, assembly GCF_040869045.1. Lineage (NCBI taxonomy): Eukaryota > Metazoa > Arthropoda > Insecta > Diptera > Tephritidae > Eurosta > Eurosta solidaginis. The sequence goes on from NC_090323.1 coordinate 46,436,757, forward strand.
CGTGTTGGTCTAAATATTTAGGTAATAGTCTAGAACAGGGGTCGACTGCTAATACGCATCTTAAAATACTGACACAGGTTTCAAAAGACACGTATTTACCTCGACAACAATAATCCGAAGACGGAAAATAAAAAATTTAACTCGTTCAAAAGATATTAACGAAAAATGGAAAAATGACGCAGGATCCCTCTGAAACAATAGTATTTTTGCGCAGAACACCTTTCAGATTATAAAAAATTACCCTTGCCAGTCTACCAATGGGGTGGGATCTAAATTAACCGCGTCCAAATCCCTTTGTACACACAATTTTTTCAATGTATAACAACATTACAACAACCACATGAAATTCGCCAACTTCAACTGCAAATATCTCCGGACAGGGATGCAATTGCCTTTTTATTATTGTCGAAGTCAAACCGCGTCTTTTGACACATCTCTAGAAACTTTGTTCTAGATTTTTACCAATGCTTACATTCAAATACAATTAATGGACGCAATTCTCCACAATTACAAAGCGCTCATAATTATAAGTTCCATCGTGTGAGAAATAGTACTCATTTATGATAAAACATGTGAGCCGTATGTCAGAAGTTGATCAGCGTGGTCATATTAAACCGTTCACAGGATGGTCCGGATAGCACGTTAAAGCTGATAGCTTCCGTAGCGTTCAGGATCTGTATCCAGCAAAGGGTTTTGGGTATTGTGAAATCGCGAAATATAAATTATTATACTCAGAGTGCTTTGCACAAAGAGTATATTAACTTTGATTGGATAACGGTTGTTTGTAGAGGTATAAAGGAATCGAGAAAGATATAGACTTCCATATATCAAAATCATCAGTATCGAAAAAAATTTGATTGAGCCATGTCCGTCCGTCTGTCCGTTAACACGATAATTTGAGTAAATATTAAGATATCTACACCAAACTTGGTACACGAGCTTATCTGGACCCATAATAGATTGGTATTGAAAATGAGCGAAATTGGATGATAACCACGCCAACTTTTTATATATGTGACCCGGTCTATGAAAAGGTGGCTTATGACTCAAACAAAAAAAGAAGAGTACAAACGTCCTGAAGAAATGCATTGTTTATCTCTAACAGCTGTTTCTCGCAATTTCTTTTTCGAGTCATAAGCCACCTTTTCATAGACCAGGTCACATATATAACATTTTGGAAAACACAAAAAACCTGATTGTTTAGTAAATAATACACCTAGAATGTTGAAATTTGACGTGTGGACTGATATTGAGACTCTTGATAAAAATTAAAAAAAAAATTTTTTAATGGGCGTGGCACCGCCCACTTGTGATAAAATCAATTTTACAAATATTAGTAATCATAAATCAAAAATCGTTAAACCTATCGTATCAAAATTCGGCAGAGAGGTTGCCTTTACTATAAGGAATGCTTTGAAGAAAAATTAATGAAATCGGTTAAGGACCACGCCCACTTTTATATAAAAGATTTTTAAAAGGGTCGTGGACGAAAATAATAAGCTATATCTCAGCGAAAAAGAGCTTTGTATCAATAGAATTTTACTTTCTTAATTGAATTATAACATTAAATTGGAAAACACTAAAATTTTTTAAAATGGTTGTGGGACCACCCCTTTTATGAGTAAGATTTTTAAAAGGGTCGTGGACGAAAATAGTAAGCTATATCTTAGCGAAAAAGAGCTTTGTATCAATAGAATTTTACTTTCTAAATTGAATTATAACATTAAATTGGAAAACACCAAAATTTTTTAAAATGGTTGTGGCACCGCCCCTTTTATGAGTAAGCAATTTTCTATGTTTCGGTAGCCATAACTCGACGAAAAATTAACGGATCGTAATAAAATTTGGTACAAGCAGAAAATATTTCTAGTAAAAATGGACGGGATCGGTTAAAGACCACTGCAACTTAGATATAAAACAAGTTTAAAAGGGCCGTAGACTAGAATAATAAGCTATAACTTAGCAAAAAATAGTTTTATTAGTTTTGAATCAATGATATTTCATTTATCAAGTTTTATTGTAAGAGGAAATGGGGAGATATTTTTTAAACGGGCGGTGCCACGTGTTATGTAGAACTCATTTATCTGAAATGAAATAAACAATTGAAGCTCACGCTGAGTATATAATGTTCGGTTACACCCGAACTTAGACCCCTTTAGTTGTTTTATTTTCCTATATTTATAACCTTGCCACTTCGTTCGATATATATGCCCTGAAAAAATTGTTGGATTACGTGTTCCATTTTCTTCATGTTGGAGTACTCTAACAATACTGCTTTGCATTGCGTTTGCGGACCACCACCCTACAAGAATACTGACTATCATATGACTATCATCTGATTGTCAGCAATGTCAACCTAACGATCAGCGCCTCATACAAACTTTCTATCACGAACTTAAGGGGACTTGCGCAAATGTGATGTAAACAACCGTGTACGTGTGAGTTTTTGTCTCCTTCTTGTACACCAACATGGCCTACTGATTAAGTATATAGCCGTACTGCTCACTCTCAATCCTTTTCCTGGATCAGTGCTGAGACTCTAACTATCAAAAAGTGTCATAAATGATAGTTTACTGTAGATATCAGGTTTGACTGTTATACTATCATAACTGACCATTGTTGTATTCCGCCAAAAATGAAACAATGCTTTTTGCTTTTTATTTACTTTATTTCATTACGTTTTTAATTTTGTACGTGATATAAGCATACGTGTTTTTTATTTGTTGAAAATAAATATTTTTATAAGAATTCGAGTTCAGATTGTTCAATTTAAATTCAGAAATTCATGCGGAAACACCTTTAAAAATGAATCACCACTAAACACTATTATTTTTCGGGTATCAAATTTTAGAGTGCGCACCATACATTCCGACAGCTTTTGGTGTTTTTTAATATTATTTTCGATTTTTTTCTTTTAGCATGGAGCTTTGAAATGCTCTCTTTTTCATTTTTTAAACTTATTTTTATATGGTTTTCTTCGGTTGAAAATGGCGGAATTTAAAAAATAACAAAACAACCGTGATAATCATTTGATTGTCATTTGACAGTCAGTAGTGACAATATGATTAAATCGGATAAACTGTTCTCACATACATAAAATTCCGTTGAGAATTATGTATCTGTCTCACATGCATAATGGTATCTGCTGTACGTTCTTTTGTTCTGTACCAGGTGTCCGAAGCTTTCCCAGTTTGAGTCCTTTTTCATGATTATAGGCTGTCGTTGGGAACATGCGGACATGCGTGAGCGAACAAAGGAACATACATAAATTTGAGTATCAATGTTTACGTCATCGCAGGATCAGCATTGTCAATTACAAGTGTGAGTGTATTAGTAAAACTATCAGCGTTTCTTGTAGGGCATCAGCCGATCATTGCTGGTTTTTTAACGACCGTGATCACGATACGATGACGATCGAACAGAGTTGCCAAAAGTAAAATATTGCATACAAGTAACTGATAATAAAATTTTACTATGGGTACTCTGATAAAATGCAACCGCGCACTGGTTTTATGTATACATACTATAGTATAGAGAAATATTAGTTTCTTTATTCACGCAAATGCTAAATAACATAAGAATATTCAGAGTATAAAAGTTGTATTGCCCCTCTTCATTTACTTTCATTTTAAATTAAATTCACTCCGATAATTCTTTCTGACACAATTCCTCCTTGGTACTTTGGCATATGATCCTCTGTGGGTGCTCCATAGAGTACTACAGTGAAAGTACTTTGGAAAATACTCTCACGTATGTACTCTATGGAATACTCACAAACAAAGCGAGAGTGAGATCACTTACTCCTCTCCTAGGACATCGCAATTTTAATTGGAGGACATTTTTTGTATGAATACAGATTAGTTTTGGAACACTCCTATACTCCTAAAGGAGAACTCCTTACACTATTTATGGAGTACTCGCGTTTTTTGAAGGGTGTATGTGTCTATGTATTATCGCTTACGGTATTTTATAATATGTTTGGTGTATGTGAATAGCTCTTAGCCTGTCTATTGCCGCATTTACTCATGTAATGGGATCAAAATTACTATATTTAAAGCTGACTAAATCAAATATTTTTTAACTCTCAAAAATGTGTTGCTTTACCATACATAGTCAGGACAATTGCTTACTGTTAATTAATTATTTACACTGTATTATACGGTTTAATTTAACAAATGCACGTTTTCATAGTCAAAATAAAATACAATTATGCTTGGTTTTTCAGTGCGAGTTTAAACTCCAATTAAAGTAGACTAGAGTTTAACATTGCCACATTGTTCGATAACATAAAATTTTGCTGCTCATCTCAGTTTAAGCAGCTGAAGTGGCAGGGTTAAACTCTAATCAACTTTAACTGGAGTTTAAACTCGCACTGGAAAACCCGGCCTTGGTTTTCATTATAGCTACCGACGAAAACCTGTTCTGTGCTGCTTCTTAATTTGAGCAACCTTGAAATCTACCAAAGGGAAAAATGTAACCAGATTTGGTCGGAAAAGCCCAAACGGCAACGCTGACCGCTATAAAAATGCCGTTATATGGCTATCAATAATTGCACAGTACTATTGAAGTTTACCTAAACCATTTTCCATGTCTTCCAACTAAAAACAAGAAAACGTTCTTGAAATAAGTAGAGAAAGCAATGAAATCTGCAAACATAGGCTAGTGAAAATACTTCATAACTTCAACTGTATTAAAAAAACTTAGTCATAATATTGCACAATAAAACTATGTCAACAAATCTACTAAATATGTCGCGTCAACTTTTTATCTCACTTTCACTTATGCCAATGCGAAATCCAATTATAAACGTTACATCCTAAGGAAATTAGAATGAAAGAGCTAGACATACTCAAGTAGGACGCACAACTTGCCATTCACAAGTAAGAACGGTCAACAACATATACCAAATTTTGCGCACACGAAAACGCTACAGTCAGCTAGAGTACAATTATTGAACGAGTGGTATCTGACAAGTAAAAGTGCAAAACAGTACACACCTCTATTAACATTATAGTGCGAATGAGTACTCAGTAATATAAGGTGTATATTTGGTATAAGAAACGGCGCGACTTCAACGCTACGGCCGCCATTTATTGAATTCTCTATGTGAAGTTCAGCAGCGAGCAGACGTGAAAAACTGGTACACATTTTCCGAACAGGAAAATTGTGGTAAAACATTTTGAAAAATTAATAAAAAGTTGTGCAAAATAAAGTGTTTTGTGCGCGCTTCACAAAATGTATAAAATAATGTAATAATACATTATTGAAGTACGTCAATTTAAGGTTGAAAAATCTTTCGATGTGGAACTCGCTAATAGTGTCAATCGCACTTTAAACGCCATTATAGATATTAGATGGCGAACTAATTAAGGCAAATTAAACGTGGATGGTGTGTAAACTATTTAAACATGCAGAAGCGTTTTTTATTTAGTTCAAAAAATAGTAATTTTTGAATGGGGGGAAACATAATTTTCTTATATAGCATATATGAAAAGAATTATATATGTAGATGAAATAAACGAAATGTAATGGGGAAAATTAAGTGAACGAATATATCCGAACGAACTGCCGAACAGCGAGTAAAATTGTTTTTTTTTTTAAATCACAGCGAAGTACAGAAATAGAGAAGGCATTAAAAATATAGACTAGGTATTTATGTGTAAGAAATGGCAAAATTTTTGTAGTGTGCATTTTGCTGATTTTCATGTTTTAATTAAATAAAATAAAAAATTTATATTTTCAGTTGTCACTGTTTTCGCAAATTATTAATTTCAACGAAAATTATATAGCATCTGTAGCATTGTGAAAGCTGTCAATCAACTCTTTCACTGCATATTTTATCCAGCCTTTTTTCTATGTACCGTCTTGTGAAATACTATAATTAAATATAAAATTTTTAACGATTTGCTAATTTTCAATATTAAATATCCAATTGGTATTTCCACCTTGGAGCAACGTATGTACATCTCCATTTACATATAGATTTTTTGTGAGCGTAAGAGACGGCTGGATTGTAACAATATAGTACAGTAAAAAATATGTAGTTTGATTTGTTGGTGACACGGATGTGCAGGGCCCACGTAGAATGCTGTGAAAATTTGTATACTTGTTGGTTTGTGCATTTGTTCAGGGAATTGTAAGGGGTGCGTGTTTAATGGATCAGGGAAAATGGTAAATATTTAACGTCAGAAAGAGAAAACGTTAATAAAGTAGGAGCTGGCGCTTTCGTGCCCCGGTACTGCGCGCGTAGACAGCTTTTTTTCAGTAACGTTGGAATAAAAAAATCAAAGCACTACCTATTATAGTCGTGCCAACTAAACATTTCTCTACTGTTAAACGTTTGTATTCGGGAACTTATTGAAATTTTGAGCTATTTTAATTGTATAGGTTCGTTCATATTTAACTATTTTATAGACATACATGTGTCAAATGATAAACCCTAAAATAAATTTTTTGGAACATTGGGTATGTGTGTCGTAAATAGAAAAACAAAAAACATTTTTGCAAGTGAAGTGGTAGAAATTTGAATGAACTTAATTATAAATGTACGAAGGTTGTATATGTATGTGCAAATAAAATTTGAATGAACAAGTGCAGCTGAACAATGGCAATAAAGGTAAGTCAAGCAATGCGTTATTTGTGGTTCATATTAAGTATGTGTTTATACATATAGCATTCTCGTGTAAATTTTGAGTGTTTTACAATACCTCAAATTTAACTTTAAACCCTTTTTTCATTGCATTCGCAAATTAGTATGCGAATGAAATCGTCAAATAAGCCGTGATATACGCAACTGAATTTGAAAAAGCGTTTTTGCTATACATTCTTTTTTAAAGTGCATTCGCAATAGCAATTGAAAAAGTGCGCGCTAGAATTTGCAAATAATGTATGTTTTTTTATGCAAAGCTTAAAACTGGCAGCCATTTTTCACTTTGTATTCGTTATTTTTTTATCGCTCGTTTTCTCTGTACACCTTTCTGTCTCTTTCTTATGAGAAATAAGAAATGGCGTGGAATTTCCTGCTGTCAATAATTTAACCAAAGCGTTTAAATTTATTTATCCTCATTGATTTAACCAAAGGGGATACATTTTCGGATAGATTGAAATTTAATTAATCAAATACATTCCTTAAGATAAACATAAATAAACCTCTTAAGATGTGTTTAAATGAATCTCCAAAAGAAAAGCAGCGACTACCTCAGAAAACATCGAGCAAATGCCTACAAAGTAGCGAGTGACGGCTTTTATTATATCTATCCTCTTTGCTTTGGTTTCGTCGGTTATGCGCACATCTCTTCGTAGCTTACGTTATATTAAGTATGTGCAAAGAGGATAGATTTCAATAAGAGATATGTGTACTCTTCTCAAGCTAAATTTTTATAAAGTGAAGTGAGCTGTGAGTGCTTATGTCAAAAAAAAAACAAAAAAGTAGAAGAAAAATTTATCAGGGCACTGCGTACACGAAGCAATCAAGCTGCCATATTAAGGCAAGAATATCCGAGAAAATTACACATTTAATACATTATAAAGTGAAAATAAATAGGAGAAAGTCTGCAAAAGCATATTGTGGCAATAGTTGCGAAAATTCGTAAGTAAACTCCAATTCAATTGGTTCTAGAGTCTCTAAGGGATCTCTTTCGCTGTCATGTACCAATGTAAGCTGAAAAAATATGCTAAAAAGTGTTGGTAGTGGAACAATCCTGTTGTACGTGTATAAAAAAAAAGAAAAATTTTAATTTATTAAATTCCGCGTATATATTAAATACAGGCATTACCGTTCCTGCGTTATATATGTACGAAAACGAGTGAAAAAGAAAAGCAAGAATGAAGCATAGTTAATATAAAGAAAGTCAAGCTATGTTTGATTTGTGTTACCAGCATAATTTCTCATTGTTTTTTTTTTATATCTTGCTCGAATAGAACTTGAATATTAAGAATTAGTACAATATAACAATGGAAAAGTTCAGGGTAATAGTCTAGTTGAGGGGTCGACTGCTAATACGCTACCAAAAATATCGAGAGAGGTGTCAAAAGACGCGTATTAATCTCGAGAACAATAATCCGATGGCGGAAAAGAAAAATTTTTTCTCTGTCCGGAGATATTTGCAGTTGAAGTTGGCGAATTCCATGTGGTTGTTGTTGTGTTTTACCCCCAAATAAAATTGTGCATCACCGTGGCGGTAGCCACGGTTATACCACACACCCGGACTTGGCAAGGCGTAGCCCAGGGTTTATTTTATAAGCGCGGCCAAAGGCCGCCAACGCAGAAAGGTGTTCTGCGCAAAAATACTATGGATCCGACCCCCGGTTTCGGAGGTACCCGCGGGTCTTTTTTCGGTTTTTCGTAAATATCTTTTGAACGCGTTAAAATTTTTATTTTCCGCCTTCGGATTATTAATACTGATGTCAAGACGCGTCGTTTGACACCTCTCGATTTTTTGGTAGCGTATTAGCAGTCGACCCCTCAACTAGACTATTACCAAGTTCAGTTGTAAATTAGCCATACGCGACCTACGAATGTGGTTTAAAATAAATTTTTTTTGCTCGTAACAATTTTTTCCGCTAACTTTTCTATCTTTCTAGAACACGAAAAAACTTATTTATTTATATGTAAATAGTGCATGTATTGGTTTATAAAACGATCTGGTTTTTTTTTAATACTTAAAATTTCTTACATCATGAACAAATGACATTTTTTCAAACCAAAGTCTTCAAATTAAATTGTTTCTATTCGACAATTTCTACGACGTAGAATTTCTATTTTTTTTATGATTCTCACCTACTCGTTTTCGTATATTCGTTGGTTCGGTGTTACTCGTTGATATGCGCCATATTGAAATTTTGGACTGTCGCAACATTGTATGAGTGGAAACGTATAAGCAGTATGTTTTTTAACTTTTTATTTCGCTGTTTTGGCCATTTTTGCTTTGAAAACTGTTCGTATGCTCGTTGTGTATTTGTTTTGCTTCGGTTTGTTACGTATACGTATTTTCTATAACTTGAAGTTGGCTGTGATTTCGCCTGTCGACACTAGTTGTCTCGTGAAATTGCTCCTGCACTGTTAGTTGCCTTGTCGCACGTTAGTCCCCCTCTGTTTCGATTTTAGAGATTCCTTTTTCCGTTTTGTCTTGCGAAAATGAAAGCAAAAGTAGGAAAATGGGTTTCTCGTAATGTAGTAAAGAATGTCGATTCGTGAAAACTGGGAAGCACGTCTAGAAATGAGAGCAGTGTTAACGAAAGACGCCTTTGACTTCTGTATCAATAATTTGAAAACGGTAACTACAATTTTGGGTAATAGTCTAGTTGAGGGGTCGACTGCTAATACGCTACCAAAAATATTGAGAGAGGAGTTAAACGCGTCTTGACATCAGTATTAATAATCCGAAGGCGGAAAATAAAAATTTTAACTCCTTCAAAAGATATTAAGGAAAAACCGGAAAAAAACCCGTGGGTACCTCCGAAATCGGGGGTGGGATCCATATTATTTTTGCGCAGAACACCTTTCTGAGTTGGCGGCCTTCGGCCGCGCTTATAAAATATAACCCTGGGCTACGCCATGCCAAGTCCGGGTGTGTGGTATAACCGTGGCTACCGCCACGGTGATCCACATTTTTTTTGTGGGTACAACAACAACAACCACATGAAAATCGCCAACTTCAACTGCAAATATCTCCGGACATAGATAAAATTTGTCTTTTCCGCCACCGGATTATTGTTCTCGAAATTAATACGCGTCTTTTGAAACCTCTCTCGATATTTTTGGGAGCGTATTAGCAGTCGACCCCTCAACTAGACTATTACCCAATTTTGCTTCTGAAAAGGGTAAAATTTTACAACAACAACAACTGCTAATACACGTTTCAAAATATCGGGGAAGGTGTCAAAAGACGCGTTCTGGACCCAGGACGACGAATCCGAAAGCGGACCAAGATATGTCAAGTTATTTCAAAAAAACCGAACTATATCCCCGGAGTGCTCCGACACACCTATCCAGATATTGTTTTTATATAAGCGATTACACTTACTTTTTTAAAGTATATGTCCACTACAAGGATTTTGACCGCAGCTGTATTTATTTTAGTTTTAAGTATATAGCTTCTGCAACCCAATTGTCAACCTCACCTACCCGTGGCGAATTCCGTTTCATTAACAGCCAAGGCTCTGGCGACCCCGAACTCCTGATGGATCTAGGAGGTGGGAGGGAGGTATGGCTTAGAAGGTTTCATGTGGTCATACCAAATCGTTCCCGAGATGGTCGGGTTAGTACCTTTATGGTGCTCGTTACTGGAACGTACCGGATCTGCATCCGGCAAGGGACCATTAACATCGGTAACACTCCCGCAGCCTTCGGGGAGCGTCCTTATCGCTACAACAACCACAACACTATTTCATTTAAAGTTTTTATATTTACTGTGAGCCGTACATTCTTCCAAAGAACTTGAGATTTGTTACAAATATGGAAAAAGTATATCAAATTCATCGCAGCTTAATTTGATGTTTGTAAGGGAAGGGCTTACTGCATAAAAAATAGTTGCAACTACAATTGATTTTAAAAATTTTTTAATTATCTTGTGTTCAACTTTGAGCAGAGCTTACAGTTTCTATGTCTTCGTCATAATATCCAAATACAAAACATTGTTAAATTATAATGGAGTAGCCTTACTTGAACGCATGTAAACGTTTTTGGATAGTGCAAAAATTTGTTTATTAGCTCAGAGGGGTCTGATTTGGCGGAAACTCCCCTATGAATATCATTAGGCTGTTCCTACACTATAAATTTTCAGTGTATAAACAAAATTTTAATTAAATATAAAAAAAATATTCCGGACGAATAACCACATCCCTATTACTACATATATATTTTTTACACAAAGGCAACACAATTAGAAAGCTCAACAAGCAACCAAAATACAAACTAAATTACCCGGAAATACTAATATTATGAAATACTTGGACAAAGTTTCGAACTGTGCAAATGGCTATCCAGAGAATTCCTTAAATCTTTCGCATGGTTTGAAGTTAAAAAATAAGTTAATATGATATATATTGGTATATGTACATTAAAGCGGGTCAAATTTTTTGCCCATCAGGAGTATAGCAAAAACGTAATTTACAGATGATTCTAAGAAAAATTGCTGAAGACACCATAGCTCTAAGTCCGATTTCGAGGTCCCCACTTTTGTAAAATATATATTTCGCAGTTGAATGTAGGGTTTGGCCAAAAAATCGTCATAGCTTCTGACAGAATTATAGGAAAAATATCATATTGGGCTTACTTTAAAGGTATTTTACGTACATTTCAGAATCGGTATTAATATCTATAGCGTTTTTGAAGAGATATCAGATTATGAGAAATTAACAAATTTCTTATGGAAATTTTTTCTCTTTACAGCTAAAATAAGTTCAGAACATTTCCAACTACGGACTCAATCAGCCTATATGATGTCCTCATGGACCGGCCAGTTCAACCTAACATAACCTTCATTCAGACAGTTTTTCTTTTTTCGAATTCGTTTTAGTAGAAAAAAATGTTTGCTTATTACTTGAAAATATAGGTTTTTTTTTTGAAAATTTTAAGCTCTGTGAAGTTGGCACCTACTTGGTCGAATAATTAAAAAAACCATATCTCGTTCGTTTGTCCACCGTTTGTCCACGTTTGTCCAGGAAAAATTTTCGTTTGTCCACCTTTTGTTAAAAAGTTATTTCAAAAAAAAAAAAATCGTGTGTGAAGTTGGCACCTCCATTTGCGAGTATTTAAAAAAACTAAATGCCATTCGTTTGTCCATCGTTTGTCCACGTTTGTCCAGGAAAAATTTTCGTTTGTCCACCTTTTGTTAAAAAGTTATTTCAAAAAAAAAAAATCCCGTGTGAAGTTGGCACCTCGATTTACGAGTAATTAAAAAAACCAAATGCCATTCGTTTGTCCATCGTTTGTCCACGTTTGTCCAGGAAAAATTTTCGTTTGTCCACCTTTTGTTAAAAAGTTATAACAAAAACATTTTTCTTCGAAAAAATCCAAAAAAATCTTTGTTTCGCTTTATTGTGCTAAATCGTATGTCCGTCGTTTGCCCATCGTTTGTCCATGTTTGTCCAGGAGAAATTTTCGTTTGTGCACCTTTTGTTAAAAAGTTAATTCAAAAAAACAAGAATCGTGTGTGAAGTTGGCACCTCCATTTACGAGTAATTAAAAAAACGAAATGGCATTCGTTTGTCCATCGTTTGTCCACGTTTGTCCAGGAAAAATTTTCGTTTGTCCACCTTTTGTTAAAAAGTTATAACAAAAATATGCCTATAACAAAAATATTCTTTGCAGCGTAGGTAAATGCAAAACTCTAATTCCACGAATCTTCAAATGACTTGCGCGCAGGATTTCTGATCTATTGAGAGCTCACCAGATACAATCCGTCACGACGTACGCCATTTTCCACTGACAGCACGTGCGTGGTGGAAATTGAGACACAAAACGACTCTTAAAGTATAAGGCCGGGAAAAAACAGTTTGGTCTGAGCATATAACCATTAACATCTTTCACCTCAAAATCGCAAGCTTCGCCGCCGGTATACCCTGTGGATCCTACGCCGCCGCCAAAAAAGTGATCAGCGTAAACCTCTAACTCATACTCATTAAAAGTATGGCATCAAAAATAAAAAAATTATTTTTATTTTAAAATGAAGTCATAAATATGATTCCTTTATATTTTAATTTTTTCAGAGTAAAAAATAGCTTAGAATATTCAAAGCGAAATATGACAGCGATATTTAAAAATTTTCAAATACATGACATCTGCAATTGTTACACATAAGGTGAGCTATTTAAGGGTTTCTATACAAAGGCCATTAATTTTTTAAAATTTTTCAGAATTCAAAGTTTTTTACATTCATGTTTTGCATTTACAGACAAATTATTATCATTATTTATAACTAATTTGTTGTTAATTATTGTCCATGTGATGTATGTAACTCAAAATTTATTTTATTTTTTGAGAAAACGCAAACAAATTTAATTTTTTTCGTACTTTCGTTATGAAAATAATATACAAATACACATCCACTCTCCAGAGTTTTAATTGATTTATTAACAATTTTCACTAATAAATACTTCAGCTAAATTTATGGCGATTTTTTTCTATAACAATATGTGTCAATACGTGGTAAAACCAATGTAAATGAAGTTTGGAAATATAAAACATTATTCCATATAACATACATTTTGAGGTCCACATCAAAACGAAACATTTCCTAAATGCAACCAAGCCTTCGTGATTGATGGTAAAGATCCCTATAAATTTGAAGAAAAGTGCTAACATCAAAAAAAAAAAAAAAAAGAAACAAGATATACAATGTAAAGCTAGGCCAGTATCGTGTTGTATGATCCATGACTCAAATAAATTTTTTAAATCGCAATAGCACTGAATTGGTTAATCGGATTAGGAAAATATGTGAAATGGTGGCTACCTATATTCATAAGATCTATAACTTATTATAATTTTTACGATTTTTTTGGCAGATTTATATTTATCGTTTGAGTGAAATTGCTTTTCGATACGTGATCGTGCAAACGTTATTGGCTCATGCTAACACCGTAAATTTTATGTACAATTTAAAACTTTCCGTGTAGTTTAAAAAAATTGTATTTTCGTTGAACTGTAAAATTTTGTTTAATGGAGGTAGCACCACAATACAACTTTCACTAGAGATCAATGGAAATATTCTTTGCCAAAATGACTTATGGCTGAAATGTTACGTTGTGATGTGGAAAATGGCGTACGTCGTGACGGATTGTATCTGGTGAGCTCTCAATTGATCAGAAATCCTGCGCGCAAGTCATTTGAAGATTCGTAGAATTAGAGTTTTGCATTTACCTACGCTGTAAAGAATATTTTTGTTATAGGCATATTTTTGTTATAACTTTTTAACAAAAGGTGGACAAACGAAAATTTTTCCTGGACAAACGTGGACAAACCATGGACAAACGTATGGCATTTGGTTTTTTAAATTTCTCGTAAATGAAGGTGCCAATTTCACACACGATTCTTGTTTTTTTGAAATAACTTTTTAACAAAAGGTGGACAAACGAAAATTTTTCCTGGACAAACGTAGACAACGATGGACAAACGAATGGCATTTGTTTTTTTTAATTACTCGTAGATGGAGGTGCCAACTTCACACACGATTCTTGTTTTTTTGAAATAACTTTTTAACAAAAGGTAGACAAACGAAAATTTCTCCTGGACAAACATGGACAAACGATGGGCAAACGACGGACATACGATTTAGAACAATAAAGCGAAACAAAAATTTTTTGGGTTTTTTCGAAAAAAAAAAATGTTTTTGTTATAACTTTTTAACAAAAGGTGGACAAACGAAAATTTTTCCTGGGCAAACGTGGACAAACGATGGACAAACGAATGGCATTTGGTTTTTTTAATTACTCGTAAATGGAGGTGCCAACTTCACACACGATTCTTGTTTTTTTGAAATAACTTTTTAACAAAAGGTGGACAAACGAAAATTTTTCCTGGGCAAACGTGGACAAACGATGGATAAACGAATGGCATATGGTTTTTTTAATTACTCGTAAATGGAGGTGCCAACTTCACACACGACTTTTGTTTTTTTGAAATAACTTTTTAACAAAAGGTGGACAAACGAAAATGTTTCCTGGACAATCGTGGACAAACGATGGACAAACGAATGGCATTTGGTTTTTTTAATTACTTGTAAATGGAGGTGCCAACTTCACACACGATTTTTGTTTTTTTGAAATAACTTTTTAACAAAAGGTGGACAAACGAAAATTTCTCCTGGACAAAAATGGACAAACGATGGGCAAACGACGGACATACGATTTAGAACAATAAAGCGAAACAAAAATTTTTTGGATTTTTACGAAAAAATATGTTTTTGTTATAACTTTTTAACAAAAGGTGGACAAACGAAAATTTTTCCTGGACAAACGTGCACAAACGATGGACAAAGGAATGGCATTTGGTTTTTTTAATTACTCGTAAATGGAGGTGCCAACTTCACACACGATTTTTGTTTTTTTGAAATAACTTTTTAACAAAAGGTGGACAAACGAAAATTTTTCCTGGACAATCGTGGACAAACGATGGACAAACGATGGCATTTGGTTTTTTTAATTACTTGTAAATGGAGGTGCCAACTTCACACACGATTTTTGTTTTTTTGAAATAACTTTTTAACAAAAGGTGGACAAACGAAAATGTTTCCTGGACAAACATGGACAAACGATGGGCAAACGACGGACATACGATTTAGCATAATAAAGCGAAACGAAAAATTTTTTGGGTTTTTTTCGAAAAAAAATGTTTTTGTTATAACTTTTTAACAAAAGGTGGACAAACGAAAATTTTTCCTGGGCAAACGTGGACAAACGATGGACAAACGAATGGCATTTGATTTTTTTAATTACTCGTAAATGGAGGTGCCAACTTCACACGGGATTTTTTTTTTTGAAATAACTTTTTAACAAAAGGTGGACAAACGAAAATTTTTCCTGGACAAACGTGGACAAACGATGGACAAACGAATGGCATTTAGTTTTTTTAAATACTCGCAAATGGAGGTGCCAACTTCACACGCGATTTTTTTTTTTTGAAATAACTTTTTAACAAAAGGTGGACAAACGAAAATTTTTCCTGGACAAACATGGACAAACGGTGGACAAACGAATGAGATATGGTTTTTTTAATTATTCGACCAAGTAGGTGCCAACTTCACAGAGCTAAAATTTTACAATAATTACAAATTAGTTTTTACTAGTGCAAGCTTAAACGCATTTATCTAACTACATAACCCCTAAATTCACGTCATCAAATGTATTAGACAAATTTTAGTCAACAACAAAAAAACAATAAACAATAAAAAGGGAATAGTAAAAAAATTACACAGCAACTATGGATCTAAGAAACGATTTAGCAATACACTTACAGCCAAGCATTCAAAAAGGCCTTCAAAGTGAATGCCCAGTCTCTTAGGTTGCCTCAGTAAGCTGCAATAGCCAGTGATGCAGTTGCATGGTGCATTTGTTTACTTTGTAAATATGTAGCCATACACAGACAATGCAATAAGACAGCATCGTCGTTATTACCATCGTTTGCGCTGTCGTTATTGTTGTCGGTTTTGTCTTCTCGTTTCAATACCTCGATATAATGTTGTTCACCTCAATTGCCAATACCCTCCCACCAATAACTAGAACCCTCGCTCCAAAGAGTTGCAAATATTTGATAACGATAAAATTAAAACAGGAAACTAGTAAAAGAAATCTATATATATTTACACACATTTGTGCATACTATAGATATACTAGAAAATATTAGGCAGTATTAAAGAAATAATTCATAAATTTTATAATTAATTTTTTTTTTTGTTTAAATGTAAGAATAAACTTAAATTATATAATTGCGTAACTAAAGTGTAAATTATTTTCATAAAGGTTTTAAAAAAAATTCAAAAATTCGAGAAAAGTTTAAAACTGCATAAATATTTCATTTTATTTGTTAGAAATTTTTTTTTAGAATTTTCAGATTTTATTATTATTTACGCTTATTAATTTTCATAAATTTTTGAAAAAGCTTCATAAAATTAATGCGTCTTATATTTTGTAGTTCCATGCCTGTGAGTCTTTAAGGGTAATCATAGTCCTTTTAAATTACACATTTTTTAATTTCGCCACTATATCAAAAGTAGGTTTAATCACACAGAATCGGTAAACATCTTTGCTGGATAGTCTTTGTAAGTCCACCGAAGGGCTCTGGGCCATGTTGCTAAATTACTCTGCTTGGCTAGGTAGTCTGCCTGTTCATTACCTTCATGTCCCTGATGGCCGGGAACTCATGCAAACAAAAATTTGATTGTTTTTTCTTTTTTTTGTTTAAGTCTGCCTGACTGACATAATGAAGATATTCCTCGAGGATAAACCTCTTCGTAGATATTCTGCAGCGCAAACAGATTTCTGCCTGAGGAATCTTTTGGTAGCATCTCATTGGTATCGATTTCTTGAAGTTCCGCCCCTAGATGCCAGCTCCCGTCTTACCGTCATCAAATTTTGTTTCTTCCGAGAACCATTCCTCTGATTCAGGGTCAATATATGTTTCCCTAAGTGTTCTGTTCACAATGGAAACCTCAAATTTCTTGAGCTTTCTAAACGTAGGGGTAATTGCATCACGTAGTTGCAAGTTTCCTGTGAACTTTCTTTTTACCTGTCATGTTGCCGTCAGAAATATTTTTAAGTTTAAGTGCAGCAAGTGTTGCCTTTTTCTTTATTAGAATAGGCACTAAGTGCATCAGCAGAGGACGATCTCATCGCGCCCTTTATGCCAGTACAAACTAGTCGATGGAGGTTTTTCTTCTTTCTTTGTGTTCTTCGGTCACCAAACTAAGGAACACAGGTGACTATTGGGTTCACAAAACAGTATTAAATGTAGAGAACACCATTTTGGGAAATACCCTTCATTTTTTACCAACGAGTCGAGTTTAGGCAAAGAAAACTCTTATTGCTTTATTTAAGGTTGAATAAAAACTCGAATTCCATAAACGAATAACGAACACAGCATAGAATTTTGAGTCTTACTTTTATATTTCTTTTCTATTTTACATTTGGATTTTGTTTCGAAGTGAATACTCCTTTTATTGTCGGCTACCACCAAATTCAAGCCACTTCTATACATACATATGTATATACTACATTTCATATATTTATTATTATATAAGCAATTATTATGGCTTTACATGTAGTTGACGATGTTAGCGCATGCTCTTACAATGCTATCAAACAAATTCGAAATCGACCATATTTACTACTCAGACAATTAGAGCACATTTAATAGTTTTGAAATACATCTAGATAGAAAGTTATTTGGCTATTTGCTGTGATGAGGGCATTTCGGAATCTGCTCTTCAACTCAATCAAAGAAATATGAATTCTTCAAATACATACATATGTATTTTGATCTCAGCACCTATAGGATTTATTTAGGTATTATATTTTTCTATGGCTACTGCATTAAAAAAAATTTGTGTCGAACATTTCCTAAATGAGAAATGTTGTTAAAAACGTCCTCTTTTGTTGTAGCGATAAAGACACTCCTCGAAGGTGAGTGTTATCGCTGTTGATGGTCCTTTGCCGGATGCGGATCCGGTAACAAGCACCATTAAGGCACCAGGCCGACGATCTTGGGAACGATTTAGTATGACCACATCTAACCTTCAAGGCCATAACCGCCCTCCCACCCCTAGATCCATGAGGAACCTGGGGTCGCCAGAGACTCGGCTGTTGAAGTAACAGGATTTGTCACGGGTAGGTGAGGTTGATAATTGGGTTTGAGAATCTATATTTTGCGCTGGCAACACCTTGAAAGGGTTGCGCTAAACAGTCGTCTCTTACGAAAGGCATAATTGCCGCGGGTATATTCTAAGCCCCCTAACCGGCTGGGGAGCCAGAGTCTAATATGTTTAAGCTGTGCGGGTTGTCACAGACTAACTGAATAACGCACAATCTCAAAATTTGGTTGAGGATTTCCCTCTCTGAATTTGTTTAAAAAATTGCTTCTCAATGTTCTATTTTGCACTTAGTTCATAACCAGTTCGACAACGTACACTTCTTTTCGGCCTCCAGCAGTATCAATTCATACTATATAAAACAAATAAAGACTCTTCGAAATAAGTGTCTTATTATTTAAAGGACCACAATGAGCCAAGAAAATTCCACCTCTAAGACTATAGGAGCGTTCCATTGAGCTATGGAGCTCTGGCTCACGATCAAATCTCATTGGAACGATCTGGATCAACAAAATTGAGAGTTGGTAACACTAATATAAAACATCTGTTTTGTTGCAAATAAGAAGAAACTGATAGAATTATTAACATTTAAATAGTTTCGCATGTAAACAAACTATTTTCCTTACATTTTCTTCACGTTGTTTACTCTTTTCATCTTTTTGCTTTTAAATATGGCGAAATCTTTTAAGTATATTTATTTCAGTCCTACCTACCATGGCTCAACTATATGGTTGCTCATCTCATCAGCTGATTTTATTTTTATACTCAGTTGAGCAGAGCTCACAGTTTATTAACTTTGATTGGATAACGGTTGGTTGTACAGGTATAAAGGAATCGAGATAGATATAGACTTCCATATATCAAAATCATCAGTATCGAAAAAAAATTCAATTTAGCCATGTCCGTCCGTCCGTCCGTCCGTCCGTCCGTCCGTCCGTCCGTCTGTCCGTTAACACGATAACTTGAGAATATTTCGAGGTATCTTGATGAAATTTGGTATGTAGGTTCCTGGGCACTCATCTCAGAACGATATCGGACAATTACCACGCCCACTTTTTCGATATCGAAAATTTCGATAAATCGATAAAGTGCGATAATTCATTACCAAATACGGATTAAGCGATGAAACTTGGTAAGTGGGTTGAACTTATGACGCAGAATAGAAAAATAGTAAAATTTTGGACATTGGGCGTGGCACCGCCCACTTTTAAAAGAAGGTAATTTAGAAGTTTTGCAAGGTGTAATTTGCCAGTCGTTGAAGATATCATGATGAAATTTGGCCGGAACGTTACTGTTGTTGTTGTTGTTGTTGTAGCGATAAGGTTGCTCCCCGAAGGCTTTGGGGAGTGTTATCGATGTGATGGTCCTTTGCCGGATACAAATCCGGTACGCTCCGGTACCATAGCACCATTAAGGTGCTAGCCCGACCATCTCGGGAACGATTTATGTGGCCACATTAAACCTTCAGGCCATTCCCTCCCTCCCTACCCCCAAGTTCCATGAGGAGCTTGGGGTCGCCAGAGCCTCGTCTGTTAGTGAAACAGGATTCGCCGCGGAAAGGTGAGGTGGACAATTGGGTTTGGAGAAGCTATATATTGCGCTGGCGACCTGAAAGGTTGCGCTACACAGCCCCTTGAATCTGGTATTTTAGTCGCCTCTTACGACAGGCATACCTACCGCGGGTATATTCTGATCCCCTAACCCGCTGGGGTCAGGAACGTTACTCCTATTACTATATGTCTGCTTAATAAAAATTAGCAAAATCGGAGAACGACCACGCCCACTTTTAAAACATTTTTTTTTTTAAATTCAAATTTTAAAAGAAAAGTTAATATCTTTACAGTATATAAGTAAATTATGTCAACATTCAGCTCCAGTAATGATATGTTGCAACAAAATACAAAAATAAAAGAAAATTTCAAAATGGGCGTGGCTCCGCCCTTTTTCATTTAATTTGTCTAGGATAATTTTAATGCCATAAGTCGAACAAAAATTTACCAATCCTTGTGAAATTTGTAGAGGCTTAGATTCTAGGACGATAACTGTTTTCTGTGAAAAAGGGCGAAATCGGTTGAAGCCACGCCCAGTTTTTATACACAGTCGACCGTCTGTCCTTCCGCTCGGCCGTTAACACGATAACTTGAGCAAAAATCGATATATCTTTACTAAACTCAGTTCACGTACTTATCTGAACTCACTTTGTATTGGTGTAAAAAATGGCCGAAATCCGACTATGAACACGCCCACTTTTTCGGTATCGAAAATTACGAAAAATGAAAAAAATGCCATAATTATATACCAAATACGAAAAAAAGGGTGAAACATGGTAATTGTATTGGTCTATTGACGCAAAATATAACTTTGGAAAAGAACTTGGTAAAATGGGTGTGACACCTACCATATTAAGTAGAAGAAAATGAAAAAGTTTTGCAGGGCGAAATCAAAAGCCCTTGGAATCTTGGAAGGAATACTGTTCGTGGTATAACATATATAAATGAACTAGCGGTACCCGACAGATGATGTTCTGGATCACCCTGGTCCACATTTTGGTCGATATCTCGAAAACGCCTTCACATATACAACTAAGGGCCACTCCCTTTTAAAACCCTCATTAATACCTTTAATTTGATACCCATATCGTACAAACACATTCTAGAGTCACCCCTGGTCCACGTTTATGGCGATATCTCGAAAAGGCATCCACCTATAGAACTAAGGCCCACTCCCTTTTAAAATACTCATTAACACCTTTCATTTGATACCCATATCGTACAAACAAATTCTAGAGTCACCTCTGGTCCACCTTTATGGCGATATCTTGAAAGGGCGTCCAACTATAGAACTAAGGCCCACGCCCTTTTAAAATACTCATTAACACCTTTCATTTGATACCCATATCGTACAAACAAATTCTAGAGTCACCCCTGGTCCACCTTTATGGCGATATCTCGAAAAGGCATCCACCTATAGAACTAAGGCCCACTCCCTTTTAAAATACTCATTAACACCTTTCATTTGATACCCATATCGTACAAGCAAATTCTAGAGTCACCCCTGGTCCACCTTTATGGCGACATCTTGAAAAGGCGTCCACCTATAGAACTAAGGCCCACGCCCTTTTAAAATACTCATTAACACCTTTCATTTGGTACCCATATCGTACAAATAAATTCTAGAGTCTCCCCTGGTCCACCTTTATGGCGATATCTTGAAAAGGCGTCCACCTATAGAACTAAGGCCCACGCCCTTTTAAAATAATAATTAACACCTTTAATTTGATACCCATATCGTACAAACAAATTCTAGAGTCACCCCTGGTCCACCTTTATGGCGATATCTTGAAAAGGCGTCCACCTATAGAAATAAGGCCCACGCCCTTTTAAAATACTCATTAACACCTTTCATTTGATACCCATATCGTACAAACAAATTCTAGAGTCACCCCTGGTCCACCTTTATGGCGATATCTCGAAAAGGCGTCCACCTATAGAACTAAGGCCCATGCCCTTTTAAAATACTCATTAACACCTTTCATTTGATACCCATATCGTACAAACAAATTCTAGAGTTACCCCTGGTCCACCTTTATGGCGATAGCTTGAAAAGGCGTCCACCTATAGAACTAAGGCCCACGTCCTTTTAAAATACTCACTAACACCATTCATTTGATACCCATATCGTACAAACAAATTCTAGAGTCACCCCTGGTCCACCTTTATGGCGATATCTTGAAAAGGCGTCCACCTATAGAACTAAGGCCCACGCCCTTTTAAAATACTCATTAACACCTTTCATTTGATACCCATATCGTACAAAAAAATTCTAGAGTCAGCCCTGGCCCACCTTTATGGCTATATCTCGAAAAGGCATCCACCTATAGAGCTAAGGCCCACTCCCTTTTAAAATACTCATTAACACCTTTCATTTGATACCCATATCGTACAAACAAATTCTAGAGTCACCCCTGGTCCACCTTTATGGCGATATCTCGAAAAGGCGTCCACCTATAGAACTAAGGCCCATGCCCTTTTAAAATACTCATTAACACCTTTCATTTGATACCCATATAGTACAAACAAATTATATAGTCACCCCTGGTCCACCTTTATGGCGATATCTCGAAAAGGCGTCCACATATAGGACTAAGGCCCACGCCCTCTTAAAATACTCATGAACACCTTTCATTTGATACTCATATCGTACAAACAAATTCTAGAGCCACCCCTGGTCCACCTTTATGGCGATATCTCGAAAAGGCGTCCACATATAGGACTAAGGCCCACGCCCTCTTAAAATACTCATGAACACCTTTCATTTGATACTCATATCGTACAAACAAATTCTAGAGCCACCCCTGGTCCACCTTTATGGCGATATCTCGAAAAGGCGTCCACCTATAGAACTTAGGCCCACTCCCTTTTAAAATTATCATTAACACATTTCATTTGATACCCATATTGTACAAACAAATTCTAGAGTCAGGCCTGGTCCACCTTTATGGCGATATCCCTAAATGGCGTCCATCTATAGAACTATGGCCCACTTCCTTTAAAATACTCTTTAATACCTTCCATTTGATACCCATGTCATACAAACACATGCCAGGGTTACCCTGGGTTCTTTTTACAACATGGTGATTTTCTCTTACTTTGTCTCCACAGCTCTCAACTGAGTATGTAATGTTCGTTTACACCCGAACTTAGCCTTCCTTACTTGTTTTCATTGCACTGGAGTAGTAGGGATTGTCAGAAGGAGGTGGCAAACTCAAAATGAAACCAACACATATACAACATTTTCTTACTACACACAAAAGCTGCTAAGTCTTATGTTTTCATTCCATTACATTCTTCTAACACCAGCACGCTGATTTTGACAATCTGAACAAAGGTATGTTGTTGCTGTAGAGATGAGCCAACCCATATAGTTGAGCCATGAGTGCTACCAACTCAAAAGTGGTTAGCTGTCAAAAAATCTAGTACAGAAAACGAAACGAACAGAACCGCTACACAGATCAGAAACTGAACCAGATAAATATCAGGATAACAACGTTGTTGCATTTGCATGTTAAATCCGTATCTGGTTCACACGTAATTGGAACGTAACTTACATTACAAAAAAGATACTCATACGCCAAGTATCACAAACAATACTCTTTTCCATTACTTATCTACTCACTCAAAAGATTTTTCATTTAAGCTTACATATGTATTATGTGTTGATATATTCATTTGCTTGTTAATTCTTCATATTTTAGCTTATTTATAGTGTCCTTTTAAAGTTACACTAAAATAGTGTTTGTAATAATTATTTTGCCACTAGTGTCGGATACCTTCAAATTAAGTTAAATTCCACATGTCTCATGTGTATATCAAATACATATATAGCTATCTACTATTCACATATATTTGCCCATCCCTTTTTTTCAACTGTACCAACAACATTTCTATAGGCCACCTTTTCTGTCTCCCAGATCGCGCCTCAATCTGTGTTGTTTGCTTGTCGTCGGCAATCGGTGCAACTCACTCTTGTCATTCTATAGATATTATATAATAAGCGGGCGCGCAAGCTATATAAATGTCTACATCCATATATACTTGCTTGATTTAGGTGCAATGATTGACGTGCTTATTTTAATTTGTTTTGTTGCTTGCAGCGAGGGTGCGATTTGTACATATGTACATATAACGAAGCGTAAAAAGTAGATTCTACTGTTTAAGTGTATAACAAAATCTAATTATTTAAATAAAGTGTTGGAACGCGGTTTTTTCTACCATTTCATTATATTTTCTTGTCTCGTTATTGAAAATTGTACATATTATCGTTTTAATTTCTCTCATCTCGTTGATTTCTCTATGTATCTGCATATTTGACATCCATCTAGTGTATATTTTTACACTATTTCTGCGCCTCGTCTGTTTTATGTATTTGTACTTGCTTTCGTGGACTCGAGCTGCTTCATTCTGAACTATAAATTTTGCAGTACCAGCGCTTTATACTCGTTCGCCATCCAACACATCTTAATGGAATCGATAAATTTGTGTGTATTTTGTTTTGCTTCACGATTTCTTTGCTTAGTTCTCGTTTTGCATTTATTTGTTGCCATACTCGTTTTTTTGCGTTTACTTTTCATTACCATTTCTGACTTCGCTTTTTACATTAATGCTGATTATTGTCTTTCGCTTTGTGAGCCAACTTTGAGTTCGCTATATTTTACTGTAGAGAATCGCCAATGGACGGGCAGCAATAGAAATTGTCAAACTGACGGTAGTACTTCACTACATTATCATCTTGAAGATTACAATACAGTCGTGCCGTACAGACGTGTTGTGTTATCGCTCTGCAAACTTTATTTTGTTTTACCTGGTTTTCTGTTTTTTCTGCCAATATTGGAGCAATGGACAGTTTTTGTGCTAAGTGTGATAAGAGTTTTGGCCGAAGTGAGACTCTAATTGTGCCATGCGGTGGCTTTTGTAAAAAATTCTTCCATCGTATATGCTGTGAAGGCAACATGTCTACATACGATGTAGAATTGCTAGCTAAGAACCGGCATCTCAGTTACTTGTGCACGGAATGCTTAAATGCCTATGGCAAGCTTTGTAAGGCATATGACACCGTCTTGGCGTCACATAAAGTTGGCCTAGAATCTGCCTTGCTTGCAATTGATGTAAAATTTAAACTTTTGACTTTTGACTGAACAAATTGCTGAAATAAAAAATGATATTAACATTCATGTTAAATCAAAAGCTAATTTTCACAATAACAATGAAGACGGTGTGGATGAGATGACTGATGGTATCAACAAAACGTCAATGTTGTCAGCTCTCTCAATGCTGCGAAAACATTGCGCAGTGATATTAATAGTTGCGCGCTTACACATGTGTCGTTGTCGCCGTCTCTTGTTCTCCCCGCTCAACAGTGTGTGCAATGCCATTTTCTCGACCGATCACCTGTTTTTGCAAGTGTTAATACTGCTGTTAATAACTGTGGGCCATCGTCTACATTGCTTTCTACTGCTAACTCAGATAATGAAAAGGGTAATATTTCTTATGCACAACAGCTCGCGGCTCCAGCTGTAATTGTTAATAAATCTAACAGCTGAATTCAGTAAGCCGTCTCTAGTCATATTAGAGACTATTTGGGGTGAAAATCACTTTTGAGACAATTTGCCATTCTGTAAGCTGTCTCGCGTCTCCAGCCTCACAAAAGCAATCACTAATTTGTGAGCTGGGCCGGGGCAGATCACAAACGTGAAAATTTCAGAAAAAGTATGAAAATTATTTGCGAAAAACGCTTTAAATATATTTTTTTTATTCCTCAAATTAAAATAAACATACAAAAAATTAAAAGAGAGAAAATACTTAAAAAAACATCGAACTCTATGTGGCGCCGCTGAGAATCGAACCTACACACTTTGGGATTTTCTATAAAAGTTGTGAACGGTGTTTTAGCAAGCTCAGCCACAATACCATATGTTGACAAAATGCAATGCTATATTATTTGTTCAATGTATGAGTAAATTGTCATTTTGGTAAATTTCGTTGATATGGTGAATTGTTTTTGTGACCTTCGTTTACTGAATACCGAAATCATATCAAGTCACAAAAATTGTCTCTAAAGGAAAATCTCAAATTTAGAGACTTGAGATGAGACTGAATTACAGAATTCAGCTGTAAATCTACTGTAGCAAATGCCAATGCTGCTGATACTGCTAATGTTGTTGATACTGTAAATTATTCGACTGCTAATAACATTTCTGTTAACCTTAATGCTAAAGACATTGCCAATAAAACTGCAAAAACTGCAAATGCCCACGCTGCTGCTGAACACATAGCCGCTGATAAAGTAAATACGAATGCTAAACCTACACCCTTGGCTGTAAACAAGATTTCTCACGATAATGCAACATTAAATGTGGCTGTTACACTCAAGTTCAAATAATATAAATAAATAAATAAATAAATGCTGCTTCCAGCTCCACCAAAACAGGTGGTGATTCTACCTCCGCCGCTGTGCGTTTGCCAAATGTTGACAATGCGCAACCGAGGCAGGTGACTGCCGTGCCGCCTCGCAGGACAATTTTTGTATCTCGTCTTCATTCTTCGCTAATGGAAAATGATATTATTAAGTATATAGAAGATAAGCTAGACCTTGAACAACCTATTAAAATAGGCGTTTATAAATTTAATTTTAGATATGATAGGGATATTTCATCATTTAAAATATTAGTGCCAGACGCTTATTTTGATAGAGTTCTTGAACATACATTCTGGCCGAAACATTCAGTTGTGCATTTGTTTACAAAAAAACCTAACGCCGCAGGAACTTCAAAAAACTCAAAAATCCCTGCGGAAACAGTGAAAAAATAAGCATCACGTACCAAAATGTTCGTGGCCTAAGATCGAAATTAAGTACCTTTTATCTGAATAGTTTTATTTTTACTTCTCAAGTTATAGCTTTTACTGAAAAGCTGATAATTTTAACACTGAACTCTTCACGTAAATATGTAGTTTATCGGCGTGATCGTGAATCTAGAGCAGGTGGTGTCCTTATTGCTGTTGACTCGACGCTTCCATCTGAGTTGCTGCTATTGGACACCACAAATGAGATTGAATTTATAGCAGTAAAGCTTGCCTTGCACAAATTTAGTTTGTTTATCTGCTGCTCGTATATACCGCCACGATCGGATATACGTGTTTATACATGTCATAGCACTGTTATTTGTAGTTTGTACTCGCAATTGCGAGACAAAGACCGCCTAGTAGTTCTTGGTGATTTCAATTTATCATCAGTAAATTGGATCAATACCATCGACTCAAATTTTATGACTCCCACTACTCAGCACGAGTTTTTAAATAGCCTGCTAGATACATCTCTTCTCCAAATTAATAATATTGTTACGAATATTAGCAAAACTAAGGAGTGCTGCCAGCTCTAAGCCGATCTAAGCAGTGACTTGAATGCACATCAATAATTCAATCATTATGTATCTACATAAACGAATCAATAATTGCGTCTACACATATGTACACATTCCGACGAGCAACATTTACATACAAGGCAGCGAGAGATGAGATGTCACACACCGATGAATTTACTTATACGCTTATGTGTGTGCGGGAGACTGTAAACTACAAACACATGCATATACCTTATCTGAGTTGTCACAAGAGAGAGCAATAATTTGTGCACTTAGTTGTGGCTGGCGATTTTGTAGCCGAAACAACTAGTAACTTCTGGAAATCGAAGAGCCTAGAAGTATGCAGCGTAAACTATAAAAGCGATGCAGGCGAGTAAGAAGTAATTCAGTTTTGATTTGAGTGTCAAGCAGTTTGATTAAGACGATATCTAGCGAGCAATAGCAGTGTTATTTTGAATAGTAGAGTTTCATTGAGCTATCAATCAGTGTGATTATTAAGCAAGCTATTCGTTGCACAGTTTGTTATTGTGAAGTACTTTAATAAAGGCCATTTTGCATTATTACAAATTGGAGTTATTTATTCAACAGTTTAGTGATTCGAACTTAGCAGAGGATTGCAAATAAGAAGATTTGCAAGCAAATTCGTTACAATATTTTAAATTCCAAAAGGAAAATCTTATACTTAGTTTTTACAGATGACTGCGGGTATTACTCTAACCCGAACTCCCCCATTATCCCTTCCTGAAGACCCTCTTCATCCTACGCTTGAGATAGTACTGGATGTTGTTCAACCTGTGATGCTCGATGTTTCTAAGCCCAATTCCCGACCCCGGTCGAGATGTTTTTCAAAGACGAATTTTATACGCATATTGTCACTTGCGAAGCGAATATATTTGGCGAGTCGAACAGATTGGCGAATTCACATCAAATTTGCATTGTGAGTGGCGAATGAACTTATTCGACTGGCATGTGTCATTGCCATTCAAAAAAATTTAATTAGTTCATCCGAATTTGACGTTTCTGTCATCTGTTTTTATTATTTATTCGTGCACAAACAGAAATGTAAAAAACAAGTTTATTAAATAGTAATAAATAAAGTTAAAAATGTTTCATAACGTTGATCTTTTTTCCGTTATTACCCGGAATATTGGTTTCACGCCCGTTATCACCCGGATTATTGGTTCCAAAGGACTGTCCTGTCGGGTTGGCGGCTTCTTGGAGGTTCAGTAGCTCATCCACGGATCTCTCTGGCGCAGATAAACTTCGCTGGGCGTACGGTCCTCCTCCAGTGGCTACGGTCTCGCTGGGGTTTGTAGAAACCTTTTTTTTTAAGCTTCAACTTATAATCTAACCAAACCTAGGACAAATATATTGGTAAGTATGAACTGACACGCAGAATACAATTCAGTTACTACTAGAGGCCTGCACGGATACGATGGTTCGGGTATATAACTAAGTAAAGCTTCTGACAATTATCACATTGTCAGTTACTTTGGAAACTTGCATCGTGATATCGTACGGTTACTTTTGAAACTAACTGGTCAAGTATCTTATCGGGTATTATCAGAAAAATAGTAGGCGGTGGCTCGGAGCTAGGATCTAACCAAACCTAGGGCCCATCTCTGCACCCTTCACAGTAACATACCCGAGTAGATACATTAGCAGGTAAAGCTGCTTTACTCGAGTCGATTTCCTGGTAAATTTTCTCAAACAAAGTGCCTACTTGTATATGATGGTTGAATTGAGTTCGGAGTCAAAAAAACCATCACTAATTCGACTCGTGTAAAACAGTCTTAAGTATCAAAAGTAACTCCAGTCAGTAACCATACGATGCTACGATGCCACGATTCTGCGATGTATACTTTTGTATTATTCGTGCAGGTATATTCTTCTTACCTTGTTCCACTCGCGCCCGTTACGTATTGGAGGACCTATGGAGTTAAGATCCGTGGCGAAATGGTCCCACAATTCTGCCATGCTCCTCCTGGTATCTCCAAAATTCCCCATGCCTCTGGCGACGTCTGGATTATTTTCCATCAGCTCGACCAGCTTTTGGAATTGCTGCGGCGTTGTTCTTCTCATTCTGAAAACTTCATTTATTCAAACCAATAACTCAATTTAATTTAATGAATTACTCACTTTTATTTATTTATTCAATTTATTTACTTTTTTCAATTGAAAACATTCAAATAAGTGCCAATGCGTCCTTTTCTATTTTCAAGCGCGAACAAAATAAGCATTCGACAAATTTTGACAGATTTGACGAAGCGAATATGATTTTTTCGCTTGTGGCAATTCGACAAATTCATCTTCGTCACTCATTCGACTTTTTTTTTGCGAATTCGCTAGCGAAATCTCGCAATTCGAGACCGCGAAATTCGACAAAATTTTCATTCGCTTCGCAAGTGACAATATGCGTATTAGTGAGCTCAATAATTTGATTTCTTCTGCCCATGACTGGTCGAGTCTTTATGCGTGTACAGATGTTGAAACAGCGACTTCCTTGTTTTATAGTTCTCTTGATGCTTTATTTGAAAGCTGTGTCCCTCTTCGTTATTCCAGTACCACCACGGGTAAACCACCTTGGTTCTCAAAGCAACTATTAAGACTTGATAATATTAAATCTAGACTCTATAAGCGGTACAAAAGATCTGGTAAAGCTATTAATTTATCTAAATATTTAGTGGCGCGCTCCAATTTTCATCGTCTTAACCAGCAGTGTTATAAAGGTTACTTATCATGTTGCAAATTCCAATTTACTAATAATCCGAAACGTTTCTACAGATTTGTTAATTCCAAAAGGAAAACTTCTGGTTTCCCATCTACTTTTATTTATGGGTGCAAAAACGCAAATTCTGATCACGAAATCGCAGATTTATTTGCTGAATTCTTTAAATCAACCTATTCATCCCAATGTGTCCAGTCTAATCTTTATCCATATTGCTTGGAAAGTTCTAATAATATATTAAACCCATTTATTGATAAGGATACTGTTCTTAATAATCTTCTTGCATTGAAACCGATATCTTCACCGGGTCCAGATGGTGTTCCTAGTTGTGTACTTAAGTACTGTGCTGTCAGCTTATTTATTTATTTTATTTAATCGTTTATTATACCTTTGCATAAAAAGGTAGTAGGTCTAATATTGAGAACTACAGAGGCATAGCTAAGCTCTCAGCTATCCCTAAAACTTGAGCAGATAATTACATACCAGCTTCAATACTTGTGTAGCTCTTGTCAACATGGTTTTGTTCATCGGAGATCAACTACTACCAACTTGCTTCAATTTACGTCTTTTCCCAGCAAACACAGTTTCTAACGTTAGAGAAATGTTGTAGTTTTACATTAGAATTATAATGTAGTTCTCTAATGCATTTCGAATCGTAAACTAGGTTAGAGAACTAGGTTAGAATTCGACTGTGAAACGATTCGAATAACACTAGAAATGCGATGTTATGATTATTGTCACAGTTATCGATTATTTGCACGACATGATCAGTCATCCTTAGTGTTATACAAACCAGGGATGCACCTTAACGTTAAGCTAATCGTTTATCAAAAAATTTCCACCGTTTCCGTTGAAACACTTCGAAATATTATCGATAAAGAAATTATCAAGATAAATTGTATCTCGTTTTTAACCGAAACGAAAAGCTTTCGTTAACGTTAAAAACGTTAACGAAAACGTGATACTTTATGTTTGAATTGTGCTGGCAATGCTATAGCCATGGTGAAGCCGTAAGGTGGCAACAACGAGCGCACATACACACACAAACTCTATGTAATTTGTTTGTGTAATTCGTTGGTGGTAATGTCAAAAATACCCTGAGAAATGTTCGTACTGTCAAAATTCATGAGAAAAGTTGAAATCAGCTTGGATAATGCTTTCACCTTTAATGACTCCGCCATCAATCAGCTTTGCCAGCATAGTTTGAAATTAATAATCAACATAAACGATTTGATTTCGTTTTGATATGGCAGAAAACGAAACGAAATCATTTCGTTAATTTGACGATCTTAACGTTAATAAACGAAACGAAATGACTTCGTTTCGTTTATTAACGTTGATTATCGTAACGAAATGATATCGTTTCGTTGGTTAAGCATGCCTGATACAAACATAATAATACTTGTGTGGAAATATTATAAGCTGCGAAAGAAGTTTATTTTATTTATAATAATAAATACTAGTAAGTGAAAATGGATCAAAAAAAGTTAAAAAGGGAAAGCGACCAGATTATTGAAGTGCTATTGAGTGACATGAAGAAAACGCATCCGTACCTCAAACCAATGTTGAGCTCAGTCCTAGGGAAATAAGTGGAAGCGAAAATTTCGACACAATAACTAGTACTGAAAACTGTGAAACATAAGATTTTGAATTATTTTTATTTGATTATAATTTATAAGCTGATAACCAAATAAAAGTATTTGAAACAATGAAAATTTCGCTGATTTTAAATAACTGATCTTAATTGCGCATCACTTCAAAATTCTCATTAGAAACCCATTAGCAATTGACGTTAGAATTCGATTAGAATTCTAACCCTTTTCTCGATATCGAGAACGAAGTCCCCTTTTTGTTGGGAATGCTATAATTCGCGACAGTTTCGCAAATCGTCCTCTAACATTTTACCTTAGAGAAATACATTAGAATTCGATTCGCCTTCTAATCGTTTTCTAATAAATATTTGTTGGGTTGTTATGAATGGTTTTTTAGATTGCAAACAAACAGATGTAATTTACACCGACTTTAGTAAAGCATTTGACTCTGTTAATCACGAGCTCTTAGTTACCAAACTTGATCTTCTGGGTTTTCCAGCGCTTTTATTAAGATGGATTTCAAGTTATCTTGAAAATAGGACTCAGCGAGTCTTCTTTAACAACAATCTTTCAAAGTCGTTTGATGTAACTTCTGGCGTGCCCCAGGGTAGCCATTTGGGTCCATTACTCTTTAACCTGTTCATTAACGACTTACCAAAGATTATATTACATTCTAGAGTTTTTATGTATGCAGACGATGTAAAACTTTGTTACACATATCTGCCTTCGAACTTGTTCTGTTTTAATCAGCTTCAGGCCGATCTTGACTCATTTCAAAGCTGGTGTACTGCATATTTACTTTTTTTTAATTACTCTAAATGTAAGCAAATGACTTTTCACCGTGTGAAGCCGGTCCTATCATCTTATACACTTAACGGCAACCCTTTGGAGCGGATATCTATTGTAACTGATGTAGGAGTTATTTTTGATCCGAAATTAAGTTTTACCACACATATTTCAACCGCTATAAACAAAGCAACTGGCGTATTAGGTTTTATCAAACGTTGGGCTAAAGAGTTTGATGACCCTTATTTTACAAAGATCCTTTATACCTCGCTGGTACGTCCTATTCTCGAGTACTGTTCATGTGTCTGGTCTCCGATCTATCAAATCCATGTTGATCGGATTGAGTCGGTCCAGAGACGGTTTTTAATTTTTGCATTACGAGGTCTCAACCGGGAATCAAGTACTCATCTTCCACCATACAGGAATATACTTCTTCTAATTAATTTGCCATCTCTAGAGAATCGTAGAGTATTACTTGGCGTTATGTTCATTCACAAGCTCATAATTGGCGTGATTGACTCCCCTGACCTAATCAGTCAACTAAATTTTGCGGTTCCTGCTAGGGCGTCCAGACATTTTGTGCCTTCATTTACCTCTATGCCGGCAAAATTTTGCTAGAAACAGTCCCCTGCGTCATTGGTGCTCGCGGTACAATGATTTGTATAACTGCATTGGCTTTGAATGTTCGTTTGCTGCTTTACATACTGCTATACTCTTATGTTTAGCCTGATATTTTAATTTTATTTTTTCTTATACAATGCGATGTCAAATGTTTATAACATACAAATTTTCTATGTACCTTTTTTGAATTTTTTAATTTTAAGAATGGCTCTGTATTTTACATATATTTTACATATATATCTGTCTATTACAATAATTAGTCGACCGCTTTGTGTTTGCGTCGACTTTAAATAAATAAATTAAATTAAAAAAAAATTAAATTAAAAATTAATTAGCAAAAAACGCGGTGTTTTGGTAAAAGTTTCACAAAAAAATTATTGAAAACGTAATAAAAAGATGATAAAAAAATTTTAAGGACTACTTTTATATAAATGGGCCAAAAAATAAAAGGCAATTTTTCCTTTAATACAGACATAGTCTTGTTGAATTTTGACTAAAAAACTTTAACAATAGCTCTTGTAAAAGAATTTTGGGATTAAAACTATAAAGGTGGAGCGCAATCTTTCCATTTAAGGCAAACCATGTACTTGGGATTAACTAATTGATTAAAATTTAAACACGCCCTCTACCTTTATAATTTTAAATCCCAAAATTCTTTTAAAAGAGTTATTGTTAAAGCTTTTTAAGGAAAAATTGCCTCCTATTTTTTGGTCCATTTATATAAAGGTAGTCCTTAAAATATTTTTATCATCTTTTTATTTTCACTTTTTTAGTACTGCCTACAAAAAGGCAATTACATCTTTGATTAGTAATTTAAGTAATTCCTAAGTGTAAAATTCTTATCTTTATTTATTTGTTCAAAATAACAGAATTCCACCTCGCACCATAACAAGAGAATTCCACCACGTTTGTCAGCTACTTAATATGCACAGCTGAAAATCGTGGTGAAATTCGCATACGCCTGAAAGTCTGAAAGAATCGTGGTGAAAGTCGCGTACGCCTAAAAGTATGCAAGGACGTGCATTGAGTTGGGCCTTCAACGAGGTGGAATTCTACAAAGCCTGCAACACTCAGGAGGCTAGCCATGAATCCTAATCTTCTAAATAGTTCGACTTGTAACGTAGCTCAAATTTTTTGATCAAACATTGCACTGTCACCGAGTTTTAAACTATATTTCAGGTTTCAAGTCTCTAGATATTTTTATTTATTTATTTATTGACAGCCATATGGCCTATAATCCTTTTGATTTTATATAATTCGTATTAAATTTCTTCAAATTATTGCACGTTTTAATATCTACAGGTAACTCATTAAACATTTTCACGCCTTTATAGTACAGATCTAGCTTTGCATTTTCTGTGTGGCAACGTGGTAATGTGAAATTGTGTCTATCTCTAGTAGGATAGGTGTGTGTATCACTGCTGTAGCTTAAGTTCTCTCTCAGGTAGTCCGGAAGTGCTCCTGTCTTAATGTTGTATATATATTTCATTGTGTGAAAAGAAATTAGTTGCTTTACGTTCAGCCATTTAAGAGTGTTCAGCATTGATGAAATACTTGTGTCGTACCGCGCGTTGAGTATATGTCTCATTGCTGTATTTTGCATTTTTGCAACTTGTTTATTTGTGAGTCCGATGTGATAAACAAAACACTGGCACAATATATAAAATGGGGTTTTATGATGGATTTATATACACAAATATTTATATTTCCTTTTTAAATATTTACATGATCTTTTCATAAATCCAATTTTCTTTGAGATTTTACTCACTACGTAGTCAACATTATCACAGAATTTTAATTTATTGTCAATTATGTCGCCGAGATATTTGCTTTTCTTTACCTCCCTAATGGTTTCGTTTTTTATATTTAAAGTATGTGGTTCTAAATTTAGTTTATTTGATGTGGATATAACCATGTAATTTGTTTTTTCCACATTTACCATTAACTTGTTTTTACACAACCAAATGTAGAGAAAATTCAAGTCCTGCATTTTTTCAAAGGCCACGCCTACATTTTCTTCACTTATTGTCAACAGAGCATCATCTGCAAACAGTTTTATTTTGCAGTTCTTTATTGACGAGGCAATATCATTTATGTATACGTTGAACAGGACTGGCGCTAATACTATTTTCACACAGACGGCTTATTGAATAATAAAGGCAATTTTCTACATTAAGACGCTTATTGAGCTCAATCTTCCCTACAAAATTCGAATCTATTATTATTTCATTAGTAGCAAACGAATGCCTAATGAAGTCAAAAGCACAATGCAACTCTGTTGGTAGCGTTCCGCTTCCGTTTCCGCTTCTTAGTTTTTGGTGTGTTCAGTGCTTAAAAATGTCATTTGTCAAAGCAAATGTCATTGTCTGCATGGCGGAACGATACAAGGTGGCCGCATCGAACAGCTGATTATAACCTTTTTTATTTGATTTGATAAATCAACTACCGGCGCAGTACGATTTTGACATTTGTCCATCGAATTTACAAGTACATGGAATTTTTTTTGTTTGTAGGTAAGTCACCATGCTCCCACCTTGTATCGTTCCGCCATGATTGTCTGTCTCATCCTTCATATTAATCGAGCAGTTACTTCTGTGTGAAAGCAAAAAATATACGATTTCATTAGCAGGTGAAATGAGATCATTAAGTTTCTGTGTGAAAACAGTATAAGACTGAGCCCTGTGGAAGTCCTATGTTAATCGGCACGCTATCTGAAATTGCTTCATCAATCACTGTATATTGCTTTCTATTAGTTAGGAGGCTTTCGAACCACTTCAACCCAATACTTTCAATTCCGATTCGTTTCAATTTCTTTACCATCAGGTTCCGATCAATAGTTTCAAACGCTCTTTTGAAGTCAATGAATACCACTAATATAGTCTTTTTTCTTCGCATATCTTCTTTCCACTGAGAAATAACCCATGTAAGAGCTGTTTCACAAGAGTGTTTGTCACGAAAACCTGATTGCTCTTTAATAAAAATATTGTTTCTTTCAATATATTCAATTAGTTGATTTTTCACCACTTTTTCTGAAATTTTTTCAGTATTTGGCAAGGTCTAAGCTCTTCAGGTTTAACGGTGTTCTTTACTTTTTTCCCAGGTACTACTGTTGCTATTTTCCATTCTTCCGGTACTTCTATTTTTAAACTCTCGTTGACGACTTGTGAGTAGAAATAAATATAGTGTTTTTAATAACTCCCTCCGTTAACAGTTTTTTGCCACCAATCTTGTGGCTAAAGCTTTTCACAATTTCCTCTATATTTTCTGTATTTACTTCAGCAAATTTAAAAGAAGTGTTAGTGTTAAAGTGATTACAGTCGTTGTTCTCAATTATCTCAATGCTTTCATTTATTTGCACTATACTTTCCACAAAGAATATATTTAACACCTCAGCTATACGGTTTTTATCATCAATCCGCTGACCTTCGTGCTGTATCACCGTTATATTATCTTTCATATCTTGGTAGCATATAGTTTGCTTCAAGTACTTCCACATTAACTTGCTATCGACACTGTTTGTTGTAATTTTATGCTCCA
This sequence comes from Eurosta solidaginis, assembly GCF_040869045.1. Lineage (NCBI taxonomy): Eukaryota > Metazoa > Arthropoda > Insecta > Diptera > Tephritidae > Eurosta > Eurosta solidaginis. The sequence goes on from NC_090323.1 coordinate 46,473,240, forward strand.
TATATTTAATTTTTTTTTATTTTTATCATTTTTTTGTATTCTTTTTTAATGCTTGTGTATTCAGACCAGTCTCCGTTACTTATTGCAGCATTGTAAGCCAACAGTTTCGTTTTATTTAAATTTATCAGTTCATAATCGTACCATTTGTTTTTTATTTTAATATTTATTTCTTTAACGCAGGTTAACTGTTGCATACAATTTAATAAGCAAAAGTCTAAGTATGTGACCATGTCATTCAGATTTTGACTCAGTATTTCTGAAAAGTTAACGTTTCTTAGTAGTGCTAATATGTTCTCACTACTAGTTAGTTGAAAATCGATTGCAAGATTCCCAATTTAAAACTAGTTTTCTTAATATCTCGATCCATGCCTCACCTAGCGGAATTTTTTTGATAAAATATTGCATTGTCACCGGGTTCTGACTTACTGCCCAATTTTCACGTCTCTAGCTCATCGGGAAGTTACTCGAAAATCGATCGCAAGATTCCCCCCATTTTTAAAGGATTTGCCGTTATATTAACTAGCGCGCCACCTAGCGGAACTTTGTTTTCTATATGTTGTATTGTCTCCAGGCCTCTAACTAAGTGCCAAGTTACAAGTCTCCAGGTAACCGGGGAGTTAGTTAAAAATGGATTGAAAGATTCCCAAATCAAAACAAATTTTCTTAATATCTCGATCCATGCGCCACCTAGCGAAATTTTTTTGATCAAATATTGCATTGTCACCGGGTTCTGACTCACGGCCCAAGTTTCAAGTCTCTAGCTCACCGGGAAGTTATTAAAAATCGATCGCAAGATTCCCTGCACTTTTTTAGGGATTTTCGTTTATCTAGATTCGTCTGCCACCTGGCGGCATTTTGTTTTCCAATAATTGTAGTGCCATAGACTCGCAAACTATGTGCTAAGTTTCAAGTATCTGCGGCATTTCGTTTTCCACGAATTATAGTGCCATCGACTCGCAAACTATGTGCTAAGTTTCAAGTATGTGTATCTGTATCTGAGAAGTTAGTTGAAAGTCGATCGCAAAATTTCCATTTTAAAATACTATTACTAATATAATAAGGACAAAAAATGAAGCTCTGAAAGGATTTTTGTGTCAACATTGAAATATCTTCCAAGCATCGACATTTCGGAAAAATAATAATCGAGAAACGTATTGTTCTCAAGTTGATATCCAGCATTGTTCTACAATCATTATCCAACCTTGGACAAATTTTGAGAAAATTGTAGTTCTCGAGTTGATCTCCAAAATAGAAATTGTTATCCAACCTTAGAAAAATGTATAGTTCTCAAATTTAGTTGAAAAACCATAACATTTTCTCAACTTTAAGTGGATTTTATTGCTTTTGTTTTTATTCTCAGCTGAGCAGAGCTCACAGAGTATATTAATTTTGTTCGCATAACGGTACCCCGTAACAAGGCATAAACTAATCGAGACTTCTATATCTATAAAATGTTGCAAAGCTGCTAAAGTTATACCGATTCCCAAACAGAAGAATGAGTACAGGCCTATAGCCATACTAACTCATGAACCAATAAACAGATCCCGCATTAAAAAATGAGAGAGCACAAAATCATAGTTAGCTGTGAAATAAATTTTCTCGTCGTGACGTCACGATTTTGACAACATGTTTCATTGCTGGCCCAGCGTTCAGACTTTATTCCAAATGGGTATTTTGCTGCGCTCTTACCTCCTACTACATTTTTTATCTCAAAGGTTTATTTGGGTCGAGTTGAAAACTAAATAGTATTACTACCTAATATCTTTTGGTTGAAGTTTTTATTATACACGTATGAAAAGCTGATTGTTTACAAGTGACGATTGGATGAAATGACGTGAGTTCATTTTTCGTGTCTTAACCCTTTCACCCCTGAGTTTTTTTTCGAAATCAGGCAGTGCTTTCATCATTACGACAGCTAATCCTGTAATATGACTAAAATATAAGATGTTTGGCATACCTGAATCCTTACCGTTATCCTGGGATATATAATCCCAATAACATTTATTACCATTTATAGGTGGGACGAATAAGTCCCAATAATACCAAACGGACCAAAAATTTGTACACATCTAAAGGTATAAACAAATATTGGGATATTATTATCCCACACAAATGCATTATTGGGATTTATATGTCCCAATGCAGTTATAAATATACAAAACTTACTTTTTTTCATTATAATTTCTTTCCAATTTCGAAGGAATAATATTGTAACGAATTTGCTGCAAATCCTCTTATTTGCAATCCTCTGCTAAGTTCGAATCACTTAAACTGTTGAATAAATAACTCCAATATTGAATGATGGAAAAATGGCCTTTATTAAGTACTTCACAATAACACTTATACTTTGCTACTCGCTGGCTTAATAACCAAACTGATTGATAACTCAAATGAAACTCTACTATTGGCCGCCAGATCGCGTCCTTAATCAAACTGATTGATAGCTCAACTCAAACTGAATTTTTCTTACTCGCTTGCCTCGCTTTTATAGTTTACGCTGCATACTTCTAGGCTCTTCGATTTCCAGAACTTACTAGTTGTTTCGGCTACAAAATCGCCAGCCACAACTACGTGCACAAATTATTGCTCTCTCTTGTGACAACTCAGATAAGATATATGCATGTGTTTGTGCATTGCCGCTCCTCTGCTCGTATACGTACATATGTGTAGACGCAATTATTTATTCGTTTATGTAGATACATAATGATTGAATTATTGATGTGAATGTTTGTAGTTTACAGTCTCTCGCGCGCATATAGGCGTATAAGTAAATGCATCTGTGTGTGACATCTCTCTGGGCTGCCTTATATATGTGTATACTGGATTTGATTATTAACGTAAATACTGCTTGGCATGGCCTTAGCATCGCCTTAGTGATGGGATAATTTAGTGATGCTAATATCCGTGACACTGCCCTCCACCTAAGTCTGATCTTCCCGATCAGACAAATCTCTCGATCTAAACGTTGCCTGCCTTTCCAAATGGACCACTTTCATTTTGGTTCGTGGTTTACCGATGGTTTGTATGCGGTACACTACATCGTTGATCCGTTTTACAACTTTGTATGGGCCTTCCCAATTACACCGAAATTTGGATGGAACACCTTTCCGCCGGTGAGGGTTGTATAACAGTACCAAATTTCCCTCCCGGAAACCTTGCGTATTATTTTCCTTGTCGTACCTGTGTTTCATCTTACTACTCATTATCCTCGATCGTTCCCTCGCACTCTGTTGCTCGGCCAATGAAGAACTACTTCGCAGAGCTTGCGCTGGACGGATTTGCTTTGCATAATCAGTATCGTTCCGACGCTTCATAACAGTAGTGTGCCTTGGCTTGAAACCACCCTTGCATTGTTTCTTCGATTTAGTACGTCCGTTAGGGCTTTTCAATGCCAGTGTTTCGCTCACAGGTACCTTCGGCTTTGATTTGTTTGGCCCATTTCTTCCATCAACCTTTACCTTTGAATTTCGTGGCCTTCGTCGAGTCTTCTCCACCAGTACCCGATTACTGCTGAACCCTTTTTCCAAACTAAAGTTAAGTGGCACATCTGGGTTCTCATAACGCATCACCCTTCTCTGCATATCGATCTCGATGTCATGGTCAACCAAGAAATCCACTCCCAATATGACTTCATCAACAATCTCCGCCACAACAAATTTGTGTAGAACCATGACCTTCCCAATCAATACTTCACATATCACTTCTCCCTGAACTTGGTTATACTCGCCAGTGACCGTACGCAACTTTGCTCCAGGTAACGGCTTTACTCTCCTGTTGACCAAGTCAGATCGGATCAAGGAATGAGATGCGCCCGTATCTACAGTCAGTACATTTTCTTTGCCATCCACATTCCCTCTGACGGTAAGACTGCTCGATTTTCTACCAATTTGCGACACAGATATCACAGGGCATTCAATAGGTGGATCTAGCTCTCTACCTCTTACTCGCTCTTGCTCATTTCCGCCAGCTTTGCGTTTACGGCCACCCACATTGTTGGAACTATTAGGACCAAGATCGCAATGACGTGCAATGTGACCTGGGTTGCCGCACTTGAAACATTTAATAACTCCGGCCTTCTTCTGTTGAGATCCCTTCAGTGCTTCCAAAATTGTGTCTACCCACTCTGGCCTTTCTACTTCCACACGGCGTGCTTTGAAAACTGGCTTACACAGAAGCGACGTTGTTTCCTGAATCAAAGCATGCGATACCGTTTCAGCAAATGTTAGTTTTGGATTCGCATATGTAGCCCGCTTCGTTTCGACGTCCCGTATGCCATTTATAAAGCTCTGAATCTTCACTCTTTCCGTGTATTCCACGGGTGCATCCGCATTTGCAAGATGAGCCAATCTTTCAATGTCAGAAGCAAACTCCTGCAAAGTCTCGTTAGCTTTTTGGTAGCGGTTTTGCAATTCTATTTGAAATATCTGTTTCCTGTGTTCGCTTCCGTACCGTCGTTCTACAGCAGCCATCAATGCGTCATAACTGTTCCGTTAGTACTCTGGAATAGTCTGTAAGATTTCGGCAGCTGGTCCTTTCAATGCTACGAAGAGCGCGGCAACTTTATCTTCCACATTCCAGTTGTTCACTGCTGCGGTCTTCTCAAACTGTAGCTTAAAGACCTGGAAAGGAACAGAACCATCAAAGGATGGTGTTTTTACCTTTGGTTTACTCGCTGAAACTGCTGGACGATTTAATTGTAACTGCTCCATACGACCCTTCAAATCATCGACTTCTGCCTGAAATTGAGCGATTTTTGCATCCTGCGCTTCCAGCTTTGATGTTACCCTTGCTTCCTGTGCTTCTAACTGTGAAGACATTTGTGCCACCTGTAATGATAAGCGCTCTTCTTTTTCTTCCATCTTTGAAGTTATGCGTGTCTCCTGCGATTCCAGTTGGGATGCCATATATGTCTTCTGTTCTTCAAGTTGTGAAGAAATTTGTGTTTCCTGTGCTTCAATCTTCGATGTTATTCGGTTCTCCTGCTCTTCCATCTTGGATGTTATACGGTTCTCCTGCGATTCCATATATGTTTGCTGTTCTGCCAGTTGAGATGACACTGTCGATGTTTGAGCAGATATTGCAGCTAAAATCATGTTCAAGTCTGTACTGGTAACCGTCTGCGATGTTTCGTTTTTCTCTTCAATTTTTGTTGTCTCCTCGCTATCAAGATGAAAGAAATGCTCTTCCACATCAATTCCTTCTGCTTCCATTGCCTCTCGTAGCCGTGCCTGAAGTTCAAGTTTAACGCCGCTTGTATTCAATCCACGGGTCTCCAACTCCTTCTTTAGTGGCTGGATCTTCAATTCACTGAACTTTGCCATGTCCTTGTTGTCTATTGGAATTTATTCAACAATTCCTCTTCTGACACCAATTGTAACGAATTTGCTGCAAATCGTCTTATTTGCAATCCTCTGCTAAGTTCGAATCACTTAAACTGTTGAATAAATAACTCCAATATTGAATGATGGAAAAATGGCCTTTATTAAGTACTTCACAATAACACTTATACTTTGCTACTCGCTGGCTTAATAACCAAACTGATTGATAACTCAAATGATACTCTACTATTGGCCGCCAGATCGCGTGCTTAATCAAACTGATTGATAGCTCAACTCAAACTGAATTTTTCTTACTCGCTTGCCCCGCTTTTATAGTTTACGCTGCATACTTCTAGGCTCTTCGATTTCCAGAACTTACTAGTTGTTTCGGCTACAAAATCGCCAGCCACAACTACGTGCACAAATTATTGCTCTCTCTTGTGACAACTCAGATAAGATATATGCATGTGTTTGTGCATTGCCGCTCCGCTGCTCGCATACGTACATATGTGTAGACGCAATTATTTATTCGTTTATGTAGACACATAATGATTGAATTATTGATGTGAATGTTTGTAGTTTACAGTCTCTCGCGCGCATATAGGCGTATAAGTAAATGCATCTGTGTGTGACATCTCTCTGGGCTGCCTTATATATGTGTATACTGGATTTGATTATTAACGTAAATACTGCTTGGCATGGCCTTAGCATCGCCTTAGTGATGGGATAATTTAGTGATGCTAATATCCGTGACAATATTTATTCCCACCTAAACTTTACAGCAAGCGGTATATTACGAATAAAAACGGTACCAGATAGACGTTTCACACTGAAATACAACGCGTTAGTGATGAAATTTCACCACATGCCTGTGCAAAATATTGCGTAACGGGAAATTTGATGTCAATAATGACGGAATGCGGTTACTGACCATCAAAGAAGGCTTCAAGGTTTTATTGGGCACATTTCAATGCTTAATTGGATGAAAATTAAAAGTTATACACATATTTGAAGTTTGCTGGGACGTATTGTCCCAGTAGGGGCGAAAGGGTTAAGACATGTTTCTTCACATTCTACTCACAGTTTTTGTACTTTTTTCGTACGGAATAAGAATAGGAGTAAAATGTAAGCAAAAAATGTGTCCGGGCGCGATCTGTAAATCCTGCCAAAATTCAACGTGCTGTATGTTCTTGAAGTTTTATATAAAAATTATGTACGTTGAGTCAGTGTGAGGCCAGCTAACCCAGTTTTGCGATAACAGTCGCCAATTGGGGGCACCAAGCGAGGTCAAATCTTCCTCCAACTATCTCTCCCAACTCAGTGAAGGTCTTCTCTTTCCTCTGTTTACAAACTGCCGGAGCGTATTCGTTCTAGCGCATAACATGCCCCACCTAGTGAAGCCTTTGGATTTTCAATCGCTGCACTATCGTCATGTCTGCGTAAAGATCATATAGCTTATCATTATACCTCCTTCGATACTCGCCGTCGACCTCACGCATAGGACTATAAACCTTCAGGAGAACTTTTCTCTCGAATAAACGCAAGAGATGAGTGATTTGTAGAGCGACAATTTTGTTCGTCGAGAGATGACTTTACTTTTCAATTGCCTAAAGAAGCTTGTTGGCAAGAGTTATTCTCCGTTTGATTTCTAGGCCGACATTGTTTTGCTTTTAATGCTGCTTCCCAAATGAACGAAATCCTTCACAGTCTCGAATTTATATCCGTCAACAGTGAGCTGCAAAGGCCGATGACAGCAAGTACTTCACCTTGTCCAAATTTACTGCAAGACCCACTTTTTTTTGCTTCTTTATCTTATACCAATCTTCGCTCCCTGTTTGAACAGCCCGTCGGGTATCCCGCCATTACTAGGCACCTTGTGATTTTTTAGCCGTAATATTGCCATTCTCACTTCGCCATAGTTAGATGCCGGAGCGTGTTTTTCATCATCGGCAATCGTGGTATCGGGTTTGTCTTCCCCCACACTCCGTACGTCAGTTACCAGGTCGCCGTTATCATTCCTACAGAAATCTGCCCGGTCTTGAAACCTTCTGTCATTAAAAGAGTACGAAAAATGTATGATAAACCAAAAATAATATTTTTCGCGATATACATATATCCGGGGAGATAGAGCCCACTTTTCTTCCAGAATGTTGTGTGCTAATGGGATCATTATGTGTTAATCCTACACGTTTTAGTCCGACTCCATGTGCATCTGATAAGGCAGATAACTTTTTTGCTGAGAAACTTTTCATGGCAACAACACAATCGAAAGGTTTGCCAATCCACCAAATCAATTTGATGTTAGTTGTTCGCCCGCTTTCAAAAAGGAAGAAAAAATATACTCCGAAAATTTAATTTTTACTCCGGCGTAGTCCTATACTCAGGTAACAGTTTTAAATACTCCGAACACTGGCAGCGAAACATGAGAGAAATGTAATAAATCGAAAAACTTCAAAAGCGCTACGTCATCAAACTTTTTTTCAAATTCGATTACAAATACAACAATTCCGGAATGCGGGATCTTAGCTCATTCGATTATGATACTACCTTTCCTCTCGGAGGTCGTTGAGCGCATGGTATAAATATTACCAGGTAAAACCATTTACTCTTCTTGGCGGCCATGATGGTTTTTTGATTTTTAAAAAAATTTTAAAATCACTCTCTTAAACTTTGTGGAAATGCCAAACCAAAGAAAACACAGACAAAATTGTTGGTATGGCATTTTTCACTTTTTTTAATGCCAAAAAAATAAAATGCTTATGAAATAAGTGAAAAAATATTTCGATAAGTTTTGAAATCCGTTTTTATGTATATATATGGCAAAAAAATGTGTTCCCAATATAGTGGATGCCTCAACACGTCCTATTTTTGCAAAGGGAGAAAAGAAAAGACCTTACTTCTTAACCTCTTCTAATTAAGAAGCGAATGTTGGAGACCACCCCTATTTTTTTTTTTGGCTCGGCATAAAACATGTATTTAGGTGAGCCAGTTCGTAGAAAAATGAATACACGATACGTAGCCTTCAAATTGGATGAAAAGCTAGACCTTAATCTCCTCGGATATATGTCACACCAAATTGTTATTATTAGTAGGTATGTATCTCTTACGTACACCTTGGCACAACAATTTGTTGAAGAAAATTCCTCAGACAGAAGAGGATCGTGGCCTGATGCTTCTTTTTGCGGGAAACCACACGGGTTTTAGGAAAAAACATTCGTGTGAAACAGCTCTTAACTTTGTGATATCGGAGTGGAAAGATGATCTAAACAATAAGAAGGTGGTGGTTGCTGTCTTCCTTGACCTTAAAAGAGCCTTCGAAACGGTAGATAGGGAAATCCTTATCAAGAAACTCCAATAAATTGGTATTAAAGACATAGAGCTTGCTTGGTTCCGCAGTTATTTAAAACATAGTAAACAGCGAACAGTTATAAAAACAGCGATATCTGATGTATTGGAAGTGCCCATAGGCTTACCACAAGGCTCGGTCCTAGCACCAATATTGTTCCTAATATATATAAATGATAAATGATATAGTTAATGCGATACAAGACTGTGATATCAAACTAATTGCGGATGATGCATTACTTATGATCAGTGATAATAATATTACTACTGCGGTATTAAAAAAGCAAAATGATCTCAACAATTTATACACATGGCTATGTGCGAATAGGCTTAAAGCTTAATATAAACAAAACCGAATATATGGTCATAACAAGAAAAGATATTAATGATGAGGACTTAAGTGGGCTAAAAATAAATAATGAAACCATACAAAAAGTTAATAGCATAAAATATCTAGGGATTATAATTGATAACAAACTTAAATTTGAAGAACATATAAACTACACAGTTGCGAAAGTCGCGAAAAAGATTGGTGTTGTGCAGAGATCTACCAAGTATATACAAGAAAAATATAAAATAATTATTTATAAATCTATTATTGAACCACATTTTGTGTATTGTCCATCGATATTATTGATAATAGCGGAGAAAGAAATTGATAAGCTACAAAAGCTTCAAAGTAGATGTATGAGGGTTATTCTTAAAAAACGTAGATGCTAGAACGGCTGATATGTTAAAAAAGTTGTACTGGTTGAGTGTCAAGCAAAAAATTTATTTTCATACCCTGAAATTGATATTTAATATAAAACATGGAAATGTACCTGAATATTTAAGTAGTAACGTAGTTCTAGTGGAGCAAACACACAATATAAATACTAGAAGAAGACATAATTTAAAATTGCTATTTTTTCGAACAGAAATAGATAAGCAAAACATTTTTTACAAAGGCCTAAAGGGTTACAACGAGCTCCCATTGGAAATTAAAAACTGCAATGAAATCTTAGTTTTTAAGGCAAAATTATATGAATTTTGTAAAACTACCTATAAGATAGAATAGTACTATTTGTATCTTGAATTAGGCTTTAAGCCGTAATAAATAAATAACTAACTAACTATTTCTCATCCTGTTTTACTCACCACCTTCAACCTTCTCTAAGGGTTGAACTTACTACCGTACTGCTATTGCAACTCTCATTTAACCTTAATTTCCGCTCTATTAAAAAATTTTTTAATGAAAATTTCTTATCAATTGTCTATTATCTATTGTAACTTAATTAGTTAATTTATTGTAATATTTTTAAATATAACATTTTTTGTTTTTGTTTTTTTTTTTGATCTTATGCTGTTTTGACTAGCACTTAAAATAATTTTGTCAAATTGTTGTGCTGGGAAATTAAATAATAAAATTCAAATACAAATATATCAAAATGATCTGGGCAAAAAAAGAAATTAATTTAGCCAGGTCCGTCCGTCCGTCTGTCCGTAAACAACTTAACTTGAGTAAATTTTGAGGTATCTTAATGAAATTTGGTATGTAAGTTACTGGGCACTAATCTCAAATCGCTATGATGAATAAAATGAAAGAAATCGGACTATAACCACGCCCACTTTTTCGATATCGCAAATTTCGAAAAACGGAAAAAGAAGCCATAATTCACTACCAAACACGGATAAAGCGATGAAACTTGGTAGGTGGGTTGACCTTATGACGCAGAATAGAAAATTAGGAAAATTTTGGACAATGGGCTTGGCACCGCCCACTTAAAAGAAGGTAGTTTAAAAGTTTTGCAAGCTGTAATTTGGCAGCTGAGTATGTAATGTTCGGTTACACCCGAACTTAGCCTTCCTTACTTGTTTAAATAATTTTTCTTGCTTTTATTTTTGTATGTTTCTATTTATGTTATATGGCGGCCACCGTGGTGTGATGGTAGCGTGCTCCGCCTACCACACCGGATGCCCTGGGTTCAAACCCCTGGCAAAGCATCATCAAAAATTTTAGAAATATGGTTTTTCAATTAGAAGAAACTTTTCTAAGCGGGGTCGCGCCTCGGCAGTGTTTGGCAAGCGCTCCGGGTGTATTTCTGCCATGAAAAGCTCTCAGTGAAAACTCATTTGCCTTGCAGATGCCGTTCGGAGTCGGCATAAAATCATGTAGGTCCCGTCCGGCCAATTTGTAGGGAAAATCAAGAGAAGCACGACGCAAATTGGAAGAGAAGCTCGGCCTTAGATCTTTTCGGAGGTTATCGCGCCTTGCATTTATTTATTTATTCTATTTATGTTTTTTTTTCTGTTTTTTTTTGTTTAGGTTTTTATTTTTTTTATAGTCTTGCTTTTTTTGAGTTTTTTTTTGTCGTATAGTGATTTGACGATTTTTTGTGGATGTTTCTAAGGCCTCTTGTGCTTATTTTCTTCTTACGGCTGACTTATTGAAGGGCCGATTTCTGCGTGTTCTACAGAAACCATGGTTCAGCATTTGAGTTTTCTCCTTTATGGGGAGTATTTTTGTCCCAGTGTGTAGATAATGTTCTCGAGACATATTTAATGTTTAAGTTTAATGTTTAAATTAAAAATAATAATTTATGTGGCTTTTTCTTTTTCACAGTTCATCTGCAGCCTAAAATATACAACGAGCTACAACAAACAAACTTTCTGCTATATAATAAAAAAAAATTGTCGGAGAAAACAATTTTGCTGAACTGCAAAGTTTAAAGGAAAAAACAACAACAGTGGAACCCTCAATCAATAAACGTCGCTCCAGTCGCAAACCAAGAAAGCGTAAACGGAATAGAAGGCGGGCGTATACATCAATATAACCCAAACAAGACAATATATTTGATGTGAGAATTTCCTTAACATAAAACTAGTTAACTACAAAAAAGATCAAAGCACTTAAAACGCCAAGGGCAAACTTTTGAAATTTATTATTTAAATAACAAAAAAAAAAAAAATAGTTGTGTAGTCGTCTACGACACGCTTGCAAAGCAATCACACAAAAAGTAATGTCCCCTAATGTAATGGCTTACAATGTAATGGTCAGAAAATATAGAAATTCCCGTTACTACGAAGCCACAAACATTTCTGTTAATGCTGAAGCAGCAACAACAGCAACTGTAAAACAATTGAGAACAGCAGCGACAGAATTAAATAACTGTTTAAAAGCTTTACAAATAATTATAAAAACTTTTAATACTCATTACAATTACGAAAATTATAATAAAAATAAACATTTAATATTTTGTGACGAACTAAGCCCCCATGTAAGTGGGGGACCGCCTTCGTCATCATCAGCAGCAATAAAAACACCAGACCTTCAAACAGCAACTCAACAAAACCAAGTCCATAATTTACTAAAAGCTGCTTATTCTACGGATGATGATGAGAATAGTTAAGAGAGCGCAACAGACATTCATAATAGCAAATAAATCAAAATTCGAGGATTGATAATAAATTACTACGATAATATTCATATTTTATTTTAAAGTGGGTAGAAGAAAAAATTAGTATTTGAAAAAATTCTTTTACATATACTATTTTGAGAAATTATCTGCCTTGGTTCTTAATTTCAACAAGTGAACATAAAAAAAAAACAAGAACAAAAAAGGGAACAAAAGCATACGCTTTTATTCAACTATTGCATAGCGTATAATGCCATTGCAATCGTTTGGCAAAATTGTCGTAGAAAAGTCAACAAAAGTAGAGACACATTTACAACAATCAGACAGTACAGCGGAAGAAGCAGTGGACGCAGAAGGGCCAAATAATTTATTAGACCCATTGCAACAGCAATTTTATCAGATACAACAAACAGCAGCAGCAAAAAGTTGCGCAACTTTAGCTGCAAATAAATGTAAAAATTTGGAATATGGTACATCGAATGATGTGCGTCATCACCAGAGCAATGGATGCAACAACATTGGTAGCAGCAGCAATAGTAGTAGTTGCAGCCAAACACAATTGCCACTAATGCGTCGTGCACAGCAACGTAATAGCAACAACAGTCATTTTAATAATAACAAGTGTAACAACAATACACCAACAAGTGGAGTAGGTGGCGTAGGAGCAACGAATACGAAAACTCAACAAATAAATGTTAAACAACAGCAAAAGCAACAAACACAGATGAATAAACAGCAACAACAACATCAGCTAATACAACATAACACATTAAATCAACAACAGATTCAACAGCAGCAACAGTCACAACAGCTATTAGCTACACAGTTGCAGCAGCAGCAGCAAGTACAGTCAAAGCACCAACATGTGCAAAAGCAGCAACAGCTGTCACAACAAATGCATACACCACAACAACAACAACAACTCTATCAACACCAACCAACACAGCAGCAGTCACAGTCACATCATCAGGTGATACAAGTAAGTGAGGAGTTTATTGAACAAGCAACAGCATCAGGTGCCACCACAACCACAAACATGATGATATCAACAACAACTGGTGAGGTATTGAATCCACAGATATTTAAAATAGTTGCCACCGATGGCACCACTGGTAACATGATAATTGATAGTAGCAGCGCGACAGCTGTAGGCGGGCAATCCAAAGTTTTGCTTAGCAATTTAACGGTATTGGCCAAACAATCACCTACAGTATCAAACACCAGCAACGCAACAGCTACCGGCGTGACTGCTGTTGGCAGCCAACAACAGCAACATGCCATTGGTGTTGCAAGCAATGGTGGCGGTGGACAACAACAACCGCAAACGATAAATTATATGAGCGCTAAAAATTTGTCATATTTGACTACAGCAGCATCAGTTAGTAATACCGGTGTCGGGGGTGGAAATGGTGCTGCTGTCAGCGTTGGCAAAACGCCAAAATATACAGTAACAGGTACATACAAAACAAGTGTTAAACAGCACCAACAGCAGCAGCAGCAATTCACTACGACAACATACGTACATCAAACGCAGCAACAAACTGGTGGCGCACAAACCACTATAACACAACAGGGTGTACAACAAACGCAACAGCAGCAGTTGTATCAGAAACTATCTGTGCCACGTCAAGTGCAGATGCTTACACGTGTGCAAACAGTTGTGCAACAACAACAGCAAACAGCAGCTGTGTCAGCTCCAACAAATGCAGGTCAACAACCGCAGCAACAACAAACGCAAATGTTGGTGCAACCAGTTGGTGGTGGTGGGGGCACAAAGTATTTGAGCAGCAGTGCCACAACAAAGAGTGTAAGCGTAACTGGCGGCAGTGGCCTCGGTGGTATGGGTATCGGAATTGGCGGCAATATGCTTAAAAAGTCTACGAACAGCTTGAAAATATCGCATGGTAGCGGCGGCAAAACTGTTAACACTATGCAAATGCAACAACAGCAGGGTGTGAAAACCACGTATATAACACAACAACAACAGCAGCTGCAACCGCAATACCAGTTGCATCAACCTCAATATCAAAGCGGCAGCGGCAAAATAAAAACATCAAAATTGCTCAAACAATACAATAATGTGATGAACAGCAATAACAATAACAGCACGGGCGTTAATATGTTGCAACAACAGACATTGGGCACCTACACAATCAGCGGTGGCGGCCATAAACTGCAACAAACAACAAAATTGACAAAAGTAGGCGGCAGCAGCAGCGGCAAATATGCAATGAATCAACAACAGCAACAGCTGCAGCATGTAGCTAATTTACCGCAAGGTACACATTTGCATCATAAAACCATGCCACACCAACAACAGCAGTTCTCGTCTGGCAATAATTTGGTGACTCTTGCGACCAGCAGCAACAACAACAACTCGACAGTAAATTTGGCCAATAATCCTGGTAATAATATTAAGTTTGTGAATTCAGCACATGCTACAGTTATACAACAACATCAGGTCAATACATTGCCCATGCAGCAACAACAGACAAAGTTGACATTACGCCAGCAGCAACAACAACAAATACAATTTGTTGATTCACCAACCACAACAATTGTAAAAGACAGTAATAGTGGAAACACTATTTATCAGCAACAAACACAACCTACCGGTAGTAACAATACAACACAATCATTGTTAAATGATGATATAATGATTGTTAATGGCACACAAATGACTGATGAGCTATCGGCGCGCATCTTACAAAGCATGGCACAAAAGTCGTTTAGCAATCAACGCTTTCAGCAGCAGCAACAACAACAGCAACATCCAAAATCGATTGCTATGCCACCACCAACAGTGCAACAAACGCAGCACCAGCAACAACAAGTTGTGTTACAGCAGCATCCTTCACCCACATCAGTGTTGCTCTCACCTAAAGAGTATCCTATATATAGCGCGGGACAGCAATTATCCACAGCAGCACCAACAACAATCACTACACAGTACACAAATGCGATGCAGCATCAGACTCCAGTCTCAGCTACTGCTTATTTGCCTATATCTGCTGGCTCAGCACCATACACTACCAGTAATGCCATTTATGCTACAATTTCCAACTCAACAGGTAGCGCTTCAACAACAATTGGACGTCAAACGCATAGTGCGCCCGGCAGTCGTACACACTCGCTGGATCGCAATAAATCATATGAGCCCAGCACAACAATTACACGTAAAAGTGCTGTTGATTATTATAAAGCAAACAGTAGTAATGCCGTTGGTGGGCGTGGTCATCTTAATCATGCAACTCAGGGTGCATCATCTGCTGGGCTTTTGTCAGCAAGCACATCGCATATACCACTTGAAATGCAACAACAGCAAACAGCGCAAATTATACATTTACAAACATTGAAATCCTCCTTAGCTGCCACTACTGCAGCAGTTGCAGCGGGTAATAGTAGTTATACTATTGCCACAAATGCAGGTGCAGCAACAATTAGCAGCGGCAGCAATACAGGAGTAACCGCAGCTTCAAATGCTATTGCCAGCGGCAATGCTGATGAGGAAGATATTATTGGTGAAGAAGTTCGTCCTACACCAGTTAACACGCAAGATTTGCGTTTGAGAACTTTGCATGCCATACAGCAAGATCATACTTATGCCAATGCCATGCCCGCACATTTACAGCATGGCGGTGCAGAGAATTCAAAGAGCGGCAGTGGCGTTGGTGTGAATAGTCAAGTTATGAGCAAAGCTTCGGGGGGAGTTGGTGGTGCAAATAACACACAATCACAATTGCAAACGGTTTTGTCGGGTAATGCCGGCTGTAGTGTGGCGATGGGTAATAGTCAACAATGGTCTTTAGGTGGTATTGGTGCCACTGTAGCATCGGCTGGTCAAGTGGGATTACCCATACCACCATCCAGTGGACAGTCAACGTTTACGTTACATGGACAACAAAGTAAGTAGTTAATCGAATAAATATTTTAACGATTGAAAAAACTGTACAGATTTTCAGAAAATTTAGGCCAAATTTTTAACAAGATCCATCTAAATTTTATAAAGTTTTGGTGCTAAGTTTATTTGAAAAAAAAAATACATATTATTGTTTATAAAATTTAATCTCGATTTTTTCATAATTTTCAATATTTTTACAATTTCATCTAAATTTTTCGAAATTTCATTTGAGCTCGTACAAAATTAAAAAAAAAATTTTATATACATTTTTACAAAATTTCGCACAAAATTAGCTTTCTCCTGACTATTATTTATTTGGTGCTCTTAAAAATTTTTAATTGAAATTTCTCATTGATTAAAGTTTTTGAAACATCTTTATTTTCATTTCATCAAATTTCATCTACGTTTTTTGATTTTTTTTATAAATTTTACGGAATTTTTAAATAGTCCGATGCAATTTTAATAAAATGTTTCATATTTTCTTCGAAACTAAAGAAAGTTAGCAGCAAATGAAATAATAAATTTGATTGTGGAAAAAATGTTTTTTTTATTTCAATAAAATGGATTGGGCTTAACGAAATATTCGCCAATTATCTAAAAATTAGAAACAGCAACTTTTAATTTACAAACTTGGTCATATATACATATATTTTATTCACTACTAATGAAATATTGTATTTTTTTTAAATATACAAGCTCAATTTTTATTTAAAATTTTCGTAAATCAATTGGGTACTTACAATTTTCTTGTTTTTACTTTTTTTTTTATTTATTTATTAATTTATGTGGTTTCCATTCGTTGTTTTCGCTATTTTATTTATTTTATAACTTTTTCTTAATTTATTTAATGCTTGTTTTTATTTATTTTTTTGTTTTGTTCTTTTATTTTTAAAATTATTTTATTTTTTTTGTTATTTTTTTTTTTTTATTAATTTTTTTGTTTATTTTTATATATTTTTTGTTTATTTTTACATATTTTTTGTTTATTAATTTTTTTTGTTAATTTTTAGATATATTTTTGTGTTTATTAATTTTTTTATTTTTTGTTTTTTTTATTTTTGTTTTTTTTTTCTTTTTTAATTTTAATTTTTGTTATTTGTTTATTTTTTTTTTTATTTGTTTTTTATTTATTTTTTATTTTATACTGAAAAACGAATAACAAGTATACCAAAATTTTTTTGTTTAAACTTTGCTTTCAAATCCTCATTTTTAGTACCCCGTATGCAACAAGACGATGACGCTCATTCAGCCATTAGTAATGGTTCGCGCGTGGCCATTGGTGATATTGATCCTGGCGAAGAGACCGAAACTGCAGCGGAAGCGGAAGCGGAAGATGACTCGGTAACGCGTTGTATCTGTGATTTGACGCATGATGACGGTTATATGATTTGTTGTGATAAGTGCTTGTAAGTATTGGTTTTTCTCCTTTTTACTTTTAAATACTCCTATAAATACTAATATAGTAATAGTAATCCCACTTATTTTCGTTGAAATATCTCGATAAATTTGCGAGTTATATCCTACAAAATTTGCACATTCAAAAGTAGGCAATGCCACACCTATTTGCCAAAAAGTATTTATACTATGGAACTTTATTTAGAATTGTTATTATTTTGACGTGCCATACGAAAACTACTTGGCACTTTCTAAATTTTTTACACAGGAATTCCGACGTTTTCCCAATCATCCTGGCGTGCATACCATACGTAAATGATTCAGTGTCAAAATGTTACAAAATTTTTATCTCACAGCATAAGCTTACAAGTTTTCTTGCATGAAAAAGTTTTAAACATTTACTTGTGTTTGTTTTTTTAGTACTATAGATTTGAATTAATATTTCAAGGCATGTACTCATTTAAAAAGCGTTTTCAAATATATTCCATTTTGATTTACAGCGTTTGGCAGCATGTCGACTGTATGGGTATCGATCGTCAAAACATACCCGATGAATACCAGTGTGAAGTGTGCCAGCCGCGTGCTGTAGATAAAGCACGTGCCCGATCGCTACAGCTAATGAAACGCAGAGAACAAACGCAACTTTTACTTTCTGCACAGTCAGCGCATGCGACTGGCTCAAGCGGCGCTTATTTGAGTAGCGCCAATTCAGGTGGGAATTATCAATTGGGAGATGGCCACCAACGTGGGGGCAATGCTTCAATTATGAACAGTGATGGCACAATGCATGTCCTGCCAAATAGCACTACCACCTATAGCACCACAAAAAAGGGCAAAGTGTTGAAGAAAACCGCAAAAGATACAGCCGGTGGTAAGAAATCCAAAAAAGCAGATAAACTAGCTGGAAATCTTGGCGGTAAAGCCGGACGTAAGGATGGTGGTGGCGCAAAGAAAACAACGAAACGCAAAACAAAAAATAATGATGGTCTGAGCGCGAGTGCTTCAGCAGCTGAAAAACATGCGGCAAATTTGCGACAATGGATTGAAAATTACGAATCAGCAGTAACGAATCACTACTCACCAGAATTGCGTGCTCGTCTGCATGCCATTACCAAACAACCCAGCTTACTACAAAGTATTCTCAATACAGAAAATCGTACGTTGAAGGATTGTTGCAATAATGGTTTGGAGATACGTGCAACCACAGTGCCGCATGCTGGTGGTAAAATACTTATTAGTAATATGGATATTGCACCGAGTTGTCCGATATTCGAATTGCGTGGCAAATACATGCTGAGTCCTCAGTATAAGACACAAAACTCATCCGTTAATATGAATTCACCACCGCCAAGTAATTATTTAGCAGCCAGCCTAAAGGCGCATAAAACACCCGGACCATTTATATTCTTCTATCAGTTACCCGATGCGGAGGCCCCAATGCAAACTATGAACCAAGATGGTTCATATCCACCGCTACCACCTCAACCCGCTTATTTGAAGGGCCCAGAAATATGCGTGGACACGCGTACCTATGGGAATGAAGCGCGCTTTGTGCGACGTTCTTGTCGCCCAAATGCTGAAATACAACATCTTTTCGAAAAAGGCACCATTCATCTTTTCATTGTGGCAACCACACGTATACGTGCCAGCACAGAGATTACCATTAAGCATGAGCCACATGATTTGCTTGCAATTGAAAATAAGAAAGCAACATCGAGTAATTGCATTGTTCAACCAACAAGTACAGCATGTGCGTGTGGCTTGATAAAAGATTGCCTATTTGGTCCACCACCTACACAGCAAACGTTTGGTGGTGCTGGTGGTAAATCCAGCAGTCGAAAATCCTCGCTTGCAAATACTACTGTGAACGGAGGTGTCCAGTTGAATAGTAGTGCTGCTGCCATGCAGCTCACCATGGGTAGTTTGCCACCAGCAAGCGGTAGCGGTAAAAAGAGAGGAGGTACCGCTTCTCAGAATATTAATCGCAATCGTTCGATTTCATCGAGTGGTGACAGTAGTAGCGGTGTAGCTGCTCTTTCGGGAAGTAGTGGTATTGCCAATAATAGTCCAAATGTAGCATTACCGGCGGCGCCACTGGCCATACATGCCGCCAACTTAAGCAGCAATACATTCAAGAGTAATGGTGGTCTTACTATAATATCAGCACATGCGCTAACCGCTTCAGCAGCCTTGCTTTCGAACAGCGGTAATATGAGCGCGACCTCTTCCGTATCGAGTGTAATGCACGATTCAGGTATTTGCACATCGTCGTCGTCGCCTTCTGTGTCGATACCGTCGCCGTCAACATTACACATACACTCACCGACGCAACACACGCAGCAGCAACAGCAAGTACAGCTTCAACCAATGCAAGCAGCACAGCAACCACAAACGGCACAAATGTTAGTACCTACCGCAGTGCCAACGTTAGTGCAGCAGCGACCTAATAATACGCTTTTATCGCAACACAGTTCACAACAACAACATCAACAAATTTTAGGGGCATTACCTACACCATTGCTCTTGTCACCGCCACCACAATTGGTACAAACACAAACACTGACACAAACGCAGTCGCAGCCTCAGGCGCTGCAACAATCGCATCAGCAAGAACAAGCGCAGCACCAGCAACAACAGCAGCAACCGGTGCAACAACAACAGCAACATCATAAACAAATGGTGCAAGAACAAAATCTGCTTCAAAAACAACCGCAAACCACAGGTGAAATACTATCCGCTAACAACCAAAACCCACCTACCTTCAAAGTGACGGCAACCGCCGAACTAGCGCCTACCTCACTAATTCCATCATCTTCCACTCCCCAACAACTGCCAAATATATCCGAACAACAATCACCGCGGGAGCAACAAATGCACGAGCAACCACAACAAACCAATCAGCAACAGCATTGCGAATTTGTTGGTCCTCCCACCATAAGCGATGCTTCATTAGCCGCTGCAGCTGCACTGCAATCGCTCAATACGGCTGTAACATTAACTAGTGTAAGCAAAGCATCTGGGTCGCCCAATAAAATTGTAATCGCTAATAATGTTGCCATCAGCGGCACTACCGAAGCTAAAGTAAAGGGTGCGTTAGATGTTAGCGACACCGAGGTGCTGTTGCCACAGCAACAACAACAACATCAGCAGCCCCAGCAGCAACACCAAGCACAATTTTATGTTCCTGTAACGCTGCAGACCCGACAGCTAGGTACTGTTGATGGGATTACACAATCAGCAATGACACAACATCAACAGCAATCAGGGATTGTATCACCAAAAATGGCTCCGCTAACGCCAACCCAAACAAATACAAATCTTTTAATCTCATCACCACGTGCTGGTTCGAAATCACCGCAGAAACCTGGTGGTCACACCGCAAGCATTGCTGCTACATCAACCGTTTTGCCACATAGCAATGCACGCAACAACAAAACGTCTGGCGGTGGAAAGTCATCAAGCTCTCGCTCCACCAGCTTCTCTGAAGACGACCATCAACAACAGCAGCACAACTCTAGCAGCGGTAGCTTAAATGATGACTCCACTGGAGTAGGCTCAAGCACCTCAGTGCCAGTGTCTAAGGAAAAACAAAAGCTTTCGCGTGAAGATCGTAAAATGGAAGCTATCCTAAGGGCGATTGAGAAGATGGAACGTAATCAGCAACGCAAAAGTCAACAAACAAAATCAGGTAGTACAAGCCATGCATCCACTGCGGCAGCTAAGCGACGTAGTAGCAATACTACTTCACCTACTTCACCCACAAAACGTGCTATAGGTGAACTAGGCGGTGGACGTGTCGCAACTGGTGCTTCAGCGCGCAAGAAAAAGCGCAAAACACATAAATCGTATGGTGGCCAAAGTGCACAGGCCCGCAGGCGACGCAAAAGTCGTATGAATAGCAGCAATGAGTCAGCAGATGGCGCTGGTGTTAGCGGCCCAAGTTTGCCACCCCCACAGACTGACAACTCTCACGCCATCTTTGACGATCCTACCAGTCATGTTACTATAAATACGAACAAAGTGACAAATTGTTTGTTCTTGCCAAAAGAAGCAGGCGAATTACAAACTGTTATAGGACCTAAGCACCAATTGCCGGTTGAGCAACAACAGGTTCAATTAACAGAAGTTCAGCAGAATCAACTATCAATGCAACAGAGTCAGCTCGCGCCAGAACAGGCCAACCAACTACAGCCTGTAAGCACTGAACTTCCTACAGAGTCAAGCGAATTGAGAGTCAACTCTACTACGCCGGCCAGTAATGAAGACCAGGCCGCAGGGTTGTTGCTTTCTTTCGCAAATGCTGATTCGAAAACGTCACCGACGCCTACACCGACGCCGATATCTACGCCGCAATCGCCCCAAGGAAACACTTCACCAGTGGCACTACAACAATACACGGCACAGCAATATTATACACTCGATCAATTGAAATCGCCCCAACATAGAACACCAACAAATGGTGGCGCAAACGCTGCTTCACCACCCGTCACACCGATTAGCTCAGCATGTCTGCTAATTGAAGCGGCAGTTGGACCGCTACAAGATCAAATGGACGGCAGTAGCCCAAATGGTGATTTCAAGTATCCCAACAAAACGAAAACGAAAAAAGTGCTTATGTCAAATTGGTTACTAAATCAAGTAGATTCCAATTCAAACGGAAGTGTCGGTACATCACTACAACCACCACCACCACCAAATGTACCTACACCACCATTATTACTACATAGTGGTGGTGGCATAGATATAGCCAGCGCAGTTGTATCGGCGACAAACGTTACGCAAATTCCACCTTGTACCTTACCCACCACGCACAGCTTGGATTCACTGGTACAAGCGGCAACCATGTGTGATTATAGTAAAAAACAGCCGCAACAACACCACGTGGTAACAGAAGTTGACGCCAGGAATGTTGCGTCCATGAGTAATTCGGCCACAGCATCCTTGCCAATCGATGAACCACAAAATCTAAGCATGGCAGCATTAAAAGTTGAAGAATTTATACAACAAACGGAGCGCGTTAGCCATGCCGCCACCGCTGGTGTCTACAATCAAACAGCAATTGGTGGAGCTAGCTCTACGGGAGTTTCGGCTCGCAATCTACTGCATCTGCCACTACAGGTGAGTACTTGTAGTAATAATTCATCAGTGAAAAAGCGCTGGCTGCGTCAAGCCATTAGCGAGGAGACGACTACAGATGAAGCAACGACACCAACACCAAACACAGTTGGCGCAGCACCAATAGCTTGCGGCTTACAAAACGATTCACCCACCCCAGCTACGCAACCAAACGCCACCGTCGCAATGCTCAATGTGCCTAATGGTTTTACAACCCCTCTTAAAAAGCGACGGCTCGTCATTAGTGATGGTGCAAAGGAAGAAGATGAGCTGGGAGCGGGAGGAGGTGGCAGTTGTGTGGCTTCACCAGTTTCGAGTAGTGCAAATTGTAGTTACGATTCGCCTGTGATTGGTATAGTCAAAACAGAGTATGCGATGACAGAGCAAAACAGCGCACGTGACGCAGGATTGACAGCGTTCAACACTGCTCATGTTGATAGTATAAACTCGATCGGATGCAATAAAAACAATAAAGTTAATGCAATGAAGATAGAGCCGGAAAGCAGCGAAGAAGATGAAGAGGAATATGATGAGGATGACGAAGAATATGAAGAACGTGCCGATGTTGATGTAGTGGGTGGTGTGAGTGTAAATGAAACTGATACAACAACAACAGCGGCGAATACAAGTGATGAGTGCATGAGAGATGAAGAAGTCGCGCCAAAAAAGGAGGAAGAGACGGAACAACAGGCGGTAATAGACGATGAGGACATCAAGCGTGAAGCCATGCTTATGGATCAAGATGATGATGTGGATATATTGCGGTCACCCAGTCCTGGGCATCAACAAATGCTCGCCGCAGAAAATAATTTAGTAAAAATTGAACCAGAAGATACAAGCGGCAATTATGATGTCAAAATTGATGTAGAACGCGAGGAAAGTTTGGCGGGCGATCGTTTTGAGGAGATGGTGCTGATGCAAGTGAAAAAAGAGGAGGAAGAGGCAGAATCTAAATCTACAGCTACTGCAGTTGAAACGGAAACCAAACCATTTGTAAAAGAGGAACAGCAGCAGAATTTCAAACGTCTGTTGCAGAGTGAAACTGATAGTCATGTTGATGTTAATAGTAAGGCGGAACAGGGCCCGAAGTTCAAAGAAATGAAGAAGGAAGATCAACTCGCAACCGACCGCAAGCCCATCAAAAAAGAAATCCCCATAAACAAGGTTATTAATTCACTTTCTTCAGCTACATCCTCATTTGTTGAAGATAATGATGAAGAAATTCCAATTAGACCAACAACGTCAACTTCACCGCTCAAGCTACTCACGCTTGACACCACCAGCAATGTATCACCGTTGGCTGAGCCGATGAAAAAGCGTCCAAGATTAGAATTGGTAACTAGTACACCAAAAGAAAATACGACTTTGACGATGGACACACAGCAAACATCACTTTTGAAACCTTTATCCGCGCGTAAGCTTGAAATGGCAAAACAGAGTATCACAACCAGCAGTAACAAAGATACGTCTATCGTGAGTGTCGCGACACACAAGATCGACACAGACGTCAACACAGTGGAAAACTGTAAACTCACTAAAATTAGCACACTTATCAAACCTTCTAAACTCAACAAATCCTCCACACTTACTCAACCAAACAGTATGACATTTTTAGCAGCAGCTGCAGCCGCTGCTATTGATCGTAAGCCACCACCAACAACGCCAACCGTAACATCACCAACTGTTGTTGGAACAACAGCAAAAACGAATTTGTCTTTACCTACAGAATCGGCGGAAAGCAGTAACAATAGCACAATGGTATTGTTGCCGCAGCCAACGCAAATTGCAGCCACGAAGGTGGACACTAGCGATGCTGATAATTCGGCAGGGCCGTTACCAACAAACAACAATGGTAAAAACAGCACAACTAGCGCTTCATCCATGCTTGCGCCACGTAAACAGAATGCGACAAATACCAATAACAGTGGTAACAATGAACGTAAAGCACCCCTCACCGATGATGACATACAAGCTTGCTTGCACTCATTCCACAAAGAGAATATATTGATTTTAGAGTCACGCAATAATAAAAAGTCAAAATCAAATACAACAGCAGCAGAAACGCAAGCTGTGGGCAATAATTCCAGCGATCTTATAAAAAACACAAAGTCTTCAGATAATAAATCCTCATCAAGCAGTTATACTCCATCGCATCATAGGCATAACGATACGGGAAAGAATGCGGGAAGCGCCGGTAGTGGTAGCAGTAAACATAGTAGCAGCGCTTCGAAAACTCTTACTAATTCGAACAGCAGTGGTACGACGAAAAAGGTGCATAAAAAGGAACGTAGCAACAAAGAGCATACTAGCTGCAACAGCAGCAATAGCCGTTCATCTTCAACACATAGCAGTGGCAAACAAAGTGTATCATCTTCCAGTACAAGCTCGAAGAAACTGCCATCATCACATAAAAAGGATAACGCTGCGAGTACCAAGCAGAGTCAGAGTGGCAGCACGACGCCTGCTTCGAACTCATCAAAACAGCACAGTAGTATTTCATCTGCTGGATATAATACTGCGAATAGTAGCAATGGCAGAAGTGATTCTAGGGAACGCGAAGAACGCCGTGATAAAGAACGGCATCATCATCGTCATAGTACTACATCTTCATCGAATTCAACAAGCTCCGCGCCGAACGCCCCGCCCCAAGCAGTAGCGCCTGCACAGTCTACAACACCACCAAATCCGCCACCACCGCTCGCATCAAAAAAGCGTCAACTTAATTTTGAACAAGAACTCACCAAAGACTTGGCGATAGTAAATGCTGCTCTAAGCAGTAGTAGCAGTAGGCATCGCAAAGATAGCGGTAGCGCACGGGGAGACAGTCGCGACGATACTATAAACTCTACTTGCTCGAGTAGCGGGGGTAGCACCAATTTGACAGCAGCTGCGCGTAAGCGGCGCGAGTCCTCTTCGGGTGGTGGAGGCAGTAGGCATCGTCATAGCAGCAGTAGTTCTGGTGGTGGTAGCACGGAGCTGCAAAAAGATACTGCTACGACACATAAATCCACTGCTGCTGAACATAATGGTGTTTTAGTAGCAGCAGCGGGGGCGGCGGCGGGATCACATCACCTTAGCATACCACATGCACCTACACATGTCGCATTAGCCCAACTGCCTCCACCTTCTGCTTATGTAACACATTTTAATAATGTAGTTGTAAGTGGTGCTGCATCACCAGCATTAATGGCTGCATATTTTGGTGGCATCGGTGCTGTGCCGGGCACTAATATAGATGCTGCTTCCATGGTCACACCAATCGCTACATACGTACCAACTCCTACTGTTGCACTTATCACCTCGAACTCTGCAACGCAGCAACATCCGCCGTATAGCTTGCTTAAAACACTTCCTATACAACCAGCACTCAGTCATTTGGCATCAGCGTCGGTACTGGTCCCGCAGACGCAGCAGTCATCTTTGATTGCGGTAAGCGGCAGCAGCGCTTTAACACCACCCATCTCAACTCCCACAGTTTTGAACAGCGGCAATAGCACACCGCTGGCGGCAGCAATGGCGGTTGGCGGTTTTACAAATTCAACAACATCCACATATAATAGCATTTATGGAAAATTGCGTGATAGTACTCCAGCAATCGTGCCGCCGCCTACAACGACGCCTGCAACACTGAATGCGCCAGCACCAACGCCTGTAGGCCCACCTACTCCAACGGCAGATGTCTCTGCGAATATTTCACTTTCCGAATATTTAGATACCAAAGTGAAAAGTTTAAGCACCTCAATGGGCGCCTTTGCCTTACATACGTCACATGCGTATGCCACTGGAGGTAATGCCAATGTCAGTGCAACCAAAGCAATTGCCAATAATAGCATGCCCAACAATAACATCAACAGTGTTAACTCATCTGAAAGCGTATCAAACGCCGTTGCAACTGCTACAACACTTGAATCATCGATTGTAAGTAAATTGACAACACCATTAAAAATGCTACCACTCACACGTACCGCCAGTCATGATCCTCGTCTTAATCCGCAATTGAATGCACCTGAACCGCCACCAGCACCAAAGCGTAAACTGTCTATTAACGAATATCGTAAACGTATGCAACTATCATCCGATTCCACAACGCCTGATACGTTAACAACGAACAGTAATTCCCCAACCACACCAGCTTCTGCCGGCGCTAATGCAATGACATCAAATTCGTTGAATAATAGTTTTGCACAAGCTTATAATAGTATTGCAAATGCTTCTCCTGAAGAGATGGCCAGACAATTATCTTCATCGCCAACGTCGATACCACTCAATAAGTATACACTTAATTCACCAGAGCGTAAACGTCGTTACAGTGGTTCGGAAAAAGATCATCACCTTCATAAGCGACTTAGTTCATCGTCCGATGATGGGACGGGTGTCCTTAGTAGCAGCACTGGCAACAGTAGCGGTGGCAATATGAGTGATACATCTCCGGCGGCACTTTTGCACAACGATGATGAAGGCAAGAAAGGTGAGTTTTGGGACTAAATATGAAGATTGAAGAAAAATAAAAAAATAAATAAACAAGTAAGGAAGGCTAAGTTCGAGTGTAACCGAACATTACATACTCAGCTGAGAGCTTTGGAGACAAAATAAGGGAAAATCACCATGTAGGAAAATGAACCTAGGGTAACCCTGGAATGTGTTTGTATGACATGGGTATCAAATGGAAGGTATTTAAGAGTATTTTAGAAGGGAGCCATAGTTCTATAGGTGGATGTATGTAATACCACGAACAGTATTCCTGCCATGATCCCAAGGGCTTTTGATTTCGCCCTGCAGAACTTTTTCATTTTTTGCTATTTAATATGGCAGGTGTCACACCCATTTTACAAAGTTTTTTCTAAAGTTATATTTTGCGTCAAAAAACCAATCCAATCACCATGTTTCATCCCCTTTTTCGTATTTGGTATAGAATTATGGAATTTTTTTAATTTTTCGAAATTTTCGATATCGAAAAAGAGGGCGTGGTCATTGTCGGATTTCGCGCATTTTTAATACCAAGATAAAGTGAGTTCAGATAAGTACGTGAACTAAGTTTAGTAAAGATATGTATATCGATTTTTGCTCAAGTTATCGTGTTAACGGCCACGACTGTATATAAAAACTGGGTGGCTTCAACCGATTTCGCCCATTTTCACACAAAAAACAGTTACCGGCGTAGAAGATATGCCCTTACCAAATTACACAAGGATTGGTAAATTTTTGTTCGAATTGTGGCGTTAAAAGTATTCTAGACAAATTAAATGAAAAATGAACGTTGACATAATTTACTTATATACTGTAAAGATATTCAAGTTTTTGTTAAAATTTGACATAAAATTTTTTTTTATAAAAAGTGGCCGTGTTCGTCATCCGATTATGCAAATTTTTATTTAGCACACATATAGAATAGGTGTAACGTTCCTGCCAAATTTCATCATGATATCTTCAACGACTGCCAACTTACAGCTTGCAAAACTTTTAAATTACCTTCTTTCAGAGGTGGGCGGTGCCACGCCCATTGTCCAAAATTTTACTAATTTTCTATTCTGCTTCATAAGGTCAACCCACCTACCAAGTTTCATCGCTTTATCCGTCTTTGGTAATGAATTATCGCACTTTTACGGTTTTTCGAAATTTTCGATATCGAAAAAGTGGGCGTGGTTATCATCCGATTTCGTTCATTTTAAATAGTGATCTGAGATGAGTGCCCAGGATCTTACATACCAAATTTCATTAAGATACCTCAAAATTTACTCAAGTTATCGTGTTTAAGGACGGATGGACATGGCTAAATGAATTTCTTTTTTCGCCCAAATCATTTTGATATATAAAAGTCTATATCTATCTCGATTAGTTTATGTCGTTACGGATTACCGTTATGCGAAGGAAATTTATATACTCTGTGAGCTCTGCTCAGCTGAGTATAAAAAAGCAGTAAAACTAAAACAGAAATTAAAAACGCAAAAGTAAAATAAAATATAAAAAGTGGAGCAAATAAAAAAAATATATATAAAACATAATCAGCCCAATTCTAAACAAAAGTTCCTTGCGAGTTGTTTCCCATCTCCCGTTCCCCGTACTCTAAATAAAAAATCCTTGAGAGTTTACACTTCTCCCTTTCATCTTAAAGCAAAGTTGTTTAATTAAACTGTTTCTTCAATTGTACAAATTTAAAATGCATAAATGTTCGAAAAATATAAATAATCAAAAGATTCAAAGCAATTGCGCAAGGATTTCTTAAAGGAGTTAAAATAAGCTTAAATAGAAAGGAAACATCGTAACGTTAAGTTTCACGTTAATCAAGAAATTTCAATCGTTTCCGTTGAAATATTTGCGAATTTTATTGTCAAAGCAGTTATCAAAATAAATTTAATTTCGTTTTTCACCGAAACGAAACTGTCATTAATGTTTAACGTTAAAAATAACGTTAAACTTTAACACGAAGTGTGCTTTCAAAGCCTTAGTCCGCGTTCGATTGTGTGCCAGAGCTAGCGTCTTATAACGTTTATAACGTTAACCAAGTGGTTTATTTCGTTAAATTAATTTTGATTTTTAACAAAGCGAAATTGTATCGTTTCGTTTGTTAAGCATCCTTGTTAAATGGATTTCGGCAAATGACGAAAGAAGAGTTGCACTCGGCACGACCGCAAAAAAATGCCTTGATGAATAGGATGCAACTCCATAAAATTAAACTTTCAATTTTTTTTTACAAAAATAGAAATGCGCAACAAAGTGTGGCATTTGGCAAAACGGCTGCTTTCGAAAATTCGAAATTCCTATTCCAAAATTATTGTTCACCCTAGGAGAAAAAATAAAATTAGGGAAAAATTTTAAATAAAAATTTATAAAAGAAATAACAAAAAATTAAATAAAAAAATACCGAAAAAAAATACACAAAAAAAATTAAAAATTAAGAAAAAGTAAAAAAAAACAAGGTTGGGGCTGAACAATAATCTTATCCCATTCGTAATATCCAAATAATCGGCTGTATAAGATATGAAATACATAAATAGTGAAAATATGTGTGAGTGAGGATGCAAAGTTTCACTTTTTTTGTGGTCTGCATGTAAAAACTATGACTACGAATCACGTATTTCAAAAATATATGACGTAAACGTAACTATTTGATGAAATTTGATGAATTTTGAAGCTTCTAGCCATAAAAAAAGGGGCAAAAATGACAGTTTATATGGGGTGTATTAGGGCGGGTCGATTTAAAAATCGCTCATTGCTCTGTGAAAATCGTATTCTAGGGATCAAAATAAGAAACTTTGCCGAAGGAACCATACCTCTAAAACGAATTCTGATGTCCCCCCTTTGGGTCGAACTTTTGGGTAGGGGCAATTTCAATTCTACCTGCTGTGTCTTGTGGTGGCTTAAAAAAAACAACACAAGCAATTTTACGATCTGCAATTGTGTCACAGTGATACCTTCATTTTTTAAAACGGTTGAATAAAAAACCCAAACAACTATGTTTACGACATGCAAATGCATCACAGTGATGCCTTGGTTTTAAAAGGGGGTTGTAAAAACGCTAATTTCTAATAATTTTTTAAATTTCTTTTCTATTACTAAGTTAAATTCATTTTTTCATTTACATATGTTCTGACTAAATAGATTTCTAAAGAGAAAAATAAACTCCAAAAAGAAAAAACATAGACATTTCAAAGTGGGATTTTTCAAAATTTGCCCCTACGACCCAAAGGGGGGACATCAGAATTCGTTTTAGAGGTATGGTTCCTTCGGCAAAGTTTCTTATTTTGATCCCTAGAATATGATTTTCACAGAGCAATGGGCGATTTTTTTGCCTCCCTACAAATCGACCCGGCCTAGGGTATATAATGTATATACCACCGATCTCTATGATTTTTTCAGATAACAATATATGCTATATACGTAAGTATTCGGTGAAGTTTGAAACCTCTAGCTTTTAAAATGGCGCAGTAATAACGAAAAGCTTATCTGAACAATCGGTTGTGGGGGATATATGCTATATGTACGACCCGTATATGCTATACGTATGACAAAAATCCTCTTTCTGAAAAATCGGTTGTATGGGGGATATATGCTATATTGGTCCGATCCGGCCGACAAATGCCTAATCGGACACCTAAATAAACCCGCTCACCAAATTTTATCAAGATATCTCAAAAATTGAGGACTAGTTTGCATACAAACAGACAGACGGACATGGCTAAACCAACTCAGCTCCTCATCCTGATCATTTCGGTATACTTATTGGTGGGTCTATCTATTTTCTTTTAAGGACTTAAAACTTCGAGATTCGTGACGAAGTTAATATACCATTCATTTGCATGAAAGTTATAAAAAATACGGAAAAAAATGTACAAAAATAAAAAATTAAGAAAAAAAAACAATAATAAATATAATAAACAAAACAAAAATAAATATAATAAACAAAACAAAAATAAATATAATAAATAAAACAAAATAAATATAATAAATAAAAATAATTTAAATATAGAACAAAAAACTAAAGTTCAAAATAAAAATA